>NW_026606155.1:33279166-33890000 GCF_029834395.1 Sorex fumeus
TGTTGTAGTGAAACAATTACATGGGATGTTATAAGGATGGGCTGGAGTGATAGCACAGTGGGTAGGGCATCTGCCTTGCATACAGCTGACCTGGTTTCGATTCCTTTGCCCCTCTCAGAGAGCCCACCAAGCTACGAAGAGTATCTCGCCGGCACGGCAAAATCTGGCAAGCTATCCGTGATGTATTCAACATGCCAAAAAAGAATAACAACAAGTGTTACAATTTGTTGTGAGTCGTTACTGATGCCTGTTTGAGCAAATCAATGAGCAATGGGAGGACGGTGACAGTGACAGTGATAACGATCTATATGCTATGTCAAAACTCATAAAATTGTACACCTAGAGTGAACCCTAATGCAAACAATGTATTCTGAGTGACAGTGATGTGCTGATGTTAATACCTCAGCAATGGAATGGGAACAAATAGATCACAGTGATGAATGCTGTTGATAATAGGGGATGGTAGAACAGAGGCAAGAACAGAGGGCAAGGTATATTCTGGAAATCCCTATATTTTTTAATTTTGATGTAATACAAAAAACCCTAAACTTTGATAACATTTAAAATGTACATCTTACGTATTTTTGCCATCTTTATAGAAGATATAGCTAAGACAGTGATTATGAAAGAAACCCTCTCCTTCCCCTAAAATCACCTAGAGTTCCTTGTTCATGCACACTTCAGTACCATGAAGGGCTCTTGTAGGCATCTAATGTAGCTTACTCTTTTCACTTTTGTTTTAGTTCTATCCCTGATGCTACCTAAGAGAAGTTCCATGAAGCTAAATACCTGATGCCCCTTAAGTCCTTCAAAACTTTAGAAGGCCTAGAAATAGGTTAAGCTTTAGTCCTTCACCTAAAACTCAAAGAATCAGAACTGTTAGTGTGATCTGAGTGAATTAGTGGATACAAGAATTAGTGCTCACTTAATTATTCCTGCCCTCCAGAACTCTTGTTATTCCCTATCAGTAATATTCTTTGAACTTTTGTTTTGTTTTGCGGGGCACACCCAGAGATGCTAGGGACTTTCTCTTGCTTCTGTACTCAGGGATCACTCCTGTTGGGCTCAGGGGACCATATGGAGTTCCAGGGATTGAACCAGGATTTGGCCATGAACTTAACATGTTCCCTGCCCACTCTATTGTCTCAGGCTACCATGGCACTGTTTTTAGCATTCCCACTTAGTATTATTTGCTATCTCAACCATTGTTATGGTATTTTACCTTGTTGGTATTTGATGCATGGACTCAAGATTTTAGCACTGTAACACTGTTCTCCCCTTGTTCATTGATTTGTTTGAGCAGACACCAGTAACATCTCCATTGTGAGACTTGTTGTTACTGTTTTTGGCATATCAAATACGCCACAGGGAGCTTGCCAGGCTCTGCAGTGAAGGCGGAATACTCTCAGTAGCTTGCCAGGCTCTCCGAAAGGGAGAGAAGAATCGAACCCCGGTCAGCTGCGTACAAGGCAAACTCCCTACCCGCTGTGCTATCACTTAAGATATGCTTACTAAGGTGTTATATTTAAACTTAATATTAATTTATAAATATCAAAAATTACATTGTAAATGGAGGAATTTAGTTCACTTACTAGTCATGAAGATGGGCCTTTATGTTTTTTCCCTTTGTTCTTACAACAAACAGGCTTATGGTAGGTCAACTAGGTTTAGTTTATTTTAAGGATGGAGGTTAGGCCTGGCTAAAATGTATCTCAACATAAGCCTTATCTCTTAACCTCCATACTTTATAATAAATCTTTCAACTGCAATTCCAATATTATAATGTTGTCATTGTTACAATTTAGTGTGACTCCTGTGCTTATGTTCTCTTGCACAACTACGCTATTTCAGATTTGTCTGTGAATCTCTTTTTGTCTCTCTTGATCACATCCCTTTTCTCTCCCTCTCAACTCTTAACTGTATCAAGGGCAAAATACTGTGTATTATTCTCATTTCCAGAGAGAGAGCACAGTACCTGATGCCTGGTGAAAATAGGGATAATGTTTGTGGTCCCATTTAAGTATGTGAGTAGCACTGTAGCACTGTCCTCCCTGTTTATCAATTTTATTCAGCAGGCACAAGTAATGTCTCACAACAAATTGTGAGACTTGTTGTTACTGTTTTTGGCATACCAAATACGCCACGGGTAGCTTGCCAGGCTCTGCCATTCGGGTGAGATATTCTCGGTAGCTTGCCAGGCTCTCCAGGAGGAGTGGAGGAATTGAACCCAGGTCAGCCACGTCCAAGGCAAACACCCTACCCGCTGTGTTAATTAACAGTAAATAGCATATTTATTAAACACTTCAACTTCTGTGTGTATTCACAATTACTGTCAAGCATTTAGAAATCAGAGAGAGAAATAATGTGAATGATAGATTCCTCTGCCTTCGATTCCTTTGCCCCTCTGGGAGAGCCCAGCAAGCTACTGAGAGTATCTCGCCCGCTCAGCAAAGCATGGCAAGCTACCCATGACTTATTCAATATGCCAAAAACAGTGATGTCTCACAATGTTACTGGTCCCGCTTGAGCAAATCAATGAACAACGGGAAGACAGTGACAGTGACACTGATAGTGATGATTAAGCATTGTACTGTCAATGTGAGCACGGTAAGGATGTTAAGAGTTACTCCTTGAAATTCTCTGAGAGCCTAGCATGAGTTAAACTCTCTCTCTCTTTCTCTTTCTCTCTCTCTCTTTCTCTTTCTCTCACGCACACACACACACACACATATACACACAATGTCATGAATTGATATGCTACCCTGTATGTCAGAAAGTTATCTCATTTAGAGTGAGATTTCTATAAAGATAATCAATTTAAAATGAGGTCATCATAATGGGCCCAAATCACATATTCTATAGGAAAGAGAAATGTAGACATAGATTCTAGCATAAGGAAAACAGTGAAGATGAAGGGTGGTGACCACATACAATATATGAAATGAGGGCCCCATTTGGGACACCATGATGTTAAACTACTAGCCTCAGAACTGTGAGTAAATGAGTGGGTAGTTAAGCATCCAAATCTGTGCTACTTTATTATAGATGAGCAAACTAATACAGCAGGGCATGGAATTAGAAGGCATCTGTTTCATATAACGAAGCATATTTCAGACAAGGAAGATTATATGAAGAAAATTATGATGATTGCTTACTATGTGATAGGAACAGTACTAGAATAACACTCTAAACTTCTTTGAAAACCCTATAATAAAATATTAACTCACTTTTTGTGAGTCTCTGAAATTCAAAGGCTTTATTAGGATAACTGACTGATTTATTTCAATAGAGACAGAGAAACTGTTAGTTATTCTATAATATACAGGTCAGCCCCAGATCCCACTCCACAGCAGAGAATTATTAGCCCAAAATGTCAATAGTGATTCGAGTTTATACATATGAATTTATTCAAGTTCATTGTCTGTGTCATCTTACTTTGTGCCAGTATTAGTAATATGTTTAATTTTGACTTTAAGAAATGTATGTAAATAGAGCAATTCCTTAAGTATATTTATTTAATTTGGTTTTCCTTCTTTTTAAGTTACCCATATTTTCCATGGCAAATCATTATTTTTACAATTGCCTAGGTTAATTTTAGTTTTTTAAATTAATTTTTAATTTTATTTATGTATTCACTTATACATTCATCTTCTGTAGTGTCTAAGATCAAAAATTGGGCCTTACACATGTGAGGCATGTGCTCTACTACTGAGTTACATTCTGGAACCAGTATTTATTTCTATAAAAACAAATATGTGGCTTTAAATTTTATGTATCAGTTAACATAACTTGTTTCTCTCCCTCTTACTACCTGATTAACAATAAATAAATTTTAACTATGTGATATTACTCTCTCTCTACATATATATAGTTTTATCCTATTAAATTTTTTAAATTAAAGACTTATTTTTATCTCTTTTTGAATATAACATGGCATGCAAATTATAATTTCACATAAAAAACCTTTATGCTTAATGAAATGTTCCCTTTTTCAAAAATAACTTTTAAAATTGAGTTGTTACAGTTCTTTAATAAAAAAGAAAATTAAAAGTTGTAAATTTTCTACATTCTATAATAGCACAGATAGTATAAAATATTAGGAAAATTTTGTTAGAAATTATATTTAATTCAAACATTTTATTTGTACATATTACATTCATACAAATTCATCAGTCAATTATTACTGAGATTGTAGAAATAAACTAAATCATGACAGAGACAGAGTTACTATCTCTACAGAGCTCACTTTCAAAGACAAACAGAAACAACAGAACAGTTTTCCTTGAGGTGAAAATCATAATGCAGTACTATAATTTATATTTATTTATATAAATATTAAATTTATATTTATTTTCCCTCCCCTGAAATATCTATGAGCAGTTTTCATTGCTTTCACATAGTCTAAAACAATATCAATTTAATAATTCTAACATCATATTGAGTAAATTCTGTACTTTACTAAAGTAAACTTTGAATTATTTAAGAACTTTATTTATTTTCAGTTGCTCGCTATAGATAACACTACATTGAAACTTGTAACTGTGGAATTTTTTTCCTTTAAAAATACTTCTTTAAATAAATTTCCATAGAGTGAGACCGCTGAGGCATACAGTGTGAACAGTTTTATGGTTCTATAAATATATTATTTTGTTATTTATAAGATCATTGTCACAACTTCTGTTACCCCTAGAGATAATAGTGAAAAAAAAATCATTGCATGCTTTCCAACACTGTCAAAATTTAAATAAATATTTTTGCAACCAAATGAAAAAATGTTTTTGTCTTTTGTGTCACACTTGTTGTGTTCAGTGATCACTTCTAGTGCTACTCAGAAGGACCATATGCAGTTACTAGGAATCAAACCAGGATAGGCCATGTGCAAAGGAAATACCTTAATCCCTCTACTATCTCTCCAGCTCCTCAAATGAGATTTTAAATGTACTAAATTATTTTTAAATCATAGATCTCTACTGATCTGGAAGAATTTATTCTATATTCTTATTTGTATTTTTTCTAAAAAGGAATGATTATATCCTTTGCTCATTTATCAAAGTTCTAAGATTTCACATAATTTTATTACTTGACTTAAATCATAAAGGATTGTTGTATGAATGATACATCTACTAAGTTTTGAAAAACCAAAAAGATTAAAATCTGGAGAATATTATTTTCTACAGTGTAATAGATTGGCAAAGGATTTAGTATGTGACAACTTATTATGATTGTGTTATGACAGCAAAAACCTTTAATACTAGTTACTTAACAAAGAAGTTTTGTTTAAATTCAAAATGGTTATAACAGTAATTTTAAAGTAAATATGAAAAAAATACAAAATTGTATAACTATCCATTAAAATATTCCTATATTCTTGTCATTTCTTCTTTTCTACATTCTCTGGGTAACTAGTTTTAGGGAATTAATGCCAACATCTGATTATGCTGTTTTGCACTGAGCTCTCTTACTCTTTTCTTCTTAAGTCCTTGACCCAGATAAAGAAGATATGATTTTCAAATTCAATGGAAGTTTAAATTGGAGGGAAAGGAAAATTGCTGTGTCAGCTCAAAATCTAATTTGTCCTCTGTACTACAATTCTAATTCTAAGATAGAGCTTTACTTAAAATATCTCCCTTAAAAAGACAGTGAAACTCTTTCTGATAACATATGGTAGATAATTGTCTTTACACACTTCCCAAAACCTTTAGAATGCTCAACCCAGGGTTGTACTGAACCTTAATATAAGCTATAGAATTTAGTTAACATTAGTGTATTTATAGTCTATCATTATTAATATTTGCACTAAATTGTACTTAAGCAAGTGTTAACAGTGTGGAACTTAAATATTAATGGAGGTAAGGGGGAAGTAGGAATACCCTATACCTAGATTTATGTTCTACAAAGCTAAACCTTCTCTAAAGAATAAGCTCCTGGGACTGTAGGGACAGTACAGGGTTTCAGCATACCCAACCTAGGTTCAGTTTCTGATACCATATGGTCCCATGAGCATCTGTGGGTCCCACCCTGTGTTTGTGGCTAGGCACTTCAAGAACTGAATAGCAATGCAATCTTGGGTCTTAGCATTGAACCGCCAATACAGTTGACCATAAATTTCAAAATAGAACCCCAGGCCTCCTACATACCTTTTGGGCACCCCCAACAACTACCAAATAAAAATATTAGTGTCCTAAAAGGGAATGCCCTGCCACAGAGGCAGGGTGGGATGGGGGCGATGGGGGGTAGGAGGGATACTGGGATCCGTGGTGATGGGAAACAGTCACTGGTGGAGGGATGGGTATTCAAAATAAATAAATTTTTTTAAAAATGGCAAACAAAAAAATATATTAGTGTTCTACTAATATATCATGTACAAATATTTTAGCCCATTCAACAGCTTACTCTTTGAAGTTAAATCATTGAATACCCCTTACGGTTTACTTCTTAGAGGGTTCTGCTTATATTTCCTTCAGTTTATTTTATGGATTCTGGCCTAATCTCAAGACAGATCTTCTACCCAACTTGATTTAACTTTTGTGAATAGTATGATATATGGTCCCAGCTTCATTTTTCCAATGTGGATTTCTAGTTTTCTTAACACTATTTGTTGAAAAATCTCTCCTTGCTCCATTTCATTTCCTTATCTCCTTTGTCCTAGATTAACTATCAATCAATCTGAGGATTTATTTTAGCATTCTTGATTCTATTACGTTGGTCTGCAAGTAAATTCCAGTACCACACAGTTTGGATTATAACAGTTTGATAGTACTATTCAAAGTCAGGAAACACAACACATTTCATACATGATTCAATGCACCTATGAGTATAGTTTTTTCCAAGTCTTCAAATATCTTTGTAATTTTAATGAACATTGTATTGTGTCTATATAATTTATGTAGGGTAGTCATTTTGACAATAGTAATTCTTTACATAAAAAGCATATTCTCTCTATATATACAACAAATGAGTATATATGTATACATACATATATGTTCCTTTGTTTCAACTAGATGTCAACAGAATCATTAGCTGAGAAGAAAACTTGAAATGTCATTTTCCCTCAAAAACCACACAATATGACTCAAAGCCCAAAATAAACTAGCAAAATGTTTTGCTCATTTTCTAATATTTGCTATGTTGTTTAAAATGTGTTCTTTTAGATACAGACAATAGATTTCTATATAAATCCATTGTCTGTATCTTATTCCTCTTTCCTTGGATGGATAATTTCAATTCTATCTTTGTCAGGATTTCCATAATCTTTTCTACATGCCATTCCCGCATAGTTCTGCATTTTATTTTTTCTCTCTCTTATAAGTCATTTTATTCAAGTACCAATGGACATCTCTTTGTACACATCTTACAGGTATCTAGACTTCAACAAACCAAAAATGAATTATCTTGCCTTCCAAACCAGTTTCTTCAACTCTCATTATATTCCCATGAATAATACCATATATTTTATTACCTGAGAAAACTCACAGATATTTCTCACTGTCTTTTCCACTGTTAATTTTTAGAATAAAATCCCATATTCATTTCTTTCTCCACATCTGCACCCTTGTTCATAATGCACTTATAACATTTTAGGTAAATTATCAAAAGCATATCCTTGTTTTTCTTGATGCTGCCTCTATTAATCACCATCCACTTAACCACAGTCTACTCACAATATCCTTCTTATCTGTTAGAAAAATATACATCCCCCCCACAACTTGTTATACCTTATTTCTGGCACCAATTCTCCCCTGGTTCATATTAAGTAAAAAAAGTAGCCAAGGTCCTTTATGACCTTATTGGAATCTGCCACCTCCCTTCATCATGTTATCTTTGTCTCTTCCCCTCAAAATCCCTTTTCTTTGACACTGTGGAATTCCTTCCCTATCTTGAATAGATCACACATTCAGGCTTCTGTGATTTTGCAAGTGCCATTCTTATGCTATGAGCAACTTTTTTCCTCATCTGCCACATCAACACCCTTCAAGGCTTTGTTTTTTACAAACTCTACCTTAGATAACTTCTTTTGTTTTGTTTTTTTTCCCATTTTTTATAATTTTATTTATTGAATCACCTTGAGAGCAGTAACAAAGCTTTCAGGTTTAAGTCTCAGTCATACAATGAAACACCTGTACCTTCACCAGTGCCCATTCTCCACCACCAAAAATCCCAGTATACCCCCATCCCACACCCTCCCCCTAACTGTGGGGCAGAAATATTTCCACATTGCTCTCTCTCTACTTTGATTACATTTAATATTTTGACACAGACTCACCTTTGTTATTTGGGATTTTACCCCAACACCCGGGCTGGAGCGATAGCACAGCAGTAGGGCATTTGCCTTGCATGCAGCCAACATGGCCGACCAGAGTTTGAGTCCTCCATCCCTCTCGGAGAGCCCAGCAAGCTACTGAGAGTATCTTGCCCGCACAGCAGAGCCTTGCAAGCTACCTGTGATGTATTCGATATGCCAAACACAGTAACAACAAAGTCTCCAATGGAGATGTTTCTGGGCCCGCTCAAGCAAATCAATGAACAATGGGAGGACAGTCACATTGACAGTGACCCCAATACCCAGATCTGCCGAAAAGGCAACAGTAGACATTTTGTTTTCTATTGCTGCTTATGAATAACATATGATGTCGCATGGTTGCAGTAATGGCCACGCAATTTTGAAATTCCGCAATTTTCACAATTAAATCTGGAGGGATTTCTGCCAAATCCTGCTGGGTTCTTATATTTGTTCCTGAGTCTCTAGGATCATGGCCAATAAGCAGCTTGATCAGGACCCAGAAAGGCTGTTCATGGGCGCGACTCGGGGTCTTCTTGGGATGGGGAGGAAAGGCCTGGCTCCACCCCATTCCCATGAGGCCCCGTGTGTCTCGTCACTGCGTGCCCAAACCTGACTGTCCAATGGCATCCGGAGGATGGCAGCCACCTAGCCACCTAGAGGGAGAAGGTGTAGGGCCAACACCCTTTCCCCCCTGGGGTGGCCCGGTGACAGTAACCTACTGCAGGTCCAGATGCATTTCTGCCAAAAGCCACTAGGTTCTGAAATTTGTTTCTAAGTCTCTGGGATCATGCCTGTTAAGCAGCTTGATCAGAAGCTAGAGAGGCCGTTTGTGGGAAGCAACTTGGGGTCTCTTTGGAGTGGGGAGGAAAAAGCCGGATTCACCCCCATCCCGTGAGACCACACATGTCTAGTCACTGCAGGCCCAAACCTGACTGTCCAGTGGCCTCCGGAGGATGGCGGCAACCAGGCTGCCAGGCGGAACAGGCCAAGGCACGAAACCTATTCCCACCTGGGTTGGCCCAGTGCCGGTAACCTAGTAAAGAGACCAGACATATTTTTGCCAAAAGCCAATGGGTTTTGAGATTTGTTTCTGAGTCTCTGGGATCATGGCCTTTAAGCACCTTGATCAGGAGCCAGAGAGGCTGTTCATAGGCGACAACTCAGGGTCTTGTTGGGATGGGGAGAAAGGGCCAGCTCCACCCCCAACCCTTAAGACCCCACGTGTCTCTTCACTGCGGGCCCAAATCTGATTGTCCATTGGCGTCTGGCGGATAGTGGTCACCAAGGCACCAAAGGTGAGCAGGCGGAGGGACAGCACCCTTTCTTCCCTGTTGTGGCCTGGTGATAGTAAACTACTGCGGGGTCTGGACATATTTCTGCCAAAGGCCTCTGGGTTTTGAGATTTGTTTCTGAGTCTCTGGGATCATGGCCATTAAGCAGCTTGATCAGGAGCCAGAGAGGCCGTTTGTGGGTGGTGATTCTGGGTCTCATTGGGATGTGGAAGAAAGGGCCGGCTACCCCCATCCTGTGAGGCCCTGTGTGTCTCATCACTGCAAGCCCAAACCTGACTGTCCAGTGGCCTCTTGAAGGATGGTGGTCACCAGGCCGCCAGGGGGATCAGGGCAAGGCATGAAATCTATTCCCACTTGGAATGACCCAACACCAGTAACCTACAGCAGGAACAGGACACATTTCTACTAAAACTCGTTCGGTTTTGAGATCGTTTCTGAGTCTCTGGAATCATGGCTGTTAATCAGCTTGATCAGGAACCAGAGAGGCCATGCCTCTAATTATATAGCTTAGCTGAACCGGAGGTGGTTTGTGGGTGTGTCTCCCACATACCTAACTTTTTGCCAATTACTTTCTTGCTAAACTTTGCCCCAAGTTTTTGGGGTCTGGCCAAAGGCACAGCAGCAATTTTGGGGTACCTAAAAGTCTGATGGCACCATCAGGCTGCTGATGCACTCACCTCACAGGTACAGACTGACCTGCTGGCAGAACCATACCCCCTAGATAACTTCTTTTGAATAACTTTCCTAGAAAACAATATTGCCACTTAGCACCTCTCTTCTTTTATTTCATAACTCACATGTCTCTGCCATGTTCTCCTATTTTCTTGTGCTTCCCACTAAACTGAGTATTCATAAAATGAATAGGAAGCCCATGGCTCTTTCTCACCACCTGAGTTCAGTAATATCGGGCCAATTCCCCACCTGGGATGGCTGATGCCATGGACAGACAAAGAAGGAAATGGGGGTCAGGCTGGTAGGTATCAATTGCAGTTTATTCCAATCTCATCTCCATTCTCCTCTGACTCTCCTTCCCCAAATCCCTCCTCCTCCTTCTCCCTTTATCCTACCTGATCCCCTGGTTCTCTCCCAGGAACCCTGCTCCTACATTCTTCTCCTCTACTACATTCTTCCCCTACATTCTTCTCCTCTGTCCCCCTTGCTCGTCTCTCAGAGCTCCTACTTGTAATCCTGGTCTCTCCAGTCTCTCACACCCTCCAAACCTTGAACCACACCCAGGTCAGATAGCACAATCAACATATCAAAGCCCTTCCTGATCTCCTGCAGCCAGGAAATCCACTCAAGGGTGAAATACCACGTGTTTCTCCTTTCCTAACTCCAATAGCCATTTAAACATTCATCTAAATTCTACTCCTTAATAATATTAGTCATTTTGTGTGGATCAAGTAAGAGATACATTAATCTTATAGGAGTGCTCTCCTGGGGACATCTCGCTACAGATCCCAGACTAAAGTGCTCAGACAGATTAGTCTTTCCTAACCCTAGCAGGGTCCTAATCCAGTTGTTACTTTTTGGGTCATGACAGAATTTGTCCATGACTGTGCTCTTAATTTATATTTAAGTATTATGGCACTTTGGCTTGCCCCATTTCGATGCCAGGTTAGCTCACAGCTTGCCCTGGGTCCATCCAGTCCCTCACTGGGACCCTGCTTTTGGGATGCTAGGAACTAAGGGCAACTGAGGTTTAACTCAAGAGAAAAGATGTCCAAGAGTGAATATTATTCAGAGTCAGAAACGTTCCAAGTTACAAAAGCATAGTATTAACTGTCTTATTGTGTCTGTACACAAAGGATACCAGAGGCATGTGTTGTAATGCTTCTACATACCCAGGACACTCAGGTGATTCTATGGAATCTCAGAGAGTACCATTTATAATTGTAGAAGCTTGCCCCCTGTAAACAGCAGAACAGGAGCTTACACATATCATATTCTTTGTCTAGAAAATAGAACCCAAAATGTAAGTAGAGGTTGGAAGAGTAGTAACAAATATCTAGCTTGCAAGGGAGGAGGGAAAACTTAAAATAACAAACTTAAATTTTAATAAAAACAAAAATAAAGTCTAAAATAACTAAAACCAAAAACTTTGGTAAATAACAAAGTTGTACCATTAGATTTTTATTATCTTACTTGTTAATCAAGTATTATTGATACTAGCTGTTAGTAAAAATATTTAGCAGTTATGCACCAATAATTTAAAACATAAACAAAACAGTTTGAGGAATTAAGAGGAACAGGAGAAGGAAAAAGGAGACATAAATAAGAAAAGGGAAAACCAAGAGAGAAAATGAGCCACAGTGGGAGAACCTATCATATAAGATATAGAGATATCTTTGGTAATAAAAATTGTGTTTCCATATTTCATTGTCTGTAAGATAACACTGTTCTGTCCTTCCTGCATAACCTCAGGAATAGTTGATATTTGATAGTTCCTTAAGAGGTAGTTTGCCCTTGGGGCAGTCAGGAAGGGCTTTAGAATTACCTTTTAGATGGGTCCTCAGGAAGGGCTTTAGAATTACCTTTTAGATGGGTCCTCAGGAAGGGCTTTCTTATGTTGATTTGGCAACCTGACTGGGTGGAGTGTCAGCCCAGACAAGAGGGGACTGCAAGAGGGACCACAGAGAGACCAGCAAGGGGAACGTGTGCTTGAGAGAACCTAGGCCCTTCATAACATAAGGTTCTTCTATGTGATAAACTTCCTTGTAATAAACTGCCACTAAGATCAACCGGCCTGGCCCTCGTCTCTTCCTTTGTCTGCCCTTGGCCATCAGTCGTCCAGAGAGCCCGCGAACACACTACCTTCAGCGTGCATAGTTTTTTACAGCTGGCGTCCCTTGGGCGGGCTCGAGCTACCAACTAAAGGTAAGAATTGCGTTCGGCGCGCCCCCACTGTAGAAAGTGAGTGGGAGAACAGGATTTTTTAATTTGCTGAGAGTTAGAATCCTAACAGCAATCCCCCACTAAGATGGGACAGATTCTGGGCCTTCCCAAGATCTTTCATAGTGTCTCGAGCCAGACTGAACAGGCCAAGACATTTATGGATTTGATTCAGCGTCTCTCCCGCAAGATAGGGAACCCAGAATTCTACATTTCCAGAGACCAGCTCCGGTCCTGCTTTAAGGTAGTTTATGAAGTTAACCCATGGTTCCCAGATGAAGGGACTCTAGAAACCAAGATTTGGGAAAAGGTTAAGAAAAATGTCTATAAGGCATCTAAGGAAGGGACTAAGATTCCCCTAGAATTCTGGAATACCTGGGAGATTGTTGATTCTATTCTCCTGTTTTGGAAAAGCACAGTTGAGGAGGAGGAGAATATTAGCAATAATACGGCCTCAGCTCCTCCCATACCTAAGTCTCGAAAGGGTTTTCATAGCGAAAATATTTCTCAGTCTGATGAATATAGCTCCACTTCCAATGCATCAGATGAAAGTGATGTGGATTATGAGTCTGCTAGCACTTACTCGGATTATGAGACCGAGAGTAGCTCAGCAAAGCGGCCTCCTGACCGCTCGGGACATGCTCCCAATCGCCCAGTCCAGGCTAAGAAGAAGCAGCCTTCATCTTATCGCAGGGTAAGAATGGATTCTCTTGGTCGTTTCAAAAAGGCCTGTGCTTCGTACGGACCAACATCTCCATACTGTAGGGAGCAACTTACAGACTGGAGTAAGGCTTACTGGGTACCTCAAGATTTCCACATGGTTGCTAAAACATGCTTAAGCCCTTCTCAGTACCTTCAGTGGAGGATGTGGTTCAGTGATGAGGCAAAGGCAAAGCTTCAGAGCCTAGGCCATGCTGGACGAAGATTTTCAGGGATTAAATTGACTTATGAGATGTTAATAGGTGAAGGGAAATGGCGTGACACAGAAAGGCAAGTCACCTTGCCTCAGGCTGTTTTTGCCCATGTCCGTGACATAGCCCTGCATGCATGGGAGAAGATTGATGCAGATGCAGAATTTAAGGGAAGTTTTACTAAGATTGTCCAGAGGGCCTCAGAACCCTATGCAGATTTCATAGGGAGGTTGATGGAAGCTATTGAAATGCAGGTTAAGTGTAAGGAAGCTCAGGAGCTGTTGACTAAACAATTGGCCTTTGAAAATGCTAATGTGGATTGCCAGGCCATTCTGAGCCCTATCAAAGAGAAGGAAGATATAATGGGATATTTGAAAGCATGCAGAAATGTTGGTTTTTTTAAACGTAAAATGCAGATAAGGACTGTGGAGACCTGTACAATACAGAGAACAGCTCAACCCGACTACTTTCACAAAGGTTACAGGGCACCTCCAGACAGTGCTACTGTGAAAGCACCTCCTGGGCCCTGTCCCAGGTGCAAGAAGGGAAATCACTGGGCCAAGGACTGCCGAGCCAGATTTGACCCTCCTGGGCTATGTCCCAGGTGTAAGAGAGGAAATCACTGGGCCAAAGATTGTCGCTTCAATTTTAATGCAGCAGTTGATCCCAATTCGGGAAACCTGCAGGGGGGCCGACCCCAGGCCCCACAAAATCCGGGGATGTTCACAGTTACTGCCCCTCTCCCTGAGATGGAGTCTCAGAGCTCCAATCAATAGACTCACTGCAGTCAGTGATGGCAGGAACCACAGCCTTGGATATTTCCTGCCCTAAAACGGTTACTATAACCCCTTCTCAATGTCCCTACAAATTGAATTCTGGTGTAAAGGGACCAATTCCAGAAGGCACTATAGGCTTACTCTTAGGAAGAAGCAGTTCTACTATTAAGGGAATTACTGTCCATACTGTGGTCATTGATTCCGATTATGCTGGTGAAATAACAATTGTTATCTCAGTGCCTACTGTTTGGACCTTTGATAAGGGAGAGCACATAGCTCAGCTACTCTTACTTCCTTCTGTTGTACCAGGTCTATCCACTCGCTCTACTGGGGGAGGTTTTGATGGTACTAATCCTATGATTGCCTATGTTGCCCGTCTGAGGGAAGGCAACCGCCCGCTTCTAACTCTTGAGATTCATGGAAAGAAATTTAAGGGAATGATCGACACAGGAGCCGACGCCTCTATCATTTCCACCCAATATTGGCCCCGTAACTGGGCCGTGCAGGCAATACCCTATGGTTTGCAGGGAGTAGGCATGATGCCTTCCTCCTCTGTCCAGCAGAGTGCCAGATGGTTAAGGTGTATAGGACCAGAGGGCGTTACAGCCACTTTCCAGCCCTATGTAGCACCCGTACCTCTGAACTTATGGGGACGAGATTTACTTGAGAAATGGCAAGCAGAGATTAGGATTCCCATCTCACCTCCCACTGTGGACTCTGATTCTGAAGCCTCCCCTCTTTTCATTGGAGCTGCTGAGGCTTCACGCCCAGCACCCCTCTGTATTCAGTGGAAATCCCATGATCCTGTGTGGTCCTCCCAGTGGCCCCTTAATAATGAAAAACTAAGGGTGTTAGAATCCTTGGTAGAAGAACAACTGAAGTTGGGACATATTGAAACTTCATTTTCACAATGGAACTCCCCTGTCTTTGTTATCCAAAAGAAGTCAGGGAAGTGGCGGCTGTTGATTGATCTGCGGAATGTTAACTCCACCATGGTTCCCATGGGGGCTCTTCAGCCCGGCCTTCCTTCCCCTGCTGCCATTCCTGAGGATTGGCCACTGATTGTCATTGATTTAAAAGATTGTTTTTACAATATTCCCATACATCCAGATGATCGCAAGCGTTTTGCATTCTCTGTCCCCTCTCTTAACAATCGCGCACCTATGCGCAGATATCAATGGACTGTCTTACCTCAAGGTATGGCCAATTCCCCTACCATGTGTCAGTATTTTGTTGACCTAATCTTGCGCCCTTCTCGTGTCAAGTTTCCTCAGGCCTACGTTATTCATTATATGGATGATATCTTGCTTGCTTGTTCTCATGCTGCAGAGCTCCAAAGATTGCATGAGGATGTTATAACTCGTTTACCCACAGCTGGATTACAAATAGCCACAGAAAAAATTCAGATGCTGCCTCCATACGAGTACTTAGGCTATGTTCTTGAGCGTACTACTGTACAACCTCAAAAAATTTCTATTCGCCATGATGAACTGAAAACCCTTAACGACTTTCAAAAACTGATAGGAAACATTAACTGGGTCCGCCCCTCTCTAGGCATTCCCAATTCAGACCTCCATAATCTATTCCTGACCCTTGAAGGTGACTCCGCCCTGGACAGTCCTAGGCAGCTAACTCCTGAAGCTCAGAAAGAATTAGAATTTTTTCTGGATCGACTCCAGAAATCCCATCTTTCTAGATTTGCTCCAGGAGAAAAATTGTGGCTCCTGCTTTTTGATACCCCCCAATCGCCCACTGCTGCACTTGCACAGCTTTCTGGCCCACTAGAATGGCTCCATTTGCACAACAAGGAGTCTCGCACTCTGGTGCCTTATCTCGAGCTAGTGGCTAAACTTATAATTAAAGGAAGACTGAGAGCCCTTGCCATGCTGGGATTTGATCCTCATGTCATTGTTCTCTCTGTCCCAGTGAAAGAAATTACCTCCATCCTGCCCCTCAGTGATGCTTTGCAATGAGCATTAGCTGATTTTTCAGGAGAACTTTGCTCCCATTATCCAGCAGGAAAAACTTGGGATTTTTTCAAAAGAACTCCGTTTATCATTTCTTCCATCATTCGCTCCTCACCTATTCCAGATGCTCCGGTATACTATATTGATGGCTCTGCCTCAGGGAAAGGCGGAATTTCTGGACCCTCTTTAACTACAACAGTAAACACTAACTATACTTCTGCGCAGCAAGTGGAACTTGCCACTTTGGTTTATTTACTCTCCCACGTGCCAGGGCCCGCTAATATAGTCTCGGATTCAGCTTATGTGGTTGGTCTCTTCCCTGGCATCGTGACTGCTTCTCTAAATGCCCCCAATCCTATAGTCCAACAATTGCTTCAGCAGCTACAAGCACTCTTGCGGGAGCGTTCCGAACCTGTTTTTATTACTCATATTAGGTCCCACTCTGGTCTTCCTGGACCTATGACTCAAGGGAATGAAGCCGCTGATCTCTTGGCGGCACCAATTTTTACCTCTGCTGAAGAGGAGCACCAAGTCTTACACACAAATGCCCGCCGTCTACATGTTCAACATCGTATCCCAATGCGGAAAGCCAGGCATATAGTCCATGCCTGCTCCATTTGTGCTCCGTTACACTGTACCTCCCACGTGGCTGGGGCTAATCCCCGAGGCCTACAGACCAATGAATTATGGCAAATGGACATTACTCATGTCACATGCTTCCCCAAGAAACCTTTTCTCCATGTAGCTATAGATACTTACTCTCGCTTCCTATGGGCTGTTCCCATGTCCTCTGAAAGAACCAAAGCAGTCTGCTCCTTCCTACTACAATGTTTTTCTGTAATGGGCATTCCCTCTGCTATAAAAACTGATAATGGCCCAGCCTATTCTAGTAAGGCTTTTCAAGATTTCTGTGATGAATGGCAAATTAAACACATTACTGGAATCCCATATAACCCACAGGGTCAAGGTATAGTTGAACGTGCCCACAGAACCCTCAAAACACTGTTATTAAAATACAAAAAAGGAGGTATGCCCCCGCTTGACTCCTTGTCCTTGACATTGTTTGCTTTAAACTTCTTAAACTTACCTCAAGGTGAGCCCTATACAGCGGCTGAGAGGCATTTTCAAGAAGGTGCACAGACTCAGGAAACTATTAATTCTCCTATTTGGATTAAGGTTGACAAGGAGTGGGTAGCAGGGAAACTCCTCATACGAGGAAAAGGCTATGCTTGTGTTTCAACAGATGATAACCCCACTGAGAAACTTTGGATCCCATTACGTCTCATCAGAAGTCGAATTCATCCTCCTGAGTTGGATATCAGACCGGCAGAGACTCACAACCCTTCAAATTCCAGCCCCAAACCATCTCCAAACTGATTTCAGTTGGAAGTCACAAAGGAAAGAAGAGGAACCTGCATCAGAGGACCTCCAGCAAGGCCTCCAGCTCTTTTAGCACATCATGAGTTCACATTAAGGCATTCCTTATACCTCTCTTTTACAGGTTGCGGATTGGACAATGCCAAGCCTCCACATTTTGAATTAACGATACTTTACTTTTACCCTTTTCTTGGAATTCACAGGTTCCTGAAGGAGAAAGGAATGGCTTTTAAACAGGAACACCTTTTTATTTCTCTCTAGGATATCCATTTGTATTGGAACTTCCCTCTGTCTTTCTCTCTACTCACAGGCACGGAGGCCAAATACTGATGGTTAAAGCCTCTGATAACTTTAAAAAAGTGTTTTTCTCAAACATAAGCTAGGTTGTACATCTATGACTGCTGATGAACCTGACGGGAGAATGGCTGCATTCCCCTACTGAAGTACTCCTGCCAGAAGTTGTGATGCTCCTGTTCCAGTGCTCCCCGGCTGATCCAGTGCTTCCTGAAATTTATCGGACTCCTAATAGCTGCTCCCCTGGGAATCATTGCTGCAACCACTCCTGATGCTGTTACAGGAACAACTCTTCAGTTTTGATCCAGACACTTTGTTTCTTCAGAATGGGACTAAGTGACTCTCATCATTGGTGATTCTAGTCACCCCTGGACAGTGCAGGACAATTGGACGCTTTACTATAAGCACTGCTCTAGGTCCAGGATTGGACTGAACTCTTGGTACAACTAATGAGACTGTTTTGTGTTTGGAATTGTTCCTTTGTTTCAAATTTTGTGTTTTTGTAAAAAGAAAAAAGGGGGGAGATGTAGGGTTCAGGTTTATTGGGTTGCTCCCATTACAGTGGTTCCATTTCTCTGTGTTTATTTGTAACTTTCTTTGTGTTCTGTTGACTTGTAAATTATTGTTTTTATCTTCTCCCTAAGCCCTTTGCATAGTTTATTCAGAGCAATGTTCTTTTTGTATGGACACAAGAAGACATGCTTATGTAATGTGACTCTCTAATATTTCATTCCTGGGCATCTGCTTTCTCAACTTAAGCCTCAGTTGCCCTCACTTCCTAGCACCCTAAGGGCAGGGTCCCGACGAGGGACTGGATGGACCCGGGGCAAGCTGTAAGCTATGTGCTACCCTGGCATCGAGATGGGCCTGGCCAAGGTGCCACTATGCTTAACTATAAGTTAAGAGCTTGGTCATGGAAAAATGCTGTCATGATCCAGAAAGTAATAACTAGATTTGGACCCTGCTAGGGCTAGGAATGATTAATCTGGCCTGAGTGCTGTAGTCTGAGTCTGTGGCAAGATGTTCCCAGGAGAGCTGCCCTACAAGTCTCAATGTCATCTCTTACTGTGTACATACAAAAATTAGCTAGTAATTTTTCCTGTTTCAAATTTTGTGTTTTTTGTAAAAAGCAAAAGGGGGAGATGTAAGATAACACTGTTCTGTCCTTCCTGCATAACCTCAGGAATAGTTGATATTTGATAGTTCCTTAAGAGGTAGTTTGCCCTTGGGGCAGTCAGGAAGGGCTTTAGAATTACCTTTTAGATGGGTCCTCAGGAAGGGCTTTCTTATGTTGATTTGGCAACCTGACTGGGTGGAGTGTCAGCCCAGACAAGAGGGGACTGCAAGAGGGACCACAGAGAGACCAGCAAGGGGAACGTGTGCTTGAGAGAACCTAGGCCCTTCATAACATAAGGTTCTTCTATGTGATAAACTTCCTTGTAATAAACTGCCACTAAGATCAACCGGCCTGGCCCTCTTCTCTTCCTTTGTCTGCCCTTGGCCATCAGTCGTCCAGAGAGCCCGCGAACACACAACCTTCAGCGTGCATAGTTTTTTACAATTGTCGATTTTTCATTTTATTTATATATCACTACATTAGTATATACATGTATCACATTAATTATATGCAATGCATTTTATTGTTGTTTTTATATATCTTCAAAATATAACAAAACTAGGATATAAAGTGCTAACTCCAATGTAATATTGAAGGCTTTGTCTTTATAAATTTGTCTTTGAAAGAGTTCTGTAGAGTAGGAAAGAATAGTATAGGGGTTAAGGCACTTGCCTTAAACATGGCTGACTCTGTACCATATATGTCTCCAGACCACTCCAAGAGTAATCCCAAAGCACAAAGTAAGGAGTAAGTCCTTAGAAAATCCAAGTATGTCCACAAATAAATAAGAGTTCTATCGTAATGACAAGAACAAGTATTGTACATATGATCTCTGATTATATATTAGAAACAGTTTTTTAAATACCATATCCCAAAACTCTTCATGATTTTATATTAAATATCTGATTTTTCTGCTCTAGCTGTGTTCATCTTGAACTTAAAATTGTTTTAACATTTTAATGGGACTGGGGTATAGAACAGTGGGGTATAGTGCATTCCTATCAAGTGGCTGACCTGAGCTCAATACCTGATACCACATGGTACCCAAGTATACTCAGATGCATCCCTGGAGACCCCCAAGTACCACCAAGTGTGGTTCTAGTGACTTTGAGTACTGCTACAGTGGCATGGATAACCCTGGCAAGGCAGAACCCAACCAATCTTGAATCCTCAGGTCTTTGCGCTAAACCTTTGATGTGTTTGGCCAAGAATCATTAGAGGGGGCTTACAGATCTCATGAGAGTCTTCTGGCCCCATTCTTTCAAAGATGAGTTTCCAGGATGATATATTTATAATTCCTAAGAGTGAATAAAAAATAGTTTTATAATCCTGCTTATTTTAATATTGATCCAGCTCTATCCCCAATCTCATTTCAGAGACTCATACAGAAACTTTGTACATCAAAACTAAAAATGCTATTAAGTAACCAGGTTACCTAAACTATGGAAATAAAACAAAATAAAACAAAACAAAGCAAAAACTGACATATCCTGAACCTAATTACAGAATAGAGCAACTCAAGATGAAATGCATTCAGACCTCAAAAGTTCTAAGTAGGTTACACTATACAGCTACAACACATAGCTATCCAAATATTAAAAAACTGATAGATTCTTAAGTAATGCTTCCTAAAATATTTTAAGTAGTATTCAATAATTGGGTTGGAGCGATAGCACAGCGGGTAGGGTGTTTGCCTTGCATGTAGCCAACATGTCCGACCCGAGTTCAATTCCTCTGCCCCTTTCCCAGAGCCCGGCAAGCTACTGAGAGTATCTCACCTGCACAGCAAAGCCTGACAAGCTACCGTGAAGTATTCGATATGCAAAATACAGTAATAAGTTTCACAATGTTACTGGGTCTGCTCGAGCAAATCGATGAACAACAGGAGGATAGTGATAGTGATAGTGATTCAATAATCATCTGTTCTTGGAAATATTCTGGGTGCTTTCTAAAAATTTACTCTTTACACAAGTTTAAATGACATAAATATTCACCAAGGAAATAGGGAATACAATAAATACCTTTTTGCCCGTTTTTTTTTTTTTTTTTTTACAATAAAAGCAATAGCCAGAGGGTGATCTCAGTCATGATACAAATTTGTTCATTCTCAGTGCCGGGCACTTGAGACTACAAAATCCTAATTATCACTTAGACTCACCTAAACATAGGACCCTGGAATCTTCCCTGACCATTATGGAGCTTCACACATAATGAGGAGTCAGAGGAACTTAACTACAATGGTAGTTCAAGACAAAAGTCAGAGAAAACCCCACAACCCGCCCCCCCCCCCCGAAAAAAAAGAATGAATGAAGTTAAGGGACACGAGGTCAGTAACCATCCTGCCTGAGTAATTATCAAGTCATCAGGAGAAGGCTCATAGCTCAGATATCAGACTGATCAGAAAGAATTCAGTAACAAAATTATTCAAAATTGGTCCTGGTTCAGTATTCTCTTTTATGACACAGAAGGACAAGAGGAGTTACCACTCCTTGCATGTACTGATTGGAAAATGTTTATTTCATAAATTGGATGAATATAGCACTGATATACTGTTTATGGCTTACTCCTATCCATTGGTCAGGGCTCCATACAATAAATGCAAAGTTTCTGCATCCCTGTCACTAACGATCCAATCAATGAACAAAAATAATTAGTAAATTAAATTTTCTAAATGACTTTGAATTTAGACTCCAGCAAGGAAGAGATCCAAGAGGCTTTCAGGGTCAGAGAGATAGTGCAGAGAGAAGAGTGTTTGCCTTGTATCTGGCCAATCCATGTGGTCCTCAACACCAGAGATGGCACCCTGAGTACAACCAGAAGTGATCCTTGAATACAACCAGGTGAGATACAAAAACAAAAAAAACAAAGAAGATTTCCAGCCAGAAAGATTGTATAGGGGTTAAAACCATTACCTTATATGTGGCCAAATCTGGTCCACTCCCTGTGACCACATGAGCCCCCAAAATTGAGCAGAATGGGATAGCCCCCAGACAGTACTGGGTGTGGCCCCAATTCTATTCCTACTCCCAAATAAAAAAGAAAAAAAAAGAGGCTTCTAACTGAAATGAAATGAAGAGAAACTAAAGCAGCACTATTTGGTGACAAAAAGATTTAGTGTTCTTTCTCCTGAATTAAACTGAGTCAGGGATCCCCTAAACTGATGTCATGTCCTGTACAATGACAATGAGTCCAAAATGCTACAGAGTGGGAGCTCAACTCTGCACGGCCAGTCAAGCAATAGCCTGGGCATATTTGGCCAGACCAGAAAAGGTACAATTCTCTAACTGTTCTGCTCAATGTGGGGGGACTATTTTATGATTATCCCACCCAGCAGTTGGACTTTTCTCCTAGAAACCTCAAAAGTGTCTTCTATTCATGCAGAGACCATGCAAAGTAAAATTTTTGTGTGAATATAAAGTTAAACATTAACTGAAGTTCCTCTCACACTATACTCACAATTTCTGCCCTTCCTTCATCCAACTCTGCTTTGGTCTCACAGTGGTGGAGTCATTATTTCTAGACAACCAACAAAGAGAGTTCTAGACATCTAGTCTGTCTTCCATGGACATAGATAATTGAAGTTGATACAGCTACCCTAGAAACAGATGAATAAGAAGCATAGGTGTAGCATTCCCAAGGAGCAATGGAAGAAAGAGAATGAAGAAGCAAAGAGACTGTACATTGACACCTGCCTTATTGAGAAGCTGGAGAAATTGTTGAGAGATGTTACCACTGAGAAGATCATGCTGTTTTGTCACATGATGGGAATCAAGAGAAGTTGAAAGAAATTATTTGTTGAGTAATGGGAGGTATATTAAAAATAATTCCAGAATAATTTGTAGATTTCCTAGGGCTGACTGCAATCATCCTGGGTGTCTTTCATTACTAGGCCCAAATAGAAGCTTTATTTTGAAAGTCATCAGTTCTTTTTAATTCCAGAATTATCCTACTTGGTGATACATAAGATTATGTAGACCTATTTCCAGCACCTGGGGCTACGTGGTATGGTAGGAGTAGATCACTTGAGATTTCTCCTCTTATATGAAGCATCCCTCAGATCCCCATTGATATGGAGGAAATACAGCAGTCTCACTCCAAAGACTAATCTATCTCCACAGATTCCCCTTGTTTTAGACGAGTCTTATTCTTTGGTCCTGAGAACTGACAGCAAGAACAAAAATGTGTGTGGTATGAAGCAACTAAGATCCTAAAGTGAAGATCATCCTTTTCCTGCCTTAAGCATCAGCAAGCTTGCCTCAGAATTTTGCATTTTAAGCATCTTAGATCTCAGTTTAATTAAGAGCATCACTGCTCCTGAAGTGAACTGGTGACAGAAAAGCAGACAAGAATTAAAAAAGAATCACATCTCAGTTCAGCAAGCTGAATTGAATGCCTTCAAGCCAAGTATTTAAGTCTACTGAAGAGCAGGTCAAGAGAGGAGTGTAGAGAGTCCCTAGGTTAGAGACCAGGCTATAGACTAGGAGGAGGATGATAGTTCTCTGACAAAGTCTCACCAAGAGTGCAATATTGAGTCTCTGCACAGGGTAAGACAAACCAACTGAGGGACTGGTCATAAAATTAAATGAAGGTGCTGAAATGATTATATGTGATGAGTGTGTGTGGGGGGGTCCTGAGTGCAGAACTAGAACATTAATAATTAGAAGTTTCTGCTTACTTAATATTATATGTTCCTATGCCTCACCCCACAAACCCTGATGCTCTTTGACCTCCAAAGTGTCCTATAGGAAAGACTACACTAGTATCTAATGAAAATTGCCTTTTTCTCTGCTACAGAAATTGGACTCAGCTTCTTTCTTTCTATAAAAACTGAGCTGAAGAAATTAATAGAAAAGTTCAACTAAGCTGCAAACTGTCCCGTTTCTCTGATAGTTGACTTTTCCTTGACAGCTGGCACTTGAGTGTCAAGTACTTCAAAATGTTAGTTCACAAAGATTCTTTCCATATATCAAAAAATTTCAAAAATCTTATGCTATTATTAACACATAACAGCACTGCGAAATGCATGCCATGATTTTCACACTTTAAAGATGAAAAAATGGATCTCCCATCCTGGGAGGATCCTCCAGACCTCTTTTATTTGGTGCTCCCTTCTCTATTTGAGCTGCCCTTTCCCCTAGCGTGTGTGACTAGCCTCCAAGTCATGGAGTAAACCTCCTAGTATTTATTTCGGCTATTCTTGGGTGTTAGTCTCCTATTTTACTTTATGTTACTTTATGTTCCCCAGATGAATGCAATCTTTCTATATCTGTCCCTCTCTTTCTGACTCATTTCGCTCAGAATGATACTTTCCATGTGGTACCACTTGTATATAAATTTCATGACTTCATCTTTTGTAACAGCTACATAGTACTCCATTGTGCAATTTCCAGGTGTTTGACTTGGTTCTCCGTGTCTGTGTGTGATTCACTTCTATTCTCAGTGCATTGTGGTCTGAAAATATTGTTGATACTATTTCTATCTTTCTGATTTTATTGATGTATGTTTTGTGTCTTAGCACATGGTCTATTTTGGAAAATGTTCCGTGTGCACTGGAGAAGAATATGTACTCTTTCTTTCTGGGGTGTAAAGCCCTGTATAGGTCTATAAGCCCTCTCTCTTCTATTTCTTCTTTCAAGCCAATGTTTCCTTGCTGAGTTTTGTTCTTGTTTATCTATCCAGAGGTGAAAAGGTAATATTGAAGTCTCTGGCTGCTACTGTGTTGGAGTGGACTGTGGACCAAACATGATTACCACTCAATGCCTCTTTTGCAAACCACAGCACCCAAAAGGAGAGAGAGAGAACAAAAGGGAATGATCTTCCACAGAGGCAGGGTGGGATGGGGGGAATGGGGGGTGGGAGGGATACTGGGATCAGTGGTGGTGGAGAATGGGCACTGGTGAAGGATGGGTGTTCAATCATTGTATAACTGAAACGCACGCACAAAAATTTGTAAGTCTACAACTGTACCTCATGGTGTTTCACTAATAAAAATTAAATATATATAAATTAAAAATTAAAAAAATAAAGATGAAAAAACGAAGGCCTTGATCCTAGAGCTGCAGAGCTAGCAAATATTGGGTCTAAACTAAATTCAAAGCCTGCCATACCCATTAGCTGTATGCCAAAAAAGAGTTCTGTACAGTATTCTATAAGCAAATATCTTACAATTGGATTTGTACCTCAGTGGTAGAGCACTTGCGTTGAATGTGTGAGTCCCTGGGATCAATCCTTAGCACTGCAATAAATACATATAATATCTCTCTTCATATGTCAGAATTTTATATGGCAATTTATTTCCTACTATAAACATTTATCTACGAATATCTCATGCTTATACTTTTGGTTTTTAGATCCATTATTACCTTGCAATTCAGTGTAAGTGCAATTCCAAGTATACCACCAAGACCTATAAAAATCAAACTTTTTGTAGTGGATTTTTGGCAAACTCCCAAAACATACACACACAAAACAATCTCTTCCCCTTCATCCTATAATTCTCATGTACCCCAAAGTTGGGAATAATGCCTGTAGGTTATACTACCAATGTGTTTTTATACTAATGGTAATAAATACCTTAAGTGTTACTAGTAGAATTCAAAATATCAAATTAAAACTGAAAAGAAAATATCACTAATTTACTTGTCTTTTATAAATAATATAGTCTCACATAAAAGCACCAAATCTGTGAAAGTTACAGGTGGAAGAAAATCCCATCGCTGTCATTTATTCAGACCATTTCCATTAGGAAAGAAAACATTAGCTTCATAATTATCCCCACATGCCCCATGATTCTTTTAATCACTCATTTTCGATGGAAAAATTAACCCTTCCTAAGCTCACTTGCAGAAACTAATTAATGGGAAGTAAAAAGAACCTTTCCTTTGCCATGACAGGAGCAGATCTAGGAGTCTGGGAGAGCAACTGTTCAAAAAAGAACAGAAATGCCTTCTAGTTACAATTTCCTCTCCTGCTTTTACTGCAGTGTCACCGCAGACATCACTTTTATTACCGGTACATATTTTACTCCAAACAAGAATGTTCTGACTAAATCACTAAAAAATGCTTATAAATCTAGTTCACCAGTGAGTTAAATATTCCACCTATGACCTCCCACAGAATCTCACTGTTCAGCCATAGACTCTGGAACATTCAGTGACCATGGACTGAGGTAACAATTACATTCCGACAAAAACACATAAAGGGCCAGGGAGAGAGCACAAAGAGTTGAGTACATGCTTTGCATGTGGGAGGCCCAAGTTTGATCTATGGCACCACATGGTCCCCTATGCACCAAAGGTCAGTGGCCATGTGCTGAGGGAATAATTATGTTCTGATAAAAACACACAAAGGGCTTGGGAGAGAGCACAAAGGTTTGACCACATGCTTTGCATGTGGGAGGCTAAGTTTGATCCCTGTACCCACATGGTTGCCTCTCTACCAAAGGGAGTGACACTGAGCATCAAGCCAGGAAATGGTCTGAGAAAATCCAGTTGTTTCCACTTCCCAAAATTAAGAAATTAGTAATAACTAATATTTATTAAGCTCTTAATCATTAAGCTCTGTGATTAGGGCTTTCCATAATTAACTGATATTGCACACAAGAAGAAACAGAGGGAGAAAACTGCTCCAGTTTCAAAAATGGTAATGAGTGCTCAACAAATTTATTCTGGTGGAATGTATAGAATGCAATTTATCAGTTGCTATAGTCCTCCGTCTTGGTGCCCAGTAAGCTATTCTTGGACCCAGCCAGCTTGTGTGTGACATCCCTCCAGCTGCCCTGCCAAATGTTCCCCTTTGCTGGTCAGCTGGCAGGTATATGAATAGACTATACCTTCAGATTTGGAAGCCCTGTGGTATTTTCTTCTAACACAGCACTTAAGGGATTTTAGTGTTGATGAGGGACAGGAAGAGAGGGTGGTGAAACTGCTTCAGGTTAAAAATGAAGAAAAGTTATGTATACCACTGGTCAGTCCAAATTAAACACCAGCTCCTTGGTTAGCAACATTTGGGTTGTTTTTCCCCTGAGCTATTAGGATGTTCATTAGTTCAAATAAAACTCTGCAAGCAAGCTGCTAATTAAGACAGTGAATTTGCTGGTTTTTTTTTTAATCAACTTGATTCTAGAGCTTTTTGGCTTATTATCATATTTGTCTAGGGAAACTAATTGTTTTGGCTCATTTGTCAAAATTTATAACACTTGCATCCTTTTCTTTGAAGAATAGGCCAGAGTGTTCTTAACATTGGAAAAGATGTATTTGATCTGTGACACAGAGTCTTCTGGATATAAATATGAACTATAGTAGAAAACCTAGCAGCTTTTATTTGTATTGGGACTTTGAATGGAACTTTCTAAAGTATTCTATAAGAAGAGGCATCTCTATTCACAGGAAGAAGAGTTATCCAACTTATTGGATCAGGAATTTTACTTTACCCTAAAAATAGATTGTTCAGAAACAAGCAGAGCTGCTAAATAATAAGGAATATGGAAAAGAGAATGAAAGAAAAAAAAAAGAAGAAAAATAACAGAGACCTGAATTCAGATGCCATACTCTTTTTAAGGGAACTATAGTGATAAAATACTTAGATCTTTTGAGCCTTCCTAGGGTTTATCAGTAAGAGTTTGTTCTACCAGATCCTTGTACTTTTGGTCAAAGAGATAGTACAGCAGGCAAGTACTTGCACTTGCCTTGCATACAGCTGGCCTGAGTTTAATTCCATGCACCCCATATTGTCCCCCAAGTCCTCTAAGAGTGATTCCTGAGAACAGAAACAGGAGCAAGTCTTTATCACAACTGAGAGAAGAAAAAAAAACTCACAAAACCCTTACACTCTTAACAGCATATTTTTTTGACCGTAGATCTCCAAATAACATCAACTTTGCAATTTGAAGTTGAGAATTTCCCAAACTTTAAATTTAAATTTCCCAAAAACATTGTCTTATTTTTTTTTTTGCTAAAAGTTCTTCCCTCTAATTATACATTTCATTGCAAACAATAAGGACAAATATCTGTATATTCAACACTTCGCTTAATGGTTTCCTCAGTTAAATATTCAAGTTCATCACTTAGAAGTTCTAAAGGATCCCATGGAGTATAATGGAGGGATATTGACACTTTGGTGGTAGATATAGTAATATTGTACTTCTAAAAATTTTACATTCTTATAAACCCAATCAATCAATCAATCAATCAAAATTCCAGTTCTGCTTTCAATATATGCATTAGAAAAAAATCAGCAAAAAATTTTCTTTCACTATTTAACATAGATCTCATTTACTTCAATTTCTAGGAATACCAAGTTAAATTCAACTTTCAGATAAGCAGTGAATAATATTTGGTATAAATATGTCCTGAATACCATGAGCACCACACAGCTAAAATCTACTTGGACCTGAAATTCAAATTTCACCGGGTATTTTAAAAAAAATTTTTTTTTTGCTTTTTGGGTCACACCTGGCGAAGCACAGGGATTACTCCTGGCTCTGCACTCAGGAATTATCCCTGATGGTGCTCAGGGGACCATATGGGTTGCTGGGAATCGAACCTGGATTGGCCGCGTGCAAGGCAAACACCCTACCTGCTGTGCTATCTCTCCAGCCCCTAAATTTTTATTTTCTTAATTTGTTATCAACCAGCTGCTATAGAAGATTCTGAGATAACAGGACATATATGAAATGCTGAAAAGAGAGAAGAAAATAAATGAAGAAGTGTTACAGTACAAGACTGTGTCTGGAAGGTTAGTCCTACTGAAGGGGTAATTGCAGGGTCCTTGAGCAGACAGAAGACAAGTCTAAGGGTTCAGAGAAAGTGCAAAATAAAAGGGGAAAGGTGTTAATCATAAAAGAGCTTAGAAGCGCTGAAGGTGAAAATTCACCTCAATGTTTTGCTAAGGGTCATACCTGTCAAAAGAACCTATTTTATCAACACTTTTCTCTAAAGAGGGAAAGATACTTTTCATCATTCTCTAGTTCTTCTATGTTGAGAGAGGGGGGAAAAGGTGGCTGTGTGTGAGAGAGGGAGGGGAGAGGGAAGAGAAAGAGAGAAAGAGAAAGAAAGAGAGAGAATCTATGCACATGACAACACCCTGATAATTTCAGTTAAACTTATTAACAAAGACTTGCATTTATTAAATGTGAACCACTGTAGAAATACACTAAGTTTTTATACTACAATGAATATATTTTCAAAATAATTCCTACAATGTATATAAGTATGGGTAAGGTTGTCACAAAATTATTGGCTAATGGCACTTATTTAATATGATGTTTCCAGACTAAAAGATGGTTCAAGTTTATAAATGTCACCTACTGCACTTTTTTGCTTCAATGTTCTACGCATTCTTTATAAAATATCGGGAAGGTTTCTATGACATTAAAACTTCCCTGCTCCTCAAGAAGAGTTTGAAATGAAAACCACTTTAGAACCCCTGTGTAACATTTTCAGGCATAATTTTTCACCCAGTGGCCTTTGAGGTAGAAATTGTGCAGAAGTGTAGACGAGGAAATAAAACCACACCCTTTCCAGATGTTTTTCTAAGTGCAATTTCCAGGGGGAGATTTCACTTAACAAAAACACTTGTTTACTTATTCACATCAGGTTCAAGCATATATTATATACATTAATATATAAATGTACATATATTAAATTTCTTAATTCTCACAATAACCCTGTAGGGAAAGTAGTATTTGCATTAATAATATAAGGATGACACTACTGTGTCATACAAATTAAATTACTTGCCCAGGGTCACAATGTTGTAAATGCAAATTGTTTCCAGAATCTATGTTCCTCTCTACTGTTTTTCTATTAAAAATGAATTCCCAAAAGACTACACCTTAAGCTAAACACTAATATAAGAACATGTATATACGATAGATATAAGTAGAACGCTGCTCTATATAAATTGACCACAGTTCAAGAATACTTACTTATGTCATATCATGTAAAATTCTTTCAGTTTATTAAGAACTTAAGTTCTGGAGGGATACGTAACTGTATTTTAATTATAGTTCTACCAATCATACACTTCAGTCAAAACTTAACTCCTTAACTTTCTCATCAGTAATATGGAATATATTTGTGGTATTGATGTCACAATAACTATTATTATTGTCATAATTTTTTCTAAATTCATACTATATCATTTATACCATTATGTTTTCTAAAACTCAATCAGTAAATTTGAATGAGGAAGTCACAGTTAATTGTTAATGTTAGGAGTAGTTCTGAAAAAGAAGCAAAAGACCTAGCTGCCATGGCTGCAGATTCAGTAAAGATACTTAAGGAATCCAAAAGCAGATAAGAAGGTACTAAGACATGATATACAGATCCTTAACATAAAGTTGATAAAGAGTCAGAAGCATCTCTCTGGCCAACAACATCTGGGAAAGAACTTTTCTGTAAGCAAGCAAGCAGACACAACTCAAACCAACACTCTGTGATTACCAGGAACACATCTTTACCAGGAACACCATGAATGCTTGACTCTTCCTACAGGTCAGACCAGCAATGGGTGTGGTTTGTCAAGTGGGAAGACATCATGGGTACCCTGTAAAAGCTACTCTCTACACTAATACCCAGTAGGAAAGAACTTTCCTTTTGGCATCTAGATCCAAAAGGTCCAAAGGGTACCACCTAAAATAGATTCAAATAAAAATACCCCAAGATACATCCCAATAAGAATGATGAGAATCATGGATAGAGATAAAATATTGAAAGCAGCAAGATCAAAGAAGGAAATAACATGTAGTACAAAGGGGAGATTTACAGCAGACCTATGAAATGAGATACTCCAGTCTCGAGGTCAATAGCGAGATTTTTTTAAAATTAAAAACCAGTGAAATGAATGCCTCACCAAGAATACTTTATTCAGCCAGATTCTCATTCAGATTTAAAGAAATGATAGACAACTTCATGGATAAACAATAGCTAAATAACTTCATGGGTTCAAAACCAATTTTGAAGGAAGACCTAAAGGTGCCACTTTAAAGCAAAACAAACCTAAAAACCAAACTTCTACAGAAAGATGGAACAAACACCCATGACATTAATCTCTCTCAAGTCAATGATCTACCAATGTACCAATTTAAATGTACCAATTAAAAGTTACAGATTGGCAAAATGGATCAAAAAGTTAAATCCAACTTTCTGCTGTCTACAATAAACAATAGAGAAAATACAGACTCAAAATTACAGGGTGGAAAACAACTATTAAAGCAAATAACTCTTTCCAAAAGGCTTAGGTGGCCATAATAATATCCAATGACATCAATTTCAGGCTGAAAACAGTTATAAGATACACCCAAGATTATTTCTTAATGATCAAGGAATATGTATATCATGAAGAAATCATACTCCAAACATATATGCACCAGTTAGGGAACAGCAAAATACTTAAAACAACTGATAGTAGACTTCAAGGAGGATATTGTTAGCAACACCATAGTAGCTGGAGACTTCAACATTACTCTATCACCCCTTGATAGATCAATGAGACTAAATCTCAGAAAGAAATTACTAACTTTGAATGAACAAATGTAACAGGTGCCACTAGATAAATAAAGGGCTTTCATCCTCCCCAAAACAAATACACATTCTTGTCCAAATGCACATGAAATATTCTCCAAGATAGACCCCATGAAAGGCCACAAAACATGACTTCATAAAATCAAAAGAATAGAAATTGTATCAATTATCTTCTCAGACCATGGTACACTGAAAATAGAAATTAATCACACAGAGAAATTAAGAATCAAATCAAACAAAAACACCTGGAAATTAAACAGCTCACTACTGAATAACCAGTAGGTCAGAGGAAATCAAAGAGGAAATCAAAAGATTCTGGAAACAAATGAGAATGAGGACACAAGTTACCAGAACATGTGAGATATAGTGTTAAGAGGAAAATTTATAGTTCTGCAAACATTCATCAGGAAGGAAGAAAGGACCTAAAAAAAATAACTATTTCACAGCTTCAGATCCTGGAAGATAACCAATAAAAGAAGCCAAAAACAGGCACGAGGAAGGAAATAATAAAAGAGCAGAAATTAATAACCTTGAATAAAAAAATTTCCAAGAAAGTAATGAAACCAAAAGGTGATTCTTTGAAAAAATAAACAAGATCAATAAACCACTAGCAAGACTCACAAAGAAAGATAGACAGAACCCTAATAAACCAAATCCCAAGTGAAAGGGAGCATGTCACAACAGGCACCACAGAAATTCAAAGAATCATTGGAAATTGTTTTGAGAATCATTTTTTTCACAAAACAAGAAAAATTATAGTAAATGGATAAATTCCTGGATTCCTATAACCTCCCAATACTGAACCAAGAAGATTTGGAATATATGAACAATACATCACTATTGAGGGAATTAAAATGGTAATCAAAAGTCTTCTAGAAACTAAAGTCCAGACCCAGATAGACTTTCAAACCCTTAAAGAGGAACTAATGTCAATCTTTATCAGGCTTTCCAGGAAATTGAAGAAACAGAAACACTCCCAAATAGTTCCTATGAAGCAAACACCACTCTAATACCAAAATCAGAGTCACCACAGAGAGCGAGAGAGAAAGAGAGAGAGAGAAAGAGAGAGGGAATTACTCCCCAAAGCATTGTACAGGCACAGTCCCCATTAGGATATCCATGATACTTGTCAAAGAAATAGGTCAAATAATTCTGAAACACATATGTAACAATAAAATCCCACAAAAAGTTAAAGCAATTATTGGAAAACAGAAGATGGGAGGCATCACATCCTCCAACTTCAAACTGCACTACAAAGTGGTAATAATTAAAACAGCATAGTATTGAAATAAAGACAGATTTTCAGATCAATGGAATAGAATTGAATATCCTGATACAGACACTCAAATATACGATCATTTAATTTTTGATAAAGAGCAAGAAGTCTGAAGTGGAAAGTCTCTTCAATGAGTGATGCTGGGAAAATTGGGCAGCCACATGTAGAAAAATGAACTAGAATCTCTTCTAAATGTCATGCAGATATCAAAATGGATTAAAGACCCCATTTTCAGACTTAAATCTGTAAGGTATATAGAGGAAAACATAGGCAAAACTCTACATGCCACTGATGCTAAAAGTATCTTCAATGATGAAATATCACTGATCAAGTAAGTGAAATCAAAGATAGACAAATAGAAGTACATTAAACTAAGAATCTTCTGCACCACAAAAGAAATGATGACCAGGATACAAAGACAGCCCATAGAATGGGAAAAAATATTTGCCCAATACCCATCTGAGAAGTGATTAGTATCAAAGATTTTAAAAATCAACCCCATCAAAATATAGGGAGAAGAAATAAAGAAAAACTTTCTCAAAGTAGAAATACAAATGGCCAAAAGGCACATGAAAAAAATGCTCTATTCAGTTCTTATGGGGGAAATGCAAATAAAAAAACACTGAGATATCATTTCTTGCCACAGAGAGTGGAACATAAAAAACCAAGAACAACCAGAGTTGGCTGGATGCGGGAGAGAAATGGACTCTAACACATTTCTGTTGGAAATATTGACTGTCCAGTCTCTTTGGAAAACACTATGGGTATTTCAACAACCTAGACACTGAGCCTCTATATGATCCAGCAATACTGCTCCTGGGAATATACTCTGGGAGTCCAAAGAACACAATGCATAAAAGTTTATTCATGATAGCCAGAATCTGGAAACAACCCAAGTGCCCAGGAGCAGAAGACTAGATAAAGAAACTATGATTCATCTATATAATGGAATCATTGTTCTAAAAAAAAGATGATAAAAAGCTGCTGTGATTTAACCTTTGGAAGGTGAAAGTCAGTTGATTAACATAGTTCAGTCAATATCATGAAGGATAATTATTACACAACTGTATTTTAGCTCCATTAAATGGAGAAAAACCATTATTTTTGGTTTGGGATCCACACCCAGAAACACTCCGGTGTTACTCTTGGCTCAGCACTTAGAAATTGCTTCTGGCAATGCTATGGGATTTCAGGTATCAAACTTGGGTGGGCTACAAGCAAGGCAAGAGCTCTAACTACTGTACTATCCTCTCCAGCCCCAAATCCAGAAAATTTAATCTGGCTATATATTCCTTCTGGAAAGCTTTAGGTCACTGATAAAGTATAGGAAAAGGCATAGAGAGACACAGAGAGAGAAAGAGAGAGAGAGAGAGAGAGACAGAGAGAGAGAGTTTATGCCCATGGGAGCACCCTAATTATTTTAACTTATGAACAAAACTTCTTACACTTGCATCAACTTTTTTTAAAGAATCTTCTTTGAAGAAGTTTTCATTTGTCTTTCCTTTCTGGCAATATAATTATAAGCTTATCTTATTTTTATCTTTTACCAAGAGTTTTTTTAAAAAAAATGAACCAAGGCATTTAACTTATACTTCAGCTCATTCTCACTAATATCACATCCAATGGTTTTGTTTTTGCTTTTGCTTTTGCATTTGCTTTTTTTTTTGCTATTTTTATACATTTTATTTTCGTAAAGTACTTTTCAATAGTAGTTTACAATAGTTCATTACAGATAATATTCAAACACCCGTCCAACCAGGAAGCATCTTCCCACCACAATAAGAGGGAAGTGTGTGAAGTGTATTTCATTCTGGTGCCATTTAAGCTCGTATATAAGAGAATACAAGCAAGTGTGTTCAAATCAGACACATGTGTGCTGCTTTAAGTACATCAGTGGGCTAGAGTACAAGAGGTCATGGCTGCATACTCCAGGAAATACTGCATCACTCTCTTCTGGGAACTTTGTTTTATAGTCTCTGGATCTTGGCCGTTGATGAGATTACATGGCACTTGGGGCAGTTTGTGGGTGAGATTGCCAAGCTACTGGAAAACTGGGGATCTGGGTGGAGGAGGCCCAGTTCTGATCAGAGAAGGCTTGGAGTTATCAGCCATGGGTCCCACATACCTGGGTTCCTCTACCGGTTCCTTCACACATTGAGGCTTCTCCAAGCGTGTGGAGAGTGGCCTTAAACATGCTGTGGCTGGGATCTGGAGGTTTGGGACTGCTGAGGCACTGCTTGGGGTGGAGGGAGGAGAAACACAACCCGCCCCCCTCCGAGGGACCCCAGTGAAGACAGCCTGGCACGGAGACAGGAGATACTGCCTAGTTGTATTTGCTTTATCTGCTCTTAAATTTGAAGATGAAATAATTTTTTGGTATTTTTATGTTTATATTAGAAATGCCTTCAATACAAAGATTTTATAAAATAAGAATCAAAACTTTAAAAAAAAGAGTGAAAGTGAGGTTTGTCCACTGGTGCGTCCCTGCCTGGCACACCCTGTCCCCCTGTCCCATGCTGAACCACGCCTGAAGTAGACTTTTGAGGATACCTGCCAAAGTTCCACCTGAGCACCCGCCCACCTCATCCCTGAGCCACATTTTCTCCATGTCCATCCACTGATGAGTCCCTGCCCCAAAGCCCTGCGCAACCCTGTGCGCCCCTGCCCTGCCATCACCGCGCCCCCACCACAGGACAGCTGAATAGAACCTGGGAGTAGCATAAGGGACTGTCTGGGGGTGTGGCTCCACTGTAGGGAGTGTAGCCTCAGCAGAAGTGGGCGTGGTCTTCTTGTGGCAGGCGGCTGCTCACGTGGCCACAGTTATATTCCCCCTCTCCAGCAATCTAGACTCACATCCCAACCTTTATCACCTAATTCTGTGCAAAACGTCCTGGCCACCTCAAACATAATAGGACAATAGTCCACTGGCCTACTCCAATCTCACCTAAAGGCTAGTGTACACAAGAAGCTGTACAAGCTCAAGACAAGAAACGCATCCTCTTATACAAAATACTGGTTGAACTCCACAAGAAGAAAACATCCAACCCCATCAAAAAATGGGGCAATGAAATGAACAGAAACTTTCTCAAAGAAGAAATCCGAATGGCAAAAAAGCACATGAGAAAATGCTCTACATCATTAATCATCAGGGAGATGCAGATCAAAACCACAATGAGATACCATCTCACACCTCAGAGACTGACCCACATTCAAAAGAACAAAAGCAACCGTTGCTGGCGCGGATGTGGCGAGAAAGGGACACTCCTTCACTGTTGGTGGGAATGCCGACTGGTTCAGCCCTTTTGGAAAACAGTATGGACATTCCTCAAAAAATTAGAAATTGAGCTCCCATTTGACCCAGCGATACCACTCCTGGGAATATATCCCAGAGGGGCAAAAATGTGTAACCGAAGTGACATCTGCACTTGTTTGTTCATTGCAGCACTCTTTACAGTAGCCAGAAACTGGAAGAGACCTGAGTGCCCAAGAACAGATGACTGGTTAAAGAAACTTTGGTACATCTACACAATGGAGTACTATGTAGCTCTTAGAAAAGATGAAGTCATGAACTTTACATACAAGTGGTACAATATGGAAAGTATCATGCTAAGCGAAATGAGTCAGAAAGAGAGGGATAGACATAGAAAGATTGCATTCATCTGGGGGATATAAAGTAACAAAATATGAGATTAATACCCAAGAATAGCTGAGATCAACACCAGGAGAATTACTCCATAACTTAGAGGCCAGCCGGGTATTCTAGGGGAAAGGACAATTCAGATAGAAAGGGGAACACCAAGTGGAGGGTGTTTGGAGGATCCTCCCAGGAGGGGAGATGCAGGTTGAAAGTAGACTGGTCTGAACATGTTCACCACTCAATGCCTCTTTTGCTGATCACAACACCCAAAAGGAGAGAGAGAACAAAAGGGAATGCCCTGCCACAGTGGCGGAGGGGATGGGGGGATGGGGGGGGAGGGATATTATCTTGGTGGTGGAAAATGGGCACTGGTGGAGGGATGGGTATTTGATCGTGGTATGACCAAGATCCAAGCACAAAAATTTGTAAATCTACAACTGTACCTCATGGTGTTTCACTAATAATAAAAAAAAAATCTAAAAAAAAAAAAAAAAAGAAATGCCTACTCCAAAGCTTTACCACATGCCTATGATAAGTCACAAAGGGATGCGTGAGGGGAAGAATGTATCCCAAAAGGGGAGAAAGGTGACTATTATCTACCTAGCCCATCCAGAATCATTCTCCAAAATAAGAGGGAGAGGTGCTAGTGAACTTGAACGATTCCACCTCCATACAACCACAACAACATGAAGAAACAGCACAAATCCCCACTACGAGGAAAGGACAAAGGAAAGAATACAGAAGACTCAACAGGGGTTACCCACAAATACAAACTTTCTGATAAAGAATTCCGATATGAAATGCTGGGGATGTTCAAGGAACTCAAAGAAACAATGGAGCACAGACATCCAGAAAATTAAAGGAGGACATTGAAGAAAAAGTGGAACAGATAGCCAACAAAATGCATGAAGAAATGAGAGCAGAAATAAGAAAGTTACAATCAGAAGTGTCACTAATAAAAGTTTCGCTAGATGAAATAAATAACTCGGTGGGTGCACTCAAGAGTAGAATGGCTACAGCTGAAGACAGAATCAGTGAGCTAGAAGATGAGCTGCAGGAATAGTACAAGCAACAACAAACAATGGGGAAAGACCTCAAAATAGCTCTAAGGTGAATCCAAGACCTAGGGGATGATGCCAAGAGGAACAACATTAGAATCATCAGAATACCAGGTCAGGGAGGCAACCTCAATGAAAAAGCCACAGTTAAAGAAATCATTGCTGAAAAGTTCCCAGAGTTAGAGAATGCAAACATCCAGATCCAAGAAGCCAGAAGTCTCCCAGCTAAATGAGACACTAATATAAACACTCCAAGGCATGTCATAGTCAGAATGATGGATGCCCTGGATAGAGACACAATACTCCAAGCAGCAAGTCAAAGAAGAAAATCCTATACAAAGGAGCACTCCTGAGTTTATAGCAGACCTTTCAGAAGAAACCCTCCAAGCCTGAAAACAATGGTGGGACATAGTGAAAAAACTCAATGAAATGAACACCTCACCAAGAATACTTTATCTGGCCAAACTCTCACTCAAACTTGAAGGAACAATTCACTACATTGTAGATAAACAACAGCTCAAGAAATTCATAGACTCAAAACCAAACCTAAAAGAAGAACTAAATGGGCTCCTGTAAGACAAGAAAGACACCTACAAACACAACAAACTCCTACAGAAAGATGGCACAAAACCCCATGACAATAATCTCTCTCAATGTCAATGGTCTAAATGCACCAATTAAGAGACACAGAGTGGCAAAATGGATACAGAAACTGAAACCAACATTCTGCTGCCTACAAGAAATACATCTGAACAGTCAGAGCAAACACAGACTCAAAGTCAAAGGATGGAAAACAATCCTGCAAGCAAACAACTTCATCAAAAAAGCTGGGCTGGCCATACTAGCATTCAACAACATATATTTCAGGCTGGAAAAGATTAGAAGGGGCAACAGGAAGAAATTACATGCCTAAACGTATAAGGACCTAGTGAGGGACCAACTAAATACTTGAAATAGCTGCTAACAAATTTTAAAGAGGACATCGTCAGAAGCACAATAGTAGTTGGAAACATCAGTACTGCCTTATGACCCCTCAATAGATCAATGAGAATAAAACTCACCAAGGAAACATTGGCTTTGAAGGAAGAAATAGAAGAGAGGACTAAAAGATCTTTACAGGGCTTTACACCCTAAAAAGAAAGAATGCACATTTTTCTCCAGTACACACGGAACATTTTCCAAAATAGACCACATATTGGGTCACAGAACACATCTCAATGGAATCAGGGAAATAGAAATTGTATCAACTATCTTTTCAGACCACAATGCACTGAAGATAGAAATTAATCACACACAGATGTGGAAAACCAAATCAAACACCTGGAAACGAAACAACTCAATGTTGAACAATGAATGGCTCAGGAAGAAATCAAGGAAGAAATCAAAAGATACTTGGAAACAAATGAGAACGAAGGCACGAGCTACCAGAACCTATGGGATGCAGTTAAAGCCATGTTAAGGGGAAAATTTATAGCACTGCAAGCATTCCTAAGGAAGGAGGAAAGGAGACACTTAAATAATTTGACCTCACAACTCAAGATCTTAGAAAAGGGCCAACAAAAAGAGCCCAAATCAGGCAAAAGGAGAAATAACAAAACTTAGAGCAGAAAGTAGTGATATGGAAACCCAAAAAACAATCTGAAAGATTAGTGAAACCAAGAGCTGATTCTTTGAGAAAATAAACAAGATAGATAAACCACTAGCAAGACTCACAAAGAAAAAGAGAGAGAACCCTAATAAACTGAATCAGAAATGAAAAGGTGGACATAACAACAGAAACCAATGAAACTCAAAACATCATCAGAGACTCCTTTGAAAGTCTGTATGCCGCGAAACATGAGAACCTAGAAGAAATGAACAAATTTCTGGATTCCTAAGACCTCCCAAGACTGAACCAAGAAGATTTGAAATACCCGAAAAGATCCATTAATAAAAAGGAAATTGAAACTGTAATCAAAAGTCTTCCCAAAAACAAAAGCCCAGGTCCAAATGGATTTACTAGCGAATTCTTCCAAACTTTTAAAGAGGACCTGTTACCAATTCTTTTCAAGCTTTTACAGGAAATTGAAGAAACAAGAACTTTCCCAAACACTTTCTATGAGGCACATATCTCCAAATTACCAAAATCAAATAAAGATACCGCCAACAAAGAAAACTATAGGCCAATATCCCTGATGAACACAGATGCGAAAATCCTCAACAAAATATTAGCAAATAGAATCCAACAACCCATCAGAAAGATCATACACCACAACCAAGTGGGATTCATCCCGGGAATGCAAGGATGGTTTAACATTCATAAATCAATCAACATAATCCATCACAACAACAAAAGAAGAGATAAACACCATATGATCATATCAATAGATGCAGAGAAAGCATTTGACAAGATCAAGCACCCATTTAAGATGAAAACTCTCAACAAAATGGTCTTTGAAGGAACCTTCTTCAAGATAGTCAAAGCCATTTGCCACAAACCTATCACAAGCATTGTACTCAATGGGGAAAAACTAAAGACCTTTCCACTAAGATCAGGGACAAGACAAGGTTGCCCAATCTCACCATTTCTCCTAAATATAGTATTGGAAGTACTTGCAATAGCGGTTAGGAAAAAGATATTGAGGGCATCCAGATAGGAAAGGAAGAAATCAAGCTCTCACCAGTCACAGATGATATGATAGTCTACTTAGAGAACCTTAAATTCTCTACCAAGAAACTCCTTGAAACAATAGACTTGTACAGTAAAGTCACAGGCTATAAAATCAACACCCAAAAGTCTATGGCTTTCCTATACACAACTAATGAGACAGAGGAAAATGACATAAATAAAGCAATCCCATTCACAATCATGCCCCATAAAATCAAGTACCTCGGAAGAAGCTTAACTATGGAGGTAAAGGACCTGTGCAAAGAAAACTACAAAACACTACTCCAAGAAATAATAGAGGACACAAAGAAATGGAAACATATACCCTGCTCATAGATTGGGATAATTAATATTGTCAAAATGGCAATACTTCCCAAAGCATTATACAGATTCAATGTGATCCCTATAAGGATACCAATGACATTCTTCAACGAAATGGATCAAAGACTCCTAAAATTAATATGGAACAACAAACTCCCACGAATAGCCAAAGAAAACCTTGGGGAGAAGATGGGAGGCATCACCCTCCACAAATTCAAACTCTACTACAAAGCAATTACAATTAAAACAGCATGGTACCGGAACAATGGAAGAGCCTCAGACCAATGGAACAGGGTGGAATATCCTTACACACAACCCCAAATATATGAACATCTAATCTTTGGTAAGGGAGCAAGAAGTGTGAAGTGGAGCAAGGAGAGCATCTTTAACAAATTGTGCTGGCATTACTGGACAACCACTTGCAAAAAATTGGGATTAAACCTCGACCTAACACCATGTACAAAAGTCCAATCAAAATGGATTAAAGACCTCAACATCAGACCAGAATCCATAAGGTTCACTGAAGACAAGATCGACAAAATCCTTCACAACATTGAAGCTAATGGTATCTTCAAAGATGACACACCACTGGCCAAGCAAGTGAAAACAGGGATAACAAATGGGACTATCTTAAACTAAGAAGCTTCTGCACCTCAAAAAGAAACAGTGAACTCTCCATTTGGGATACCCCATTATTTACTGAGAAGTCCTGGGGATTGGCTAAAGACAGGAGACACACCAATAGTGGCATTAATCTTATCTGGCACGTCAGAGCTACCCAGGCCTGGCCAGAATATGTCCCACGATGAACTGATTGATGGCCTCAAGCCTTCAGGTTGAGCTGTATGTAGCTTTGGGTCTCATTTTCCACAGAGATGTCCTGGCAGAAAGAAGTCCATCCCATCCCTTCTTCAGGGCTGGGAGAAATTCTGATTTCCAGGTTTTTCCTTGATGCCGAGAATAGGCCCAGACTGAGATAGTCATTGCAGAGTCCTGGATTCCTCATTCTCCATAGCAGTGATGATTTCCACATCTTTCCTCAAGCCGGCCTGCCTCTAGGGTCGCCCTGAGGTTTGTAGGGTACTTGAAACAGTACCTGTTAAATCCCTGCTCCTGTCATTTAGACAGATCCCCTGACTGTTCCCTTGAAGAGGGCTTTGGGGTCCCATGGCTGGTTTTTCCTGTCTGCATGAGGGGTAGACCCTATTACAGAGAGGAAGGACTTTTCTGGATTTATGCAAACCAACATAATGCCATGAAATATCAAAAACATACTGAAGGTACAAAAGAAGAGAAAAGCAAGCATTTCACTTTACTCAGAGAGATGTAATACACCCGTTTGCTGTGGGTCCTAGTCAGAGAAGCTAAAATCTGTAGAGATAAAGCATACCGTTTAACATGTTTTCAATCCCACATGGAAAAACTTTAACTTCTCATTAATAAGAGCACTGTACCAGGAGTCCAGCGTACAGTTTAACATGTCTAATTAATTTAATCCCATGTCAAAAACTCTTGATTTCCTGCAATTTTTGAAAAATTCAAATATCTAAGAGCACTATAACAGGAGTCCGGATAATCCATCCAGTATCTTTCCCATAGATCTTACTGTGCTTATGCAAAAGAACAAGCCAGGTTTGTTAAACTATCTTGCAAAGTTTTAAAATGAAGGTGGAGAGAAAACCATATTTCTGCAACTTGCTTTTTTGTAAGAATCAGATTCTAATTCTACAGAGGTGATTGCTAACTCCTGGACCAATGCAGTGGAATATTATTAAAGGGTCATGCTTTAACACTAGTGAAAACTATCTTCCATGCGAAGGGACTGAATAGCAAGTAAGGTAGAAGTAACTCAGAACTGTGCTTTCTGTGCCATTAATGAACCTAGAGGAAATCTTGATCCTCCTCTCCTAACACCTGTTCAGCATCAAAGAACTTAGAGGTGGATCACAGCTTGACCTTATGCAAATGATCAAATGCTCATATATTCAAGGTATAAATATCTGTTAGTTTTTATTGATAGCTTCAGTGTATGAGCAGAAGCTTTTCCAATCTGTACTGAGAAAGCCAGAAAATGGCTTGGTGTTTCTGTGTCCAGTAGAAAAATCTGGACACAAGTCATTTTTCGATCAACCAAACCTGTTTGTAGAGTTAATCCTTTTCATTGTTTTAATGATAGAGATGGGTATGGCAGTATGGCATGTTGCTTTGGTTTCTGTTGCTTTAACTCTTGTTTTTTAAGACAGCAAACAACATTGTCCTCACTGGGTCAGAAAGGAACTTCTAATCCTTCAGGGTCTAATCATTTCAAAATGATATCCCTCAGTCTAATCCATCTGATCTTTTCTTTCAGATAACTTCAGGAACCCAACCAATTCATTGCCTGGGGCCCATTATAAACTAAGGTAGTTTGAGATTTCCCCCTTTCACAGGCAGGGTCTGGGCCCCTTGTCAGCATGAAGCAGCTTCAGAAGATAGACCACTGACCAATTTCCCCTTAAAGATTTAAGGTGGTGAAATCTCTAGAGGGGGATATGATGTAGGCAGGTAGACAGGGAGGGCCCCCTCCCGAGGCAAGGACAAAAGCCAGCCCTGCAGAAAATAGGAAAACAGGAACTAAGGCTTGATAAGACCCTCACCTGGCTCCAGCAACAGACCCAAAGAAGCTCCTCTAGGAACAAAAGGCCAGGAAAGGAATTTCAAAGAAAACCATCACCACACCCATCCTCCCTGGCAACCTCCTTAGCAACAGGACAATTACCTGGGAAGAAGCCCCACGTGGGGGCAGGTTGGAGGAACCCTATAAAGGCCACCTTGAACAAAGGAAGCACGTGCATTTGCTGCCCGAGCCCATGTGCTGCTTGTGCCCACGTGGCCGAGCACATGTGGTGCCCGAGCACATGTGTCGCCCGCATCTCCCCTCTTGAGATGTGTACTTTCATGCTTTCGTGTCTAACTTTACTCTCTCACTCTCTCTCCCTCCCTCCATACCTAAAAATCCTCCAAATAAAATCTATTTACTTAAAAAAAAAAAAAAGAAACAGTGACCATATTACAAAGACAATCTACAGAATGGGAAAGGATATTCACCCAATACCCATCCGATAAGTGTTTGATATCAAGGATATACAAGGCACTGGTTGAACTCCAAAAGAAGAAAACATCAAATCCCATCAAAAAATGGGGTTATGAAAGGAACAGAAACTTTCTCAAAGAAGAAATCTGAATCGCTAAAAGGTACATGAGAAAATTCTCTGCATCATTAATAATCCAGGAGATGCAGATCAAAAAAACAGTGAGTTATCATCTCACACCACAGAGACTTGCCCACATCCAAAAGGATAAAAGCAACTGGTGTTGGCATGGATATGGGGAGAAAGAGACTCTCCTTCACTACTTGTGGGAATGCTGACTGGTTCAGCCCTTTTGGAAAACAGTATGGACGATTCCCAAAAAATTGGAAAATGAGCTCCCATTTGGCCCAGCAATACCACTCCTCAGAATATATCCCGGAGAGGCAAAAAGGTATAGTCAAAATGACATCTGCACTTTTATGTTCATTGCTGCACTGTTTACAATAGCCAAAATTGGGGGAAAAATGATAAGTGTTCTCAGGTCTCTGTGCCTGAGAACAGATGACTGGTTAAAGAAACTTTGGTATCTCTACACAACAGAATACTATGCAGCTGTTAGAAAAGTCATGAAAAAAATAAAAATTTAAAAAAACATAAAAAGAAAAAAGAAAAGTCATGAAATTTTCATACAAGTTAATCTACATGGAAAGTATCGTGCTAAGTGTAATGAGTCAGAAAGAGAGGGACAGACATAGAAAGATTGCACTAGTCTGTGGAATATAAAGTAATAGAATGGGAGACTAACGCCCAAGAATAGTTGAGATAAGTACCAGGAGGTTTGTTTCATGACTTGGTAGCTGGCAGCACATGCCAAGATGGGGGGTGGGAGAGCTGCTCAGATAGAGACAGGAACACCAAGTAAAGGGTGTTTGGAGGATCTGCTCAGAATGAGAGATGCGTGCTGAATGTAGGGTATAGATGGAACACGATAGCCATTCAATATGTCTATTGAAAACCACAACACCCTAAAGAAAAGAGAGAGCAAAAGGGAATGCCCTGCCACAAAAGCGGGGTGAGGTGGGGGTCGGGGGAATGGAGTGGGGGGGGTGGGAAATTACTTGGATCATTGGTGGTGGAGTATGAGCACTGGTGGAGGGATGGGTACTTGATCATTGCATAACTGAAACCCAAGCATGAATGTTTGTAAATCTACAATTATACCTCATGGTATTTCACTAATAAAAATTGTTTTTTAAAAAAGTGAAAGTCACAGTCTCAATGAAAACACTATTATTTACAATATTACAGTAGCACAATTTATTATTTTAAAATGATACTATGTAGTAATGGAAAAAGTATGGCAAACTGTATAACTTTATCCCCTGCAGATCAATGTGTAGTCTACTTTTAGGGAAAACATTTTTCCAAATGACTCAAGTGTATTAAAATTTTTATATTCATTAATCCAATAATTATATGACTCTCCTAAGAAATGATCTTTTAAAATTAACTTAAACATATATATGTTAATCAAAACATTAATAAGAACATTAAGCACACAAATAAAACTAACTAATCATAACATTGTACATTAATTAAAAAGTCTGGGTTTGAAAGTCAATTTTAAAGCTTAATATTATTTCTTGGCCATTTCAATTTAGCTAAAAACACATTATAGTAAGATACTGGCAACCAGTTTAAGAAATTGCTTTGTTTTTTTCTCTTTAAAAACGAACTCAATGATAATTTAAAAAAGCAATAAACATTATAAAAAATTGTAAGAACAGCTGAACAAACACTTCACCCTATAGAATAAAGATAAAGTCCAATGAGAACAAAAATCTTAAAATTTATTCACAAAACTGAGGCTATATGGGGTGACAGGGGTGGAAAATATTGGAAGAGAACTACCGGTAATAGTGAAGGGATATTGGTACTTTTCTGGCAAATTTGGTGTGACACCAAAATTACCTCAATTTTAAAAAGAAATATACATATTACAGGAAAAAAAATCAAGTGAGAAATTTTTTTTTCAAAAAAATCTCTGTGGAACATTATGGGATTCATTGTTTTCATCCAAAATTACCTCACTTTAAAAAGGAAATAGACATATACAAGAAAAAAGAATGAAATGAGAAAAAAATAGTTCAAAGAAACTCTTCTACAGAAGAATCTGGAATCATTGATTTCGTACTAAGCTCCTGTTCTGTCTTCATCTTTGTTTTGGTATCAGAGTAAAGCTTTACTGTCAAACTCATAATAGAGGATTAGTCTGTAAGATAAGTCTGATCAAGGAGAATGACATTCTATATGCCACTTATTCTAAAAGGAACAACTAAGTTTATTTTACAATGGTGTCCACCATACACTGTCAACTTCTGTGATTAAAAGTTGTTTCTGGTCAAATCAAAATATGAAAAAAATTTTGTTGAATCAGATGCTTTTCCTCACTTGCATAAGGGTTATTTATAAATGGGGATATTGTATTGTTAGCAATATTCAGGAAAACAACTGCATGTTGTTTCTCAGAGGAAAAACTGAGATTAGACATTCACATTTTAGTTTATTTCAATTGATAATTTAATTCACTATTATATCCTTCCAGTAAATTTATATGTGCAAGATACATGCATATTAAAGGAAGAGGTGATGCCTAGTTATATAGCAGTCAATTATATAACTACTCCTTGAAGAAAATATTATATTCGATCCAGACTATCTATCATAAACGGTTATCAATCTTTGTCTTCTTCATGCACATGTAACTTAATCCATAAAATTAGAGTTATTGATTCTAGAAAGGGTCCTCGTACACTGAATTTAAAATAGCAACAGAAAAATATAATGCAAATGAATTACCATTTCCTGTTAAATATACCACATGCAATTTAAGCCCTAAATTTGCTCATTTTTACACGTACAAGCACACACTTAAAGGTAGTTGCAAATTGTCTTTGATTCTTCCTCATCAGGGAACTGGTAAAATCTTTCATTGACTATGACTTATGAAGCTATGTCTACTCAGATCCCATCTGAATGCTCTTTTATCTTTATTCTGATTTTACATCTTCCCTCTCATTTTGATCTGAGGAAAGATATATTGCTTAGATGAAAAAAATTTATGCAAATTTCAATGATGTCTACTTCCCTCTACAATTGCTTAAAGTGCTTACTTTGGGAACAGAACTTATATGGATGCATCTACATATGTGAGTTTCCTAGTAAATGTTCTACAAAAATATATGCTGCTGGATATCTAAAATGATTCTTAACAACATCACCAAGATTGTACGTGTTCATCATACAACCTTTTCAAGCCAAATCAGTCTTCCTAAAATTATTCTTAATTTTAAAGGGAAATTGTATTTGTTCCAAATAAAACAGCTTAATCCTAATGTTACAGAAAAATGCAAGACCTCTTCTAATACAACCTCATAAGTTAATTGTGCTTAACAAGAATTTTCTCTAACATAGGAAACATAAGAAGAATACAAGAAAAAAACAGTAAAACTATATCCAATGTTGCAAAACTTATGACAGAGAATTTTTTCCCATTTGACTCTAGTAAAGAATGGATTATCCCTCACAATTTATTTGGCATCGGCATAATGCATAAAGTAATGACCTATTTTGGTGATCCTCATTTAGAAAAATGACTTACTAACCAGAAACATTGACATCTGGGTTACTATCAAGCCTTATTAAAATATGTTGAAACTATTTCAAGCTTTTTCAGAGAAAGTCAGTATTCATACTAAAAATAAATACCACTTATCAAATTTCTATCTTTTCCTATAGATTATATTCACAACAACGATGCAAAATTGCTATCATTCATTAGTTACTCAAAAAATATATGCTAAACTTTTCCTGTGTAACAAACACTGAACAAAAGTGCAGGCTGAAAAGATGACTATGAAGCAAATCTTAATAGTATCAGAGACACTGATACAAGTTACAGGCATGATCAGTTCTAGAGTGATACTAAAGAAATATTTACTGAAATAAAAGTTTTCTCTCTCCTCCTGTGATTACCAGAAAATGTGCCAAGTTCACAAGTATTTTCATCTTCCCACCATTTCTTCTTCTCTTTTAGCCTCTTTGCTATTTGATTCCCTTCATAAAACTAAGCCATAAAAATAAGAACATTAAAACTAAGCCTGGTAAAATAAGGACATTAGAAGGTCTTCACATATCTCAATTATTACTAACTGCAAGCTACATATTAACTAGTCTATATTGTCTGCATAGAAGTAAACTCAATGTATCCTTTTCCTATATGACTCATTGCACTTAGCACAATATCTCTACATCCATCCATTTTGTTGTAAACTGCAAGATATTTTTTATAGATGAACCCACCATATTATATGTATATATATATATATAACCATTATCTATTCAATTATATGTCAGTTGGGTACTTAAGCAGTTTCCAACTCTTTGCTATTATGGATAATGAACACTAAACATAGGATGGGCAGTGATTGAATATTCAGATGACAGTAGTTTCCTGTGATAAATGAAAGCTTTGGTAAATGTGAGCTATAATATCAGAAAACAGGAGTTCTTAAAGGGTCTCTTTGTTTCTGATTTATTTCTTTATCTCAAACAATGTGGTATGAATTTTGTAGGTATAAATTTTGTTAATAACTCTTGAAAGTACATTTCATGTTTATATATGTGTTCCTCATGAGAGGAGAAATTACCATGAAGTTAATAGATCATGGTCCATTATTTATAAGAATCCCTTCAAGTTCTTCCAAGGAGAAAAATTAGAAATCTATCCTTATATTTTATTTTTTTAAAGAATCCTTGCTCTCCTCCAAATTAATCAAATGCAAACACGCACACACAGTGTGCAAATTTCTATTCATATTGACTTTTTTGTTGTTTTTAGCACTGTTGATATAAATAAAAGTTTGTGCAGCCAACATGAAAAGAAGTATTTTGCTCAATTTTGAAGACTTGATAAAATTGTTTTTATAAGGTAGTTTTTATGACATCCATGAGCAAGTACAGGTTATAAAATCATCATAGAAAAGAGCACACATTTTATTAACAGAATTCACTGAAATATTTTACATATTAGTGATGACTAAATTTAATTTTAAATCAAGTGACTTTCCAAAAGACTAGAATAATTTATCAAATTAAAGAACATATATCCTTTTTTCAATTAAATTTTTTAACCTTAACACATTACTGAAGATGGTAACAATGTAGCACTGTACTCCCATTGTTCATCTATTTGCTGAAGCGGGCACCAGTAATGTCTCCACTGTGAGATTTGTTGTTACTGTTTTTGGCATATTGAATATGTCACAGGTACCTTGCCAGGCTTTACCGTGCAGGAGGGATACTCTCCGTAGCTTGCCAGGCTCTCTGAGAGAATGAAGATGGTAAGGCACAATATTAAATTGTCTAAATTTTTAGCATAAACCACTTTATAACTATAGATTCATGATCACAATCATCCTGTTGTTCGTCGATTGCCTCGTGCAGGCACCAGTAACATCTCCTTCGTCCTAGCCCTGAGATTTTAAAAAGTGCCATATCCAAGGCTTTTTCAGGGTTAGGAGAATGAGACCCATCATTGTTACTGGTATTTGGCATATTGGATACGCTACAGGGAGTTTGCCAGATTCTGCCCTGTGGGCAGGTTACATTCGGTAGCCTGCCAGGTTGTCCAAAGTAAGAATGAGATAATAAGATGTCCCATGGCCTTAAATGTGGCCGCGCACTTCCAGGAGCTGGGTTTTATAGTCTCTGGGTCTTGGCCATTGATGGGATTACACGGCGCCAGGGGGCCAGTTGGTGGGTGTGACCCCTGCCTACTGGAATTTGGAGGATCTGGGTGGAGAATGCTCGGCCCCGATACGAGCGGGCTTGGAGATCTCAGCCCCGGGACCCGCATGCCTTTGTTCCTCTGCCGGTACCTTCATGCATGTGGAGAGTGGTCTCAGCATGGTTGTGGCTGGTTCTGGAGGTTTTCAGCTGCAAGAGCTCATCTCAGGGCAGGGAGGGAAACTCAACCCGCCCCCCTCCAAGGGGCTCGGCGAGGACAGCCAGGTTCGGGGGCAGGAGACTCTGTGCTGTTCTCTTTCAGGAACTGGGCTTTATAGTCTCTGGGTCTTGGCCATTGATGGGATTACAAGGCGCCAGGGGGCCAGTTGGTGGGTGTGACCCCTGCCTACTAGAAGATGGAAGATCTGGGTGGACAATGCTCACTATAGATTAGAGCTGAAAATGCTCATAATTTTGATTTTATCTTATTCACCCAATATCTGTTTGTGTGTAGTGTGTATTACTATAGCAGTGTAGCACTGTCCTCCCATTGTTTATCAATTTGCTCAAGTGGGCACCAGTAACATCTCCATTGTGAGACTGGTTGTTACTGTTTTTGGCATATCAAATATGCCACGGTGTAGATGGGAAACTCTTGGTAGCTTGCCAGGCTCTCCAAGAGGGATGGAGGAATCGAACCCAGATCGGACACATGCAAGGCAAATGGCCTACCTGCTGTGCTATAGTGCCATACATATATATTAGAAAAATAGAGAAAAATATATACAGATCAAAAAAGTTTTACAGAATCTCATAATATTGCTACCTGAAAGTTCTTCAGTGTTTTGAAATTATTATAGCAACCTCATAATCATTGTCATTAAAAAGGAAAATATCAAATATTAGGGATTTCTAACACTTAACTTGAAGTGTTATCTAATAATAGCTTAATTAAAAGAACTGCAAATATCCCATCAAAAGTCAAATGGAAGAACCAAATAAAATTTGTTATAGTCTGGTATTCAATTATGCAGTAATAAATTACACCATTCACTACTGCACATTTTCTCACAGATCACTATATGAAACACTACAAAATTAATGTTTTGTTCACCTATTTTGACATTGATTAGCATAAATAAATTGATAGAAACATTCTATAATGAAATTTTCCAGGCTGAATTTCAAAATATTTTTATTTACCAAGAAACCAAGTCATATCTTAAAGTTATGAATAGTGGGCAAAAAAACCTTTCTTTTTTTATTAGAAAAAGACAGTTTTTACAATGAAATAAAAAAAAATTCCAATATACCATTTTCTGATTCATCCTACATCAGATAACAATAAAACCTACTCTTCTGAGGATAGTTGTAGAAGAAAACTTTGTAAAATACGACTATAAAACTTCAGTGACCTTTCACTCCTAAATTTTAAGCACTACTATAAACCAATGGCCAGCCAATATGTTAAAAAACTCTTGAATGTTATTTGTTTTATGGAGCGATAGCACAGCTGGTAGAGCGTTTGCCTTGCAAGCGGCCAACATGGCCTACCCGAGTTCAATTCCTCGGACCCTCTCAGAGAGCCCGGCAAGCTACCAAGAGTATCTCGCCCGCACGGCAAAGCCTGGCAAGCTACCCATGATGTATTCAATATGCCAACAGTAACAGTTGTCACAATGGAGACATTACTGGGCCTGCTCAAGCAAATCCATGAACAATGGGAGGACAGTGACAGTGACAGTGATTCATCCATGCTATAAAATAATATTTGCTTATCAGTTTCATTATTCATTAGCAAATGTTTACTGTGTTTAGACTTATTTTACTAAGTAACTCTAGGTCATGGTAAAATTTCCAGAGTAATTATTTCTAAACTAGTTTGGAATTCTTACCTAAATTCTATTTTCAGTTTTTTTTTCCATTTAAGATAATGAACATAAAATATTTTGCTATTGGAACTGCTTAAGTTGTTCCAGTAAAATTGAAAATATATATATATATGTATATATATATATATATATATTTGAGGGATTTATCATCTAGCAGATGATTGCTCCAGCAGGGCTAGAGCAATAGCACAGTGGGTAGGGTGTTAGCCTTGCACACAGCCAACATAGCTGACCCGAGTTTGATTCCTTCACCCATCTTGGAGAGCCCGGCAAGCTACCGAGAGTATCTCTCCTGCACGGCAAAACCTGGCAAGCTACCTGTGACGTGACATATTCGATATGCCAAACACAGTAACAAAAAAAAATCTCATGATGGAGACGTTACTGGGCCCGCTCAAGAGAATCAATGAACAAGGGAAAGACAGTGACAGTGACAGATCATCTAGCAGATAAAAGGAAACGATACTAGAAATATGGATAAAGGGCTATAGCTCAAACTGCTTATAGTTTCTCCTTGGATTTATTCAAGAGAAATAATATTAACTGGATTTGAGGGAGAAAAATAATACAAAGAGTTAAGAATGGTTTCAACAGAGACCTTCTTTCTTCTTTGTTTCTGTGTGCTTTGGTCCTAAACAGGTGATGCTTCCTGGAAGCATTTAATTTTAGTGATTTGATCTGAGCTAGAAGAAATTCAAGGTTTAGATTGTAAAGATGGGGGGAATGAACAGGGAATTCTACCTTCATTGGAACCTTGAATATGTCAATAAGGTAGTCAGAATGGGTGCAGTAGGAGGAGCAATATTCTGGACCAAGTTTACCTGGCAGAGACATCTAAGGATGGAGACCAACATTAAGGAGACAATGAACGGAACATCATTCTACAGGCTTGCTTCAAAGTATAACACAAACCCTTAATTTGGACTGAGGGCCTATGTAATTTTTCCCCTTTGGGAAAAATGAATAACAGCAGCGTTTTCACAGGCAAATCTTGTCAGTCAGACAAACCATCTGAAAGTAAACTGGAAAATACTCAGAATTGATAGTTAACAAAACAGTCCTTGAAACTGAGTAACAAGTTGGAAACCTGTTTCTGATAACAGAACACTTCACCTTCTTTCCATAAACGTATCCTACCAAGGATTACTCAGGTGTTGTGCTAGGGGAGAATTGTTGCTCAGTGTTCAGATTTCTTATTAGAATACTCAGATAGGAGACTGAGAGGCAGTTGCTTCTTGTGATGTTTGTTTACTGGGGCTCAATATCTAGGATTAATTTCAGGGAGGCTTAGTCTCAAGCCTATCAAAAAATGTTAAAAGTGATACAGACGTGCTAGAGACAATGTAATTTGTAGAAACACTTTACTTTTCTACCTCACTACTGAAATAATACTGGGGATGAAGTCATTATGTAACAAACCACTCAAAACTTTATAAGCACTTGGGTAGGAGTTTCAACTACCTATTGATTCTCCAACAAACATCAAAGGATGTGCATATTTGAAGATGTGTAGCCAAACTAAGAGACTCCAAGAAAGAAGCTTATCAGTTAGTAAGTACTCAGCTTCTGGTAATAAATTAAAAAGTGTTGCCACCCCCAGTTGAATTCCTGAATACAATGCTGAAAACTGAAAACAAGAAACTGACCACTCTTGTAGTTTTTATTAGTTGGATCACACTCAGAATTGTTCAGGGCTTAGTCCTGCTCTATACTTAGGGATCAAGAATGAGGTATCACTTTTGGAGGACTTCAGGGGAACATATATAGTGACGAAGCTCAATCCCAGGTCTGCTGCATGCAAATCAAGCACCTTACCTGTTATACTATGCCCCAACACCTTTCGTAGATTTTGGTTATGTTCTACCTAAGCATAACAAAAATGAACTTTAGAAAGAAGGCTTTACTCTAAAGGTAAATTGACTACAAATATTGCCTATGCATAAACTGAAGACTAGCAAAGCCTAGAGCAAATCAAAATAGCCTATCCAAATACTGCATAAATAATTGGAAAGCAAGTTGTATAAGTTCACTGGCAGGTTTTATCATTTGAAAGTATTTATTTCAAATCCTTCTGACCAATTTAGGATGTCTATGATTAAATGGCAGTTAAAAGAAAAATATTTATAAAAGAAATAAAAAGTACACCTATTAATTCCTCAATACTAAAAGTTCAATATAAGCACAACAAATTATATAGGAAAGCAACATAGAAGCAAAACTCAACAAACAAAAACAATAATACAGAAAAGCTCAACCAGCACCAAACAGCTTAGCGAATTCTTAGACAGGGACTTAACACTGTGATGAGATATAGCAATCGTCACATAAAAATTTACTTTATCTTATAAATTTTAAGTCTGAAGCTTTTTTTCTAATCAATTTCAACTCTAGGATTGTATCAAAAGTTGTGGCTTCTGTCTTGATTAAAATTTTTAAAAATATTTTTAAAAGACAGAAAAGGTATCTTTTGTCAGAAAAGGAAACAATGCAAGAGGGTTGCAAAAATGAGATTGCTTAGTGACCGACTAAACAGGCTATACGACCAGGTCACAACCTGTTTGGAGATAGGGTATTAGCTATATAGAAAAAAATTGATGTCTGCTCTGAAAGAAACAGAAAAAAAAAACTATCCAGTAAGAATCTGAGATCGCATCTAAATAGGGTAAGTAATTGTACATTGTAATTCACAAGTGACAGGTTAAAAATAGTAATCATTAGAAGACATGCTCAGAGAAGCTACATCTAGGTAAGCATGCAACAGCCAAAGACACACAGGGACAGCAAAACAAAGAGACTAAAGTAGGTTAGACAAACAAAAAAATTTTTTTCATAAGTACTTGTGAGGAAACAATGCCAAACTAAATGCTCAGAAATAACAGAGAGGCATTTCGGTCAGTGGAATATAATTGAGAGTTTAAAAATAAAATTTATACATTTTAAAAAGTCAAGTGAATTTTTTGTTTTATTTTTTAACTTCTACTCTAGTTTAGAGAATAGGGTTATATCAAGTTCAAGTTTATGATAAAGTTACTGTACACCTCTTCCACTAAAATGCTCATCACTCTCTTCCTCCCTTTATCTCTGTCATTTCTTGTTCCTTCTTTTCCACCCTTTCCCATTATTTGTTGATTGATATTTATGGTCTTAGTAGATACTGTTACCTTCCTTAACACTCCAATGTTCTCAGAACTTTCACCTATCTTCCATATTACAGTCAAACTATTCCTTCCCCTTCACCTCTTCATCCCAAATCTGGCGCTCTTAGGTTTGTATTCCAGTATCTAAAGTTTATTATAAATTGATATTACTCATACTTTTGTTTTTATCTCTATATGCCACAGATGAATGAGATTTTCCTGCATTTGTTCTTCTGTTTCTGGCTTCTTTCACTCTGCATGGCACCTTTGAATTCTATCCATATTACTATGAACTGCATGTCTCTATTTTTTCTTGTTGAATGCATAATATTCTATTCTGTATATATCACAAATTAAATTCTTTATCCATCCATCTGTAGCTGTACATTTCAATTGTTTCCATGTAATGTCAATTGTATTAAGAACTGCAATGGACATGGATATGCACATATATTTTTGAAAGAATGTTTTTGTGTTTAGATACCCAGAAGTAAGTGAGATGAATCAAACAATTTTAACATGATTCCCAGGATTACTATTTAGTATAGCAAGAATAATCTCTTCAACATATAGAGCTAAGAAATCTAGATTTTTACATATAAAATAATAAAATTAGGCCTTTATACACTCCCATAATAAACAAAGATAGAAGAAAAGCCTATATCATTCTCAGAAAAAATATTTAGAGTAAACCTACAGTAAACCTACAATCTTTACTTAGATTAAGTAAAGACTTCTTGGATATAATACAAAAAAATAGATGAATTATATTTTATTATGCTGCAAAAGGCAGCATCAAGAAAGTGAAAGGCTTTATCCCATCCAGGTATCCACATGCACAGAGGGCCCTTTCCCAGAGTCCCAGCTGGGACCAAGCAGCCCCTCTCAGACCAAGCAGCCCCTCTCAGCCGGTTTTTCATCTGGAACTGCGGGGGTTGGGAACTGAGGTACACTGCACACACCAATAGCTTCAAGTTCTTTACTTATCACATCAGGTATCTGCCAGGCACCCAGGGCCCCTTCCACAGCACCCTCCATATTCTCCATTATTCTCCCCCTCTATGTCTTGTTAGAGCCATAAATTATACTCTTAGGTGGAACTTTCACTAGGGCAGCTTAACCACCAGAAATACAGTAAGCCTGTAAGTCATTAGCCCCACTTCAATTAATACTACACCAAAAACACAAAAGTAACAAGGTGTGTGAAGGTCTAAACCATACAGGTCAAAATGGTAAAGTAGAAGCCCCCCAAGCTTACTTAGTGAAGAGGCTAACCCAGAAGACCCTAACAGTAATGAAGCACTAGAGCTGAAGAACACATGCGACCACATTCAGGAGACCTGAAGGGTACCAGCTAGAAGAAATCCAAATAAAAATACCCCAAGACACATCCTGATCAAAATGACAAAAACCTTAGACAGAGACAAAATTTTGAAAGCAGCAAGATCAAAGAAAGAAATTTCTTACAAAGGAGCATCCTTAAATTTCACAGCTGACTTATCTGATGAAACCCTCAGGGCCCAAATACAGTGGTGGAATATAGTGAAAAAACTCAACAAAATAAGTGCCTTTCCAAAAATACTTTACCCAACTAGACTCTCATTCATAACAGAAGGAACAATACACAGTTTCATAGACAAACAACAGCTCAGGAACTTCATAGACTCAAAACCATACTTACAAGAACAATTAAATGACTACTTTAAGACAAGACAAGCCCCTCAAATACACCAAATCTCAGCATACAGATGGCACAAAACTTCATAACAATAGTTCTCTCAACATCAATGGGCTAAATGCACAAAGTTAAATACACAGATCTGGCACGATGAATTAGAAAATTGAGCCCACATTCTGCTGCTTGCAAGAAACACATCTCAACAGTCAGAACAAACACAGACTCAAAGTTAAAGGCTGGAAAACAATCCTACAGGCAAACAACTCAAATAAAAAAGCTACGGTGGCCAATCTGATATCAGACCACATTGATTTCAGAGTGAGGAAGGTCACAAGAGACAGTGAAGGTCATTTCTTATTGATCAAGGGATCTGTACAGCAAGAAGATCTTACAATACTAAATATATATGCACGTAATGAGGGACCAGCGAAGTACTTCAAACAACTACTAATAGACTTGAAGAAAGACATCGATAGTAATACAATACTAGTAGGAGATCTAAACACCACTTTATCACCTCTCAATAGGTCAATAAGACTCAAGTTTCACAAGCACATATTTTGTCTGAAGGAAGAAATGAAAGAAAGGGGCTTAGTAGATATATACAGGACACTTCATCCTCAAAAAGCTGAATACACATTCTTCTCAAATGTGCATGGAACATTCTCCAAGATAGAACACATGCTGAGCCACAAAATATATCTCCATAAAATTAAGAAGATAGAGATTGTATCAACAATCTTCTCAGACCATGATGTGCTGAAAATAGAAGTAAATCACACACACAAACAGAAAATCAAATCAAACACCTGGAAGCTGGGACTGGAGCAATAGCACAGCGGGTAGGGCGTTTGCCTTGCATGCGGCCGACCCGGGTTCAATTCCCAGCATCCCATATGGTCCCCTGAGCACTGCTAGGGGTAATTCCTGAGCACAGAGCCAGGAGTAACCCCTGTGCATTGCCAGGTGTGACCCAAAAAGAAAAAAAAACACCTGGAAGCTAAACAGCTCACTATTGAACAATGAATGACTTATAAAGGAAATCAAAGAGGAAATCAAAAGATTCCTGGAAATTAACGAAAATGTGGACATGAGTTACCAAAACATATAGGACACAGCAAAAACAGTGTTAAGAGGAAAGTTTATAACTCTACAAGCATTCTTCAGGAAGGAAGAGAGAGCCCACATAAGTAACCTAACCTCACAGCTTAAGAGCTTGGAGAATGACCAACAAAAGGAGCCCGATCTGAACAGAAGGAAGGAAATAATAAAACTCAGAGCAGAAACTAATGAAAAGAAAACCCAAAAAACAATCCGAAAGATCAGTGAAACCAAAAGCTGGTTCTTTGAGAAAATAAACAAGATCAGTAAACCTCTAGCAAGACTCACAAAGAAAGGTAGAGATAAAACCCTAATAAACCAAATCAGCAATGAAAAGGGGAGCATCACAACAGAAACTATAGAAATTCAGACGACGCTCATGGATTACTTTGAGAAGATTTATGCCATGAAACAAGAAAACCTAGAGGAAATGGATAAATTCCTGGATTCCTATAGCCTCCGAAGGCTGAACCAAGATCTGGAATACATGAACAGACCTATCACCATCAAGGAAATTGAAGCAGTAATAAAAAGTCTCCCCAAGCATAAAAGTCCTGGCCCAGATGGATTCACTAGTGAATTCTTCCAAATCTTTGAAGAGAAGTTACTCCCAATCATCATTAAGTTTTTCCAGGAAACTGAAACACTCTCAAACAGTTTTTTTTTTGTAGGAGTACTACTATATATTCAGCCACTGATTAGCTGATTGATTTGGGCATGAACTTCACCTTAATTTTTTTTATTTATATTTTTTCCTTTTATATTTATTTATTGAATCACTGTGGGAAAAGTTACTAAGCTTTCAGGTTTAAGTCTAAGTCATACAATGATCAAACACCTTTCCCTTCAACAGTACTGATTTTTTACCCCCAAGAACCCCAGTATACCCCCCTCCCACCCCTCCAAATGCCTGTGAGGCAGATGATTTCTACTTAACTCTTCTCCACATTGATTACATTAATTATTTCCACAAGAGATGCACCATTATTGTTTAAAATTTCCCCCCAAACAATCAGAATTGCTGAAAAGGCATTGTGGTTTGTGGGTGTGTCTCCCACATACCTAACTTTTGGCCATTTACTTTCTTTGTAAACTTTTCCCCAAGTTTTTGGGGTCTGGCCAAAGGCACAACAGCAATTTTGGGGTATCTGATAGTCTGACGTTGCCATCAAGCTGCTGATGCACTCACCTCACAGGTACAGATTGACCTGCTGGCGGGATCATACCCCCCAAAACAGTTTTTATGAGATGAATATCACCCTGATGCCAAAAGCAGACAGAGATACACAAAGAAAGAGAATTACAGGCTGATATCTCTGATGAACACAGACGCTAAGATCCTCAGCAAAATATTAGCAAATAGAATCCAAAGATTCATCAAAAAATCACACACCATGACCAAATAGGATTCATCCCAGGGATGCAAGAATGGTTTAACATTTGAAAATCAATCAACATAATCCATCATATCAATAAAAAAGATAAAAAATTATATGATAATATCAATAGATGCAGAGAAAGCATTTGAAAAGATCCAGCACCCGTTTATGATGAAAACTCTCAGCAAAATGGGCATCAAAGAAACTTTCCTTAATATAGTCAAAGCTATCTACCACAAGCCCACAGCAAGCATCATTCTCAATGGGGAAAAACGAAAAGCCTTCCCTCTAAGATCAGGCACAAGACAAGGTTGTTTGCTTTCACCAATCCTATTCAACATAGTACTGGAAGTACTTACCATAGCAGTTAGGGAAGAAAAATATATCAAGGGCATACAGATAGGAAAGGAAGAGGTAAAGCTGCCACTACTTGCAGATGATATGATACTATACTTAGAAAACCCTAAAGATTCCACAGAAAATCTCCTAGAAACAATAGCTTTATATAGTAAAGTGACAGGATACAATACAAACACCCAAAAGTCCATGCCTTTCTTATATACAAATAATGAAAGAGATGTTAAAAATAATCCCTTCACAATAGTACCTCAGAAAATCAAGTATTTTATTTTCAATCAATCAATTCGGAATCAGCTTAACCAAAGAGGTGAAGGACCTATACAAGGAAAATTACAAAATACTACTTCAAGAAATAAAAGAGGTCATTAGGAAATGGAGACACATGCCATGCTCTTGGATTATTATCAAACATTATCAAAATGGCAAGACTGACCAAAGCACTATACAAATTTAATGTGGTCCCTATCAGGGTACCCATGACACTTTTCAAAGAAATAGACAAAACACTCCTGAAATTTATATGGAACAATGAACCTCCATTAATAGCTAAAGCAATCCATGGGAAAAAGAAGATGGGGTGGCATAACCTACCCCAACTTCAAACTGTACTCCAAAGCAATAGTAGTTAAAATAGCATGGTATTGGGCTACAAACAGAGCCGCAGACCAATGGAACAGAGTTGAATATTCTATCAGAGACTCCCAAATATATGACCATTTAATCTTTGAAAAAAGAGCAACAAATGTAAAGTGGAACAAGGAAAGCCTCCTCAACAAGTGGTTCTGGGAAAACTGGACAGCTATCTGCAAAAAAATGAACTCTGACCTCTGTCTAATGCCGGGCACAAAAGTCATATTAAGTGGATTAAAGACCTCAATATCAGACCTGAGTCCATAAGGTACATAAGGGAAAATGTAGGCAGAACCCTCCATATCATTGAAGCTAAAAGCATTTTTAAGGATGAAACACCACTGACCAAGCAAATGGAAACAACCATAAACAAATGGGACTACATCAAACTAAGAAGCTTCTGCACCTCAAAAGAAACAGTGACAAAAATACAGAGAGCCCACAAAATGAAATAGAATTTTTACCCAATACCTATCTGATAAAGAATTAATATCCAGGATATACAAGATACTAGCAGAATTATACAAGAAAATAACCTCCAATTCCATCAAAAAGAAGAAAGATATTAAGGGCATCTAGATAGGAAAGGAAAAACTCAAGTGCTCACTATTTGCAGATGACATGATACTATATTTAGACAACCCTAAAGACTCTACCAAGGAGCTCATAGAAATAATACACTTGTATAGTAAAGTCTCAGGCTATAAAAGCAATACCCAAAAGTTCATGGATTTCCTATATGCCAATAATGAGAGAGAAGAAAGTGATATGAATAAAACAATAGCATTCACAATGTTTTTCCTGCATTAACATATGCCTCAGAGACCTGGGCCCTATGAAAACAAGATGAGAACACTACTCGGGTCTCCCAAATTGGAATCGAAAGAGCTATGCTTGGAGTATCACGTTTCACTCAAATGAGAGAAAGAATCTGGAGTTCTGACCTCTGTCAACAGTCAAGAATAAGGGAACTGTCTCATTTGCCAAGGTGTCGAAAATCAGATACACTGGACACGTAATGAGATTTGGAGACAACCGCTAGACTAGAGCTGTTACAAACAGGATTCCACAAGACGTCAAAAGACCACATGGCCACCCACCTACCAGATGGTCAGACTTCTTCGTCAAGACCCTGAATGATCAGTTTGAGGCTCTTTGTGTTCCTAGAACAAACAGATGCCATTGGGCTACACTAGCATGCAACAGGGACAATCGGAGACGTTACTGGTGCCCGCTCAAGCAAATCGATGATTAACAGGAAGTCAAGTGATCAAGTGAATTGTGTTCACAATCATGCCTCAGAAAATCAAGTATCTCAGAATCAACTATGGAAGTAAAGAATCTGTACATAGAAAACTACAGAACATTACTTCAAGAAATAAGAGGACCTTAGGAAATGAAAACACGTCCCCTGCTTGGGAGAATTAACATTGTCAAAATGGCAATATAACTAAAGCATTGTACAAACTCATGTGATCCTTCTAAGGATATCCATGACTTTCTTCAAAGAAATGGAGCAAACACTCCTGAAATTCATATGGAACATTAAGCCCCCACGAATAGCTAAAGCAATTCTTGAGAAAAAGAAGATGGGAGGCATCACCTTTCCCAACCTCAAACTCTATTAAAAAGTGGTAATGATTAAAACAGCATGGTGCTGGAACAAAGGCAGAGCCGCAGACCAATGGAACAGGGTGGAATATTCTGACATACACCATAAAATATATGATCATCGATTTCATAAGGGAGCAACGAATCTTTCATAAGGGAGCAAAAAATATAGTGGAGCAAGGAAAGCCTCTAACAAATGGTGTTGGCAAAACTGGACAGCTACGTGCAAAAAAATGGGCTCAGACCTTTACCTAACACCATGCACAAAAGTCAGATCAAAATGGATTAATGACTTCAACAGTAGATCAGAATCCCTAAGGTATATATATTGAAGACAACATTGAAGCTCAACGGTGTCTTCAAAGACAAAATGCCACTGACCAAGCAAGTGGAAACAGAGATGAACAAATGGGACTATCTTAAATTAAGAAGTTTCTGTACCTCAAAAGAAACAGTGACCAGAATACAGAGACAGTCTACAGAGAATGGGAAAGGATATTCACCCAACACCCTTCTTGTTAAGGATTTAATGTTAAGGATATACAAGTCCCTGGTTCAACTCTACAAGAAGAGAACATCCAATTCCATCAGAAAATTGGGGAGAGAAAATGAACAAACTTTTTCAAAGAAGAAATCCAAATGGCCAAAATACACATAAAAAATTCTTTTCATCACTACTTATCAGGGCCATGTTGGCTGCGTGCAAGCAGGAGCGATAGCACAGCGGGTAGGGCGTTCACCTTACAAGTGGCCAACATGGCCGACCCGAGTTCGATTCCTCCGCCCCTCTCGGAGAGCCCGGCAAGCTACCGAGAGTATTCGATATGCCAGACACAGTAACAACAAAGTCTCCAAAGGAGACGTTACTGGGCCCGCTCGAGCAAATCGACGATCAACGGGAGGGCCTTTACCTTTACCTTTACCTTTACCTTTACCTTTACTTATCAGGGAAATGAAGTTCAAAACAACAAGATATCATCTCATACCACAGAGACTGGCATACATAGAAAAAAAAACAAAAGCAACCTGTGTTGGTGTGGATGTAGGGAGAAAGGGACTCTCCTGCACTGCTGGTGGGAACGTCAACTGATTCAACCTTTTTGGAAAACAATATGGACATTCCTTCAAAAACTGGAAATTGAGCTTCCATATGACCCTGCAATACCAGTTCTACAAATATATCCAGAGGGTGCAAAAAAGCACAGTAGAAATGACATCTGCATTTGTATGTTTATTGATGCACTATTTACAATAGCCAGAATCTGGAAAAAAACCCTAGTGCCTGAGAACAAACGACTGGTTAAAGGAACTTTGATACATCTACACAATGAAATACTATGCAGGTGTTAGAAAAGATGAAGTCATGAAATTTGCATATAAGTTGATTAACATTGAGAGTATATGCTAAGTGAAATGAGTCAGAAAGAGAGGGACAGACATAGAATGACTGCACTCATTTGGGGAAAATAAAGTAACAGAATGGGAGACTAATACTCAAGGATAATAGAGATAAGGGCCAGGAGGATTGCTCCATGGCTTGGAAGATGGTCTCACATGCAGGGGGAAAACGTAGCTGGGATAGAGAAGGAACCACTAAGTGAATGATGCTTGGAGGGCTCACTACGGATGGGAGATATATGCTCAAAGTAGACTATAGTCTACTTTGATGCCAAATGATGGGCACTTACTATCTGTATTGCAAACCATAATACCCAAAAAAGAGAAAGAGAGTAAAATTGAGTGTTCCCGCCACAGAGGCGAGGGGTTGGGCGGGGGGACTGCAAGGATTGGGGTGAGGGTGGCAGGAGGGATCCTCTGAAAATTGGTGGTGGAGAATGGGCACTGGTGGAGGGAAATGTAATCACAAAAGTTTGGAAAGTTTGTAAGTCCATAACTATATCTCATGGTGATTCATTTAAAAATATTTAAAATTTAAAAATAAAAAATAAACTAAAAAAAGAAAAATGTCTGAAAATTAATGAACAGCATAAGAGAGAAGCATGGGTAAGTTCAAGAGGAAAAATATAAGAATTAGTAGGAGTCATCAATGAACAGGATGGTAAATTTGATGTAAAGGCAGGTAAAAGCCCTCCCGTTGTTCGTCGATTTGCTCGAGCAGGCCCAGTAACGTCTCCATTGGAGACTTTGTTGTTACTGTGTCTGGCATATTGAATACATCACGGGGAGCTTGCCAGGCTCTGCTGTGTGGGCGAGATACTCTCGGTAGCTTGCTGGGCTCTCCGAGAGGGGCAGAGGAATCAAACTCGGGTCGGCCATGTTGGTTGTGTGCAAGGCAAATGCCCTACCGCTGTGCTATCGCTCCAGCCCCTAAATTTGATGTAAAACAATTAAAGAAATCATAAATAATAATTTCCAAAATTTGATGGACACAAGCACTCATATCCAAGAGGCCAAAATTTTCTCAGTGAAAAGTGTACTTAATAGAAAAAACCCAAGCCAAATTGTACTCAAAATGACAAAGCCAAAACCAGAGATTTAACATTGAAAGTAGCAAGATCATAAAAGGTACTTACACTCAAAGGAAAGTCTCTAAGATTCACAGCAGATCTATTAAAAGAGATTCTGCTATTCAGAAAGAATAGAGCATTATAGTATATGTCAAAATAATAAAAAAAAAAATGTTGGCAAAAGACTCATTTGAAAGAAGGCTATTATCCTCAATATACAAATGACACATAAATTCAGCAACACAAACCACACAATTTTTCCTATAGAACATAATCCACCTGAATTTATAGCATCCCTAACCTTCCAAAGGGAAAAAAGTAAAGGCAGAAACTTTTCTCAAACAATTTTTACTGTTCTGCCTAGAAGTAAGCCAAATGGGCTTCCTAATTCTCAGTGGAAGAGAAAGATATTGGGAGGATTGGGAAGAAATTCCATCTCTCACCCTCTGTCCCAAGACAATCCCAGACAATCAGTGCTGGGATTGACACTCAGACAATCAGTGCTGAGTGACAGCACTGAGAGAAGCAACAACACAGACGTAGGTGTAGGGCATAACCATCCAGGTGCTATGGAAAACCTCTCAACTTTTTTTCTCTATATAAGATTCCAAAGGAAAGATAAAACCAAGGGATGCCTCATCATCTGTCCAGCAGTCCAAAAGAACTTTGCCAACCTGAAAAACACTAAAGAGGGCTGTAGAGATAGTACAGTGGGTAGGACACTTGCCCTGTTTTCAGCTATTCAGAATTCAATTACCATCATCAATATGTTCCCCTCAGTATTTCTAAGAATAACCCCTGAGCACAGCCAGATGTGACCCTCCCACAAAAAAAAAGAAAGGAAAAAATACTAGAGAGATAATGGGGATGAAGGTGATCCAGAAAATAAAGCCAAAATATTATCTGTTAATTCCTAGGCTCATTCCCGGGCAGTTATGTGTGAATCATATCCTAAATTGCATGTCAAGGACTTTAAGAAGTGAATTCATAACAGAATATCACCTGAGTCCAAGAGTAGCCTCTGGAATGTACCCTCATGGGACATATTGCAATAATGTGATAAAAGATTTGAAAATAGATTTTTCCATTTTAAAAAAGCCATAAAATATTTGTTAAAATCAACACGAACATTAAAGGTTTACATTTTAATGTGATTTAATAAAACCCAGAATGTCATATTATCACTATATCACTGTCATCCTGTTATTCATCGATTTTCTCGAGCAGGCACCAGTAACATCTCCTTCGTCCTAGCCCTGAGATTTTAGAAAGTGCCACATTCGAGGCTCTTTCAGGGTCAGGAGAATGAGACCCATCAATGTTACTGGTTTTTGGCATACTGAATACGCCACGGGGCGTTTGCCAGACTCTGCCATGCAGGTAGGATACTTTCAGTAGCCTGCCAGGTTTTCCAGAGTAAGAACTAGATAATAAGATGCTGTGCAGTCGCAAATGCAGCCATGCACTTCCGGGAGCTGGGTTTTATAGTCTCTGGGTCTTGGCCGTTGATAGGATTACATGGCGCCAGGGGCAGTTGGTGGTGTAATGCCTACATACTGGAATAAGGGGGATCTGGGTGGAGGAGGCCCAGACCAGATCCAACCAGACTTGGAGATCTAAGCCTCAGGTCCCACACACCTGGGCTCCTCTCCAGTTCTTTCATGCATGAGGTTCGCCCGAACGTGTGGAGAGTAGTCTTAAGCATGGCTGTGGCTGGAACCAGAGGTCTTCAGCTGCCAGGGCTATGCTTGGGGCGGGAAGGGAAACTCCAACTGCCCTCCTCCAAGGGGCCCTGGTGAGGACAGTCAGGCATGGAGGCAGGAGACTCTGTGTTGTTCTCTTCCAGGAGCTGGGTTTTATAGTCTCTGGGTCTTGGCCGTTGAAGGGATTACACAGTGTCTCCAGGGGCAGTTAGTGGATGTAACACCTACATACTAGAAGAAGGGGGATATGGGTGGAGGAGGCCCAGATCATATTATAAGAATAAAAAATTCTTGAGTATAATAAAAAAATTACTTACCATGGAAAGAACCATAAAAATCTGAATTAAAATGGGATCAACTGATATAATAAAACTGTTATAAGTATCCATCAAGGCCTATAAAGCAGCAATAACAAATGAGTTACATTAAGGGCAAAACTCTCAGAACAAATGAAAATAAAATCTCAAAATTGAATGTATAAATAACAAAATAAAATGTATAAACAAAAATAAACTAGAATTTAAAAATTGAAAACACATAGCAGTCATCATATTTTAAACCACTAAATTTATTACAGAACTGAATAACAAAAATAATTTGCAAACTTTGATGATAGAAGTTAGACAATATGGACAACAGAAAAAAGTTTAAAATAATAAACAATGTTTCAGGGATATGGAGGACAATACCAAATGAATTAATATTTAGCAAAATGCAAAATAAGATAAATGCAAAGAAGCTTCTGTCCAAATACATCATAACTAGACTGCTCAAAACAAAAGACAAAAGAAAAGTGAAAGCCAAGAAAAAGTATACATTATCTATAGGAAATAAAATTTTAGCTCTATATTTTTATCCAAAATAACAGAGACCAGAAGAAATGCAACAAATGCCTTCAATTAGAGTTTGCCTGAGATTATTTCCATCCCTCCCACAATGATTCATAGCCTTGCACAGTAGTAGATCCTTGGTTGAAGTTTCTATTCATATGGTGCTTCAAATTTATCATTCCATTCTCTTCTTGCCTACAGTTTCAGTTGAGAAATGTGATCTGAATTTTATCTTATTTCTCTTATATTTGAGGCTTTGCTTCTCTCTGCCTCTTTAGGTAGTCTGTATCTCTCTTTGCTGTTTCTCATTTGAATACAAGATATTTTGGTATTGTTCTGTTTGAGTTTGTTTTGATTGCATTGTTTGAGAATCCTGGATTAATGAACAAGTCTCCACCATCAGACTGGGGAAGTTCTTACCAATTTCTTCAATTAGAATTTCTTCCCTTCTCCTTATTTCTTCTTCAAGAATTCCTGCTTTCTGGGCCGAAGAGATAGTACAGTGGATATGACACTTGCCTTGCTTGCATATAACCTTGGTTTGATCCACTATATTCCATGTGGTCACTCAATCCTGCCAGGAGTGATCCTGAAAACAGCCAGGATTAAACCCAGAGCACAGCAAGGTGTGGCCCTAAAACAAACAAATAACAACAAAAATTCCTATGATTCTGAAGTTATCCTCCTGGTACTGTCAATAAAATATCTCATATTCATTTTTTTAAATTTTATTAGTGAAACGCCATGAGGTACAATTGTAGACTTACAAATTTTTGTGCTTGGGTTTTAGTTATACAATGATCAAATACCCATCCCTCCACTAGTGCCCATTCTCCACCACCACTGATCCCGGTATCCCTCCCACCCCCATCCCCCCATCCCACCCTACCTCTGTGGCAGAGAATTTCCTTTTGTTCTCTCTTTCCTTTTGAGTTCTGTGGTTTGCAAAAGAGACATTGACTGGCGATTATGTTCGTCTATAGTCTACTCTCATCACGCACCTCCCATCCGGGGCGGAACCTCCCAACACCCATCATTTGGTGCTCCCTTCTCTATCTGAGCTGCCTTTTCTCCTACCATGTGTGGCTGGCCTCATTTTTTTCTCATTATATTCTTTCTGGTGGACTGGAGCGATAGCACAGAGGGTAGGGCATTAACCTTGCAAGCAGCCAACATGGCCGACCCGAGTTCAATTCCTCCACCCCTCTCGGAGAGCCTGGCAAGCTACCGAGAGTATCTTGCCCACACAGCAAAGCCTGGCAAGCTACCCATGACGTATTCGATATGCCAAACACAGTAACAACAAAGTGTCACAACGAAGACGTTACTGGGCCTGCTCGAGAAAATTGATAAACAATGAGAGAATAGTGACAGTGATTCTTTCTGGAGCTTTTTATCATATATTTGAATTTGCTGATTTGATTTGTTTCATCCATTCTGCCATTCTGCTACTGAGACTTGCTTGCTACTCTATTCTTTATCTATTACTTATTTTATTTATTTATTTATTTATTTATTTTACTTGTTGGGTCACACCCAGTGATGCTCAGGGCTTAAACATGGCTCCATGCTCAGGCATCACTCCTAATGATACTCAGGGTCTATATGGGATGTTGGGGATCAAACTCAGGTGGGCCGTGTGCAAGGCAAACACCCTACCCACTGTACTATTGCTCAGGCCCCTAACTCTTACCTTTTACTTGTGTGAATTCTTCCATTTTTGTCCATCGGGCTCTCTTTAAAAGTGTCAATTCTCTGTACAGTTATAATTTTCAGATAACTGAACATCAATTTTGTTCTGAAATCTTCTCTAGGAAGAGTACAAAGATCTGACATTGTTAGCAATCTTCCTGGAATTTTGTCATCCTCTGTTGATACAACTGAGTTCCTTTGTCTTCCTGTTGTTTCTGAAGCTGTGTCAACCTGGGGTGCTGAGGGCCTTGCTTCTGTAGGCAGATATGCAAAGATAACAATGGGCCCATAATTTAATTTTTATATCAGTACAAAATTATTATCTTATATTTACAATGCTGCTACACCATGGTACAGCAGCTGGCAGTAAACTTTAATGGAACCGAGTCCTTGAAAAATATTGCATATGGTATCTGGGTAATGACACACTTGTTGAGAATGTACCATATTTACTTGATGGCACCTTTGGAGAGCTAATATTCAGAAAAAGAAAGTAGGATTGTACTCCCTGCCTGTAATCAAAGATGACTGTGAATGCTCAATTTTAAAGTAAATTTATATTCTCTGAACACTGAGGAATGTGATAGGAAGAAATTAAGAGCACATTGTGATCTCAAAACTATGTAATACATTTGTTATTGTAGAAGAAGATAGTATGTTGACGCATATGACTAAGAAGTAATTTTTATGAATCTATTGGACAAACTCTGCCACTAAATCAAGATAGAAAAGAAGAGTAGCTCACTAGAACTTGTAGTATCTTACCTCTGCACACTTCAAAAAATAATTAAGTTCTTTCAAAAAATGAATGTCTCTAATGTCATTTTTTAAAAATTTTTTATTAGTGAAACTCCATGTGGTACAGTTGTTGACCTTACAAATTCTTGTGCTTGGATTTCAGTTGTACAATGATTGAGTACCCATCCCTCCACTGGTGCCCATTCTCCACCTCCAATGCTTCCAGCATCCCTCCCACCCACTACCCACCCCTCCATCACACCCCACCCCTGTGGCAGGGAATTCCCTTTTGTTCTCTCTCTCCTTTTGGGTGCTGTGGTTTGCAAAAGAGGCATTGAGTGGCAATCATGTTCGGCCTATAGTCTATTTTCAGCATGCATCGCTCATCCTGGGAGGGTTCTCCCAACACCCTTTACTTGGTGCTCCCCTCTCTATCTGAGCTGCCTTCTCTCTCAGCATGTGCGGCTGGCCTCCAAGCCATGGAGTGCACCTCCTGGTACTTATCTCAGCTATTCTTGGGTGTTAGTCTCCCAATTTGTTACTTTATATTTCCCAGATGAATGCAATCTTTCTATGTCTGTCCCCCTCTTTCTGATTTATTTCGCTTACCATGATGCTTTCTATGTGGTACCAATTGTATGTAAATTTCATGACTTCATCTTTTCTGACAGCTGCATAGTACTTCATTGTGTAGATGTATCAAAGTTTCTTTAACCAGTCATCTGTTCTTGGGCACTCGAGTTCTTTACAGATTTTGGCTATTGTGAATAGTGCAGCAATGAACATAAAAGTGCAGATGTCATTTTGACTGTACTTTTTTGCCTCCTTGGGATACATTCCCAGGAGTGGTATTGCTAGGTCAAATGGGAGGTCAATTTCCAATTTTTTGAGAATCGTCCATACTATTTTCCAAAAGGGCTGAACGAGTCGGCATTCCCACCAGCAGTGAAGGAGGGTCCCTTTCTCGCCACATCCACACCAACACCAGTTGCTTTTGTTCTTTTGGATGTGGGCCAGTCTCTCTGGTGTGAGTTGATATCTCATTGTTGTTTTGATCTGCATCTCCCTGATGATTAGTGATGTAGAACATTTTCTCATGTGTAATGGCTCTAAAGTCTTAAGAAAATACTTCCACCATAGCATTCTTAGTTTTATTACAGAAAACTACATCCCTCTCATCAGTCCTTTGTTTTCTAATAAGAATCTGCTAGAATAATTTAACTGAAAAAATTTATAAGTTTTCTTCTCATAAACACAGTGGAATAAGCATGAAGTTTTGCTCTGCAAGAAAAACTGTTACCTTATTTTGTAGTTACCACTGGTGAACCAGGAACATACAGTTTACTAAAAAAAAAAAAATTAAAACAATAAATAAAACAGATTCCCTATTTTCAAGAGATTATCAAAGGACAGATAAACACTCCAGGAAGAGCATAATTAAGTGCCTTGAAGAGGTATGAATTACTGAGAATCTCAGAAACAGGAGAAGTACATCTGGAGGAGGTGGGTGGGGTAAGGTAGGATCAAGAAAAGCTTTATTGAAGATAATCTCTTTTAGTCTTTCTTTTGTTCTAGCAATTGCCACTTGCAGAGTATGCTCAAATCTTTCATGCATTTATGAGATAAGGACTTTTAAGGGTCCAAACTGTACTTTCAGCTTTCAGATAACACTGTCTAAGGTTTATACAAATTTTCTCTCACAGAGGTGGCACAGCACAGTATTCCTTTTTTTCCCCAAAACAATGAGACATCTTAAAAGCAAAATAAATGTTTGGAATTAAGGCTGGTGGTAAAGTCATCTCAGGTTAAACATGTCTAACAGTGTCCTAAGGCACTCTGTGAACCGGAGGAAAGAGGACTCTCTACTGTCAGAATTGTGCTAACCTTCTATTTTCTTCTAACTCTTCTCAAATTCAGTCACATTATTTTCCTTGCACGAATGCATAGAGGAGCTATTTTTATAATAGCCTATAAAAGGTCGTTCCAACTTTTAAAGTTTTCATTATGTAATAATAACAATTAAGGAGAAAACTACATGCTATGTTATATGCTAACCCCTAATCCCAAGGAAAAAAATTCTGTAATTTCCTTTTAGAATCAGCTACTGGCAGAAAAAAGCATTGGAGAATGTCCCAGAACTGAATTACTTCAGGATCTGATGTCATTATTTTATTTCTTCTAAATATTTATTCTCATATATCAATTTATCAACAGTTTTTCACAACTAACCTTTCCCATATTCAAGGTCTTCATCTCTTGATATCTTGTTAATAATAATTGAAATCACCAGGTTGAAGATACAGTACAATGAATAAGGTACTTTTCTTGCATGTGAGTGATGTGGGTTTAATCTCCAGTATGAAATATGGTAAAGGTAAAGGCCCTCCCACTGATCGTCGATTTGCTCGAGCGGGCCCAGTAACGTCTCCATTGGAGACTTTGTTGTTACTGTGTCTGGCATATCGAATACTCTCAGTAGCTTGCCGGGGCCCCTGAGCATCTCCAGGAGTGACTCCTGAGTACTGCCAGGTGTGTCCCCCCTAAAAAATAATAATTGAAATCACAGCTAACTACATTATGTTCCATTCCCACTAATGTTCAAATACTGCTGTAACTCTCACAATAATCCCTGTAGATTATCTTTCCCTTTCTATAAATGAAAGGGAAAAGTATACATATGATTACTCACTTGCTCAAGTTGGTTTATTGTAGTACTCAGAGAGAAAACTCAGATTTACCTGAATTCAAAATTATTCCCTAACCTTGATAGTTAAATGAGGTTTTTACTATTACCTAATAGTTTTACATAAGGACTCATTATTGTAGGTAATAGTCTATCAGTACATTCGAAAGTTACTAGCACACTTCTTCAGAACTAGTACCATTACCTGACTACCCACCTCTAATTTAGAGAAAAGGCTGAATAATGGAATGATAGCACAGTGGGTGGGGTATTTGCCTTGCATGCGGCTGACCAGGGTTTGATTCCTCCATCCCTCTCGGAGAGCCCGGCAAGCTACCAAGAGTATTCTGCCCGCACAGCAGAGTCTGGCAAGCTCCCCATGATGTATTCGATATGCCAAAAACAGTAACAACACGTCTCACAATGGAGACATGACTGGTGCCTACTCGAGCAAATAAATGAACAACGGGAGAACAGTGCTACAGTACTACAGTGCTACTAAAAATAATCATTTTTTAGATATCACAAGTGAAGTAGAAAGTGCAAAGGACAGCAAAATAAGTAACCTCAGAATGTGCCTCACCCACATAGGAAAATTCTAGTGTAGGGGTCCAGTTATCCATCTCACAAACATACAGCATGCAATCACCTACTACAGAAAGGTTTATCCAGCTACTATTATTTAGGAGAGAGCCTTATTGGTAGAACTAAGAGAGAAAAAAAAATACTTTCTGTCTCCTCTCCCATACAAGCACTGAAATAAGAATTTTTTTAATTAGAAAAATTAGAATAAAGAAAAATACGATTCGACTATCCCCTCTAAAGTTTCCAGGGACAAAACAAAATTATAAGGAATGAGAAATACTGGCAATAAAATGTAAGACACAGGTTTTTATTTAGACTTGGTTAAAATTTAATAGTTAAAACCACATTTTAATTTAGTTAACAAAAATATTAACAACTTAAAGAGAAAAACACTAAAGAATTTTTCAAATTATCAAAAAAAATGGCAAGAGAGTACGTTAAATGTGCAGAGGTAGGCAGAGGAGTAGAATGCATCTAATTTTATTCTTTCAACACCTGTAATTGATTATACAAAGTAACATTTGACAAAATTCATAATGAAGGAAAACATCTAAAGTCATGTTAAGATTAAAAATGCAGAGCAGTATAATATGGCTTAGCACAGCGGTAGAGTGTTTGCCTTGCACGCAGCCAACATGGCCAACCCGAGTTCGATTCCTCCGCCCCTCTTGGAGAGCCCGGCAAGCTACCGAGAGTATCTCACCTGCACGGCAGAGCCTGGCAAGCTCCCTGTGACGTACTCGATATGCCAAACACAGTAACAACAAAGTCTCCAATGGAGACGTTACTGGGCCCGCTCGAGCAAATCGATGATCAACGGGAGGGCCTTAAGCTTAAGCTTAAGCTTTTTAAAGCTACATACATAAGAAATGATAGCGCAGTGCCAATAGGGAGGTGACTTGAAATCACTGAAGAATAGTAATGAGAAATACTATATTTTATACCTTCCCATACTTTGAAATGTTAGTGTAGGTACATTTGTGGTTATAATGTCAATTCAAATAAATGATCGCTTACTTCTTACATATGCATATATGTATTATATACATGAGTTCGTATCAAATAATGCCTTATAGCACTGTAGCACTGTCCTCCCATTGTTCATCAATTTGCTCGAACAGGCCCAGTAGCGTCTCCATTGTGAGACTAGTTGTTACTGTGTTTGGCATATCGAATACGTCATGGATAGCTTGCCAGGCTTTGCCATGTGGGCAAGATACTCTCAGTAGCTTGCTGGGCTCTCAAAGAGGAGTGGAGGAATCGAACGCGGCTTGGCCAGGCTGGCTACTTGCAAGGCAAATGCCCTATCACTATGAACTATATAATGTACATCATAATATAATATATTGCATATGTTATATAGGTATATAATTTAATATGTGTATATCATTACATATATAAAAACACTTCATTTTTAAAAAGTCAAGCTTATGATTTTTCTATGTACTTCTAAAGAATCATGACAAATATAACAATTTTTTTAGAAAGCAATTAAAGATGCTTTCTTTTAAATTACTAACTAATCAGTAATTAGAGAGGGTTGAAACTCCCATGGTATAGACATGAAAATTCCCCTCTACCTTGGGTTGTTTCTAACTGGTACTTCTAAGTGCAACATGCAGTAGAAGCAAGGAAGGTCCTGAGGCAAGCAGAATTGTGGTTTAACCTTGTGCTGTGGCCATATTTGGAAAGACAACTGCAGGAAGAAAATTGATTGGAGTGTGTGCAGAAAGATCCCATTTGCTGACAAGGGAATTTCAACTAAAGCTAACACTGTCACCGAAACTTACAACACAGATCATCAAACTCCAATTATCACTCATTTTCTCCACCTTCTTATCATTTGTGTTTGACAGCTGTTCAGTGATAATGAAAGAAAGGTTTTCTATCTCCAGGTATTATGCTGGTTGGCCAGATTAACCTCTGGAAATATTTAATTATCTCTGAGAGGATAGCCTGTCTAACAATACCCCTTAATCTATCTCGTCCAAATTGGTATTTTGCTTCAGTAATTCTCAGACTGAAACCTCACTTTGCTGGCACCACACACTGTGAATGTGCTTCGTCAAACACCAGCTGAGCCTCTATTCCAGAAAACATGATTCTGTGATTGCCTGTTTCCATCATATCTTGATACACATAAATGTGCTAGAGGTTGTCTAATAAAAAAGCATTAAAATTAGGTCACAGAATTTAAAAAATACAGGTAGATAAATTATCTGCCTGGAATAAAACATTTAAAATGTGTATACATGCATAGTATGGAAGTCTGGGAAAATATAGCAAAATATTCTCAGTAATTTCTCTTTAGTGTGATTGCTAATTACCTTTTTTTCTGTACTCTGATGTGTTTTAACTTTAACTACTGAATTAATGTTACTTTCTTAATGTAACATTGGTTTGCAAGGATGAATTTATTTTAGGGGTACTGTTTTACCATACCTAGTGTAAAAGTGCCAAGATACTTCCACTGCAGTCCATGGGAACTATTTTGTGCCTCTTATCCCTGCAGGTAACCTCAGTTCTGTCATCCCAGTCTCAGGATTTGTTTTCACTAGAGATTGGTTATTCCCTTGCTTTGAGTTTTATATGCTGTAGTTGAGTGAGGTCATCAAGGGCATGTCTTTCTTCGTCCAACAAGTCCAACCATGATGCACCAAAAGTCAAAGTTTCACTTTTTTCTTATAGGTGAGAGTAGTCCATTTTGTATATATACCACAACTTTATCCATTCATCTGTTGTTGGATGCTTGGGTTTCACAATTTTTGTTGCAGCAAAGAGCTCTGTAATGAATACTATTGTGCAAAAATGTTTTCAAATTAGTGTTTGTTTGCTAACTAGATAGATTTCTAGGAGTGGAATTGATGAATCATATGGTAGTTCTATATTTATATTTTTGAGAAACCTCCATATTTGTTTTTCCATAGAGTTTGAATGAGTTTACATTCTACCAGTACTGAACAAAAGTTTTTTCTCCTAAATCCCCTCCAGCATTTGTGACCAAGCCCGGCCTGTTTTAATACAGTCTCACTTATCTGAGTTTATGTCTATTGCTATTTCAGTTTGCATGTCTCTAGGTCACTAAAAATAAATAATGAGCATTTCCCCCCACATACCTATTGACCATCTGTATGTCTTTCTTGAAAAGATGTCTATTCAGCTGTTTTCAAATTTATTAATGGGGTAGTTCGATTTATGCTGTTGAGTTTTGGACACTTCTCAGATCCACGATGTGCAAATATTTTCCACCAATCTGAAGGATATCCTTTTGTGTTTGTGATACTTTCTTCCAGGTAAAGGTAAAAGGTAAAGGCCCTCCTGTTGATCATCGATTTGCTCGAGCGGGCCCAGTAACGTCTCCATTGGAGACTTTGTTGTTACTGTGTTTGGCATATCGAATACGTCACGGGGAGCTTGCCAGGCTCTGCCGTGAGGGCGAGATACTCTCGGTAGCTTGCCGGGCTCTCCGAGAGGGGCGGAGGAATCGAACTCGGGTCGGCCATGTTGGCTGCGTGCAAGGCAAATGCCTTGTCGCTGTGCTATCGCTCCAGCCCACTTTTTTCCAGAGTGAAGATATTTTTACTTTGATGTATTTCCATTTATTTATTTTTACTTGTTATCCTTTGCATTAGAGTCAAATCACCAAAGACACTACTAAAGGCAATATCATGTAGTATTTTGCCTGTTTTTTTTTTCAATGTATTTTATTCACTTGGGTCTAACACCTAAGTCCTTAATTTTAGAGTTCTGAGTTAACTTATACACAAGGTATGAGATAACCCAATTCCATCCTTTTGTATGTGGTTAACCAGTTCTACCAACACAAATTCTTTAATAGATTTTTTTCTCTTCACTTTATGTTTATGATTCTGTTGTCACAAAGTACATGTATCTAAGGGTCTACCTCTGGATTCTCAAATCTATTTTACTTGGCCAAGTTGTTACTGTTTTCTATGTATATTAACACATCATATGGAAGTAGGGTTAGTCTAATTTCTTTTTCAGTTTGGATCCCTCTTTTCTACTTATCTGACTAGAACTGTGAGCTAAAACTTTCATGCAATTTTGAATAATAGAGGGGAGAATAAACTACCTGTTTCTTGAAACATAATATAGGGGAAGCTTAAAAATTTTCCATTGAGTAATGGTTGCATATGACTATCAAAAAGTTGAGGTGTGTTCCTTTATCCATTTTATTTACAGTTCCTATCACATCCAGATTATGAATATTGTCAATATCCTTTTTGGTATATATTGATATTATATGATTTTTATCTTTTTTTTATGTGGTTTATTGAATTAACCGATTTGCATTTACTTCCCTATTCTTATATCCTTGCACTAAATTCACTTGTCATGATGTATCATCCTTTTAATATTATACTGAATTCTGCTCATTAAAATTTTGTTAAATTTTGTAAAATTTTGGTTTTTCTCTTTTTATATTTTTGGCCATGACTGGGCAATGCTCAGGGCTTTCTCCTAGATCTATGCTCCTAAATAACTCCGAATAGGGCTGGTGGAACATATGTATTGTCAGGGGTAAGCAATGCAAGAACTTTATACACTGTACTATCTCTCTGGCCCCTCTTTGTCCAGGATTTTTATATTCAAGTTCATCAGAGATACTGGTGTTTAGTTTTCCCTTTTAGTTATTTGCTTGACTACTTTTGACATTAGGGTTATGTTGGCACCATAGAAACTACCTGGGATCATTTCTGTTAATTTAATTTTGGGAAGAGCTTAAAAGTAAAGGTAATAGTTCATTTTGAAAATTTGGTAGAACTCACACATGAACCCATCTTTCTTTGAATTTTGTTTGTAGGGAGTCTACTAATATTTCAGTTTTATTGCTTTGGTTTAGTTTGTCCAAGTTTTCTCTTTCTCCCTAATTAAATCTATGGAAGTTGCATGATTCTAAAGTTTTTTTTTAATTTAGAAGTTATTCATTGACATGGAAAACTTAAACTTTTAGCAACATTTTTATATAGGTTCTGATTTTATAATAAATATAACCATGGAAGATACAAATATCTTAATATGCATTAATTTTTATTTTATTGGATGCATGAAATCATTTTTTTTACTGAATCACTATGAGATAGACCATTACAAAGCTGTTCATGATTGCATTTCAGTCATACAGTATTCCAACACCCATCCCTCCACCAGTGTACATTTCCCAGCACCAGTGTCCCCAGTTATCTTTATAGGGATCACATTGAATCTGTATAATGCTTTGGGGAGTATTGCTATTTTAACAATATTGATCTCCCAATCCATGAGCATGGGATGTGTTTCCATTTATTCAGGTCCTCTTTTATTTCTTTTTTTCCCATTTTTTATAATTTTATTTATTGAATCACCATGAGAGCAGTTACAAAGTTTTTGGGTCTAAGTCTCAGTCATACAATGAAACACCCATACCTTCACCAGTGCCCATTCTCCACCACCAAAAATCCCAGTATACCCCCATCCCACACCCTCCCCCTGCCTGTGGGGCAGATGATTTCCACATTACTCTCTCTCTACTTTGATCACATTCACTATTTCGACACCAGACCCACCATTATTTGAGATTTTACCCCAACACTCAGATCTGTTGAAAAGGCAACAATAGGCAATTTGTGTTCTATTGCTGGTTATGAATAACATATGATGTCAAGTGGCTGCAGTAGGGCCATGTGGTTTTGAAATTCCGAAATTTTAACATTTAAATCTGGAGGGATTTCTGCCAAAAGCCACTGGGTTTAGAGATCTGCTCCTGAGTCTCTGGGATCATGGCCGTTGAGCAGCTTGATGAGCCAGAGAGGCCGTTCGTGGGCGATGACTTGGGGTCTCGTTGGGGTGGGGAGGACAGGCCCGGCTCCCACCCCCCCCCCATCCCGTGAGGCCCAACAAGTTTCGTCACTGTGGGCCCAAGCCTGACTGTCCAATGGCCTCTGGAGGATGACAGCCACCAAGTCACCAAGAGGGAGCAGGCGGAGAGACAGCACCCATTACCCCTGGGGTGGCCCAGCGACAGTAACCTACTGCGGGGTCCAGACACATTTCTGCCCAAAGCCGCTGAATTTCGAGATTTGTTTCTGCCTCTTTTATTTCTTGAAGTAGCATTTTGTAGTTTTCTTTGTTCAGGTCCTTTACCTCCTTAGTTAAGTTGATTCTCTCTGAGGTACTCGATTTTCTGAGGCATGATTGGGATTGCTTTTTATATATCACTTTCCCCTCTCTCATTATTTGCATATAGGAAGGTAAAGGTAAAGGTAAAGGCCCTCCCGTTGCTCGTCGATTTGCTCAAGCGGGCCCAGTAACGTCTCCATTGGAGACTTTGTTGTTACTGTGTCTGGCATATCGAATACTCTCGGTAGCTTGCCAGGCTCTCCGAGAGGGGTGGAGGAATGGAACTCGGGTCGGCCATGTTGGCCGCTTGTAAGGCCAAGGCTCCAGCTGGAGTGATAGCACAGCGGGTAGGGCGTTTGCCTTGCACGCAGCCAACATATAGGAAAGTCATGGACATTTGGTAGTAATTTTCTAGCCTGTGACTTTATTATACAAGTCTATTGTTTCTAGGAGCTCCTTGGTAGAGTCTTTAGGGTTCTCTAAATATAGTATCATGTCATCTGCAAATAATGAGAGCTTGAACTCTTCCTTTCCTATCTAGATGCCCTTAATAGATTTTTTTCTTTCCTAACTACTATGTAAAGTACTTCCAGTACTATATTGAATAGAAGTGGTGAGAGTTGCCATTCTTGTCTTGTTCCTGATCTTAGAGGGAAGACTTTCAGTTTTTCCCCATCGAGAATGATGCTTACCATGGACTTGTGGTAGATAACTTTTACTACATTGAGGAAAGTTCCTTCAATTATTCTTTTGCTGAGAGTTTTCAACAGGTGCTGAATCTTGTCAAATGCTTTCTCTGCATCTATTGATACGATCATATGATTTTTATCTTTTCTTTTATTGATATGATGGATTATATTGTTTGACTTGAGAAAGTTAAACCATCCTTGCAAACCTGGGATGAATCTGAATTCGTGATGGTGTCTGATCTTTTTGATGTGTTGTTGGATCTTATTTGCTAATCTCTTGTTGAGGATATTTGCGTCTTTGTTCATCAGGGATATTGGCCTGTAATTTTCTTTTTTTGTGGTGTCTCTTTCTGCTTTTGGTATTAGGGAGATACATGCCTCATAGAAACTGTTTGGGCATGTTTCTGTTCTACAGTTTCCTGGAAAATCTTGAAAAGGACTGCCAATAGGTCTTTAAAGTTTGGAAGAATTAATTAGTGAATCCATCTGTATCTGGACTTTTGTTTTGTTTATCACCGTTTCAATTTCCTTGATAGTGATAAGTCTATTCAGGTATTCCAAATCTTCTAGCTTCAGCCTTAGAAGGTTATAGGAATCCAGGAATTTATTCATTTCTTTTAGGTGTTCTTGTTTTGTGGCATACAGACTTTCAAAGTAATCTCTGATGATCTTAGGAATTTTCGGGGATTTTGTTGTGAAGTCCCCCTTTTCATTTCTGATTTGATTTATTATGGTTCTCTCTCTCCCTCTCATATGGTCAATCTTGGAAAATGTTTCATATGCACAGGAAAATAATGTGTATTCGGTTTTGGATGGGGGAATGAAAATCCCTGTATACATCTATTAGCCCTCTCTCTTCCATGTCTTCCTTTAGAGTCAGTACTTCCTAGCTGATTTTTAGTATTGTTGATCTATCAAGAGGTGATCAGGCATTGTTGAAGTCTCCAACTACTAGTGTGTTGCAACCAGTGTTCTCCTTGAAGCCTATTAGCAGTTGTTTTAAGTATTTTGCTGGCCCTTCATTGAATGTATATATCTTTAATAGTGTCATTTCTTCCTGCTGTACGTACCCTTTGATTGTTAAAAAATGGCCTTCACTGTCCCTTCTAATCTTTCTCGGCCTAAAATCTATGTTATCGGATATTATTACGGCCACCCCAGCTTTATTGAGGGAGTTGTTTGCTTGAAGGATTGTTTTCCATTCTTTGACTTTGAGGCTGTGTTTGCTCTGACTGTTCGGATGTGTTTCTTGTAGGCAGTAGAATGTTGGATTCAGTTTTTTAATCCATTTTGCCACTCTGTATCCTTAAGTGGTGTGTTTATACCATTGACATTGAGAAAGATTATTGTCATGAGGTTTTGTGCCATATTTCTGTTTTGTAACATCTTTCTGTAGAGGTTTATTGTGCTTGTGGGGTTTGTCTTGTCTTACAGTAGCCCCTTCAGTCCTTCTTTTAAGGTTGGTTTTGAGTCTATGAAGTTCCTGAGCTGTTGTTTATCCATAAAATAGTGCATCGTTTCTTTGAGTCTGAGTGAGAGTCTAGCCGGATAAAGTATTCTCGGTGAGGCAAGTTTCATTGAGTTTTTTCACTATATCCTACTACTGTCTTCTGTCTTGGATGGTTTCCTCTGATAAGTCTGCTGTAAATCTAAGGAATGTTCATTTGTATGTTATTTCTTTTATTGACCTTGCTGTTTGCAGCATTGTGTCTCTATCTGTAGTATTTGTCTTTCTGATTATGATATGTCTTTGAGTATTTTTTATTGGGGACTCTTTAAGCTGGTACCCTTCAGGTTTCATGGATCTAGATACCTTCATTCTCCAGTTCTGGGAACTTCTCAGCAATGATACCTTTAACTGTTACTACTTCATTGGGGTTGCCTCCCTGTCCTTCTGTACTCACATAATTCTTATGTTGTTCTTCCTGAATTCATCCCCTAGGTCTGTTATTTGCCCTTGAACTACTTTGATGTCTTTTTCCAGTATGTATTTTCTCCTATATGCTTTCTGCAGTTGATCTTCAAACTCACTGAGTCTGTCTTTGGCTCTTGTCATTATACTCTTGAGGACATTCAGGAGTTTTTAATTTTATCTACAGAATTCTTTATTAGTGATACTTCTATCTGTAGCTTTGTTACTTCTACTCTCTTTTCTTCCTGCATTTTATCTGCTCTCCATTTCATTGTTTTTTTCATATCCTCCTTTAATTTACTGGATGCCTGTTCCACCATTTCTTTGAGCTCATTAAACATCCTCAACATTTCATCTCTGAATTCTTTATCAGAGATGTTGTATTTGTGGGTATTCCCTGTTGAAGCTTCTGGGTTCTTTTCTTCATTCACTCCTTGTGGCAGGAATCTGAGCTGTTTCTTCATGTTTCTGTCGTAATATGGATGTGGATCCCTCCAGTTCACTTTCAGTGTCCCGCTCTTGCTGTGAGGGAGGATTCTAGATATGCTTGGTAAATTGCAGTATCCTATTTCCCCTTCAAGAATAATAACTTCCTCTTTGGTGCTCCTCTGTGACTTATATGGGGCCTCTAGTGCAGCTTCAGGGGATGTGTTCTTTTACGTTAGGCTTGTTCAGATTCTTGTGCCCACCATATTTTGGTGAGTTTGGGGAGTATTTTGATTGGAATAGGGTAGTTAACTATTGGTCTAACGTGTTTAGTATAGCTAGGTTGTCCTCAAAAGAATTTGGTAATGGAGGTTGAGATATGAGTTCAAAGCCCTGTGAAAAGGGAAAATAACTGTAGCCACCTGAGCAGCACCACCCTGGAGGCCATGCCTCCTGCTGCTACTGTACCTTTGGGGGAGGGGCTGTGTTGATGCTGGTCCTGGATTAGAGTTTTACTTCCTGTGCCCGTCTAAAACTACAGGGGTACCTTTTGACCTAGCTACTCATGTGAGCACCTTAGCTGAGGAGAGTTTCCAGTTCCCTGTGATTCTAAACTTTCTAATTAACATATTTATTTAGCATACTCTTCAATCATATAAAGAAAACTATTTTTAGCATTAAATTGTTACTTCAGAGTTGGGAGATTTTATTAATTTGTTTTGGGTCACACCATGCTCAGGGCTTGGTGTTAGATGTTACTCCCAGTGGAGCTCACCATGCAGATGCTGGGGATCAAACATAGACCTCCATCATGCAAAACATGATCTCCAGTGTTTGATCTATATCCCTAATTCAAAGTTATAAAAATTTAAGAAGATATTTGGGTGAACTAAACTTGAAAGTAACTCAAAAATAACCTTATTTTATAATTGTTATCAAATATGATATCCACCCTTACCCAATTCTGATTCATTTAGAACTGCAATTGTTTTATTTTATTTCTAACAAAGACTTGTTGATTTTTATGATTAATTACTAATAAGAAAGTGGGGTTGGAAATTGTGTGGCATCAATAATTAAACAGTATGTCAGTCAGTATCTCTGTAGGTTGTGTTTGAGTTTATGTATATGTAATTAATCATATGAATAAACATGTGTTTAAGTTGATATGAATAAACATGTGTTTAAGTTGCAAAGAGGAATAGCCACTAAACTGCATGCTATTGCATTTTCTTGTAGCAGAGCATTAGAAGAGTCTGGAGCCATCAGAGCAGAATCCCTTCTCAGCATACTGGTGGTCTGAGAGGTGACACAGGTACAGAGGAGCAATGAAAAACCACAGCCCTCCCTGACACATCCTCTGATGCTGGTATTCAGGTAGAATGCTCAGAATACCTTTCTTCAGTCAACATAAGGATTGCTTTTTCTCTTTAAATCAGCAGGTAAATATTAGGGTTTGTGGGGATTCTAACTAGCAGTATTACTTTCCCTTGCCTATGTTTAAAATCCAGAGTAACTTAGAATAACTGGACAAGGGAATGCAATGTAGTAAAAGTGGTACATCTAAATCACTCTTGACCCCAAAGTATAGGAAAGAAAATAACAGAGAAAGAAAGAAATCAATGAGTACAGGAGCAAAAAAGATGAGGAAGGGAAGTAAAGGGGAAGGAGAGGTCAAGGATCTTGGGTGCCTTAGCGATGCAAGGAAGTAGTATATAACCAAACCACAGACTCAACAACACTGAAAATTGAGATTCCTACTATAACAACCAAAATTTAAAAGCTGTCTGTCAGAGTGTGACTGTGAAAACAGGAGAGAATCTGGGAACACTGGTGAAGAGAAGTTGACACTGGTTTTGGGATTGGTGCTAGAACATTATACATCTAAAACTACTATTAATAATACTGCAAAGCATGGCTTTTTAATAAACATTTTTAAAGTATGGAAACCAAGCAGAACATTTTTATTAGAATAGTTGGAGATCAGAGCTTATGTTGGTTAATACTGAGCTTCCCGATCCTGAATTTCAAATTTATCTCTGCATACCCAAAATGTAAAGTATGAAAACTGCAGGCCTTTATTGGAGGTTTCCATATAAATCTCAGCATGGAGGTACATAACAGATTGCTTATACTTTATAGGCAAGCAGATGCCCATTTTGTTAGAGTACAGAAGAGGGAAGATTGGTAACTTGAACATACTTCACTCCTTTTCTATATACACCAACCCCAGAATGAGATTATTATTCCATTCTATTGGTGGTGAGAAAGAATGAAAATGCTTGCAATAAAAGCAAAAGTATGGGGGAAATATTTTTACCCTCTGCAATTAATCTTACTGAATTCTTGTTCTCACCACAACTATCTCTATGAAGCTGGTAAATAGTCAATTTATGAGAAAACCAGATCTCAGTTTTTTCTTATTTATGATGGCTTCATGGTCTAAATCAATGATACCATAATAAAGCTACTTTGTACTCAGAAATATTTTGACAACATTCAGATAGCTTGGAAACTATTCTATTCCTGATTCTTCAGGTCTGAAATTTTACTCTTCTGTTTTTCACTTTCCTTAAAACATCTATATATGTTAACTAACCTTGAAATTAAAACAAAGAAAATATCAAAATGAATTACAAAATGAGTCAAAACATTTTGAGCAATTTAGTGACGTTAACACAAGAAAAAATCTGCAGTCAAATCATGTTTAAGTCAATTAAGTATTCACAGAAGAGCCACATTAAGCCATATTTATCATTGTCTTTTTTTGTTAAAACACTGTGGATTGGCAGAGAACTTAGCTATTTTATTCATATAAAATGTGTTCATATCTATACCTTAATGGATTATTCACTTTGAAACCTGAGACATTTGGGAATATATATATATATATATATATATATATATATCAGATTAGATGCCAAAATTTAAAGCCCAAATTTGAATTGGAGTCAAGCAGAAATTTGGGTGATGTGTGGATATTACCAATGACAAAACATAAAATCATCCAGAAGAATGTTTTCACCATTGCTGGAATCTAAACTGTCTTTGTCGGGGCTGGAGCTGTAGCACAGCGGGTAGGGTGTTTGTCTTGCATTCAACTGACCCAGGTTAGATTCCCAGCATCCCTTATGGTCCCCAAGCACCACCAGGAGTAATTCCTGAGTGCATGAGCCATGAGTAATCCCTGTGCATCGCCTGGTATGACCCCAAAAGGAAATATAAATAAATAAAAATAATCTGTCTGTGTCCCCAGATATTTACACATTGGATTTTCAATGTTATATATGATGGTGTCAGGAAGTGGGGCCTTTAAAAGATTGACACAAATGTGGGTCTCTTATGAGTGATATTTTAACTTATAAAAGTGACTGCAAAGAACTTAAACCTTTCAACCATATAAAAATCTATGTCTGCAATCTAGAAGCCCTCACCTTACATACAGACATCTGATATCAGAAAATCAACCTTAAGAATCATGAGAAATACAATTGTACTAGGAATACTAGTTAATGATATTGTATTAAAATTTACCAGGCAGACTAAGAGACCTATTAACATAACATATAATATGGCATTAAAGACAATAATGTTAGTTTATTCTTGATATTGATTGTTTAAATGTAGAAACTAAAACATGAAGCCCTATAGGTCAAATATACATTTAGTAAGGAAAAAAGATAGGCTTAGTCATTCAAAGAATTTTTGGGTACCTACTATGTATCAGACATTGATTATATAATAAAATATATTATATATTCATATCATATAAAATATAAATCACATAAAATATATTTATGTCATAAGATATATTAAGAAATATGAATTATGGGATAAATTAGATTGAATTCTTATTTTAGATTTTCTCTCAATGAATTATTTTAATCAGGGAAGTTGCAAATGCATATTTGGTAGACAATTAAAAGCTATTTGACCCACTGTTGATTCTTGATAGTTACCCAGCCATCAAGAAAAATTTAAGAAAAAAATGTAATGTGTGTGTGTATGTGTTGTATATGTGTATTGTAGGTAATGTGACTTCTTTGAAAACGTAAATCCTTATTATCTACTATCTTTCCAAATAAAAATGTCTTTACAAAGTATGGTATTCATAAATGTTATTTTTTAGTTCTGCCCTTATTTTTGTTCTGACCTAAAAAAGCTAGCAATGCAGCTAGTACTCAAATTGTTTTGAAAATGCTTTTCCCTCTTGATAACTAAAATTTTGAGGATTCTATGATAAAAATACTGAGGAAGATGTGCAGGCATGGTATGCAGATGCAAAATATTATGGAGAGAAGGGAAGCTATTTAATCTCAAATAAATGGATGCTGACTATAAGGAAAAATAGATCGACAGATTTTAAGTTTAAAGTCATTGAGTTGGCTTTTCCATAGTTTGTTGGTTGAGTCTCAAACCTGAGTAAGGACCTGATTGTATTATAGGCTCCTTTTGAAGTAGGATATATTTCTTTTGACAATTACCTGATCAGTAGTGACCAACTAATTCTTTATTTTTATTTTATTTTTTCTTAGTTTTGTTTTTGAGGTCACACCTGGCAGTGCTCGGGAATTATTCCTGGCTCTATTGTCAGAGATCACTCCTGGCATAGGGGTGCCAGTGATTTAACCCCAGTTGGCCACATGCAAAAACATGAACCATAATGGCTGTACCGTTGCTCTGGCCCTGTAGTGTCAGTTCTTATCTTGTGGTTTAAACTTACATTTGTTGCATAACTGGTGAAGAAATAAACTCTCAAAGCTGTCAGTAGTAAATACACAAACTCTGATCTGACCAGAGTAAACCTCACTTTTGCTATTACTGGAGATGAAAAATAAGCAAATTATGAGAAAAGATATGTGAATAAAAACAAAAGGAATCTAGAATACCTGTTTGGAAGATAATGAGGATCCATATGATTTTGAGAAGATACTGTATTATTCACTCTGTAAAGTTCTTTTCTGAATTATTAGCACTCCTTACTTTGATTTATTTTTAAAATTTATTTACTGTTATCATTTTTTTTACAATAGTGTGAGTTTTTACAACAGTGTGAGAATATGTGTGGGTTCTGTTCAATGAACTCAGTGTCTGAGAGTCACCTCCTGTCCCCTCCAGGCCTCCCCAGTAAAGAGATAGAGAAATGGGGAGCCACAGACTGATGATGAAAATGGCCCATTTAATGCAGAGCTGCTAGCAATTTATAGAACATCTGAGGTGGGTTGAGGTATAGGACTTAGGTAATATTGATCATTTTCAGAGATAAAACATTGGCAGAGGCAGTTTTCTTGAGATTAAAGCAAAACATTTGGCAGAGGCAATTCTCTTGAAGAGATTAACTCAAGGAGACACTGTCTCCCAGGGACATCTACATTGCTTTTGTCTTTCCTTCTAGTTGTATATGTTAAACAATTAAGTTTACATGCAGTTGTTTGGATGAACACAGTAAGAGACAAAGAGCCCAACATTTAGTTCTCTGGGCTCTGAGAGCAAGCAAGCCTTTTACCATAAATCCCAGATTAAGTCTCCTCAGGCCAGTTCAGCCTGTCCTTCCCCAAGGGGGTCCTGTCTCTTAAGTTATAACAGCTTGCTTCAAGGCCATGCATTTATGCTTTCTAGACTATCCCATTTCGATGCAGAGATAGCTTTGTCACTCACCCTGGGTCCAACCCAGTCCCACGGTAGGACCTCTCTTTCGGGATGTTGGGAACTACAACTGAAGCCTGAGACAAGTAATTATGACCAATGCCCAAGAGTAGATATATTTCAGAATCAGTCAGCTCCCAAATATTAGAAGCATAACATTAATGGTCTTTCTGTTTTTAACCAAAGAACACTGCTCTATAGTAAAATATAAAAGACTATAAGGAAGTAGAAAAGCAGGTACAAACACACAGCACTTCAAATACAAATCACTACAAAGTCCAGAATTACCAGGAAGTTTTAGGCTTATAACGGTTACAGTCCTCCTGTTGTTCATCAATTTGCTCGAACGGACCCAGTAACATCTCCATCATGAGACTTGTTGTTACTGTGTTTGGCATATCGGATACGTCACGGGCAGCTTGCCAGGCTCTGTTGTGCAGGCGAGATACTCTCGGTAGCTTGCCAGGCTCTCCGAGAGGGGCAGAGGAGTCGAACTCGGGTCGGCCATGTTGGCTGCTTGTAAGGCGAACGCCCTATCGCTGTGCTATCGCTCCAGCCCTTTGGTCCTCCGCCCCTCTCGGAGAGCCCGGCAAGCTACCGAGAGTATCCGATATGCCAGACACAGTAACAACAAAGTCTCCAATGGAGATGTTACTGGGCCCGCTCGAGCAAATCGACGATCAACGGGAGGACCTTTACCTTTTACCTTTACCTTTTATACTAGCAGTACTGCTGTACTATGCATACCACCAAATTAGAAAGGCCCCTCTACTAGTATTCCAAGGTCCTTTCCACCATCAAAAAATTAAAAGTTCTTTACTAAACTTAGAGAAAATTTTGGTGAAGAGATGAGAAAATTGGTAGTGAATATGAGGTAAATGAGTAGACCAAAATAGATCAGTGTGTAATTCACAGAGGTCTTAATTCAAGATTTTTTTTTCATATGCATCTGTCATTTTTAACTTAGTTTCTTTACTTTCTTTTTCCAAGTACCTTAGTTTCCATGGAAACCATGATGCTAATTCTACGGTGGAGTCCAAAGAGATCTACAAACACAGAAGAATAAATATTTAATCTCAGGGCCTAAAATATAGATATCACATCTTCACCCTCCCCCCCCCCCCAGCCGTACATACATCCCTAGTTTGGAAAATGACAAAAGTGAAATAAAACATAGGTGAGTACAACTATAGAACTGCAACAGTATATTCTGGTTCACCCTTTCAGACAGATGAGCCAAGTAATAAAATCTTAACTGAAAAGACATCACACAGAGATTTCTATACTAGTCTTCACTGCAGATATTTTTCAATTTTTTAATTAAATCAGAGTGAGACACACAGTTACAAAGCTGTTCATGATTTGGATTCAATCATACAATGTTCCAACATCCACCTTCTATCAGATTTTTTTATACATGAATCCATCCAAGAAAAATTGTTTCAATATGAAGGTCTAGTTCCTATGTAGTGCCAACTAGAGTGAAGGTTTTAAAAAATCACTTCCTCAAACATAGGCAAAACCCTCCATGACATGGAAGCTAAAGATACCTTCAAAGATGAAACAGCACTGACCAAACAAGTGGAAACAAAGATAAACAAATTGGACTATTTTGAATTAAGAAGTTTCTGCACCTCAAAAGAAATGGTGACCAAGACACATAGATAGTCCATAGACTGGGAAAACTTTTTTACCCAATACCCATATGATGGGCTGGAGTGATAGCACAGTGGGAGGGTGTTTGTCTTGCGTGCAGCCGGCCCGGCCGAGCCAGGTTTGATTCCTCCACCCCTCTAAGAGAGCCCAGCAAGCTACCAAGAGTATCTCACCCGCACGGCAAAGCCTGGCAAGCTACCCCTAACTTATTCGATATGCCAAACACTGTAACAAGTCTCATGATGGACACATTTCTGGGCCCGCTTGAGCAAACTGATGAACAATGGGAGGACAGTGCTATAGGGCTACAGTGCTACCTATATGATAAGGGGTTAATATCCAAGATATATAAGACACTGGTAGAACTTTAGAAGTGAAAAACCTCCAACCTCATCAAAACTGCTGAAAAGAACAGAAACTTCCTCAATGAAGAAATACAAATGGCCAAAAGACACATGCAAAATTGCTCTACATTGCTAATCATCAGGAAGTTGCAAACTAAAACAATAATGAGATATCATCTCATACCACAGAGACTGGCACACATCAAAAAGAACAGAGGTGTCCTCTAGGACCCTGGGACAAAAGCAGCCCTGAGCCTCTTCCTCTTCATTCCCAATGCTGTGCCAGTCTTCTTCCCCTCCAAGGTCAGTTTATCCACCAGTATTCAAACCCGGGACTTGGCTTTCTCCATGCAAGCGCCCCAGGTGTCCTCTAGCATGCTGGGATAAAAGCAGTCCTGAGCCTCTTCCTCTTCGTCCCCAGTGCTGTGCCAGTCTTCTTCCCATCCAAGGTCACTTTATCCACCAGTATTCAAACCCAGGACTTGGCTTTCTCCTTGCAAGGGACCCAGACATCCTCTAGGACCCTGGGACAAAAGCAGCCCTGAGCCTCTTCCTCTTTGTCCCTAATGCTGTGTCGATATTATTCCCCTCCCAGCTAGTACCCCTCAACCCACCAGGTTCCCGTAAGGCGTGGCCTCTTCAGAAGTGGGCATGGCTTCTGCAGAAGTGGGCACAGCCTAATTCCGTGCCAGCCAAAGCTCACGTGGCCACAGGTAGTTTAATGATACCATGAAATCTAGTGTAACATCTCAGTTCCCATACCTACGCACCAACATGAAGAAACAATGCAAATCCCCACAACATGGGGACAAAGATGAAGAGTGCAGAAGCCTCAGTAGGTGCTACTCACCTAAAGGACCTCTCTGAGAAAAAATTCAGATATAAAGTCATGAAAATGTTCAATGAACTCAATGAAACAATCAGACAGATATCCAGTAACATGACAGAAACAATCGAGAAATGACAGGAAGAAATGAGAGCAAAAATATCACGAACAAAAGATTCCATAGATGAAATAAAAAACTCATCAGTCTGTGCCCTCAACAATACGATGACTGAAGCTGAAGACAGAATCAGTGAGCTAGAAGATCAGCTGCACCAAACCAACAGGCAACAACAAAAATGGCAAGAGACCTCAAAATAGCTCTAGAGTGAATCAGAGATCTAGGAGATGATTCCAAGAGGAACAACACTAGAATCATTGGAGTTGATTCAATCAACTAGAATCATACCAGACGCTCAGGGAAACAATCCCAATGAAAAAGCCACGGTTAAACAAATCATTGCTGAAAAATTCCCAGAGCAATGCAGCCATTCAGATTCAAGGAGCCTGAAGGGTGCCAGCTAAAAGAGACCCTAACAAAAACACTCCAAGACATATCATAGTTAGAATGATGGATGCCACAGATAGAGATACAATACTGCAAGCAGCAAGGTCAAAGAAGGAAATCACATACAAAAGATCACCCCTTAGATTCCACAGCAGACCTATCAAAGGAAACGCTCCACGCCTGAAGGCACTGGTGGGATATAGTGAAAAAACTCACTGAAATGAATGCTTCACCAAGAATACTATCCAGTTAAACTCTCACTCAAACTCAAAGGAATGTTACACTATTTTCTAGACAAACAGCAGCTCAGGAACTTCATAGACTCAAAACCAAACCTAAAAGAAGGGCTAAAGGGGCTACTATAAGTAATGACAAACCCTACAACAACAACAGACCATTACAGAAAGATGACACAAAACTCCTTAACAATAATCTCTCTCAACGTCAATGGTCTGAATTCACCAATTAAGAGACACAGAGTGGAAAAATGGATTCAGAGACAGAACCCAACGTTCTGCTGCCTACAAAAAACTAATCTCAACAGTCAGAGCAAACAAAGATTCAGTTAAAGGATGAAAAACAATTCTGCAAGCAAACAGCTCCCTCAAAAAAGCTGGGATGGCAATCCTAGTATTCGACAACATAAATTTCAGGTTGAAAAAGATTAGAAGGGACAGTGAAGGCTATTTTCTCTTCATCAAGGGATAAGTACAACAGGAAGAAATCACACTCTTAAATGTATATGCACCTAATGAGGAAACAGCTAAATATTTAGAACAACTGCTAACAGACTTTAAGGAGGACATAGCTAGCAACACAATAATAGTATCCAGAGACTTCAACATTGCCTTATACCTCTGGATAGATCAACAAGAAGGAAATATTGGCTTTGAAAAAAGAAATAGAAAAGGATTAGAGACTTATACAGGTCTTTACACCCCAAAAAGAAAGAATACACATTCTTCTCCAGTGCACATGAAACATTTTCCAAAATAAACCATGTGTTAGGACACAAAACATACCTCAATAGAATCAGGAAGATAGAAATAGTATCAACAATCTTTTCAGACCACAATGCACTGAGAATATAAGTTAGACACAGACAGACACGGAAAACCAAATCAAACACCTGGAAATTAAACAACTCAATGTTGAACAATGAGTGGGTCAGGAAGGAAGTCAAGGACGAAATCAAAAGATACCTGGAAGCAAATGAGAATGAAGACAAGAGCTACCAGAACTTATGGGATGCAGCTAAAGCCATGTTAAGGGGAAAATTTATAGCTCTGCAAGTATTTCTCAGGAAGGAAGGAAGAGCCCAATAAACACCTTGACCTCACAGCTCAAGAGCTTTGAAAAGGATCAACAGAAGAAGCCCAGATCAGGCAAAAGAAAAGAGATCATAAAACTTAGAGCAGAAATCAACGACATGAAAACCAAAAAAACAAGTTGAAAGATCAACAAAACCAAGAGCTGATTCTTCAAGAAAATAAATAAGAGAGATAAACCACTAGCAACACTCACAAAGAAAGAGAGAGAGAACCCTAATAAACAGAATCAGAAATGAGAAGAGGATATTACAAAAGAAACGAAAGAAATCCAAAAGATCATCAGAGACTACTTTGAAAGTCTGTATGCCACAAAACAAGAGACCCTAGAAGAAATGGATGAACTCCTGGATTCCTATAATCTCCCAAGGCTGAATCAAGAAGATCTAGCACACCTGAATAGGCCTATAAACATCAAGGAAATGGAAACTGTAATAAAAAGTCTTCCCAAAAACAAAAACCCAGGTCCAGATGGATTCACAAGCGAGTTTTTCCAAACATTTGAAGAGGATCTATGCCAGTTCTTCTCAAGCTTTTCTAGGAAATTGAAGAAACAGAAACTCTCCCAAAGAGTTTCTATGAAGCCCATATATCTCTAATACCAAAAAGAAAAAAAAAACACCACAAGAAAATAAAACTAAAGGACGATATCCCTGATGAACATGGATGTGAAGATTCTCAACAAAATACTAGCAAAAAGAATAGGGAGAGTTTGATTTCTTAGAAAAGGATCAACAACTTAGAACAGGAAGTTGTTCAACAACTCATCACAAAGATCATACAAAGATCATACACCATGACCACCTGGGATTCATTCCGAGGATGCAAGGATGGTTTAACATAGGTAAATCAATCAACATAATCCATCATAATAACAAAAGAACAGATAAACACCATATGACCGTATCAATAGATGCAAAGAAAGCATTTTACAAGATCCAGCACCCGTTTATGATGAAAACCCTCGCCAAAATGGGTATAGAGGGGACTTTCCTCAATATACTTAGAGCCATCTACCACAAGCCCACAGCAAGCATCATTCTCAATGGTGAAAAATTGAGAGTCTTCCTCCTAAGATTAGGGATGAGACAAGGATGCCCACTCTCTCCACTGCTGTTCAATATAGTACTGGAAGAATTTGCAATAGCTATTATGCAAGAAAAAGATATTAAAGGCATCTAGGTAGGAAAGGAAGAAATCGAACTCTTCCTATTCACAGATGATATGATACTATATTTAGAGAACCCTAAAACCTCTACCAAGAAAATCCTAAAAGCAATAGACTTGTATAGTAAAGTTGCAGGCTATAAAATCAATACCCAAAAGTCCACGGCTTTCCTATATGCAAATAGTGAAAGAGAAGAAAGTGACATGAAGAAAACAATCCCGTTCACAATTGTGCCCCAGAAAATCAAGCACCTAGGAATCAGCTTAACTAAGAAAGTAAAGGATCTGTACAAAGAAAACTACAAAACTCTACTTCAGGAAATAAAAGAAGACACGAGGAAATGGAAAAATATCCCCCGATCATGGATCGAGAGAATTAACATTGTCAAAACAGCAATACTTCCCAAAGCACTGTACAAATTCAACACGATCCCTATTACAATACCCATGACATTCTTCAAAGAAATGAAGTAAACACTCCTGAAATTTATATGGAACAAAAAGCCCCCACGAATAGTTAAAGCAATTCTCTGGGAAAAAAGAAAATGGGAAGAATCAACCTCCCTAACTTCAAACTCTACTACAAAGCAGTAATAATAAAAACAGCATGGTATTGGTACAAAGGCAGAGCTGTATATCAATGGAATAGGGTTGAATATACGTATACCTCCCCCCGAGCATATGATCATCTAATCTTTGATAAAGGGGCAAGAAAATTGAAGTGGAGCAAGGAAAGTCTCTTTAACAAATTGTGCTGGCAAAAGTGGACAGCTACATGCAAAAAAATGAGCTCAGATGTCTGCCTAATGCCGTGTACAAAAGTAAGATCAAAGTGGATTAAAGACCTCAACATCAGACCAGAATCCGTAAAGTACATTGAAGAAAAAGTTGGCAAAACCCTCCATGACATTGAAGCTAATGGTATCTTCAAAGATGTCACACCATTGCCAAGCAATTGAAAACAGAGATAGCAATGGAACAATCTTAAACTAAGAAACTTCTGCACCTCAAAAGAAACAGTGACCAAAATACAAAAACAGGAAATAGGAAAGGATATTCATCCAATAAACATCAAACAAGGGGTTGATATCAAGGATATACAAAGTTCTGGTTGATCTCCACAAGAAGAAAACATCAAATCCCATCAAAAAATGGGGTGATGAAATGAACAGAAACTTTCTGAAAGAAGAAATCTGAATGGCTAAAAAGCACATGATAAAATGCTCTATATCATTAATCATCAGGGATATGGAGATCAAAACCACAATGAGATATCATTTCACACCACACCACAAGAACAAAAGCAACCAGTGTTGGCGCAGATGTGACAAGAAGGGACCCTCCTCCACTGCTGGTGGGAATGCCAAATGGTTCAGCCCTCTTGGAAAACAGATGGGACAATTCTCAAAAAATTAGAAATTGAGCTACCATTTGACCAAGCAATACCACTTCTGGGAATATATCCCAGAGAGGTAAAAAAAAGTATAGTCAAAGTGACATCTACACTTGTTTGTTCATGGCAGCACTCTTTACAACAGTCAGAATCTGGAAAAAAAAAACAACTGAGTGCCCAAGAACAGATGACTGGTTAAAGTAACTTTGGATCATCTACACAATAGAGTACTATGTAGCTTTTAGAAAAGATGAAGTCATGAAATTTACATACAAGTGGTACTACATGGAAAGTATCATGTTAAGCAAAATGAGTCAGAAAAAGAGGGACAGACATAGAAAGATAGCATTCATCTGGGGAACATAAAGTAACAAAATAGGAGACTAACACCCAAGAATAGCCAAGATAAGTACCAGGAGGTTTACTCCATGGCTTGGAGGCTAGCCACACACGCTAGGGCAAAGGGCAGCTCAGATAGAGAAGGGAGCACCAAATAAAGGGTGTTGGGAGGATCCTCGCAGGATGGGATATGCGTGCTGAGAGTAGACTATAGACCGAACATGATTGCCATTCAATTCCTCTTTTGCAAACCACAGCACCCAAAAGGAGAGAGCAAACAAAAGGGAATGTCCTGCCACAGAGGCAGGGTGGGATTGCGGGAAGGTGGTGGGAGGGATACTTGGATTAGTGGTGGTGAAGAATGGGTATTGGTGGAGGGATGGGTACTCAATCATTGTATAACAAACCCAAGTACAAAAATTTGTAAATCTACAACTTTACCTCACGGTGTTTCACTAATAAATATTTTTAAATTAATTAATTAATTTAAAAATATATAAACAAAAAAGAATTTTTAGAGGGGGCTAGAGTGATAGTACAGTGAGTAGGACGTTTGCCTTGCACACACATTCCTGGGTTCAATCTCTGGCATTTCATACGGTCCCCTGAGCACCGCCAGAAGTAATTCCTGAGTGCAGAGCCAGGAGTAACCCCTGAGCATCACTGGGTGTGACCCCCTCAAAAAATACCAAAAATAATAATAATTGCCCACCACCTGGCCCCCTGGCGCCATGTAATCCCATCAACGGCCAAGACTCAGAGACTATAAAATCCAGATCCCGGACGAGACCAGTGCAGTCAGTCTCCTGCCCCTGCGCCTGGCTGTTCCTCGCTGGGGTCCCTTGGAGGGGAGCGGGTTGAGCTTTCCTCCCCGCCCCGACCAGGGCTCCGGCAGCCGAAGACCTCCAGGACCAGCCACCACCATGCTGAGACCACTCTCCGCACACATGAAGGTACTGGCAGAGGGACAAAGCCACGCGGGTTCCTGGGCCGAGATCTCCAAGCCTACTCGAATTGGAGTCGAGCATCCTCCACCCAGATCCTCCAAATTCCCAGTAGGCGGGGGTCACACACACCACCTGGCCCCCTGGCGCCGTGTAATCCCATCAACGGCCAAGACTCAGAGACTATAAAATCCAGCTCCCGGAACCGCGCGGCCGCATTCGTGGCCGCGCGACATCTTATCAAGACATCTTTTTATGATATCTTATTATCTCATTCCTACTTTGGACAAACTTGCAGGCTATCGAATATAGCCTGCCCACAGGGCAGAGTCTGGCAAACTCCCCATGGCGCACCAAATATGCCAAATACCAGTAACAATGATGGGTCTCATTCTCCTAAAGAGCCTTGAATATAATCTCAGGGCTAGGATGAAAGAGACGTTACTGGGGCCTGCTCGAGGCAATCGATGAATAACAGGATGATGAATGAATGAAATGAATAATAATTGATAGAGCTAAGTATCCAAGCCATAGAGTCAACAACTTTGAAATTATGAGGCCCAAACTTAAAAGGTGACTATCAAGATGACAGGTGGGTGCAGGAGCTGGGAATGGGGATATAAGAGAGGGAATCTGGGAACACCAGTGGAGGGAAGTTGACACTGACAATGGGATAGGTGACTAAACATTCATTGTATGCCAAAAACTCAACTATGAATAATTTTGTAACTCATGGCGCTTCAATAAAATAAAATTTGGTGGAAAAAAAGAACAAGAACAACTAGTTCCAGCTCAGATGTGGTGGGGAGAGGAATTCTCATTTACTGTTGGTGGGAATGCGAACTAGTTCAGTCTTTTTGGCAAACCATATGGGCATTCCTCAAAAACTAGAAATTTAGTTTCCGTATGACCCAGCAATAACAAAAACGCACAGTAGAAATGTCACCACCACTTCTATGTTCATTGCATCACTATTCACAATAGCCTGAACCTGGAAAAAATTAAAGTGCCCAAAAACAGATGACTGAATAAAGAAACTATGATAAATCTCTATGATAGAATACTACACAGCCACCAGAAGAATGAAATCATGAAATTGGCTTATAAATAAATGATCATGGAGAGTTTCATGCTGAATGAAATGAATCTGAAGGAGAGAGACAAACAGAATGAGTACACTCATTTGTGGGATATAAAAATCACATTGTGACACTATTACTTAAAGACAATAGAAATGAAGTCCAGGAGGACTGGCCCAAGGTTGTAAGTTTGTCACATGTGGGGAGGTAGAAAAGAAGGCAGTTAGGATAGAGAAGGAACCACTATGACAATGACAGTTGGAAATGATCACTCTGAATAAGAATTGAGTTCTGAATGTAGGTTGTAAAAGGATATAGATGAGAACTTTATAATACCTATGTCACAAACCATAATACCCAAAAAGAAAGAGAGAGAGAGACCGAGAGTGAGTGAGAGAGAGGGAGTGCAAGAGAGACCATAAAATTGAGCACAAGATTAAGAGGAGAAAGGTGGCTTCCATAGAAGCCAACTGGGAGTGGGAGAGAAAGGAGAAAAATTGGGGACATTGGTGGTGGGAATGTACACTGGTGAAGGGACAGGTTTTGGAACATTGTACAGTTAAGAGCAAATCATGGACAAATTTTGTTGTCTCGTGGTGATTTAATTTTAAAAGTTGCAAATAAAAAAATAAATAAAATTTGAAAATAAATAAAAATAAATAAAATCACTCCCTCTTTTTCATTATTACAAATGTTTTATTTTAAATTGTCTTTTGCTAAATAATATCTAATAAAAGCTCTCAAGTCTTTCTCAATCACTGAAAGAAATATTTTCTACAGAATCTCTTGTAGTTCTCTAAAGTTTACAAGTGTCTACAGTTTCAGTGGAAATTAATCACCATACTCCTCTCTCTAAATTTTCTGCTAACAATTAGCTCAAAGATTTTATCAAAAGCTGCAGCATTACCACCAATAGACCAACTTGGAGATTTGACTTCTGGATATTCCACCCAAAGACAAGGTGAATGTTTGTACCAGAACAAAAGAATTTATGTTGAGGAATTCATTTATAAACCAGATTACTCTGTGTTCACCTCAACCCATTAAAGGTCTCTTTAGACTCTTAGAAGTTTTTATTAACTGAAAATAATAATATTTAACTGTCTAGTTAAAGTGTGACTGAAGAAGTACTCTTTATATTATGAGTATCAGGAATTAGAGAAATCTGAATCTGAACCTTGGGATCACAGAATCAGGTTTAAATGTTCCAGTAAAGTGGAAAAAGCATGCACTTCATCAATAGACACCAACTGAAAAAGCAGCACTTTCAGTAGAAGAAACCAAGGGGAATTTAGAAAAAAACTAAATTATAAAAAAAATTGGTCGCCTCCCCCAGATGGAACCCCGGTGACCAGAAGCCTCTACAAGCACAGCTCGAGTATGCGGGAACTAGGACATTTCCTCAAATCTCCCGGGACTACACCTCCCAGGTAACCTCTGATTCCGGAAGTCACGCCCACAGCACACCCCTCAGCGCCATCTTTACAGCATACAGCCGGAAGAGAAGGGCCACATGGAGGGCGGGACCCACAGCTCCCGGAGAAAAAGAAAAAAACAGGTTCCAAAAAGAGCCGAGATCATCGGAAAGTCCCAGATGGGGTAGGTACCGCATCCTGCCTCCCCCAGATGGAACCCCGGTGACCAGAAGCCTCTACAAGCACAGCTCGAGTATGCGGGAACTAGGACATTTCCTCAAAATCGCGCGGCCGCTTATGTGGCCGCGCGACATCTCTCTATATACAAAGTGATCAATGGGAAGTAAACCACCCAAGGTTTCTCCCTGAAAATCAGAGTTAAGTTTGGAGCACGGCCACAGCCCCAGAAACACAAGGACTTAATGCAGAACCCAGCAGCTTGGAGCAGAAAAGTGAACGGACTATGCGTTAATCTAGGCCATCATGTCTGCCCGGAGGGGAAAGGGTGTTGCCCCATTCGCCCTCTCTTCTCTGGAAAGAAGGATGGTGGCCGCATGGGAGCCTTGTGGACAGCAGGTATGAGCCGGGGGTGTGGGGGCGACTAAAACCTCATGGGAAGGGGGCGTTCCGGTCTGTCCTTCACACCCTACCGAGGTCACCAGTTGCCCCCCACGAGCAGCTCTCCAGCATGGCCACAGCCCCAGAAGCACAAGGACTTAATGCAGAACCCAGCAGCTTGGAGCAGAAAAGTGAAAGGACTATGCGTTAATCCAGGCCATCATGTCTGCCTGGAGGGGAAAGGGTGTTGATCCCTTCCGCCCTCCTCCCTCTGGAAAGAAAGATGGCGGCAACACGGGAGCCTTGTGGACAGCAGGTATGAGCCGGGGGTGTGGGGGCGACTAAAACCTCATGGGAAGGGGGGCGTTCCGATCCTTCATGCCCTACCGAGGTCATCAGTTGCCCCCAGCGAGCGGCTCTCCAGCACAGCCACGGCCCCAGAAGCACAAGGACTTAATGCAGAACCCGGCAGCTTGGAGCAGAAAAGTGAAAGGACTATGCGTTAATCCAGGCCATCATGTCTGTCCAGAGGGGAAAGGGTGTTGCCCCATTCACCCTCTCCTCTCTGGAAAGAAAGATGGCGACCGCATGGGAGCCTTGTGGACAGCAAGTATGAGCCGGGGGTGTGGGGGCGACTAAAACCTCATGGGAAGGGGGGCATTCCGGTCCGTCCTTCATGCCCTACCAAGGTCACCAGTTGCCCCCCACGAGCGGCTCTCCAGCACGGCCACAGCCCCAGAAGCACAAGGACTTAATGCAGAACCCAGCAGCTTGGAGCAGAAAAGTGAAAGGACTATGCGTTAATCCAGGCCATCATGTCTGCCCGGAGGGGAAAGGGTGTTGCCCCATTCGCCCTTTCCTCCCTGGAAAGAAAGATGGCGGCCGCATTGGAGCCTTGTGGACAGCAGGTATGAGCCGGGGGACTGGGGGCGACTAAAACCTCATGGGAAGGGGGGCGTTCCGCACTTCACGCCCTACCGAGGCCACCAGTTGCCCCCTACGAGCGGCTGTCTGGCACAGCCACGACTCCAGAACACAGAAACCAATTTCTTAACTATCTGACTTTCAGTAGAAATACTTCCAGGGTCAATAAGTAAAATAGCAGAAATCCAAAACCAACATTTAATTCTTGAACCCAGCTGTAGAAAGCAAATCACTTCACAATGCTTTTTCAGCATGTCTGATTGGGGGGGGGGGGTAAACTCTAAATAATAGTGGTGAATCTTTTAATGAAACAATGAATCTAATCAAAGCAGATAGAGTGTTAACTAGAATTCATCTGCCTCACAGGGACTGGGAGGGGTGGGGGGGTGGGGTCTTATTGGGGTTCTTCATGGTAAAACAATAAGTAGTGGTAAAGGGAAAGGTGTTTGATATTTGCATGACTGAGACCTAAACCTGAAAGCTTTGTAACCTTTCCCACAGTGATTCAATAAATAAATAAATTAAAAAAATAAAAATAAAAAAAAATCAGATCAGGAGATAGTTGCCAAAAAAAAATTGGTAAAGAGATTATACTAAGATTATCAAACTACGAAGCAGAAATTTGTAGTAGTGGAGTGTTCTTTGGATCTGAATAACAGAGAGAAGAGGAAACAACTGAAAGTAAGCAACTAGAAGAGAAGACTCATTGGAGAGAAGTTTTTGCATTTCACACGGAAATGTAGCTGCCAGATAGTCCAACTAAAAAGGGCAGGGATTGGGGTGGATGGGTAAATATTGTAATGCTTCATTCTGCTGCTTTATAACCATTTCCCTTTATTTACCTTTTATTGAATCTAATCAAAAAAGAAGTGGTACTCAGTGGATCCTTAAGATCATCCTTCCCAGGCAAAAATCAGTGTGAGATACAGCAATTTTCACAAACTTTCCTTTACTGAAGTAATTTTTATAATTCCATTAGCCATTAGTGATACAAACAATATAAAATAAGTTATTTTGGGTCTGCTATGAGTCAGTCTTGAGGGGAGATAAAGAAAATGATGGCAGTGGTAGAGGGAGGGTCACAGTGGTGGTGGGATTAGAATATTGAATGTCTGTAACAAGTGCATCATGAACAACTTTGTAAACCATGGTGTTTAATTAAAGTAGAAAAATTGAAAAAAGACCACTGTATTCTTAAATCCTATACTTAACTGCTTTTCAGAATCATATTTTAATAGACCTACACTTACCTATTACTCCATGTTAACATAGACTAAGGTCATAGATATAAGTTTGAAAATATAAGTTTAAAAATTTTCATGGATAAAGTTATTAGTAGCAATATATTTTATTTAGTAGAGAAGTATGTACAGATACAAAAGTGAAGAGCAATATACGGTATGAAGTGGTATCATTATCCTGAGCTGAGACTATTTTCTTTTCCAGTGTCTGGATTAGAACTTACCCATGATCACTTGTCCACATCTCTTTAAACTTCTAGGCTTCCCTTATTTACAGAGAAATTGTACAATGCACTACAAGAAACTAAAGAGGTTAGATGAACTTATTCTTTTAGGAATGACCAAGGTGAATTGATGGAGAGAAGGCAGAAGCTGTCGCTAGTATTTAAAAAGGTCTTTTTCAAAATAAATAAATAAATAAATAAAAAATAAAAGGCCTTTTTCAGAACTTAGTCTCCATAAAATGGAATTCAGAGGAGTATCTGGTGGGATTTGTTACAGGATAACCTCTGCTTTGGAATTTTCAATATAGATGGTACAGTAAGAATACTTTCCAGCCCATAAAGTTTATCTAGGCCCACTAAAAATACAATTGGAAGGCAAAAATTACTGCTTCTAGAATCTGGGAAGTTTTGAAGTTTGAAATGTAATGAGATCAGGGATTAAAAAATGCCTTAATCTACCTCACCACTCCAGATTCTTCAGGCCAATCATCAATGGATGCTATTATTTTATTAAAAAGTTATTTCCTTATTATGACTGGCTAGAAATCAGGGTTGAAAATGATGAAGATAATTACAGATATGAATAACAAGAGCAATTTCAGAATACCAGTGGGTATATTTTTCACTGCAAGGGATGAACTGCAATTTTAGTGCCCAAAGGAACTGGGATATGTAATAATGCTCAGCTGAAAGGAAACTTTCAGAGGAGGCAAAGGTAGTTTCTTTGTCAGAAATAATGTGCTAAGCATTTGTGATACACACAAAGAAATACATAAGAAGAATACAACGTCCTATTTTAGATGTGCTTTCTACAGAGAAAGCACACACACCATTCCTGTCATCATCCTTCTTCCTTCAAGAACCTTATTTGTAACTCATCTGAGATACTTGGAAGGTAAATGATTCCTCCACAAACATTTCTAGGATTCAGTTTCTACACCTACAAGTCCCCGATCACCTCAGTCAAATGTTTAGGAACACCACTGACCCTTTCCTTGCTTTTTCCTGCCATTTTCTCCAATGATATTTTGAGGATTCTGTCTCCAAATACAACTATTTCATGCACTTCCCGAGAGCAGAAATGGGTCATTGTTTTTCTGCATATGTTATAAAGCTCCACAACCAGTGCAGGTAAAGATTTATTAACTTCATATGATTTAAATACATGAAGAGGAAGGCAAAACAGATGACTAATAAGAGACTTCTCATTTTTTTTTCTTTGAAACCCTTAGTTTAGTAATTCCCATCTCTCTCTGAAAAAATAACAGGACTGTTTCCAGAGGCAGTCTGTGTCAAGTGAACCAGTTGTCTGCTCAGGTATAACAACTGTCTTTATTGCTGTACTTTCCCTAAAGAGTGAGGGCAACCCTCATTTCTAATTGCTGTACTAAGATCGCCTAAGACAGAGGGATCTATTCCTGGAACTCACTTATTACTCATGTTCTTTTTGGCCATCAGTGAGAGGTGTACAGCATTATCTCTTAAAGCAATACACTGTTTCTCAAAGTTACACAATGACTCATCAATGATCTGTGCAGATAACCAACCCCAAAGTCTGTATCAGGTCCTGATTTCCTTGGGCCATTTTTCCCTAATGCCTTCCATAATTACCTACAAATTAATTATTTAAACATCTTGGTTTACTCCTCTAGGGGGGGAAATAAAGACATAAGTGAGAATATAAAACAATAACAAAATATCACTACTTGAGATCTTATCTCAGGTCTCAGGAACTAGATGAATAGGATAGGGATTTTCATCACTTACAATTGCAAATGTTAGATTCTCTATTATAAACAATCAGAATCACAATCACGACCATCCTGTTATTCGTCGATTGCCTCGAGCAGGCCCCAGTAACGTCTCCTTTGTCCTAGCCCTGAGATTTTTTAAAAAGTGCCATATTCAAGGCTCTTTCAGAGTTAGGAGAATGAGACCCTTCATTGTTACTGGTATTTGGCATATTGGGTATGCCACGGGGAGTTTGCCAGACTCTGCCCTGTGGGCAGGCTACATTTGGTAGCTATTATAAACATGAACCAAAAATGAATTCAAAACTACATCATATGTCAGGGAGAAGTCAAGAGAAGTCTCAAATTGCAGATAGGCAGAGTTCATAGTTGGTCTTTGGATAATGGATAGAATTCTGCACTGAGGAAAGGAACCATTAAAACAGAAAAAAAAACTGAGATGATGGAAAAATTAAAGCATGTGCACTATTGTATGTGATGACAGGAAAATTCAGGTCAATGCCAAATGATGAGAACAATGAGAATCATGCCTCATAGTCTGAACTTTAAAGACATACAACTCTCTAAAAATCAGTGATCAACAATATTTGCTCCTCCTAATGTAATTTCCTTCCATTATAGATTTACACCAATTAACACTAGATCTCTAAGAAGTCAGCAAGAAAAGAATTGCAGTCCTGGATTGTGGATTGCAGGACTAGATCATCCCAATAAAGAGTATGATGCAGATGAACAAACTTCAGATTTAAATCAGTTCCGTCTTATATTCCGTCTTATATTGCTTTGCTCTCTTTTTTTTGCTCTGGATTTTTTTCACTTTCAGGTCACACCTGACAGTGCTCAGGAGTTACTACTGACTCTGCACTCAGAGTTACTCCTGGTGGTAGTAGTGGGACAATATGGGGATGTAGAGGATCTAACCCAGTTCAGCCATGTGCAAGGCAAATGCCCTATCTGATGTACTATCACTCTGGTTCTTGCTTTGCTCTCTTATGGTGATCATTCTCAACTCACTTTACAATATCTAAAATAAGCATAGTTATAACTACTTCGGAAAGTGATCAGAAATTCAAAGTACCTACAACACATTCATTTACTTCATAATACTAAAGATACTAGGGCTGAAGCAGTAGTAAACCAGGAAGTACATTTGCCTTGTGTGCAGCCTACTAGGAGGGATTGCTGACAACAGAGCAAAGAAAAAACACTGAGAACTTCTGGATGGCCCAAGAATTTTTTAAAAATCAATGATAGATAATATTTGTGAGCGGTAAATAAAACTACCTTTCAACTGTCAATACCAAAGTGATATTTTAGAAGTACTAATACTCAGAAGAAGATGCTATGATAAAAATTATATAATTACAATGGTATATTTATCAGTTAAGTTAGTTTGGAAAGAGTATGGAGAGGTAGGGAATTTTTTTTCATATTCCAGGATGAGATTATGAGATGAGTGGGAGAGTCAAAGCCAAATGGGAGCAATGGAATGGAAGGAGGTGAATCACCATGACTAAAATATTTAGGACAACCAAATTTTGTAAAAAAGGATATTTAGGTTAAAAAAGGTTACTCACATTACAGGCAAAGTGTTCGTTTGAAATCTACTAATCCCTGCACTTCCATAATAAGAATTCTGATTTTTATTGTGCAATAAGGAAGCCATTTGCCATTTGTGGCTATTGAGACACTTGGGATCAGCTAACTCAAACTGAGATGTGCTGCAATTATAAATTACACATCAGTTTTCAACTATCTAAAGTGAAAAAAAGTGTCTCAGTATTTATATTGCTTACATATTAAAATGACACCACTTGATAGTTAAAATATTTTTAAAATATATTTCACATGACTTTTTTAATGTGACTGTGAAAAAATTTAAGTTCAGAGGTAGCTGACATTAAATTTCTACTAAACTTGTCTATCCTATATCCATTATTATAATTATAGTGAAATTTTATGTTTAGACAACCCAGAAATCTCTCACTTGTGACGACCACTTATACCTTTAAGAAACTCTTCAGTGATATGATAATGCCTTAAGTGGCTATATAAAAACATTATAATAGTGTGTTTCTAAATGTTTTATTTTATATGTAATCACCACCCAGAGAGCTCTTTAATAGATAATAGCTCAGATATTTCACTGAATTAGAAAATAATTACTCTCATAATTATTTTCTAATTCAGGGCCTTAAAACTCTCAGGGCCTTAAACCTCCTAGAATCTTTATTTGTCAAAATGTCAACACAATCTGATTGTGCAGGTGACATTTTTCTAAAGATGGTAGCTTTGGAGAAATAATATTCTCAGGGGCAAGTGCTTTCTTAACAAAAAGATAGATTTGAAATACCTACCCAGCAGTAGAGCAGCAAAGCAAGTACAAAGAGGAAAGAAAAGGAAAAAGTGAATTAAATAGTCTGATATTTTGAGTTTTTTTAAAAAATGCATCAAAGAGTCTGATAGAAAATAATACTCTTTCTGTTTTACACTTATATTTGGAGGGATTTCTTCCTGTTATTATTTAGAATACATAACAAGGTGGATACTATAATTTTCCAGAGCTTTGGGTCTGCAAAGACTTCTTTCTTACCGAAGATAAAAATTAAAATGTTTCTTTAAATATGGAAGGATTAAAACAGCTTCTGTGACCATGGAATCAGAATGTGCACATATTGACCCTCTGGGTTCAGCTGACTTGAAGGCAGAACGCTCACACCATCTCCGTTTACTGGATTCAGACAAATCAAATTCTCCTCATTAAAGGCGAAAAAAACTATTATATTTGGAGGAAGACAGATCTTCTAGTGAAAAATAGCATCTGGCAGAAGGCCTATAGCTCATTAAATGCCCATGTGCAAGTCTCTCTTCCAAAGCCCTCAGGACTGTCTAGTAACAACAGAGGAAAAACACAGGTAAACGACTTCCTTTCTACAGAAAATGGCTGTGCAGAGACTTGACTTAACTGCTACCATAAGCTCACCCACTTCACCTGCTGGAAGTGCCTAGTTTAGGCTCTGATCCACCATCTTTTCATTTAGTGTCATGGAAATCATACCAAGAGGTGAAGATTTCCTCCCTTAGGAAAAGAAAAATAGTTTTTTAAGATTTTCTATATGGTTAGAACATGTATCTGATGTTTTTGAACCACGTAAAAATCCTACAATATTTAATCAAATTTCCCCATTAGTAGATTAATAAATTACTAAAAACAGAGAGGAATTAGCAAACAATGGCCATCTTGTTAAATGGTCTCTAAGTCATTTTCAAGTATGACACTGCTTTTCAGACATTGGCAATTTGATTGGCCAAGATTTCAGCATCAGCTCACTACTTTTTCATATTTCTGGTGGTCATTATGGCACAAATGAATGTCCACTGTTTTGACAAGAGCTCATCCTTGTGCTCGTAGAATCTATGGCTGAAATGAGCGACATCACCTTGAAACAAAAGGAAATTTATTGGGAGTCAAGTCAATGAAATACACATTATAACATTTCCCAGCCAATAAATATAGCGGCCAGAGCATTGTGCTATGCTGTCTAGATTGCTCTTGGGAATTGTGGACTGCTAACAAACAAAAAATGAAGAACCTACTGTCAGACCTTTTACTTCTCTTTGCAGATAAAGATCCAACAAGCCTGCAAAAGTTCAGGGGCTTGTAAAAGATGAAATAAGTAGTTAATGGTAGAGGTGAAACCAATGCCCAAGTTCTAATTTCAAGACTTAAGCTTCCTTCTTAATTATTAATTATGGGAATAATCAGAAATTATCTGCCCTCATAAAAAGTTAAAATATCATAAATAAATGTAAAATGCTTTTTATTTCATACATGCAGAAATAATAATCACATCCTTAATTTATGTTTGCTTACCCAAATTAATAATAGCAAATGTAATTTAAAATAACTATAATTTATTCAAATTTACCATATGTAGAGAAGGTATTGTGCTAAGACTGTGGCTATTACCAACTCCATTTTAGAAATTAAGACAGTGAGGAGTTACTTCTTTGAATTCACACTGCTAATAAGTGGCAGAGTCTGAATTCAGGTCAATCTTCTCAATCTTCAGGATGAATCCTGTTAATCACAATGCTATACCACCACCTAGAATCACACTTCCCTCTATGGATGACTAGATTTATTTAGGATCCTACAGTTATCTCAGGTTTAAGCCAAAATAGAACTCTGTGACCTATCTCTGACCCAGCACCTAACACCCAATATGCTTGCGTGCATACATACACAAATACACACACACACACACACACACACACACACACACACACACACACACGAGGCACTCACCTCCAGTGTCCATTATCAATTAGCATGAAACTGTGCACTGTCTTATTAGTCTCATCATAATCCTTCCATCAGTCACTTGAAATCCACATTTCCCATATTAGAAAATGAGTGATAGCACAGCGGTAGGGCATTTGCCTTGCACGCAGCCAACATGGTCGACCCGAGTTCGATTCCTCCGCCCCTCTCAGAGAGCCCAGCAAGCTACCGAGAGTATCTCGCCCGCATGGCAGAGCCTGGCAAGCTACCTGTGATGTATTCGATATGCCAAACACAGTAACAACAAAGTCTCCAATGGAGACGTTACTGGGCCCGCTCGAGCAAATCAATGAACAACGGGAGGACAGTGACAGTGACAGTGACAGAAAATATACATTTGATGTGGGTAGACCCAGGATGTCTTCAGAAGCAGGAAATGGGGAGCCATTGAGAATGTTGGAGGATATTGAAAATGTGCCATGTTCTTCTCTGTTTTATCACAATATAAATTTTCGAAAGACAAGGAATAAAATGATTTCTTCAAGTTTCAAAGTTCTGCTCTGTGTAGGAATCTCACCTTTCTAGCCCTATCTCTTCTGAAGTCCTGGATCTTTCTGGGACCCCTCTCACTGACAGTTGTTGACGTTAGCTGTAGACAATAAGCCACTCATACCTGAAAAGAATGCCATCCAAGTCAGTATACTTTGATAGTCTAAGGGTCATTATTAAAAATTACGCTGAGACAATCAGACATAAAAAAACAATAAAAATAAATTTTAAATGAAAAACAGTGCTAAGCCATTTAAATAAACAGTTACCCTATACTATTTCCCACTTGCCTACTCTGCTAGGCAGTTTTTTCATAGGCAGTGAAGGCAAATAGTCCATTAGCAGAAGCAGTGCTTTCTCAGTGGGGATTCTATCCAGAGATTTTCCCCACATGGCATCTCCCCAGGTGACTGTTATCACTAGCACAGAACTTATTATTGACAAAACAGATTGGGGATTTTAATTCGGATTTAATTCCTTCTACCCAAATACAATTTTCATAAGGGGGTGATAAAAATAATGTTGGATATAATGTCTGTGGAGGCAAATTTCTTCGCCAACTATACTCAAAAGCATCAAATGGAAAAAGGGCAGGACACCTGTGATCCATAGCCTTTAATGCTGATGCCTGCAGGCTAAATGAGGAACAAACACAAAGGTTTGCTGCCATCTGCTGGAAAATATGAGTAGGCCTGGCATCAAGCGGCCCACAGAGAGACTTGAGAAAGTGGCATGCAAAGGATGTCCCTAGGCAACCAGAGCATTCAACCTATTCACACCAAAGATGAGCCATAAGTTTAACATTCTGAGCATTTATTCAACGCACATTTAATGATCCAGTAGTGAATTTTACGAACCCTGAGAAATGTAGGGGGACAAAAATATAACTAAGATGATGATCTTGCCCTTGACGAGTTTAAATCCATTCTACCAGAAGATAGATGGTAGAAATATTGTTGCATAAATCTTTGATTCTTCCATTTAAAAAAAAAACATACTGGGGGTATGGTGCCACCAGCATGTCAATCTGTACCTGTGAGGCGAGTGCATCAGCAGCCTGATGGCACCATCAGACTTCCAGATACCCCAAAATTGCTGCTGTGCCTTTAGCCAGACCCCAAAGACTTGGGCCAAAGTTTACCAAGAAAGTAAATGGCCAAAAGTTAGGAATCAGGGAGACACACCACAAACCACTTCCGGCTCAGCTATATAATTGGAGGCATAGCCTCTCTGGTTCCTGATCAAACTGCTTAACAGCTGTGATCCCAGAGACCCAGAAACAAATCTTGAAACCCAACGGCTTTTAGCAGAAATGCCTCCGGTCCCTGTAGTAGGTTACTGGCAGTGGGCCACCCCAGTGGGAATTGGTTTTGTGCCTTGGCCTGTTCACCCTGGTGGCCTGGTGGCTGTCATCCTCCAGTGGCCATTGGACAGTCAGGTTTGAGCCCGCAGTGACAAGACACATGGTGTCTCACGGGAGCCGGCCCTTTATTCCCCATCCAACGAGACCCCAAGTTGCTACCCACAAATGGCCTCTCTGGCTCCTCATCTAGCTGCTTAATGGCCATGATCCCAGAGACTCAAAAACAAAACTGGAAACCCAGAGGCTTTTGGCACAAATGTGTCAGGTCCCTGCAGTAGGTTACCGGTGCCAGGCCACCCCAGGGGGAAAAGGTGCTGTCCTTCCACCTGCTTCCCCTTGGCTGCTTGTTGGCCACCATTAGCCAGAGGCAATTGGAAACTCAGGTTTGGGCCCACAGTGATGAGGCACACGGGGTCTCATGGGATGAGGGTGGAGCCGGCCCTTTCTTCCCCATCCCAACGAGACCCTGAGTCACCGCCCACAAACGGCCTCTCTGGCTCCTGATCAAGCTGCTTAATGGCCATCATCCCAGTGACTCAGAAACAAATCTTGGAACCCAGCGGCTTTTGGCAGAAATGCATTTGGTCCCTGCAGTAGGTTACTGGCAATGGGTCACCCCAGGTGGGAATAGGTTCCGTGCCTTGGCCTGTTCCCCCTGGAAATACAGTGGCTGCCATCTTCCAGAGGCCATTGCACAAGTTTGGGCCCGCAGTGACGAGACATGTGGGGTCTCACGGGATGGGGGTGGAGCCGGCTCTTTCTTCCCCATCCCAATGAGACCCTGAGTCACCGCCCACATTGGCCTCTCTGGCTCCTGATCAAGCTGCTTAATGGCCATGATTCCAGAGACTCAGGAACAAATCTCAGAACCCAGCAGGTTTTGGCAAGAAATCCCTCCAGATTTAATTGTTAAAATTTCGAAATTTCAAAATCATGTGGCCATTACTGCATCCACAAGACATCGTATGTTATTCATAGAAAACAAACTGTCTACTGTTACCTTTTCAGCAGATCTGAGTGTTGGGATAAAATACAAAAAAAAAAAATTGGTGGGTGTGGTGTCAAAATATTAAATGTAATAAAAGTAGAGAGATAGTAATTTGAAAATCATCTGCCCACAGGTAGGGGGAGGGTGTGGGATGGGGGTATACTGGGATTTTTGGTGGTGGAGATTGGGCACTGGTGAAGGTACAGGTGTTTCATTGTATGACCAATACTTAAACCTGAAAGCTTTGTAACTGCTCTCACAGTGATTCAATAAATAAAATTATAAATATGGGGAAAAAAAGTAAGGTGGAATTCATGCACAATTAAATCAGCCTAATCAGTGGCTGAATACATAGCAGTTCTCCTACATAAAAAAAAAATAAAGACCATATACTTGGATACACTGAAATAACTAGGTGTTTCCCAACGAAAATGCATCTGGTAGTGTGAGTGATTTTTTTCTGTTAATCTTAGTTAGACAATATAATATACACAGCAAACAGACATAGCAATGAGAAAAACACTTTAACTAGGAAATATATTTATTTCAATTTCTTGCTTCTACTTTTCAACTGACATCTATCTTTTATTCATTTTACAGTTTCCTTCATAGCTAGGTATCCAGTATATCAAAATAGAAGATGAACTAATTTTTAAAGATTGTTTCTGAATTATTACACTAGATTGCTTTTCAACTATGTTTACATCACTGTATCATTCTATCACTGTCATCCCATTGTTCATTGATTTACTCAAGCGGGCACCAGTAATGTTTCCATTCATCCCATCCCTGAGATTTTAGCAGCCTCTCCTTACTCTGTGTAAATACAAAAAGAGAAGGCAGCAGTGGCAGTCTATCTCTCCCGCAGCCCACATTCAGTAGTCTCAGGACGTTTCCCCCACTCCAGGGAGGTCGATGGTAATGGGCAGGCGAAGGAAGGAATTGAGGGCCAGGTTGGTTGGTCTTAGTTGCAGTTTATTCCAATCCTCTCTCCATTCACTCCTGTCTCTCCTCTGCCTCCCTCAGCCCACTCTTACAAGTCTCATTATATCCCATAAAAGAAATTTATGTCATGGAGAGTCCAGGTTCTCTCAGACCATCACCTGCAGGTTCTCTCAAGCTCATACTCCCTCAGAGAGCCCTGAAAATCTCCTTATATAGATCATGGTATCTCTAAAGCGCACAATACAGTGATGTCTTCAAAAGGAGTTACAGAAAGAACATTGAGTCTGCAAAACATACATTGTTTCTTTACATCTGCAGGCCAGTAATTTTGGCCTCTGAAAGAAGATACAAAACCAAAACTGAAACCTTTCTTGGACTACAAGCACTTGGATTTGCATCCCAAAAATTAGTCTGCTAGAGCTTGGAATCTACATCTCAAAAGATTAGGCCTGGCTAGCACCTGAGATCGGCATGTCAAAGACCAGGCATGTTTCTGTGAGAAAAGAAAAGCTGCCTCTTACAATATACTGAAATTGTTTACTGAAGGCAGTTTGAGAGTGAAAAATGTTCAGCCTTATACAAACTACTCAGGACACTCTGGAAAGCTGCTTCTAGAACAGATTCTCATTTAGCAGATCAATCTACCCTAGAACAGAATCCCCTGGTTGTGTTTCTCCTCTCCTTGTCCAACAGACATATACTGTACTGTACTGTACTGTACTGTCCTCCCGTTGTTCATCGATTTGCTCGAGTAGGCACCAGTAATGTCTCACAACAAATTGTGAAAATTGTTGTTACTGTTTTGGGCATATCGAATACAATACGGGTAGCTTGCCAGGCTTTTGCCATGAGGGCGACATACTCTTGGTAGCTTGCCGCACTCTCCAAGAGGGCAGAGGAATCGAACTCAGGTCAGCCATGTTGGCTGTGTGCAAGGCAAATGACTTACCTGTTGTGCTATTGCTCCAGCCCAACAAACATATAAGCATACATAACATAAATCATTCTGTATGGACACAGTAAGAAATACTTTAAGCTTATAGAATTGCTCTCCTCACGCCATCTCGATCTCAGACTACAGTACTCAGGCCAGATAGTCTTTCGTATCCCTAGCAGGGTCCTGGTCTCATCGTTACTTTTGGATCATGACAGCATTTGTCTGTGATCAAACTCCTAACTTATAGTTAAGAATCATGGCACTTTGGCCTGGCCCATCTCGATGCCAGAGTAGCACATAACTTACCATTTGCCCTGGTTCCATCCAGTCCTTCCTTGGGACCCTGCTTTTGGGGGCACTAGGAAGTGAGGGCAACTGAGGCTTATGCTGAGAAAGCAGATGCCCGGGAGTGAATAATATTCAAAGCCAATTAAATCCTAAGTTACAAAGCATAATAAATTGTCTTCCTGTATCTATACAAAAAAGGACATTGCATTAAAGTAAACTATTCAAAGGACATAAAGAGAGGAGAAAGGCAATATTAACTTACAATACAAGTTCAGTGTCCTAGAAGGATCTGACCTTACAAATTAACAGATTCTGAATAGGGGAAAAGCTGATTAACTGGTTGGGGAAGAGAGCATAGAAGTGGTTACAGATAAACAAAGGAATGGAAGTGACTTGGGACCACTGTGATGGGTGTAATCTGATAAACCTAAGCTCCTTGTATTCCAACATTACTCATCTTATGTTTACATATACATTAATTATTGTAGTTAAGGTAATTTGTTCACAATACTGTTAATATCTGTGACCCTGATGTATAGCTCCCACACCTTACCATAACCAAGTGGTAAAGGACTTGGATACAAGCAAAAGATCAAGCAGAAAAAGTAGCACAGAGCAAGACTATTATATATAAACTGGTCAGAAAACAAAATTCTAATTAGGGTTTTGCTTTCGTTAGTGGACAGAGGAGTAGTTTCCAAGAAGTAGAATCACTGGGAAAATAGGATTTCTATTTTTGTGAAATCTCCAGTTTCTCCAGTTTTCCATAGGTGTTGAACCTGACAACATTCCCACCAGCAGTGAATGAGAATTCCAGTTTTTATCACAACTTCTTAAACGCTGGTTGTTGTTTTCAGCCCTTCTTGTGTATCTCCTTCTTGATGAAGAGAGAACAAATACCAGATGCTATCATTTATCTATGGTGTATAACATAAGAAGACAAGAAAATGATAGGTATCATGGGGAAATCCTGCGTCCTTAACTCCAAAATGAAAATGAATGCCACAGAGACAGAGAAAATGAGGTGGTGGACTGGTGGTAACATAAGAGCAATGGTCAAACTCCTTGGTCTTGAGTACTTGAGTAAGCTAAAGGTGAAGTAACTGTGTATCAAAACCACGAAGAAATATAATTGCGAGTATATAACACAACTAGAGTAACTTTTCAAAAATGTAATTTAAAATTTGAGAGAGGAAAAAGAAATAATACAGTGGGCAGGGCACTTGTCCCCGCACCTGATGTGGTCTCTTGATCCCTAGTACAGAGCCTGGAGTAAGTCTTAAGAAACCCCCCACCAAAAACAAAACAAAACAAAAAATGTGTTTGCCAAAGAGGCAGAGTGGGGCAGGAGGAGTGAACCATGGGACATTATTGGAGGGATGTTGCCACAGGTTTGGCTTGGAGTTGGAACACTATATGCCTGAAAATCTATTGTTCAAATATTTATAAATCACAGAGGAAATAAAGTTTTTTTAAAAACAAAATTCTATGGAGTATAAAATAGTTTTTATGTTTTGCTTCTTTGGGTTTTGTTGTGGTTGTTTACCTTATGTTCTAATACTGGGCCTGAATCAATTTCCCAAAATGGAACACATAGCTAATTGGCATAGTTTTTAAGGCTTGAACTTGCATTTATCTACCTATGATGCAAGACTGGCTTCATTTTTTAGTAATTGTGATGGCTTGGGCAAATAACTTTTGTGTGCCTGTGTCCTAATTTATAAAATTACAGTAATATTGATGTTGGTGGGCCCCCCGGGTGACTTATGTGAAGTGGGGAGGAGAAAGACGGTCACTTTCTCCCCACCCGCATCTGCCACCCGGGACCCAGGGTTACTGGGTTCTTGTCTTGCCTCGCAGAAAGGAATTTCAGGAGTATACAAGCAGTGAAGTAAATAGATTTTATTTGGAGGATTTTTAGGTATGGAGGGAGTAGAGTTAGACATGAAAGCATGAAAGTACACATCTCAAGAGGGGAGATGCAGGCAACACATGTGCTCGGGAACCACATGTGCTCAGCCACGTGGGCGCAAGCAGCACATGGGCTCCAGCAGCATATGTGCGCCCTTCCTTTGCTCAAGGTGGCCTTTATAGGGCTTCTCTAGCCTGCCCGCACATGAAGCTTCTTCCCAGGTAAAAGTCCATTGCTAAGGAGGTTACCAGGGAGGTCCAAAAAGAGGAATTTCATGGGGAGGAGGCCTATATCCTCAGGGTCTGCGGATGGTCTTGGATGGTCTTATCAGGCCTTTGTTTTCTGTATCCACAAGGTGGGTCATTCCTAGAATTCTTCTTCCATGAAACTTTGTTTCATTGCAAAGGGCCTTTCCCTGTCTACCTGCCTACATCAATATCACATGGCTCAGAACACAGAACTCATTGAAAATACAGAAGATCTCTATTAATAAATATAGTTTTACTATTCCAATAGAAATATAAGAATTTAAATCTATCAGGTTATGAGACCAATGATCACAATATATCTTACTCATGTGCATGACTGTTTGTTTCTGTGTTGCCATCTGTCTATTCTGTTGTGTACCAATAATCACATAATCAGGGAATGAACTAAAATCACTATTGGAAATGCCATGATTTGATTGTAATCAATAGTCAAGTGGGTCCTAAAGTCTGCAATAATTGTCAGTGCATCTGCTGTCTAGAGAGCCTCCATCTAACACTTTTCTCTTAAGGGAACTTTAATGTTGAGAGATTTAGAATCACAAACTCATGGGATCTCAGATAAGAACCACAAACACTCAACAACAGTTCAGGCATCCTATGTGAAATCATATTCTCACAGTAGCAAATGGACCAATTTAACTGCTGATGTCACTTAGAGAAACTGACAGAGAAACAGAAATGAAATTTGTGCCAGACTTTCAGCTGTGGGAAAGATCGTGCTAGATATGCTCCCTCTTCTTCCAAAAACAACAGAGGCTTACAAATCCTGTTCACCTCTGTAGCATATATAGCACTTGCTACAAACAGCACCTTATAGGAAAAGAGGAGATGACTTGAAATCTCCAGAATTATGTCCCAAGATAAACAGAAAAGCAGTAGGTGAAATTGAATTTATAATTGAAGCCTTTAGAAATTTCCAACAAGGACACTGAAGATGTTCTGAAATCGGTAAGCTACTCAGTTCTTGAGAGCTTGTTTGGAGGTTCTAGCAGGGGAGCGCAGCTACTCCTATGCCCTCAACTGAAGACCAGTCCGTCTCTATTCGGGGAAGGCCGTCCTCTTCGACCGAGCACACAGCTTCAGGAGGGATGCACATGGAACTGGAGCGATAGCATAGCGGTAGGGCATTTGCCTTGCACACAGCCAACATAGTCGACCCGAGTTCGATTCCTCCGCCCCTCTCAGAGAGCCTGGCAAGCTACCGAGAGTATCTTGCCCGCATGGCAGAGCCTGGCAAGTTCACTGTGATGTATTCGATATGCCAAACACAGTAACAACAAAGTCTCCAATGGAGATGTTACTGGGCTCGAGCAAATCGACGAACAACGGGAGGGCCTTTACCCCTTTACTCAGTTCTTAGCGGGTGACTTGTTGAATGCCAGGTGGCAAAGCAGGAAAGAATTGAGAAGCATGGCCACAGTGGAATGGCATGACAAACGAAGGAGATGGACACAGAAGCATCAGTAAGACACTTCTTCCAGGGAAGGATTTTTTTCAGACTTTAAAGAGAAAGTATTTCATTGTAGTTGTAGTTGTGTGTTATTCATATTTTTGAATGTATATAAACTTAAGTAAAATAAATATGAATCTTTCTGATTTTTCTTTTGACCTCAAACCATCATTTACTCAATTTTCATGAAATTCAAGATTAAAATTATTGCTTTAAATTTAAAGTGGTACCTGAAACAAATCCATTATGTCTGGTAGTGCATTGTAACACTCTTGATTTTCTATGATTAGGCCCTTTTAATATCTCAAAATGTAATTTGTAGGCTACTTATTGATCTCAGAGAACCAATAAAAAGTAGACACCTGACCTACACAGTGCACAGAAATTTATCTTCAGAAATACATGAATTAGAGAAAGTAGTATCTAGGAAACATCAACCCCATACCTTCAGACTATTGAAGCCTTGGCAACTTTTTCTGACACTAGATTTTATACCAAATAAAGGACTAAATCTCTTCCCATTTGAAAAAATGACATGTTTTGCGTTCCCAAATAAAATGATACTACATTACTTATATAATAGTTGTCAAAATTACTTGCCATTGTATCACATTCCCCAAGAATTTTGATATAATATTTAAATATAAAACACATTGGAATACTTTTTCATTGTCTATTTCATATGCTGTGGTGGAAAGCTATTACTGGAAAGGAAGGGAAATGTCAGAATCTGAAGTCTCATTTGACCATAAAATGGAGCTGTGATTGTGTCATTGTCAAAACAAGCTATTCTCCTTCGTATTCATTAATATATTCAGTAAACAGAAGAAGCAAAAACCAGGTATTGATTTAGACTGAGAAAGAATTTCCAAATTGACAGTGTGAGGATGGAAGTGTCCACTAAAGAAGTACTTAGTCAAACATTGTTGATGAATATTCCTGACTGATGACACAGCTAAGGAAATCTCAAACTAGCTTTTCATTCCTGACCAAAAGAGTGTCTAGTTAATCACCTGAATAACTATCCTGCATGTCATGGGTGAATCGCTCAAACTGCCCCTCAGCAACTTCATTTTGAAGCTGAAGATCCACATGTCATAATGTGTTGTTAGGGGTGAAGACAAAAGGAGACTCAGAATTTCTGATCCAGAGGTAACAGAGGGGAAAAAAGCATCTCAGTGGAAGTCAAAGAAAAAGGTTTATTAAATTTTTCTCCACCTTAGCACAGTCACTAAATCATCAGCTTCTGGCAGGTTCCAACTGTGATGCCATGTTGACTGCAAGGAGACTGTGACCCCATTAGGTTCCTTGAGGTTTCCTCTTCTACATGAATCTGTTTTAAAAAATTGTTTCCAAAGGCCTAGTCTTTTCATCTACCTTATTTACAGGGAAATTTATAAAGTAGCAGTGACCTAATAACATGCAAGCTCAGAGAAGAAATCTGTGCTGATTTTCCTTTGAAATCTGCACAATTCAAGGATCGAAAATCTCAGAATACATGGCTCCTTCTCCTGGTGGGCATGTGTTTAATAGTAGATGAAAGATAACGTATTTATGACTAACTAAAGGATATTAAGTGTCCCTAGGGAAACAAGGAATACATTCTTCAATAGAGGATAGTAAGTGAAGGATGTTAGGCGGCTTTTATTGGTTTCACAATGACATTATGACAATAAACTGGGAAAGCCATATATAATCTGAGATTAGCTGTTTTATTTTGTTTATGCTGTTGTTATTATGGAGTCACACACAGAGATGGTCAGGGCTTACTCCTGGCTCTGCACTCAAGAATCACTCCTGGCAGCAATCAGGGGACCATATGTGATGCCAGGGATAAAATTGGCCATGTGTAAGGCAAGTGCCCTACCCACTGTACTATCACTCTGAACCTAGACTAGCTGTTAGGTATCTTACACAAGCAAACTACGAGAGAAAAGATTAAAGTTCTAATCTAGAGAAGTGGGGATGCAAACATTCTTTACTGAGAAGAGGAAAGAAGTTCCCCTAATAGCATATTCAGTTTGTATGCACTGATAACTTACCAGAATATCCTATATTTTTACCCCCTGTAATGACTATTTTTACCTAAATCATATTTTCATTCTAAAATTCTCTAACTTTTTTATCTATTTATTTATTTATTTATTCACTGTCACTGTCACTGTTCTCCTGTTGTTCATCGATTTGCTCAAGCGGGCCCAGTAACATCTCCATTGGAGACTTTTGTTGTTACTGTGTTTGGCATATTGAATACATCACGGGTAGCTTGCCAGGCTCTGCCATGCGGGCAAGATACTCTCGGTAGCTTGCCAGGCTCTCCGAAAGGGGCAGAGGGATCGAACTCGGGTCGGCCATGTTGGCTGCCTGCAAGGCAAACCCCCTACCACTGTGCTATCGCTCCAGCCCATTTATTCAACCAATAAAATATTTCAAAAATTCTGAAAAAATCATTAAAAAGTTTAGAACATATCTGAAGTATCTTATAACCTACAGGACAGATGGCCCTATAAAATCCATAGACAAGTACACTTTAGAATAAAAATCACAGGAGTTGTCTGTACGGAGATTTCTATATCATGTACAAATATCCAAACATGTAAGACAGTGAGTACTTTCAGAAAACAACAAGTTCTATGAACACCTGGCATTTTCTTTTCTCCACTTCAGTTGAATTTTGATAGATATTGATCAACTTCATAGACTGATACCAAGTAAACTTCATTTACTTCTGCCAAGTCTACTCACCTTTATCTCTGCTCTACTCCCTGTTCTATAAACTGTACCATTCAAACCTTCCTGCTCTCATGCTTTTCAAGGAAGATCAACAGTAGACTGAGTGTATGAGAAAGGACTTGAACTATTTGTTCTCAAGTTCCCTCACAGTTTCACAGGGGTTTAATATGACTTCAAACTTTTAGTAAACACCTGAGATGACAAGGATTCTCCTTTGTCCAGAACTACGAATCTTCTTAACTTTCTCTAATTGACCCTACTGCTTCACTTCTTCCTTGGCCCTTTTGACATGAAGTACAAATGAATCTTTTCTACTGGTAAACTCAAAGCACTGTATTTAATTTTGTGTACCTTAATTCTAAAGCATCCCATTATGAAATTCTGCTTAATTATCCCCCTTGACTATAGCCTTTTTCGTCCTTTGCCTCTAATCAATACTAGAGCCACAGTACACAGGGAATTAGAAGTCAAGCAGATATTGGTTTGAGTGTCTAGTTGTGTGACCAGATATGAGTAATTTCAATCCTATGTACCTCCATTTTACTATTACTCAAGGAACCAATGACACATGTTTTGGGATGTCTTCATCTTGTAAGCAACAGGAAGTCTGAATCAAACAGTGAAAAATTATAATCACACTTACCTCTCTGACAGAAGGGACTCTGGAGACTCTGAAGTGTGCGTGAAGTGCAATCAGGGCTCTACAATCAGGGCTCTCCATCCTCTACATTCCTCTTCCTTGACTTTGTCCTCTATGTGTAGGTTTTTCAATTCAGGCTGGCTTCATCCACTGTCGACAGAGCACGAACAGCAACAATTATATGCTTTCTAGCTCCCAAACAGTAGGAAGGAGTGAAAATGTATCACCTGAAGTAGAATAAAAGCCTTTCCTTCGGTCTTATTAGATAGATTTAGTTTGCTTATCCGTCCCTTGGCCACTAAAAATTGATTTGAATTGCCAACCAGTAGATAACTGAACCAACCACTGGCATGGAGAATATTAGCAAGAAAAATTTAACCTAATTAGGAGCTATTCCTAGGGCTAGTGTATTGAGAATTGCCTGGAGGAAAGATAAATATGGTTCAGATGAAAGCCCCAGGTGAACTGCATCCTGTGGTGGCCATGTAGGGCACCTGAAGCTGTATGCAGAGAGCAGCTGTGCTCTAGAGAGCATATCAGTCTCTGTTATTTGTCACTGTATCATTAAAATACATATACATATATATGTATGCATGCACACAGAGTTTGCACAACAATATGTTTGTGCTGAGCCGTCTATTCATGATATGTTCTTTTCTGAAAGTGTGCTAGAAATATATCCTTTTCAAAAAAAAATCTTCTCTAACTCAAGTTTTATCCAATTACTTTCATGTCTTTATTGTAAACCTTCCCATCATTTTCGAAATGCTCTTTGATAAATTCAAAGGCCTTGGTACATTCTAAGCACAATGGGAGATTGCCAGTCACCTGGCACTTCACTCTCTCCCAGTCAATGAACATTCTAATTCACTCACAATTCCTGTTGTATTTATGTATCTCCCTCCTAGGTCCCTAGGAACTGCTTTTCTTTCTTTCTTTCTTTCTTTCTTTCTTTCTTTCTTTCTTTTTTTTTCCCTTTTTTGGGTCACACCCAGCAATGCTCAGGGGTTATTCCTGGCTCTGCACTCAGGAATTACTCCTGGCAGTGTTCGGGGGACCTTATGAGATGCTGGAAATCGAACCCGGGTTGGACGCATGCAAGGCAAATGCCCTACCCGCTGTACTATCGTTCAGGCCCCTGCTTTGCTTTCTTCTTGATTCATTCATACTACTCCGTTCCCCTAATTGTCAGTCTTCCTTTGCAGCCTAAACCAAATTGTTTTGAATTTGGCAAGATTTTGCTTGTAGTTCTTGTATAAAATGTACCTGGTCCTTTCTTATATTTCATCTGGTACATTTCAAAAATTAATTACTTACTATAAGATCTACTACTAAACTCTGAAAATCAGAAATCATTTCTATATTTTTGCTGTGAACCCCAAGTATAATAAGCATTCAGTAAATATTTTTTTCAAGAATGAATTAATTTGTTTAGAAGGACAAAGAAATTATATTCTAACTCTGAATTAGAAGAAACAAGAAAAGCTGTGCAAACAGCTTGAAAATCAGCCTCACATGCTGGGAGAAAAGGCAGCTGGGATAGAGAAGGGACCACTAAGTAAATGATGGTTGGAGGGATGGCTTGGGATGGGAGATGTGTGCTGAAAGTAAACTATGAACCAAACATGATGGCCTCTTAGTACCTGTATTGCAAACCATTACACCCAAAAGGAGAGAGAGGGAGAGAGTAAGAGGGAATGTGCCTGCCACAGAGGAAGGAGGTGGGAAGGGGTGGGGTGGTGGGTGGGATACTGGGAACATTGGTGGTGGAGAATGGGCTCTGTGGAGGGGTAGATGCTCAATCATTATATGACTGAAACGTAGTCATGAAAGTTTCTAAGTCTGTAACTGTATCTCACAATGATAAGAAAGAAAGAAAGAAAGAAAGAAAGAAAGAAAAAGAAAGAAAGAAAGAAAGAAAGAAAGAGAAAAAGAGAGAGAGATAAGGAAGGAAGGAAGGAAGGAAGGAAGGAAGGAAGGAAGGAAGGAAGGAAGGAAGGAAGGAAGGAAGGAAAGGAGGTTGGGAGGGAGAGAAGAGAAGGAGGAAGGAAGAAAGGAAAGAAATATGGAAGGTAGGAGAGAGAGAAAGGAAGGAAGGAAGGAAGGAAGGAAGGAAGGAAGGAAGGAAGGAAGGAAGGAAGGAAGGAAGGAAACTAAGAAAAAGAAAAGCTGTGCAGGGTAAGAGATAGTTAAGTAAAGACTTGAAAGATATGGTTGACCTGGTAACAAGGACCTGTACCCTGGTCTCAAAGTGGTTGTTCCAAAAGAGTGACAAGAATTTTCCCACCCACCTCTTTCATCCAAAATACTTTAGTGATTGTTAAGAAACACTGAGTGGTATTTACCATACCTGATCTAGAGAAACAAAGATTCTTATGCCTGTGTATCAGGGAGAGCCCAGAGATAAAAGATATACTAGAAAGACATCTGGGCATAAGGAGGAGAACTAAAGTGGTATGTTTCCAAGGGGACCTGAGAAATAGAGAGTAAATGTACTAGGTTGAAGGTTAAAGCAACAGCAAAGTATGCAGATATATCTCCATGTTTTCAAACTGCAGAATTTATAACATCACTGCACCCTTTTAAATACCCCTTTCCCTCAGATAGAGAAAGGAGCACCAAATAAAGGGTGTTGAGAAGATTCGCCCAGGATGGGAGATGCATGCTGACAGCAGACATGCACCGAATATGATTGCCACTCAATGCCTCTTTTGCAAACCACAGCACCCAAAAGTAGAGAGAGAACAAAAGGGAATCCCTGCCACAGAGGCAGAGTGGGATGGGGGGGTGGGAGGTGGGAGGGATACTGGGATTAGCGGTGGTGGAGAATGGGCACTGGTGGAGGGATGGGTACTCGATCATTGTATAACTGAAACCCAAGCACAAAAATTTATAAGTCTACAATTTTATCTCATGGTGTCTCACTAAAAAAAATTTTTTTAAAAACTTATAGCTGGATTCTAAAGAAAAAATAAATAAATAAATACCCCTTTCCCTCAGAGTCATGTCACAAAATTAAGACAGGAGTTGTTGAGTTTTGGCCTTCGATAAATGATGCTTTATAAATAAAAATTATGACTGTTTTCCCATTGGTTTCTCTCTTCTCTTTAGTAAAGTCATGAACATATTTTTTGTTACTCAGTGTATAAGACTGAGCAAGATGCTAACATGTTGTAATACTGCCATCTAGAGTAGAAGAGCTTATACTGCAGCATCTCACCTAGTCTCTCATCCTTCCTAACAGTTTCTGAAAAGTTAAAATTATCCTAGTATAGGTAAAGGTAAAGGTAAAGGCCCTCCCGTTGATCGTCGATTTGCTCGAGTGGGCCCAGTAACGTCTCCATTGGAGACTTTGTTGTTACTGTGTCTGGCATATCGAATACTCTCGGTAGCTTGCCGGGCTCTCCGAGAGGGGCGGAGGAATCGAACTCGGGTCGGCCATGTTGGTTGCTTGATCCTAGTATAGATAGAGATATTACAAAACAACAAAATTATAGACGAATATGCCTGAAGTGCAAAGATGCTCCACAAAATATTAGCCAAACCAAATCTAACCATATATCAAAAAGCTTAGAAAATCACGTGAGATTTATTCTATGGACATAAAGGTAGTTCAATATAGGTGTTCAAGACAGGAAGTTAGGGGCACCATGGTAATATGTTGAGAAAACATTGTCTGAAACCTAAATAAGTCAGAAATTACAAAGGTCTTGGACACAGAAGAACCTTCTTAGGAACCTGAAAAACCATTGAGATGCAGAACGTCCGGCCTGGTGTAAGGATAGAGGAGAGTTGGCTAGACCTTCCAGGAGACGATCCAGCTCAGAGAGAAGGCCAGGTGAAGAATACCAAAAGAAAACCATCAGCTGATCCAAGCTCTTCCCCTCTGGACAATCACTCTAGCAACATATTGATATGGGGGACAGTTTGGGAAAATCATATAAACTAACTTGGCAAAGGAAGAGGATCACACATGCTGCCCAAATCTCCTCTCTTGAGATGTGAACTTTAATATTATTGAGTTCATTCTTCAGTCTGGAAAAATGGCCCGCACATGCCTGTTTGGGATGTGTACTTCTTTTTTTACAATTCTGAAGAAGCCCATGCTCTCTCTTGAGTGTATAGCTAAATCTATCTCTCTCCTTCCTTCCTTTTACCTTCCTGATAAACTTTTTTACTTCACTATTTGTCTCCTCCTGAATTTTTTTTTCTGTGAGGGAAAGACAATGGACATGAAAAGCCTGGGTAAGATGTAAGAATAACTTTCCTTTCCTGCAAAGAGCAATTCCTCATTCAAATTTGAGTTAACTGTGCCCTGAGAAATCAGACAGCAAAGATTATCTCCCATGGTCATGCAGAACAAGTAGACTTCAGGCACATCTTGATAGCTGTCAATGGGACTGGTATTATGTGTATGTTCCTGCCATGCAGGAGCTCAATGCAAATTTTCATCAGTCCTAATTTCTCAGGCACTGCCCTGGATGACGGAGGTGGGCCGAGTAAATTTCTTTCTCAGAACTGCCACATCTCCAGACTTCACATAAGACTCCCAGGGTACACTACTTCTCTGTTGGTGTATTTCAAGTCCACCACCACAGCACATACGAATCAATTAATGTGATATGTGATATCAGAAAAGAAAAAATTAAAGCTTATGTGATCATATTAATAAATGCAGAGAAATATTTGTTTTGTTTTGATGCCACACCTGGTGGTTTTCAGGGCTTACTCCTGCTCTGTACTCAGGGATCACTCCTGGTGGGATCAGAGGACCCTATGGAATTCCATGTATTGATCCCATGTCAGCCTTGCAAGGCAAGCACCCTGCTTCTTGTATTATTGCTCAAACCCCACAGAGAAAACTTTTGACTAAATTCTTCACCTAGTCATGATTAAAAACTCAGCAAAACTGGGATAAAAGGACCTTACTACATCAAACCCACAGCTAACATGTTCAGCGGCAAAAAAAAAAAAAAACTTCTCTCTAAGGCCAGGTACAAGACAGAGATGTCAATTTTTACCACTACTATTCAACACAACATTGGAAGTCCTTGTCACAGCAAAGAGTCAAGAAAAAAATATCAAAGGTATTCAAATTGGGAAATAATAATTAAAACTATCACTATGTTCAGGCAACATAATGGTTTACATAAAAAACCCTCTATACTCCACAAAAAAAAAAACTCGTAGAAGCAATAAAACAATTTAATAAAGTAACAGGCTACAAAATCAGCACACAAAAATCAGTTGCATTCCAATATGAACTGAACTAGAAAAGAGGAAAAAACTAAAATTTTAAAACTCGTTTAAAATTGTTTTTAAAAACAAAAATACCCGGGAATCAACTTAATAAAGGAAGTGAAAGATCTTTGCGTTCAAAATTATGTCACTATTAATAGAAAGAGAAGGGAATATGAGAAAATAAAAAAAAAACTTTCCATGTTCATGGTTTAAAATAACATTATTAAAATTCCATCATATCCAATGCATTTTATGAATTCGATATAATACAACCTCATAAAATTTCCAATGGTATTCTTCAAAGACAATGAAAATATACTTCTAAAGCTATTGGGGTTGATGGTGGATAAAATAAGATGCATTGCATTTTTGGGTTTTATATTATAGTGATAGTAATTAGAAGTATGGTACTAGAATAAGAACAGACTGTCAGACCAACTAAATAGAATTGAGACTCCAGAAATAAACCCTTAGATATAGATAGAATTAATCTATGACTAGGGGATCAAGAACATAAAATGGAGAAAAGAAAATCTGTTCCAGAAATGGTGCTGAGAAAACTGATTAGACGCATGCAAAAAGAAAGAAAGAGAAAGAAAGACATTGGATTTGTATCTCTTTAAGACATGAATTAATTAAAAAATTATTGAAAACCTCACATCAAAGAGAGGTACAGACATAAAAAGATTGCATTCATCTGGGGAACATAAGGTAAAAAAATAGGAGATTAATACCCAAGAATAGCCGAGATAAGTACCAGGAGGATTACTCCATGGCTTAGAGGCCAGCTGGGCATGCTAGGGGAAAAGGCAGTTCAGATAGAGAAGAGAGCACCAAATAAAGGGTGTTTGGAGGATCCTCCCAGGATGGGAGATGCATGCTGAAAGTAGACTATAAACCAAACATGATTGCCACTCAATGCCTCTTTTGCAGACCATAACACCCAAAAGGAGAGAGAGAACAAAAGAGAATGCCCTGCCACAGAGGCAGGGTGGGGGGGGGGATGGGAGTGGGAGGAATACTGGGATCCATGGTGATGGAAAATGGGCACTGGTGGAGGGATGGGTATTTGATCATTGTATAATCGAATCCCAAGCACAAAAATTTGTAAGTCTACAACTGTACCTCATGGTGTTTCACTAATAAAAATTTTTTAAAAAAAGAAAGAAAACCTCACATCTCTGAAACCAAATAAACCATCGCCTGAGCCCCATTAATAATACTGTTAGCATGATATTTCACAGTCTTCAATAGAGGTCTGTATCCTTTTTTTCAGCACTAAGAAATTACAGAATTAGAGAAATATCCTTTTACCTACTTTTAAAGGATAATCCTGATAACGTTTCAGTATCTACATTACAGACCACAATGCCCAAAAAGAAGAGAGAGAGAGAGAGAGAGAGAGAGAGAGAGAGAGAGAGAGAGAGAGAGAGAGAGAGAGAGAGAGAGAGAGGAAAAGCATCTGTCATAAAAGCAGGCTGGGCAGGGCAAGGAGGAGGCGGGGGGTGGGGGGAGTTGGGTGGAACTGTACACTGGTGGAGGGATTGGTGTTGGAATGTATGACTAAAACAGAATCACAAAGAGCTTTGTATCTCACAGTGATTCGATTTTCAAAAATTAAAATTAAAAAATATTACAGAAAATTAACCTTCACCGATGCATCCCTTAAAGATTTGAGGGGATGAAATCTCTAGGGGGCAATATTGCAGATAGATGGGACTGGACTGGTTTAGGGAAATAATAAAATTTAGGGAAATAATAAAATTTAAGAAGTTGTCTCCCAACCCTGAGCAACCCAAAGACATGAGAACAAACATATTCCTTTGATGTGCAAATCCTGAGTTCTTTGGAGATGGAGAAGCTGAGGCACCACCAAGAGAAAGGTTGAGCTCCTCAAAAAAGACTACACTATTAGAGACTTTAAAAGTGATGATGATAAGAAGGGACCACTAAGTCAATGATGCTTGGAGGAATCACCCAGGATGGGAAACCTGTGCTGAATGTAGGCAAAGGACCAAACATCATGGCTTCTTAGCATCCATATTGCAAACTATAATTCCCCAAAGTAGAGAGTAGAAAAGAAAGTGCTTGCCATAAAGGCAGGGGGTGGAGTGGGGTGGCCATAGTGGGAGGGATACTAGGGATATTGGTGATGGAAAATGTACACTGGTGGTACATGGGATGGGTGTTCAATCATTGTATGACTGAAATTCAATCATGAAAGCTTTGGAACTGTATCTCACAGTAATTCCATGATAAAAAATAAATAAAAATAAGTTTTTTAAAAAAAAATATTAAAGAATCATCAAGAGTCCAAGTCTTTCCCAAAAACAATGCCCAGATTACCTCTTTTGTTGTTGTTGTTGTTGTTGTTTGAGAGGAGAGCAATCCAGCAATGCTCAGGGGCAACTCGTGGCTCTGAACTCAAGATTCACACATTGAGGGTTCTGGGTACTATAGGGAAGATGGGGATCAAACCAGTGTTGGTCGCATGCAAGGCAAGCACTCTACCTGCTGTACTATCTTCTGTCTTTCCGCTTTATGTTGAAAATTTCATAAAAAAGACAATTTAGAGGAATTATATATAACTTTTTCCCAATGTCATTTATGGTTGTGTGATTCCCCCCCACACACACACTCCTCTTCTGGAGAAACTCATGTTCTCTCTTGAACATTCTTTCTCTCCTTGCATTTCTCTAAATTTCTGTCAAGAAAAACTATTTTGCTTTACTAAAAAAATTAGTAGGCTGGAGCGACAGAACAGCGGGCAGGGCATTTGCCTTACATGTAGCCAACCCAGGTTTGATTCCTCCATCCCTCTTGGAGAGCCCGACAAGCTACCGAGAACATCCCACCCACGCGGCAGAGCCTGGCAAGCTCCCTGTGGTGTATTTAATATGCCAAAAACAGTAACAACAAGTCTCACAATGGAGGCATTACTGGTGCCCACTTGAGCAAATCGATAAACAACGGGAGGACAGTGCTATAACAGTGCTATATAAAAAATTAATAGAAGAATAAATTGTTTTAAAATGTATTAATAACCCTAATATTTGAATTAAATCCATAAGATAAATGAAAAGAAACACTGACATAATTCTCCATGATATTGATTTCTTCAAAGGTGTCTTGAAGACCTCACTGGCAAAGAAAAAAAAATTCAACCTCACTGGCAAAGAAAACAAAAGTGAAAATGAAAAATGGGACTACATCAATCTAAAAAAGTTTCTGCACTGATAAAGAAACTATACCTAAAATTAAAAGATTCCCTACTGGATGGGCAAAAATATTTCCATTTATCTATAAAATGGCTAACCTCTATAATATATAAAGTACTCATGGGCCTCAACAAAAATAAGCAAATAACCCCATCAAAAAATGGGGGAAGGAGATGAACAACTACTTCCTCAAAGAAGAAATACCAGTGACCAACAGTCATATAAAAAATTCATCATTACTGAGTATGACAGAAATTCAAATTAAAACAACAATAAAATATCTTCTCATACCAATAAGAATATGTCAATATCAAAAATATTCCAGAAGTAATATGGTGTTGTCAGTGGTGATAATGTAATAATCACAATAATAATAATGTGATAATGTAAGGTAATATGGTGAAGTCATGTAAAAGGATCTCCAATTCAGGGTTGGCGGACTGGTTCAGCCTCTATGGAAAATAGTACAGAGACTGTTCAAAATCATAACTACCTTATGATCCAGTGATTTCACTATTTGACATCTACCCTAGGAATATAAAACATAAACTTGAAATGATGTAAACACACTGTCACTATTTGCAGCACTATTCCCAATAGACAAGATCTGGAAACAACTCAAATGCCCAACAGCAGAGTAGTAGAAAAAAGAAATAGTTGAGTCAGCAAGATGGTAAAGAGATTAAGGCACTTGCCTTGTATGCAGTTGACCCCCATTTGATCCCCAGTACATGTGAGCGCCCAAGTACTGCCGGGAGTGACCCCTAAGCATAGAACTAGGAGTACACTCTAAGAACCACTTGGTATTTTGGTGTTACCTCCACAATAAACGAACCAAAATAATGGCACAATGGAATGCAACTTATCTAAAAGATGAAATTTTACCTTATGCTAAAACTTGAAAGGTATGAGAGGTGCCATGTTAAGTAAGTCAGAGGGAGGAAAATGTTGGATAGTCTCACTCACATGTGGTATATAATTTTTTTTAAAGGCAACAGAGTGGTGAATGAAAATAGACCCTTGGACTCTGACAACAGATCTGTGGTTACCGTGTGTGTGTGTGTGTGTGTGTGTGTGTGAGAGAGAGTGCATGACACGTGTGTTTGGTGGTGGTGGTATAGGAGGGGAGGGATGCAGGAAAATTTCTGAAAGTGTCCGCTCTTCACTGTAATGACGCGAACAAATTAGGACCTTCATCCATTTGTTTCATTACCTTTTCTCTTCAGTTCCTATTCATTGTACTATGTCCTTAAAATTATTTTTTATTATTTTTTAGGTGAAAAGGTTACAATAATTTTCAAATTTATGGAATTTTTATTCATAGTTACTACCCAATCCTGCCACCAAAGCACCCATGACCTTCCCTCCATCACTATGTTCACTCTGGTCCGATGTTCCTTTCTTCCCACCCACCCCCTACTCCCATTATTTGTTAATACATCTCCAAATAGTATTTTAGTGCATAGTTTCATCTCCCATAACATTACCCATTACACTCATCCTTTCATCCCTAACCAGCACTCTCATAACTGTATTCTAGTATTCAAGGCAGTGTTTTAGAGGAGAAACCGATCCTGAGATGAGAAATTCTTGCTTTTATGACTATTGGGAAATATGCTCAGGAGAACGATTATGCTTAGAAACATTATGCTATATAAATAAACCAGTCACAAATGACCTCACATAGTATATTATATATAATAAATGTAGTAAATATAAAAAAGAGACAAATAAAAGCCATAGAACATATTGATGATTTCTTAGAGCAGGGGGAAATTGGAGAAAGCAGGAGGTGACTACAAATGGATGCAGGGTCTCTTTTCAAAAAATAGCCTCAACTGAATTGTAGCAATAGTTGTACAACTTTCCAAACATCACTGTCACTGTCCTCCCATTGTTCATTGATTTGCTCAAGCAGGCCCAGTAACATTGTGAGAGTTGTTACTGTGTTTGGCGTATTGAATACGTCATGGGAAGCTTGCCAGGCTTTGCCGTGCAGGCAAGATACTCTTGGTAGCTTGCCGGGCTCTCCGAGAGGGGCGGAGGAATTGAACTCGGGTCGGCCATGTTGGCTGGGTGCAAGGCAAACATCCTCTGTGCTATCGCTCCAGCCCTTCCAAACATATTAAAATTATTTAATTGTATATTTTAAACTAAACAGATGACTTATAGATTATGTGAATTGCATCTCAAAAATGTATTATTTAATAAGTATCATTCAGGACCAAGGAGACAACTCAAAGGGTTAGAGTTCACAAATTGTATATGGGAAGCCTGGGTTTAATCCAAGCACTTCTGTACCTTATCTTCCACCCAAAATAAAGATCATTCAATGCTCAAGATTTTGTTGTTGTTGTTGTTGTTGTTGTTGTTGTTGTTGGGCCAATGCGATAGCATAGCAGGTAAGGCATTTGCCTTGCACGTGACCGACCCAGGTTCGATTCCTCCACCCCTCTCGGAGAGCCTGGCAAGCTACTTTGCCACAGGGCAAAGCCTGGCAAGCTATATGTGGCATATCTGATATGCCAAAAACAGTAACTACAAGACTCACAATGGAGACGTTACTGGTGCCCACTAGAGCAAATTGATGAACAATGGGAGGACAGTGCTACAGTGCTATAGTTGTTCTTGTTATTGTTAACAAAATCTAGTTTTTCTTTTTGGAGTTATTTTTTAATTTTTTTTAAATCAGGTTTTGTAACCACACTTCTGAGATACTTTTATACTCAATTTTGTGTTTAACTGATTTTAATGCTCACTCACTGCCAATTTGTTTCCCAATTCTTGGTTTCTTGTGTTTGAGTAAAGATTTCTTTAGGGGCTGGAGCAATAGCACAGCAAGTAGTGCGTTTGCCTTGCAAATAACCAACCCCGGTTTGATTCCCAGCATCCCATATGGTCCCCTGAGCACCGCCAGGGGTGATTCCTGAGTGCAGAGCCAGGAGTAACCCCTGTGTATTGCCGGGTGTGATCCAAAAAGCAAAACAAAAAGATTTCTTTAAATAATTTTGTGATATATTAGATTGATTACACAAAATAAACTCAATTTGCACCTCTTCCGATATCCCATATCCTAAGATACAATTCTGCAAGCCCTCCTATTTATAGGTAGTTTCCAGACTCCTTTCGCATGTTAACTCTCCGTGATAAAGTCAGTACAGTGGAAATAATATTGTGTTAGACTGAATCTAGACCTCAAAAGGTCATATGTACTGCTACTCCTGGAAACCCAAAACCACCAGTTGAATAATCTAGTGCTAGTTTGCTGTGATGAAATACATGTGGTTATCTCTCCAGATGTCTCACCTGACAGTCAGCCAAAAATCAGACCCATGTGTGAAGTCATCCTAGCCCTCAGCCAACACATTAGATGACTGCAGAAGCATGAATAATGACTAATCAAGGTCATCTGAGACAATAATAAAGTTAAAAAACTACCCAGCTAACTTCTGAAGTAATTAGCAGTATGTTTGATATGTAAATAGATTTTTTTTGGGACTAAATTTAGGGTGATCTATTAAGTGGCAATTAGAGACACAAAAATAATGGTATGACATTTTCTTATACTCTAAAAACCTGAGAATACATTTAGACTTCTTTATTACTTAACTATTCTTGATTTACAAAGTTCTTCTCTGAAAACTCACCATATAATGCTCTATTATTCCCCAGTGTCATATTTTGTTAACATGTAGTCCTTTATATAGCTTTATATTTTATGAGTAAATGCTTATTTTTCATGGGCTCTTGAATGATATAATTTTTCATTATTTGTTATTTTCCCAACTTCCCTCAAACACAGTGAACTCTTTAATCTGCATTCCGGGAAAAATTTTCCTGTGATATTTTTTAATATCACTCTGTTCCAAATTTTTATTATTCCATAATTGTAAATTGACATTGGGCACTATTTCCAATATTAATATATTAATTTTAACCTGCTTTATAACTTACCTGCTATCAATCTTTTCTCATATCAGGTAGCTCTTTCTTTACATTTAACTTAATTTTTGAGTTGATCTGACTTCTTCTCTTTAAAATTTGTTCTCATTTTATGGCTTTCCTGTAGATGTCACATCTTTAGATAGATTCTTGTGGAAAACTATATTTTTCTGCATTTTTTCTAACTCTAGAAATCAATAATTTAGAGAGATGTCTAGTCATCTCAGCTATAAGACATAAAATATTTATTTTATTCTGAAGTAATTTTATATATTGTGTAATACCCCAGCTGTTGTTTTTCAGTTTACTCCTCATGGAATAAGGAAAAAAGAATCTATCAGACATAATGCTTGCCAATATTCTGAGATTGTGACTTAGCTTTAGCACAGCTCCACTCAATTGGAAGGCATATTGATAAAACACAATTTAACTCAGTTTCCAGATTTTAAAATGTTTCACTATTTTAGCTCTACTGGATTTAAGTAAAATATGTAACTGTCTCCTGATCCTTCTAGTTAGTTCTCTGATATTGTGAATCATTTTAATAGTTGGCCTATTATTTTCCTCCACCAATAGCTTTTCTATATATTAGGACTCATCTGCAATAATCTGAAGCAAAACTGTTTGCCACTTACACCTCCATCCAAATATCTGTCATACTATTTCCTGAGATTTGAAGAATATAAATTAATGTATAAAAAATGGTACCAATAAAGATTCCGAACATAAGATCGCAAATAAATAATAAGTACTTAATAGAATAAAAAAAAGACTCAAAGCAGAAGGAAGAAAGTTAAAGAGTGGCAGTGATGATTTGCTTAACTTTTAGCAATTAGTTGTTAACAATCATTTCAGCTTTGTATCTCCTATATAAGAGAAAATAGTCCCATAATCTGGCACAAGATAAATTGAAACTTGACTTTAAAATTAGCTTTTTGAGCTATTTGTCTTTTTATGTATGTAGGGGAAATGGTCAGTAGGTAGAATGACTTAGAGTATACTTCTAGAATGGATAATGCAGTGGAAAGTAGGAACTAAGTCAAGAAGCTCTTGATAAAATTTCATGGCAGAATTTTCCACTCTACCATATTTCACCAAAATTTAGTTATATCATTATATGGATTGTGTCAGTTTGAAGTAATTGCTATAACCCTTTATCAAAAAGCTCCTGGTGTAAACAATTGCTTGATATACTCAAAAGGAAAGTGATAATTAATTCCATTTCAACTGGTATCTGGTGGAAGAAGATGAAGAGTGACATGGGGTTTAAAATAAACTCAAATATTATTGATTCATATTGAGTCACTGAAATTAGCATATTTTAAGAATAATACAACTTATTTCTGATAAAAACACCCTGATCCATTTGATTGGCAAGTATCAACAGAAGTCCAAGATTGTCACAAATGAGGGTAATTGTAAAATATTTCTAAAACATTTTAGGAATATTTTGATATTGAGACATTCTCATTCTACACACAAAATGCCATGGCATGCAGTATTTCAGAAGAAAGCTATAAACTACTGAAAAAATAAACAATGGAAAAATTGTATGTTTCTGACTTTCAAACAAAACATCATAGAGAACACAATGACAAGTAAACTTCAGCTGCCAGAACTAGACATTAGAGAAAGTGTTATGAGTGTCTCTTTAAAAATCAATTAGCTCTGGATGATACTCTCCATCTTTGCTTAAACTGATTTCATTTCTGTACCGTGTAGCAAAAATTATTTTTATTATTTTTATATAATATATGAATTACATGTAGCACTGTAGCACTGTCCTCCTGTTGTTCATCAATTTGCTCAAGTGGGCCCAGTAACGTCTCCATTGTGAGATTTGTTGTTACTGTGTTTGGCATATCGAATAAATCATGGGTAGCTTGCCAGGCTTTGCTGTGCGGCAAGATACTCTCGGTAGCTTGCCGGGCTCTCTGAGGGGAGCAGAGAAATCAAACCGGGGTTGACCAGGTTGGCCGTCTGCAAGGCAAATGCCCTACCTGCTATGCTGTTGCTCTAGTCATAGAATAATTTTAATTATTCTACTTTAAATGTGATTAGTAATCAGGTGTGCAATGCAAAGCATAAGATCTTGGGGACATGAACTGGGTCTTGCAGTTAAAACCTAAGAGCCCCATAATTTTATGTTTACTTATACTGATGTCCAAAGTAATTTTTTTCTTACATTTTTATTAGTGAAACACCATGAGGTACAGTTGTAGACTTACAAATTTTTGTGCTTGGGTTTCAGTTATACAATGATCGAATACCCATTCCTCCACCAGTGCCCATTCTCCACCACCAGCAGTCCTAGTATCCCTCCCACCCACCCCCATCCCCACATCCCACCCTACTTCTGTGGCAGGGCATTTCCTTTTGTTATCTCTCTCCTTTTGAGTGCTCTGGTTTGCAAAAGAGACATTGAGTGGCAATCTTGTTCGGTCTATAGTCTACTCTCATCACGCATTTCCCATCCTGAGAGGAACCTCCCAACACCCTTTATTTGGTGCTCCCTTCTCTATCTGAGCTGCCTTTTCCCATAGCGTGTGCGGCTGTCCTCAAAGCCATGGGGCAATCCTCCTGGTACTTATCTTGGCTATTCTTGGATGTTAGTCTCCTATTTTGTTACTTTAGGTTCCCCAGGAGAATGCAATATTTCTATGTCTGTCCCTTTCTTTCTGACTCATTTCACTTAGCATGATACTTTCCATGTAGTACCACTTGTATATGAATTTCATGACTTCATCTTTTCTAACAGCTACATAGTACTCCATTGTGTAGATGTACCAAAGTTTCTTTAACCAGTCATCTGTTCTCAGGTGCTCAGGTTTTTTTCCAGATTCGAGCTATTGCATAAAGTGCTGCAATGAACAAACAAGTGCAAATGTCACTTCGACTATACTTTTTTGCCTCTCTGGGATATATTCCCAGGGGTGGTATTGCTGGGTCAAATGGGAGCTCAATTTCTAATTTTTTGAGGATCGTCCATACTGTTTTCCAAAAGGGCTGAACCAGTCGGCATTCCCACCAGCAGTGAATGAGAGTCCCTTTCTCGCCACATCTGCGCCAGCATCGGTTGCTTTTGGTCTTTTAGATGTGGGCCAGTCTCTGAGGTGTGAGATGGTATCTAATTGTGGTTTTGATCCGCATATCCCTGATAATTAATGATGTAGAGCATTTTCTCATGTGCCTTTTAGCCATTCGGGTTTCTTCTTTGAGAAAGTTTCTGTTCATTTCGTCATCCCATTTTTTGATGGGTTTGGTTATATTCTTCTTGTGGAGTTCAACCAGTATTTTGTATATCCTTAATATTAACCCCTTGTCGGATGTGTATTCGGGGAATATCCTTTCCCATTCTGTAGGCTGTCTTTGTATTTTTTTTATAATTTATTTATTTATTGAATCACTGTGGGAAAAGTTACAGAGCTTTCGGGTTTAGGTCTCAGTCATGTAAATATCAAACACATTTCCCTTTACCAATACTTATTTTTAACCCCGAACCCCAATAGAGCCCCACCTCCCACCCCTCCCAATTCTTGTGAGACAGATGAGTTCTAGTTAATACTCTATCTACTTTGACTAGATAGATTTTTTCGATAGAAGATGCACAATTATTGTTTAGAGTTTACGACCCACCCCCCACAATCAGACATGCTGAAACAGCGTTGTGAAATGATTTGCTTTCTACAACTTGGTTTAAGAATAAAATGATGTCGCACGGCCGCGATAGCGGCTGCGCGGTTTTGAATTTCTGCTATTTTACTTATTGACCCTGGAAGAATTTCTATTAAAAGTTAGCTAGTTAAGAGATTGGTTTCTGTGCCCTGGAGTCGTGGCCGTGCCGGGGAGCCGCTCGTGGGGGGCAGCTGGCGACCTCGGTGGGGCGTGGGGGACGGCCCACAAAGCCCCCCTTCCCATGAGGTCCCTGCCGCTCCCGCCAGGCCCGGCTCAAACCCGCTGTCCACAAGGCTCCCGTGCGGCCGCCATCTTTCTTTCCAGAGAGGAGCAGGCGGGCCGGTCAACACCCTTTCCCCTCCGGGCAGGCTTGGTGGCGCGGTTTAACACATAGTCCATTTGCTTTTCTGCTCCAAGCGGCTGGTTCTCTGTGCTAAGTCCTTGTGCCTCCGGGGCCATGGCCGTGCCGGAGAGCTGCTCGTGGGGGGCAGCTGGCGACCTCGGTGGGGCGTGGGGGACGGCCCACAAAGCCCCCCTTCCCATGAGGTCTCTGCCGCTCCCGCCAGGCCCGGCTCAAACCCACTGTCCACAAGGCTCCCGTGCGGCCGCCAACTTTCTTTCCAGAGAGGAGCGGGCGTGTCTTTGTATTTTGGCCACTGTTTCCTTCCAAAGTAATTTTGAACAATACATCATTTTGCTACTATTTCAGTTAATTGGATCTAAATTGTAAAATCCTATCCTTTATTTTTATTGAAGAATTGCATTATAAAGTTCCAGGTGTGCCTCATTAAAAGTTAGTATATGTAGGGATGTGGGGAGAAAGGGGCACTGGTTCACTGCTGGTGGGACTATCATCTGGTTCAGCCTCTACAGAAAATAGTATGAAGATCTCTAAAAACATTAAAAATGTAACAACCATATAATCTAGTGATTCCATATACCCTCCATTCTTCTATTGTTTCAACAAGATACATACACAGCTACATTCATTGCAGCACTATTTACACTTGCCAATATCTGGAAACAACCCAAGTGCCCAATAATAGGTGAGTAAATGAAGAAAATATAGATAAAGCATATAATGGAAAATTACTCAACTTTACAGAAAGGCAAAATCATGATTTTTCTACAACTTGGGTGGAAATAGAGGACATCATGTTAAGTGAAATAATTCAAAGGGAAAAGAACAAATGTGGGATGATCTCCCTCAGATATGGGTCCTGTAACTCTGACAAAACTAAATTACTGAGTTTAGTAATGGAAGGTAGGGAGAAATGGGGTAGACTAGAAATGACCTAAGGTCAGTGGTGAAAGGGTTTTTGACATATTGGTGGTGGAATTCCAAGATTAACACAATTTTAAACCAAGTTGACTCAGTAATAAAATAAAATTTAAAAAGGTCATTTATTTATAGATTTCATAAAATGTTCACCACCATACCACAGTTTTATCCTTTAATTGTATCCTTTAATTTGACTTACCTACCTCCTATCCGGCCTACTCCCAGCAGCCCGGCAGACCTCCATTACCTCCACTACCCAGCTGCTGACATACACCAGGAGGCTTTCCGGACACTCAGGTTGAGACTCGCACGTGAGTGAAGCCCCACAGAGTGAGGGAAGTGGAACTCTGTGACCTTGGACTCCAGGCTCAACGGACCTGGGAACAGAGATCCTCTGCCTGCTCCCAGCAGCCCGGGAGACCTCCATTACCTCCACTACCTCGCCGCCAACATGCTCCAGGATGCTTTCCGGACCATGCGGAACGCAGCCACACGACTCATCATAAAATACTTAATACAAGATTACCGCACCATATTTGATTGCATTGAAATATGCTTTGAACCATGGGAACACCTGCAAGGATGATTAGAGGCCGCCCTAAAAGCCTCTATCCCTCTTGAAGAGCCTGGCAAGCTACCGAGAGTATCCCGCCCGCACGGCAGAGCCTGGCAAGCTATCCATTGCGTATTCGATATGCCAAAATATTAAATACAATGAGTCTCATTCCCCTGATCTTGAAAGAGCCACCAATATGGCAGCGTTAAGAAGGATGAGAGGCTGATAAAATCTCAGGACCAACCTACGCTGTCACAACAAAGAAAACAAAAAATGACTGTCTGTAATTTCAATGCATGTAAGCTGGCATCGGATGCATCCATCAAGGACCTGGTGGTGAAAGTGCGAAAGATGAAGTACGACATCATTCATCTGGCCAATATGAGAAGGCATCAATCACATCACACCATTTTCGACATGGGGGAAGAACTATTCCTCAGAATATGTGACAAAAGAGGCATCGGTGGTGTCGGTGTCCTTGTCAACATGAACTTGGCCATAAACATTGATTCATTCGAATGCCTAACAACCTGAATCAGATGATTACACTTGAATAGATGTAGCTCACTGCCGGCAGTTTCTATCTTCATTGTCTACACACCAACATCCAATTATGATGAAGGAAAAATTGAGAAGTTCTACATGGAACTGGAGAAGTTCAATAAAGAAGACCACACCTTCTACAAGATCATTGTTGGTGATTTTAATGCCAAGATAGGACCGAGAAGATCAGCCAAAGAACTCCACATCGGGACCCATGGTCTAGAATGGAACGGACAGGGTGAGAGACTGTCCGAGTTCATCATGTTTACCAAGACCATACATGGTAACTCACAATTCCAGAAGACTGAATCTAAACATTGGACATGGGAGTATCCTGGTGGACGGTTCCACAACGAAATTGACCGTATCATATTTAATCGAAAGTCTTACCTGACCGATGTTGCTCTTGTCCCAAAATTCCAAACCAGATCAGACCATCCTCTCCTTCCTGTAAAATTCTACTTCAAAGAGCGGGGATAAAGGGCTGTAAAGTTTAAGAAAAGAACTCCCAGAATGACCACCAACTGGGGGCTCTTTGGCACTATTGCGGCAACATGGGAAGATGCCATTGTTGATAACATTGATGAGAAATACAATTGTTCAGCACCTTCATGATTGTGTGAAGAATGGCGAGAGAGAGAGAGAGAGAGAGAGATAACCATCTTCAAAAACTCTTGAGCTCATTCGCCAAAGTGGCTTCGCGAAAGCCTCAGGCAACTGCAAGCCAATGTCTGAGCTTGCAAAGTAGCACAGAGAAGCAATAAAGGAAGAGCTCAAAAAGAGAAGAGCAGCACTGCTGGCAGATGCAGCAGAAGCTGGGGAAAGCATTTGCAACACCTGCCTGTCCTTCGCCAACTACAAGACCAAGATGACTGCCCTCTGACATCCTGATGGATCTATCACATCTTCCAGAAGGGCAATGGAGAAGATTATGACTTTTACTCGAATGTCTTTGATAGCCACGACAACCTGCCCACATACCAAATCTCGCAGGATGGATATGTCGTCCCCAATGTTCTCCCTTCCAAAATCTGACACGCCATTTCGTTGGTAAAGAAGCGAACAGCACCTGGCCCAGACAAGGTCAGACCTGAATACCTGAAGAACCTGCCGTCAGTACTCATCAATACACTGGCTCAGCTCTTCACATGCTACCTGTCTGAAAGGAAGCTTCTGTCCCAGTGGAAAACCAGCAGGACTGTATTACTGTACAAGAAGGGAGACATCCACAACATTGGCAACTATCACCTGATCTGCCTGTTGTCTGTCATCTACAAGCTATTCACTCAAGTTATCCTTTATAGGATTGGCAGAACACTAGATGATGGACAACCACGTGAGCAAGCTGGTGTCTGAAAAGGATTAGCACAATCGACCATATCCACACGATAACCAAGCTCATTGAGGTTTCTCAGGAGTTCAAGATGCCGCTCTGTCTCACGTTCATTGATTTAAAGATGGCCTTTTATTCTGATGAGACTGAAGTGGTCATCAAAGCCCTAGCCAAACATGGCATTCAAAGTCAATACACCAGGATCCTCTGTGAGCTATATTGTGATTCACTACCAGGATCTCACCGTTCTACAGGGAAGTGATCAATGACGTCAATAGAGAGGTTCAGCAGGGTGATACCATTTCACCAAAACTCTTCGGTTTCACCCTTGAGAACATCATGGGACAACTGGAATGGGAAGGAATGGGAGTGAAGATAGACGGTCGGCAACTATACTACCTCTGATTTGCTGATGACATCGTTCTTATAACACCAAACATCAGCCAACCAGCACAAATGCTGGCTTACTTTGACAGTGAGTGTGGAAAGGTAGGACAACAGCTGAATCTCACAAAGACAATGTTTATGAGAAACGGTCTTGTTTCTGACGTTTCATTCACTCTCAATGGGAGGAACATCTCTGAATGCAACAGTTATCTGTACCTAGGTCAGGAATCAACATGACGAATGACCTCGTACCTGAGTTGTGCAGGAGGAAGAGAGCGACTTGGAATTCCTTCAAGAACGTCAAAGAAATAGCTAAGAGAACCAAGAACCTCTGGCTCTGGTCACATCTCTTAGATTCCACTGTTCTTCCTGCATTAACATATGCCTCAGAGACCTGGGTCCCATGAAAACAGGATGAGAACGCTATCCAGGTCTCCCAAAGAGGAATTGAAAGAGCTATGCTTGGAGTATCACGCTTCACTCAAATGAGAGAAAGAATCCAGAGTTCCGACCTCCACTGAAGGTCAAGAATCAGGGACACTGTCTCATTTGCCAAGGCATGGAAAACCAGATGGACTGGACACGTAATGAGATTTGGAGATGACTGCTGAACTAGAGCCATTACTGACTGGATTCCACGGGATGTCAAAAATTCGCGTGGCCGCCCCACTATGAGATGGTCAGACTTCTTCATCAAGACCCTGAACGATCAGTTTGAGGCTGTTTGTGTTCATAGAACGAGCAGACGCCATTGGGCTACATTAGCACGCGACAGGGACAAAAGGAGCCATTACTGGCACCCGCTAAAGCAAAGGTAAAGGTAAAGGTAAAGGCCCTCCTGTTGATCGTTGATTTGCTCAAGAGGGCCCAGTAACGTCTCCATTGGAGACTTTGTTGTTACTGTGTCTGGCATATCAAATACTCTCGGTAGCTTGCCGGGCTCTCCGAGAGGGGCGGAGGAATCGAACTCGGGTCGGCCATGTTGGTCGCTTTACAAGCTTTACAAGCGGCTAACATGGCCGACCCGAGTTCGATTCCTCCGCCCCTCTCGGAGAGCCCGGCAAGCTACCGAGAGTATTTGATATGCCAGACACAGTAACAACAAAGTCTCCAATGGAGACGTTACTGGGCCCTCTCAAGCCGCTCAAGCAAATTGATGATTAATGGGATGTCAAGTTATCAAGTGATAAAGTGACCTCCTATCCATTTCTCTTCAACAAAAAATTGGTCTTATACTTTTAAAGCTTATTTTTGTGGTGCAGAAGGGATAATACAGCTGGCAGAGCTCTTGTCTTGCATGCACCCAACCCATCTTCAATCCTCAGCACCTGAGACAGTGTCCCCCAAACTAGGAATGATCTTTTGAGCACAGAACCAGGAGTAAGCCCTGAGTAGAACCAGGTATGGCTCCCAAACAAAAAGTTTGTTTTAGTTTTTCTTTGCTTACCTAATATTTTTTCTCTGCACACACAAACGATATCATCTTTCTGACATTTTTCACTGTGCATAATATGCCCCCAAGACCATTTATGTTATTGTATATAGCAAGATGTCATCAATTTTATACTTAAGTAGCATTTACTGTATTTATTTACTACATTCTTTATTCAATAGCCTGCCAATGGGTACTCAGATTTAAATTTTTGGCTATTGTAAATGATGCCACAATGAGCATGGGTGTATTGTCTCCTTCAATTATTTTCAGGGAAATATTCAGAGGTGGGAAAAATAGATCATAACAAAATCTCAATTTTTAATTTTTGGGTGGAAAAAATCCATACTGTTCAAAAATTGACAATTCATATTCTCACCAAGAGCATACACTGGATCCCATATTTCCTTTTTATCACTGAATCACTTAACTTCCCGTTAGTCGTCGATTTGCTCGAGCGGGCACCAATAACGTCTCCATTCGTCCCTGTCACGTGCTAGTGTAGCCCAATGGCATCTGTTCGCTCTGGGAACATGAAGAGCCTCAAACCAATCGTTCATGATCTTGACGAAGAAGTCTGACCATCTGGTAGGTGGGCAGCCACTCGGTCTTTTGACATCCCGTGGAATCCAGTCAGTAATAGCTCTAGTCCAGTGGTCGTCTTTAAATCTCATTACATGACCAGCCCATCTGATTTTTGACACCTTGGCAAATGAGACAGTGTCCCTGATTCTTGATCGTCGACGGATGTCGGAACTCCGAATTCTTTCTCTCATTTGAGTGAAACGTGATATTCCAAGCATAGCTCTTTCTATTCTTCTTTGGGAGACCTGAATAGCGTTCTCATCCTGTTTGCATAGGGCCCAGGTCTCTGAGGCATGTTAATGCAGGAAGAACAGTGGAATCAAAGAGATGTGCCCGGAGCCGGAGGTTCTTCGTCCTCTTAGCTATTTCTTCAACGTTCTTAAAGGTGTATCAAGCCTCTCTCTTCCTCCTGCGCAGCTCAGGTGCCAGATCATTTGTCATGTTGACTTCTCGACCTAGGTACACACAGCTGTTGCATTCGGAGATGGTCGTTCCGTTGAGAGCGAATGGGGCATCAGGAACGAGGCTGTTTCTCATAAACATTGTCTTCGTAAGATTCAGCTGTAGTCCTACCTTTCCACACTCACGGTCAAAGTCGACCAGCATTTTGCCGCTTGGCTGATGTTTGGTGTTATTAAAACAATGTCATCAGCAAAGTGGAGGTGGTGTAATTGCCAACCATCTATCTTCACTCCCATTCCTTCCCATTCCAGTCGTCGCATGATGTTCTCGAGGATGGCACTGAAGAGTTTTGGTGAAATGGTATGACCCTGCCACACCCCTCTCTTGACATCAACGATCACTTCTTTGTAGAATGGTGAGATCCTGGTAGTGAATCCACAAAACTGCAGATTCACTATTTCTTTTTATATCTTTTTTTTTTTTTGCTTTTTTGGGTCACACCCGGCGATGCTCAGGGGTTACTCCTGGCTCTGCACTCAGGAATTACTCCTGGCGGTGCTCAGGGGACCATATGGGATGCTGGGAATCGAACCTGGATCGGCTGCATGCAAGGCAAATGCCTTGCAAATGCCCTACCTGCTGTGCTATCGCTCCAGCCCTTCTTTTTATATCTTTTACAAAACTTGTTTTCTTTCTTTTTAATAGTCATCCTCACTGAAATTACGCGTTATCTCCATTTTGGTTTGCATTTCCCAACTAAGAAAAGATGATAAATATATATTTAAAATACTCACTGTCCATGCATAGGTCTTCTTTGGAGAAATATTTATTTGTACCTTTTACCTATTTTAGGTGTTGTTAATTAGTTCCTTTTACATTTTATTTGTTAAGCTTTCATTAAACATATGATATGTGAACATCTTCTTCCATTCATCATTTTGTCTTTATATTTTGATATAACATGTATTTTTTGTAAATATGCCTTATTCCATATGCCAAATACAGTAATAAGTCTCACAATGTTACTGGGCCCACTCGAGCAAATCGATGAACAACGGGAGGACAGTGACAGTGACAGTGACAGTACTTCTATAGACTTATATTTTGTTTCTTTCTTTCTTTTTGCTTTTGTTTTCCTTGCTTTGGGGTTCAATCTTCAAACACTAACTAAAAAGCAGTACTAAGGAGCATACTGTCTGATTTGTTCTGTGTATTTCTTGGGGAAAAAAATTTCCATTAAAGTCTTTCCTATGGAAGAATAAACTTTGATGGGTAGGTGGTGGTGAGTACCACTGTGTTCAGGATAGCAGATCCAGGAAACCATATACAGTGCTGGGGATTAAACTCAGGTTGGCCACATGCAAGGCAAGCACCTAACTCACTGTTCCATCTTTTCTATCCCCACAAGCATAATCTTAATTATAATCCTTGCATCTATAATTGATTTTTTGAAATGACTTTTGAAATGAGAATATATAAATGTGAGAACATTATATTTCATCTTTTTTTACATGAATTTTGGCACAAAGTTTATCACTATTTTGAGATTTTTTTTTTTTTACCATATTGGCACTAGCTAGTGGCATGATGATACCTACAGAAACTCAGATTACAAAGAAATCAAATCAAGGTACTAGGCAATACTTACCTAGTAGAAACAACATGGAAATAGGGTTCACAGAATTGAAATTCAAGTGTGCTGGATGGAGGAGAGACCTTGGATAATGGCGGAGGGGTACTCGGCACTCTGGAGAAAGACACAGGGTAGAAAAACTACAATATTGAATTACAATGTTGTACTACTGTAAAAATAAATAATTTTAAAAAACTTTTTTTGCTTTTTTGGGTCACACCCGGTGATGCAAGTGGTTAGTCCTGGCTCTGCACTCAGGAATTACTCCTGGTGGTGCTCAGGGGACCATATGGTATGCTGGGAATTGAACCCGGGTTGGCCACATGCAAGGCAAATGCATTACCCGCGTTACTATCACTCCAACTAAGAAGCTTCTGCACCTCAAAAGAAACAGTGACTAAAATACAAAAACAGTCTACAGAATGGGAAAGGATATTCGCTCAATACACATCTGAAAAGGGGTTGATATCAAGGATATACAAAGTACTGGTTGAACTCCACAAGAAGAAAACATCCAACCCTATAAAAAAAAAATGGGGCAATGAATTGAACAGAAACTTTCTCAAAGAAGAAACCCGAATGGCTAATAGGCACATGAGAAAATGCTCTACATCATTAATCACCAGGGAGTTACAGATCAAAACCACAATGAGATACCATCTCATACCTCAGAGACTGGCCCACATCCAAAAGAACAAAAGCAAGCGATGATGGAGTGGATGTGGTGAGAAAGGGACACCCCTTCACTGCTGGTAGGAATGTGGACTGGTTCAGCCCTATTGGAAAAAAGTATGGATGATTCTCAAAAAATTAGAAATTAAACTCCCATTTGACCCAGCAATACCACTGCTGGGAATATATCCCAGACAGGAAAAAAAGCATAGTCGAAGTGACATCTGCACTTGTTTGTTCATTGTAGCACTCTTTACAATAGCCAGAATCTGGGGAAAAAAACGAGTGCCTGAGAACAGATGACTGGTTAAAGAAACTTTGGAACATCTACACAATGGAGTACTATGTAGCTGTTAGAAAAGATGAAGTCATGAAATTTACCTACAAGTGGTACTACATGGAAAGCATTATGCTAAGCAAAATGAGTCAGAAAGAGAGAGACAGACATAGAAAAATTGCATTCATCTGGGGAACATAAAATAACAAATAGGAGACTAACACCCAAGAATAGTCGAGATAAGTATCAGGAGGTTTACTCCATGGCATGGAGGACAGCCGCACATGCTAGGGTAAAAAGTAGCTCAGAGAAGGAGCACCAAATAAAGGGTGTTGGGAGGATTCTCCCAGGATGGGAGATGCATGCAGAAAGTAGACTATAGACTGTGTAAACACACAAAAAATAAAACGGCCGGCGGTCAGGCTGCTTCCCCACTCCAGGGAGGTCGATGGCGATGGTCAGGCAAAGGAAGGAAACGAGGCCAAGCTGGTTGGTCTTAGTAGCCGTTTATTACATGGAAGAGATGTATGTCATGGAGGCCTCAGGAATCCTCGAGCACGTGCGCGCCTGAGAGCCCCAAAGATCCCCTTATATAGATCATAGACCCTCTAAAAGGCGCATTACAGTGATGTCATCAAAAGGAGTTACAGAAAGAAAGTTGAGGAGGCAAACCATACATTGTTTCTTTACATCCACATTGTTTCCTTATATCCACAGGCCAGTAATACTGGCCTCTGGAAAGAAGATACAAAGCCAAGCTGAAACTTTTCACAAGCACTTTCACAAGCTGCAAGCACCTTGATTTGCATCCCAAAGACCAGCCTGGCTAGAGCTGGGAATCTACATCCCAAAGATCAATCATGGCTACCACCTGAGATCTGCATATCTAAGACCAGCTAGGGCTCTGAGAGAAAGGGGAAACTGTCTCAATATACTGGAATCATTTACTGAAGACAGTTTGAAGGGGAGAAAGCAGTCTCATCCAAGCTAGTCAGGACACACAGGAAACTGCTTCTAGGACGTGTTTCTCCTCTCCTTGTCCAACCAACATATAAGCATACATAATATTAATCATTTTGTATGGACACAGTAAGAAATACTTTGGGCTTATAGAATTGCTCTCCTAGGGCCATCTCGATCTCAGACTGCAGTGCTCAGGCCAGATATCTTTCCTATTCCTAGCAGCAGGGCCCTAGTCTCATCGTTACTATTGGATCATGACATAATGCCTATGATCAACCTCTTAACTTATAGTTAAGAATCGTGGCACCTTGGCCTGGCCCATCGCGATGCCAGGGTAGCACATAACTTACCGGCTTGCCCTGGTTCCATCCAGTCCCACGTCGGGACCCTGCCCTTGGAGTGCTAGGAAGTGAGGGCAACTGAGGCTTAAGCTGAGAAGGCAGATGCCCAGGGGTGAATAATATTCAAGGTCAATTAAATCCTAAGTTATAAAGCATAATATTAATTAATTGTCTTCCTGTATCCATACAAAAGGACATTGCATTAAGGCAAACTGCTCAAAAGACATAAGGAGAGGAAAAAGGCAATATTAACTTACAGTACAGCTTAAGTGTCTAAGAAGGATGAGACCTTACAAATTGGTTGGGGAAGAGAGGATAGAAGTGGTTACAAGCAGACAAAGTAATGGGAGTGACTCGGGAGCACTGTGATGAGTACGATTCCGATAAACCTAAGCTCTGTGTACTCCAACAATAGACCAACATGATTGCCACTCAGTGTCTCTTTTGCAAACCAGAGCACTCAATAGTAGAGAGAGAACAAGAGGGAATGCCCTGCTACAGAGGCAGGGTGGGATGGGGGGGATGGGAGAGTGCGAGGGATACTGGGATCATTGGTGGTGGGGAATGGCACTGGTGGAGGGATGGGTACTTGATCATTGTGTAACTGAAACCCAAGCACAAAAATTTGTAAGTATACAACTGTACCTCATTGTATTTCACTAATAAAGATTTTTTAAAGATTCACCATACTGTTTTATCACTTGATCACTTGATCACTTGACTTCCCGTTAGTCGTCGATTTGCTTGAGCGGGCGCCAGTAGCGTCTCCATTTGTCCTTGTCACATGCTATTGTAGCCCAATGGCATCTGTTCGTTCTAGGAACACAAAGAACCTCAAACCAATCGCTTATGATCTTGATGAAGCAGTCTCACCATCTGGTAGGTGGGCGGCTACATGGTCTTTTGACATCCTGTGGAATCCAGTCGGTAATGGCTCTAGTCCAGCGATCATCTCTAAATCTCATTATGTGACCAGCCCATCTGATTTTTGACACCTTGGCAAACGAGATAGCGTCCGTGATTCTTGATTGTCGATGGAGGTCAGAACTCCAGATGCTTTCTCTCATTGAGTGAAACGTGATATTCCAAGCATAGCTCTTTCTATTCTTCTTTGGGAGACCTGAATAGCGTTCTCATCCTGTTTGCATAGGGCCCAGGTCTCTGAGGCGTATGTTAATGCAGGAAGAGCAGGGGATTAGAAGAGACGTGCCCGGAGCCATAGGTTCTTCATCTGCTTAGCTATTTCTTCGAAGATCTTGAAGGCATTCCAAGCTGCTCTCTTCCTCCTGTGCAGCTCGGGTGCCAGGTAATTTTTCATGTTCACTTCTCGACCTAGGTACACATGACTGTTGCATTTGGAGATGGTCATTCCATTGAGAGCGAATGGAGTGTCAGGAGCGAGGCTGTTTCTCATAAACATTGTCTTCGTAAGATTTAGCTGTAGTCCGACCTTTCCACACTCATGGTCGAATTTGGCCAGCATTTGTGCCGCTTGGCTAATGTTTGGTGTTATTAGAACAATGTCATCAGCAAAGTGGAGGTGGTGAAGTTGCCAACCATCTATCTTCACTCTCATTCCTTCCCATTCCAGTCGTCGCATGATGTTCTTGAGGGAGACACTGAAGAGTTTCGGTGAAATGGTATCACCCTGCCGAACCCCTCTCTTGACATCAATGATTATTTCTTTGTAGAATGGTGAGATCCTGGTAGTGAATCCTCAATACAGCTCACAGAGGATACTGATGTATTGACTTTGAATGCCCTGATTGGCTAGGGCTTCAATGACCGTTTCCATCTCAACAGAAACAAAGGCCTTCTTTAAATCAATGAACGTTAGACAGAGCGGCATCTTGAACTCCTGAGAAACCTCAATGAGCTTGGTTATTGTGTGGATATGGTCGATGGTGCTGAATCCTTTGCGGAACCCAGCTTGCTCACATGGTTGTCCTTCAACTAGTGTTCTGCCAATCCTATTTAGGATGACTCGAGTGAACAACTTGTAGATATCAGACAATAGGCAGATCGGGCGATAGTTGCCAAAGTCATGGATGTCTCCCTTCTTGAACAGTAGTACAGTCCTGCTGGTTTTCCATTGGGATGGAACCTTGCATTCAGACAGGTAGCGTGTGAAGAGCTGAGCCAGTGTATTGATGAGTACTGATGGTGTTCAGGTCTGACCTTGTCTGGGCTGGGTGCTGTTCGTTTCTTTACTGACGAAATGGCATGTCGAATTTTGGAAGGGAGAACATTGGGAACGACATATCCATCCTGTGGAATTTGGTATGTCGGCAGGTGGCATACCTGTCTGCTCCACCAACCACCAGAGACCCAGGAATTGGATTGCGCACAGAAGACCCACCCTACCCCTACCAGTACCAGATAAATACCTCACCAGCAGACCTCCACTACCTCCACTACCTCCACTACCCAGCCGCCACCACGCTCCAGGACGCTTTCCGGACCCGCGCGGCTGCATTATAAGACACTAAACACCCATCTTCCAGAATTGCCAGACCATATTTGATAGGGTTCAAACATGGTAACACCTACAAGGGCGATTAGAGGCTGCCCCAAAAGCCTCTATCCCTCTCAGAAAGCATGGCAAGCTACTGAGAGTATTCTGCCCATACAGCAGAGCCTTGTAAGCTATCCATTGCGTATTTGATATGCCAAAACCAGTAATTACAGTGGGTCTCATTCCCCTGACCCTGACAGCGTCACCAATATGGCAGCATTGAGAAGGATGAGAAAGGAGAGGCCGATAAAATCTCAAGGCCAAACTAGGCTGCCACAACGAAGGAAGACAAAGATGATCATCTGTACTTTCAATGCTCGTACGCTAGCATCAGATGCATCCATCGAGGACCTGATGGTACAAGCGCAAAAGATGAAGTACGACATCATTGGTCTGACCGAGACAAGAAGGCACCAATCTCATCACACCATTTTCCACACTGGAGAAGAACTGTTCCTCAGAACATGCGATAAAAGAGGTGTCAGAGGCATCGGTGTCCTTGTCAACAAGAACTTGGCCATGAGCATTGATTCATTCGAATGCCTAACAACCCGAATTGGATGTTTACATTTGAATAGATGTGGATCACTGCTGGCAGTTTCTATCTTTGTTGTCTACGCACCAACATCCAATTATGATGAAGGAGAAATTGAGAAGTTCTACATGGAGCTGGAGGAATTCTATAAAGAAGACCACACCTTCTACAAGATCATTGTGGGTGATTTTAATGCCAAGATAGGATTGAGAAGATCAGCTAAAGAACTTCACATCGAGACCCATGGCCTAGAATGGAACAAAAAGGGTGAGAGACTGTCTGAGTTCATCATGTCAACCAAGATTATCTATGGTAACTCAAGGTTCCAGAAGGCCGAATCTAAACATTGGACATGGGAGTCTCTTGGTGGACGATTCCACAACAAAATAGACCACATCATATTCAATCGACAATTTTGCCTGACCGATGTTGCTGTTTTCCCAAAATTCCAAACAGGATCGGACCACCATCTCCTTCATGCAAAATTCTACTTCACAGTGTGGGGAGGAAGGGCTGCAAAGTTTAAGAAGAGAACTCCCAGAACGACCACCAACTGGGAGCTCTTTGGCACTATTGCGGCAACATGGGAAGATGCCATTGTTGACAACATTGAAAAGGAATACGATCGACTAGTTCAGCACTTCCATGATTGTGCGAGGAACTCCAAGAGAGAGATAGCCACAAAAAAAAAAAACGCCTGTCTTTGAAAACTCTTGAGCTTATTCACCAGCATGGTTTGGCGCATGCCTCAGGCAATCGCAAGCGAACATCCGAGCTTGCAAAGCAGTGCAGAGATGCGATCAAGGAAGACCTCAAAGAGAGAAGAGCAGAAGTGCTGGTAGATGCGGCAGAAGCTGGGAAAAGTATTTGTAACGCCTGCCTGTCCTTCGCCAACTACAAGACCAACATGACTGCCCTCTGATGTCCTGATGGATCTATCACATCTTCCAGAAGGGCAATGGAGAAGATTATCCATGACTTCTACTCAGATCTCTTCGATAGCCATACTGTTTTATATAGTGCACCAAATATACTTTCAGAAATAGAGCATAAGCATTCTGTTATATCCACATCCTCACCAATACCTGCTATTTCTTGTTCTGTTAAAACTACTCTGATACTATTTTAATTCATATTATTCAGTAGTTATTTTATATTCAGTAGTTATTTTAATTTTCTTATTTTTTCCTAGAACTTGAATAATGAAGACAAACAACACTTCAGGGGAAATTGGAATAATATGTGATCACTGTATTCAAGTGCATGTTCTTTCATCTCTAAGGAAAAAGAAATACATAAGCAAATCAATACAAAACAGATAGTGATGAAAGTGCATGTGCATATGAGAAAGTGCAAGTGCATATGAGAAAGAAAAAGAGTAGACTCAAATGAAAAGAGAATAGATTTTGGGGAAGGAAACTTAAATTTAATAAAAGAGATTACTTTGAATCAAAATACATGAAGCATCTACAATTGCTGAGTATGGTTCTTGATATTGGATGGAAGTATCATTTCACTCATTGTGGCTATTTTATCCCCACCAGTCAGATTGTGAGAGCATGCGTTTCCTTACTTCCTCCTGAATACTCCAAAACTTTTAAGTGGTTTTTCATAGTGTTGACACTCAGCTTTGAAAGCCCAGTAAGTACTTTAGTCATAGCTACAAAAACATCTTGTACTTTCCCCTCTCCTCCATCCAGCTCTCCAACTCCTGTTAGTTCTTAGCATTGTGGGAATTTGGTGGAAAGGTGGAAGGTAGAGGCAGTGCAGAAGGGAAACTGGAGACAGTGGTGTTGGGAAATGTACACTGATGAAGGGAATGAGTGATGGAACATTGTAACTGAATTCCAATCATGAACAACCTTTCAATTGTGCATCTCACTGTGATTCAATTAAAAATTATATATATAATAAAAAATAATAAAATCTGAAAAAAAGGACCTATTGCCAGTTCTTCTCAAGCTTTTCCAGGAAATTGAAAAAACAGAAACTCTCCCAAACAGCTTCTATGAAGCCCATATCTCTCTAATACCAAAAGGAAACAAAGACACCACAAGAAAAGAAAACTACAGGCCGATATCCCTGATGAACACGGATGAGAAGATTCTCAACAAAATACTAGCCAATAAAATTCAACAACTCATCAAAAAGATCATACATCATGACCAAGTGGGATTCATCCCAGGGATGCAAGGATGGTTCAACATTCGGAAATCCATCAACATAATCCATCATATCAACAAAAGAAAAGATAAAAATCATATGATCATATCAATATATGCAGAGAAAGCATTTGACAAGATCCAGCACCCATTCATGATGAAAACCCTTGCCAAAATGGGGATAGAGGGGACTTTCCTCAATATAGTTAAAGCCATCTACCACAAACCTACAGCGAACATCATCCTCAATGGGGAAAAACTGAGACCCTTCCCCCTAAGGTCAGGGACGAGACAAGGATGCCCACTCTCTCCACTACTGTTCAATATAGTACTGGAAGTACTTGCAATAGTGATTAGGCAAGAAAAAGATATTAAGGGCATCCAGATAGGGAAAGAAGAAATTAAGCTCTCACTATTCGCAGATGATATGATACTATAGTTAGAGAACCCTAAAACCTCTACCAAGAAACTCCTAGAAACAATAGGCTTGTATAGAAAGTGGCAGGCTATAAAATCAATACCCAAAAATCCATGGCTTTCCTATACCCAAATAGTGAAAGAGAAGAAAGTGACATGAAGAAAACAATCCCAGTCACAATTGTGCCCCAGAAAATCAAGTACCTAGGAATCAGCTTAACTAAGGAAGTAAAGGACCTGTACAAAGAAAACTACAAAACGCTACTTCAGGAAATAAAAGAGGACACAAATATCCCCTGTTCATGGATGGGGAGAATCAACATCATCAAAATGGCAATACTTCCCAAAGCACTGTAAAAATTCAATGCAATCCCTATAAGGATACCCATGACATTCTTCAAAGAAATGGAGCAAACACTCCTGAAATTTATATGGAACAATAAGCCCCCATGAATAGCTAAAGCAATTCTTGGGAAAAAGAAAATGGGAGGAATCAACCTCTCTAACTTCAAACTCTACTTCACTTAATCACTTAATCACTTAACTTCCCGTTAGTCGTCGATTTGCTCGAGCGGGCGCCAGTAACGTCTCCATTTGTCCCTGTCGCATGCTAGTGTAGCCCGATGGCATCTGTTCGCTCCTGGAACATGAAGAGCCTCAAACCGATCGTTCATGATCTTGACAAAGAAGTCTGACCATCTGGTAGGTGGGCGGCCATGCGGTCTTTTGACATCCCATGGAATCCAGTCGGTAACAGCTCTAGTCCAACGGTCTTCTTTAAATCTCATTACGTGACCAGCCCATCTGATTTTTGACACCTTGGCAAATGAGACAGCGTCCCTGATTCTTGATCGTCGACAGATGTCGGAACTCCGGATTCTTTCTCTCATTTGAGTGAAATGTGATATTCCAAGCATAGCTCTTTCTATTCTTCTTTGGGAGACCTGAATAGCGTTCTCATCCTGTTTGCATAGGGCCCAGGTCTCTGAGGCATGTTAATGCAGGAAGAACAGTGGAATCAAAGAGATATGCCCGGAGCCGGAGGTTCTACGTCCTCTTAGCTATTTCTCCGATGTTCTTGAAGGCGTTCCAAGCCGCTCTCTTCCTCCTGCGCAGCTCAGGTGCCAGGTCATTTTTCATGTTGACCTCTCGACCTAGGTACACATAGCTGTTGCATTCGGAGATGGTCGTTCCATTGAGAGCGAATGGGGCGTCAGGAACAAGGCTGTTTCTCATAAACATTGTCTTCGTAAGATTCAGCTGTAGTCCTACCTTTCCACACTCACGGTCAAAGTCGGCCAGCATTTGTGCCGCGTGGCTGATGTTTGGTGTTATTAAAACAATGTCATCAGCAAAGCGGAGGTGGTGTAGTTGCCGACCATCTATCTTCACTCCCATTCCTTCCCATTCCAGTCGTCGCATGATGTTCTTGAGGGTGGCACTGAAGAGTTTCGGTGAAATGGTATCACCCTGCCGCACCCCTCTCTTGACATCAACGATCACTTCTTTGTAGAATGGTGAGATCCTGATAGTGAAGCCTCAATACAGCTCACGGAGGATCCTGATGTATTGGGCTTGAATGCCCTGATTGGCTAGGGCTTCAATGACCGCTTCCATCTCAACAGAATCAAAGGCCTTCTTTAAATCAATGAACGTTAAACAGAGCGGCATCTTGAACTTCCGATATCGTGTGGATATTGTCGATGGTGCTGAATCCTTTGCGGAACCCGGCTTGCTCTCATGGTTGTCCTTCATCTAGTGTTCTGCCAATCCTATTTAGGATGACTCGAGTGAACAACTTGTAGATGACAGATAATAGGCAGATTGGGCGATAGTTGCCAATGTCATTCACCTGATCCTGAAGGCTTCAACGACATGGCAGCACTGAGAAGGATGAGAAAGGAGAGGCCGACAAAATCTCAAGGCCGACCTAGGTTGCCACAACGAAGGAAGACAAAAATGATCGTCTGTACTTTCAATGCACGTACGCTAGCATCAGATGCATCCATCGAGGACTTCATGGTACAAGCACGAATGATCAAGTACGACATCATTGGTCTGACCGAGACAAGAAGGCACGAATCTCACCATGCAGTTTTCGACACTGGAGAAGAATTGTTCCTCGGAACATGCGATAAAAGAGGTGTCGGATGCGTCGGTGTCCTTGTCAACACAAACTTGGCCAAGAGCATTGATTCATTCGAATGCCTAACAACCCGAATCGGACGTTTACATTTGAATAGATGTGGCTCACTGCCTGCAGTTTCTATCTTTGGTGTCTACGCACCAACATCTCATTATGATGAAAGAGAAATCGAGAAGTTCTACATGGAGCTAGAGAAGTTCTATAAAGAAGACCACACCTTCTACAAGATCATTGTGGGTGATTTTAAAGCCAAGATAGGACCGAGAAGATCAGCTGAAGAACTTCACATTGGGACCCATGGCCTAGAATGGAACGAACAGGGTGAGAGACTGTCTGAGTTCATCATTTCGACCAAGACCATCCATGGTAACTCACAATTCCAGAAGGCAGAATCTAACGATAGACATGGGAGTCTCCCGGTGGACGATTCCACAACGAAATAGACCACATCATATTCAATCGACGGTTTTGCCTGACTGATATCGCTGTTGTCCAAAAATTTTTAACGGGATTGGACCACCGTCTCCTTCGTGCAAAATTCTACTTCACAGAGCAGGGAGAAAGGGCTGCAAAGTTCAAAAAGAGAACTCCCAGAATGACCACCAACTGGGAACTCTTTGGTACTATTGTGGCAACATGGGAAGATGCCATTGTTGACAACATTGACGAGGAATACGATCGACTGGTTCAGCACCTCCATGAATGTGCAAGGAACGCCAAGAGGGAGATAGTCACAAAAAATCGCCTATCTTCGAAAACTCTTGAGCTAATTCGCCAGTGTGGTTTGGCGCATGCCTCAGGCAACCACAAGCTAACGTCTGAGCTCACAAAGCAGTGCAGAGATGTGATAAAGGAAGACCTCAAAGAGAGAAGAGCAGAAGTACTGGTAGATGCGGCAGAAGCCGGGAAAAGTATTCGTAATGCCCGCCTGTCCTTCACCAACTACAAGACCAAGATGACTGCCCTCCGACGTCCTGATGGATCCATCACATCCTCCAGAATGGCAGTGAAGAAGATTATCCATGACTTCTACTCAAATCTCTTCAATAGCCATGTCCACTTGCCGACATACCAAATTCCACAGGATGGATATGTCGTTCCCAACATTCTCCCTTCCGAAATCCGACACGCCATTTCGTTGGTAAACAAACAAACAGCACCCGGCCCAGACAAGGTCAGACCTGAACACCTGAAGAACCTGCCGTCGGTACTCATCAATACACTGGCTCGGCTCTTCACTCACTACCTGTCTGAATGCAAGGTTCCGTCCCAATGGAAAACCAGCAGGACTGTACTACTGTTCAAGAAGGGAGACATCCATGACATTGGCAAACTCTACTACAAGGCAGTAATAATTAAAACAGCATGGTACTGGAACAAAGGCAGAGCTGCAGACGAATGGAACAGAGTTGAATATACTGACATTTCCTCCCAAACATATAATCATCTAATTTTGATAAGGGGGCAAGAAAAGTGAAATTGAGCAGGGAAAATCCTCTTTAATAAACTGTGCTGGCAAAACTGGATGACTACATGAAAAAAAGTGGGCTCAGATCTCTGCCTAACACCATGCACAAAAGTAAGATCGAAATGGATTTATGACCTCAACATCAGACCGGAATCCGTAATGTTTATTGAAGACAAAGTCGGCAAAACTCTCCATGATATTGAAGCTAATGGTATCTTCAAAGATGCCATGTCACTGGCCAAGCAAGTGAAAACAGAGATAGACAAATGGGACTATCTTAAACTAAGAAGCTTCTGCACCTCAAAAGAAACAGTGACCAAAATACAAAGACAGCCTACAGAATGGGAAAGGATATTCACCAAATACACATCCGACAAGGGGTTGATATCAAGGATATACAAGGTACTGGTTGAACTCCACAAGGAGAAATCACCCAGCCCCATCAAAAAAATGGGGCAAGGAAATGAACAGATCCTTTCGCAAAGAAGAAATCTGAATGGCAAAAAGGCACATGAGAAAATGCTCTACAACACTAATCATCAGAGAGATGCAGATCAAAACAACAATGAGATATTATTTCACAACACAGAGACTGACCCACATCCACAAGAAGAAAAGCAACCAATGCTGGCGCGGATGTGGTGAGAAAGGGACCCTTCCTTCACTGCTGGTGGGAATGCTGGCTGGTCCAACCTTTTTGGAAAACAGTATGGACGATTCTCAAAAAATTAGAATTTGATCTCCCATTTGACCCTGCTATAGCACTCCTGGGAATATATCCCAGAGAGGCAAAAAGGTATAGTCGAAGTGACATCTGCAATTCTTTGTTCATTGCAGCACTCTTTACAATAGCCAGAATCTGGAAAAAACCTGAGTGCTCGAGAACAGATGACTGGTTAAAGAAACTTTGGTACATTTACACAATGGAGTACCGTGTAGCTGTTAGAAAAGATGAAGTCATGAAATTTACATACAAGTGGTACTACATGGAAAGTATCATGTTAAGCGAAATGAGTCAGAAAGAGCGGGATAGACACAGAAAGATTGCATTCATCTGGGGAACATAAAGCAACAAAAAGGGAGACTAACACCCAGGAATGGCTGAGATTAGTACCAGGCATTTTGCTCCATGACTTGAAGGCCAGCCACACGTGCTAGGTGAAAAGGAAGCTCAGATAGAGAAGAGAGCACCAAATAAAGGGTGTTGTTAGGACCCTCCCAGGGTGGGAGAGGCATGCTGAAAGTGGTCTATAGACCAAACATGATTGCCACTCAATGCCTCTCTTGCAAAACACAGTACCTAAAAGAGAGAGAGAACAAGGGGGAATACCCTGCCACGGAGGCAGGGTGGGACGGGGGGGGGTGGAGGATGGGGGGGATGCTGGGACCCATGGTGGTGGAGGATGGGCACTGGTGGACGGATGGGTATTTGATCATTGTATAACTGAAACCCAAGCACAAAAATTTGTCAGTCTATAACTGTACCTCATGGTGTTTCACTAATAAAAAATTTTTTTAAAAAATCTGAAAAAAAATTTAAAAGATGCATACTATAAGAAATTATGTCAGATACTGTTGGATAACTCTGGTTTGTCCTTTATCCCTGGCCCTGGCAACAGGGAGCTTAGGTTTATTGGATTGTACCCATCATAGTGCTCCTAAGGCACTCCCATCCCTCTGTGTTTATATTTAACCTCTTCTCTGTGCTCTGCTTCCCCAACCGGTTAATCACCTTTATCCCCAAAGCAGTACCGTGACTTGTAAAGTCAAATTCTTCAGAAATCTCTGGATTTGTATTTGAAGTGAAATATTGCTTTTCTCCTTCCCTGGTATCCGTTTGCATAGTTTACTTCAGAGCAATGATCTTTTTGTATAAACACGGAAGACATTTAATACTATGCTTTTGTATCTTAAAAGTTAATGACTCCGAGTAATAGTCACTCCTGGGCATCTGTTTTCTTGACTTAAGTCTCAGTTACCTTTAGTTACTAGCACCCCAAAAGCAGGGTCCCGACAAGGGACTGGATGGACCCAGGACAAGCTGTAAGCTACTCTGACATTGAAACGGATCAGGCCAAGTGCCATAATACCTAACTATAAGTTAAAAGCACAGTGATGGACAACTTCTGTCATGATCCATAGAGTAACAACTGGATTAGGAACCTGCAAGGGTTGGGAAAGACTAATCTGGCCTGAGCACTGTAGTATGGAACATCTTTAGTGAGATGCCCCTAGGAGATGCACCTTACAAGCTTAATGTATTGCTTACTGCATCCATATAAAATGACTAATATTATTAAGAAGAAAAATATTATTCTTAATATTATTAAGAAGAAAAATTAAGATGAATGTTTAAATGGTTGTAGGACTAAAGAAAGAAGAAACATATCCATAGGTAGTATTTAGCCCTTCAGTGGAACTCCTGGCTGCAGGAGATCTTGGTCTTATCTTAGAAGAGTTTCTCTCAGAAGGCAGGGCTTTCATAGGTTGATTGTGCTACCTGCTAGGTGTAGTTGCTACCCTCAGTGCTTGGAGATTGGGTACAAGACCAAGTCTGTGAGATGGAGTGCAGAGAGACCATCATGGGGGTCAGGAGGAGGAAGGAATGAGGGGCAGTGTGAAACTAGAATGGTGTGCTTATTGAAACTGGAACAGGTGAGTGGGGAGAATGGAATAAGCAGCGACTGATCACCAACCAGCCTGACGGCCCTGTTTCCTCATGTATCTGCTGGCGGGGGTGCAGGCCTGGATGTAGAAGCGGCTCATGCCACCGAATGCTTGAGGCAGGTGAGAGAGACCACGCCTGCCGCTACTCATTTATCTTGTGATTACACATTACACAATATATTTTAGTTATTTTTAGTAGTTCTGGATATATATATATATATATATATATATATATATATATATATATAACTTTTTTTCCACACAAGACTTTTAAATTCCATGGTTACCTTAGCAGCTGCTTGCTACTCCATTTGAACATTTTCTCTAAGAAAAAAATGTTAAATTACGTGGTGCTTTGCTCCCTTATTGATTTCCTTCTTCTTTCTCTATGTCCATTGATGGCACACCATGTCCTAGTTCTCTAGTCTGAAAAGGTACTGTCTAACAAAAACATGTTAGCCACCCTAATTACTTTTTAGACTTCCACATAGCCATACCTGAATTTGTTTTTATAAAAAATAGAATTTTAAATATTACAACTAGACCATTCTATATAATAGTAGTCTCTGTGCAAGTCATATTAAAACTAGTGAGATATTTACATTATCTGGTAAAAAATTCCTAGAAAACCAGAGGTTGTTTCATGGTTAATTCTATTCAAAGCAGGCTGGAGTGATAGCACAGCTGTAGGGCGTTTGCCTTGCATGCGTCTGACCTGGCCAACCCGAGTTTAATTCCTCCACTCCTCTCAGAGAGCCCAGCAAGCTATCGAGAGTATCTCGCACACACAGCAAAGCCTGACAAGCTACCCATGACGTATTCGATATGCCAAACACAGTAATAACCAGTCTCACAATGGAGATATTACTGGGCCCGCTTGAACAAATTGATGAAAATTGGGAGGACAGTGCTATTTAAAGCAGCTACAATTCAAGTGCCTAAAAGTTCTATGTGGCTGGTGGCACACTAGACAACACAGCACTAAAACTTGGATTTGCCTTTTATTCTTTCTCCCTCATTGTCCATATTCAAATTTTCATCTTGTCTCTGAAATCTTTATATAATTCATTTGTAATTTTCCTTACTATCCAATTTATTTTCCCAACAATCTTCTTAATTAACACAGAGGTGTTCCCATCTATTCTGATTTCTTATTGCAATCCATCAAATAAACAACTGTCAGGCCCGTTTTATTAAAGTGCCATCTGAAACCATCAGTAGCTTCCAATTACCTATTCAAAAGTACTAAACCATCTTGATTACAAATCCCTCTAAAAAATACCTTGTGTCATTTTTTCATTGCTCACCTTGATTCAGGTAATCCGAAATACAGATTGTGTAGAGTTGTTTCCAACCTTTTTCCTATATTATCTCTATGTTCTTTTGGCAACTGATACCCTTGTTCAATAACTAATAAATTAATATCTTAATGACATAAAATAAATAATTATGATGGAAATATTTAATGATGAAATATTTTCCTTTTTTTAAAGTCATGGAACTCTACATTTTAATTAACAAATGCCAGATCTTCCCAATTAGACAATCTCTTTATTCTTTCAAGCAAAATTTTATATATTTCTCATGCAATTTGGGAAAATCTACTTTATTTATTATATTGAATATGATTTTCATAAAAAATTATTGCCTTTCTATATTTTAACCTTTGGGTAAAATAGTGTCCTTAAAATTTTAATATTCTATTCAGCATTCAGATACTACAATAATTTATGGGTTGCTAAAAGAATCGAATCTTTTATACATATTGATGATGATACGCAGAATGTAGAAAAGTAAATTTTTAAATATTTTCTCATTACTAGAAAATAAATGGACAGAAAGGCAAAATAGTTAATAATAAGATACATGCAAATATATAAAACTTAGACAGCAATGCAATCAGAAAAAGCCAACACCAAGCTTGGAAATTGGTCAAGTGATAGAGTACATACCTAGTAGGTTCAAGGCACTCAGCTCAGTTCCTTGCATTGCATGGCCTTGCAATCGTGTCCAGAAGTGTCCTCAGTTCTCCAGAGCACCTGGTGTGGTCTATATATATTTTTGTAAAATTTTTTTAAAAAATAAATTCACTAATAGAAATGTAAGGGGGAGAGAATGAGAGAGAGAAAGAGAGGAGAGAGAGAGGAGAGAGAAAGGAGAGAGAGATGAGAGACAGAGAGAGAGAAAGAGAGAGGTATTCAAAACAGAACATGGACTTGTTTGTTTATCCAGATGGGAAAAAAAGCTCAAATAAGAAAAAAATAAGTTTGCTCTTCAAGCCCATACTCTCTCGAACATGTATCTTGCTTACTTGTCTTTGTTTCTTTACTTGCTTATTTCTGCTCTAGAGAAACCTGTGTTCTTTTTAACACATATTTCTGCTCTTTCTTTCCTCTCACATCTTTCTAAGCAAGTTTCATTCAATTAAAAGCTTCCTTGCTCCAGAGGATTGAAGGAAGAAAGGGATGGAGGGAGGGAAGGAGAGAAGGAAGAAAGGGAAAGAAAGAAAAGAAAAAAATACCATAAAAGTTAAATTACAAAAAAAAAATCAGTCAACACCTACCCCATAGAGTTCTTTGGGTATTATAAATGTTTTATATGTTGAGATGTTTTGAAAAATACTGAATATAAGAAAAAGGGCTGATAACATTACTGAAGTATTGTCATACTCAAACACAAAATATATGCTCAGGAATGTTCTTTCCAAACCTTTTATCATGATTTTAGCTGTGAATATCACCTATATTCTCCCAAGTAATGTCATACCCAATATTCAGAACTATAATTATGTCTTTGGTTCCAGAGCAATAAAACACAAATTTATAAAACTGTAGACCAGTGATTTATAAAGAAATATAGAAGTTTGGAGATGAAATTAAATTAGTGAAAAGAGATTAATTGTGCAGTATACAAGTTAAAGTAGCAATCATTTTGGCTACCTGCCTTAAAGGCACTTACACTCTTAGAGTAAATTCAAAGAAGGAAAACAATGCTAAGTTTTGAATGAACACCGAATGCCCTTTTCTTCTAAATATACAAATAAATATTTAAGTCCCTGGTACATTTTCACTTTCTGTGCAGATGGCTTCCATGATTATTTCTCCAACACATAATTACTTCTTTTTTTGCATTTTTATACATTTTATTTTCATAAAGTAGTTCACAGTAGTTCATTACCGATAATATTCAAACACCCACCCAACCAGCGAGCATCTTCCCACCACAATAAGAAGGAAGTGTGTGAAGGTTGTTGATTTCATTCTGGGGCCATTTAAGCCCGTATTTAAGAGAATACAAGTAAGTATGTTAAAACCAAACACATGAGTGCTACTTTAGGTACATCAGTGGGCTAGAGTATAAGAGGTTGTATGGCCGCGAATGCAGTCACACACTCCAGGAAATATTGCATTGCTCTCTTCCAGGAGCTTTGTTTTATAGTCTCTGGATCTTGGCCATTGATAAGATTACATGGTACCAGTGGCAGTTTGTGGGTGTGACTGCCAAGCTACTGGAAAACTGAGAATCTGGGTGGAGGAGGCCCAGTCCCGATCCAAGCAGGCTTGGCAATCTCAGTCACGGGTCCTGCATACCTGGGTTCCTCTGCCAGTTCCTTTATGTATGAGGCTCGTCTGAGTGTGTGGAGAATGGCCTTGAGTATGGCTGCAGCTGGGTTCTGGAGGTTTTCAGCTGCCAGGGTTCTGCTTGGGTGGGGAGTGAAACTCAACCCGCCCCCCTCCAAGGGGGCCCCGGTGAAGACAGCCTGGCACAGGGGCAAGAGATTCTGCCACATAATTACTTCTTATCACAAGTAGGAATATTCTCTGCATCTATGCCAACCATATAAATTCAACACCATTTAATTATGCAGGGACACAGGTAGTGACATAATTCAAACCAGAGACAGTGAACCACTTAGTGTTGTAGATATTTTTCAGTTTCTAACGGCCTATCAACTGAAACAGATTGAGGTATTTTTTATAGCTGAATCATTTTGAAGCTAAAGAGAGACAGTAGTCACTGACTTATTTGGATATTTTAATATTTAATATCTACAGTGAAAATTTCTTTCAGGAGTTTGACTTGGAAAAGAGTTTAGCATGTGTATGCTTTATACAAGCTGATAATTGGGGTCAGGTGTACCTCAATAATAGAGCACCTTCTTTGCCTGTATGAGGCCCTAAGTTCAATCCTCACTACCAGAGACAAAACAAATAAATTTAAATAGGGCACTTAATATAAGGGTCCTAAAATAGGGCACTCAATGTAGGTTTTCATATATTTTTAAGTTTAATCTGAAATTTTGTGTTTATAATACTACAAATAATGGTTTCTTGTGGACATAATTTCAACACCAAACCCATCACCATGTTAATAAGACAATTTTCCTAGTCCCATTATGACTACAAGCAGTAAGGCCTAACCTTGATTACTGATGTTTTCCGTGGAGATTCCTTGTTGACACATTAGCCACTGCTGCCTCTGATTGCAAAATGAACCACTTTATAGAGCTATCCTTTCTCCTGACCAGATGTTGTTAGCTAGTTACCAGTGGAAATGACCCTGGAGTACCTAAGAAAATGCTTCCCCAGGAGGAAAACAGGACTTCCTGCCAATGAGGTCAAGTAAGGATGAAGTAGCTTTAATTTAATAACTTACAAGCTGTGACCTATTTTTATTATAAACTAAAGAAAATGAATTATGAATAGGAAATTTACCAATAAAATTACCATAGTTGGTTTCCTTATAAACTACATAAATGCAATAGTAGTCAAAGGAAGCTTTATTTTACTTGTAGATAAAAACTAATCGTTTATATATGTTCTTTTACCTTGAGAGGAGTCATGATAATTCAATATGGCATGTTTACACATCATTATTTACAAACAGTTATAATTATAAAACTCATAGCTATACTCAAATTTGCCCATAAAACTATGGGTAAAGAGTAGAAATATTTGCTCAAGAATTTTTTAGAGAACTGCTACAATATAAAGAACTGATTGAGATAATTTAATGAAGCTTATATTTATATGCTGAAATATAAAGATATTCTGGTAGAGTTTGGCCTAACTATTCATTAATTTCAGAAATAGCAATTGGTTGATAAATAGAGTATTTGGGCCAGGAATAGAGTATGAGGAGGAAGAGCAGAAGTAATGTAAGTGGGACTGAGAATAGGCAAAAGTGGTGCTCAAGTTCATTTTAGGGGGTGGACTTTATTTAGAGATTAAAATTTAGTTGTCTGTAGAACCATCCTCTCAACTTTATTATATCTATGTGGTTTGATATTCTTATGTAGAGATAAGTTTACATAAGAATGAAATGTCATGGATATGAGAAGATAGTATAGGGCTAATGCCTTACATGCATTCAGTTGGATCCCACACCACATATAGGCACATGGTTCCTCAAATTCTGCCAGCAGTGACCCCTGAGCAGAGTCAGGAGGAAGCCCTAGGCCCTTGTGAATGTGACTCAAAAACAAAACACAAAGAGAATAAAATGTAATTCTTAAGTAAACATACTGAGATAATTACCCTGAAGTACTCACACTTTCTTTTCACTGTCCCTGTCCTCCAGTTGTTTGTCGATTTGCTCAAGTGGGCCCAGTAAAATTGTGAGACTTGATACAGTGTTTGGCGTATCAAATATATCACGGGGAGCTCGCCAGGCTTTGCTGTGTGGGCGAGACACTCTCAGTAGCTTGCTGGGCTCTCCAAGAGGGATGGAGGAATCAAACTTGGGTCAGCCATGTTGACCATGTGCAAGGCAAACACCCTACCTGATATGCTATTGCTCCAGCCCACACTTTCTTTTACCTAATAATAATAAATTACCATTAGCCTATTACTTGTAGTGTCTCTTCATGTGGTATGTATGTGTGTGAGTGTGTACATGTGTGTGCGTATATGTTCCCATATGTGTCTGTGTTCCTAAATGTTCAAGGAAAAGAGTAAAACATAACCTCCTACACTTTTGGTACTTACTTCTTTTTCAAAAGAAGCATCAATCACTGCTTATTAGCACCAAATCCTATTCACAAGCTTACATAATTTATTAAGTTGAATTTTTTTATTCCTAAAGAGATAAATTTATTTCTTATGTTGCCATCTTCAATGTTTATCTATATCTGTTTGAATTTCTATTAGCATATATAGGAAAGTCTCTGTAATTTATATACATTCATTGTTCCTGGCTTGCTTAAGTAAATTTACACTTAATCAAATATTTGTCTGGATATACACAGATAAAAGGAAATACCTTTAGCAAAACCTTGCATATTTCAGTGAATTGTAGAGAATTTCACAAAGTTTGCAAAGTTGATAGTAAATACTAACTCCTACTAGAGAGAGAAGGATGCCACCTGCCCACTTCACCCAACAAATCTACAGAAATCTAATGGATAGACCTATGAAACTATATACGTAGAGAAATTGCCTTTAAGCAAATGTTATGCTGGAAGGAAAAAAAACTGTCAAAAGAAAAATATCTCTTTAAAATGAGATCTCTGGAAATGAAAAACTTAAGATAACTGCCAAACATCCCAAACTCCCCACCCTCAACTTAATAATGGCACCTATATTTCACCAGAAATAAAATTTTATTAGTAACATGTCAAATATGTTTTAAAATACAATTACCTTTCTTATTCCTTTCAGTTTAAAAAACAATCCAATAGAAACTCTAAACCATGACCCAAATATTTCCAAATGTGAAAAAGACATATTTTAGATTATGTAACAGATACACATTTTTCCAAATAAATGTTGTAGAACACCATCTGCTTGATATTTGGGCACATTCCCACATAACTAAATTTCTGCTTTTCTCCTTTTGTTAATGACAAATTTATGACACTATATTTCACAATAGCTATAGCAACAGTTTATGACCAAAGGAGAGCCTGACAAAAATTACTTGGCATGCTCAATTAGACAATTTATGCAACTCTCTCATCTACACCAAACCTTCACCCTTTACCCAGACACTATCAAATGAAGAGAAAAAGGAAGTCCATAGTGAGAAGAGGATGTTTCGTGCTTTAAAAAAGTCCAAAGGAAGAAGTTGAAGATTCTAGTAGCATTTTTCAACTCAGGTTTATGAACAACTTTAGCATATCAAGCTACCCATAAATCTGAATTTCACATAGAATACTTTTATAAGTTTTTCTCTTATCTTGCCAAGGAATAAATTGGAAAATTCTTGCAAACCCTAGATAGAATTTGCTTCTTCATGTTGTCAAGTGAAGTTTCCTTATCTGAATAAATTTTAGGGGAAAAATAAAACAAAGATATTTACCATATATCATTTCCTCACTGATAAGAATGTACAACCATATTCTTTTGCTGCATGTAATATAGATAAAATTTTTAAATGCACAAATTTCTGTGTACTTCACTCTCTAAAGTATTTTTGTATTTGTAGCCAACTTGGAAGAATAGTTTATGGTGATTTTTGCTTTTTATTACTTTTTAATAAATAAAACTATTGAAAATAGGTATAAACTCATATTATTTTTAAAATATAAGGGAATAGGGGTTGATTGTGTATTTTGCTTTAAGTGATAAAGAGCCTCAAGACTCCAAATTTTGTTAATGTAATGGTCACCCTCACATCTTCTGGGAAAAGAGAAACACAGACTCACAGGCCACATTTCTGATCTACTAAAAGGAACCAATGTTTTAACAAGGTCTCCAATGACTTAGATGCACAAAAATATTGGAGAGGTACTAATGTAGAAAGCTGTTCTTTAACAGATCTGTCCATCTGTAGAGCAAGAGATGGGCAAAGAAAAGACAACTCTAACGGTAAAATTTTTGTTTAAAATATTTGGTCATGAATGTAACAAGTTTTTTGACATGGCTCTTTTAATAAAGAAACATAAAACCAAAAGAAACACATTACTGGCATGTAGTAATCACATTTGAGAATAAAAAATATACATTACAGAGCCATATATTACATAAATATTCATGAACTTCTTGACTTAATTGTATACAATCTTCCAGTATTTCTAATCTGTGATATTTTCATTAGGAAAGCATATACAGCTGGTAACTTACATTGAATTGCAAAATCATTATTTTAGAGGACAATTATTTACTGACCAAGTATAATAGTTCCAAAAATAATTATATTAAGAAATTATAATGAATTCTATTTCAATACACTCTGGACTTTTTTTTCCTAAAGAAACTCAATCAGTACTGCAAATTGCTCTTTCCCTAGTATCTTTGTGTCCATTAATATCAATACTAAGGGGAAAACAGGGGTCTAACTGAGATTTAGAAGAGAAATCAGTGGGAGAAGAGGGTGATGGCTGGAGTAGCTGTATAAAGAATACTCTAAATTTATGGAAGCAGTTCACTGGCACAAGGCAAAATAAAGCTATTCTATTCTCGTACATACTGATATACAAATCTCAGACTATGATTTTTTGACTTTCTCATTTACATTAATATTACCCTGATTACCTCTGTAAAAATTACAAAAGCTAGGAAAGCCAGAAGAAACTGTTCTGTACTTGCACTTGTTTCTTTTCCTCCCCCTATGACCTCTTGTACCCCAGTGATGAGCTAAGGCCAAACGTGTTTTTCTTTTGCAATTCTAGTTTGCAATCAAGTACAAAATATGCTGAAAAATATAATGTACGCCCCTACAGCTCTATGATATATGTCAGGAGACCTTTCCTTTTCCTATGCATCTTTGTAGTTTCAAATGCCTTCAGAGACACATGCTTGAGAGCCACTCCATAGTTTGAGAAATGCAAATGTGATGTCCAATAAAATATCTCTATATTTTAAAATAAAACTAAACTCCCACTCCTCAAAGACCAGCTTCAGCAAAAGGATTGTGTACTGTTCCTACCATATCTTCTACCCTGGCAAAATTTCTGGGTCATAATAGATGTTCAATATTTGATAATTCCTTCAACAGAATTTATTCAATCTGAGGCTGTACATTAAAATTTGATCAGGAGTTTCAACAAACCCAGGCTTACCATTTAGTCTTTTCTCCAACTTAATTTCTACTTTTTTTTTTAAAGTTCTCATCTACCCAGGATCTTAGTTTAAAGATATTTCACAGTAATACATCTCATTGAATACAGATGCTGAGTAGAATCTAGTCCTTGGTGACTGAATAATGGGTGAATTAAAAAAATTATGGGGAGCAGTATTTGAGGTGTACAGCCAATATAAGAAAGCAAAACTGTGTAATTACCTAAGCATTTCCTCTCACATGAAACAATTTTCTCTTCCACATACTAATCCTGTTCCTTATTTTTCTGATTCTCCCTTCACATCCCCTTCCTCTTCTATGATCTCTCTTTTCTCTTTTAGAATATCATTTCTAGGTCTTTAAACTGTAGTCAACTGCCTTTGCTCAACATTTCCAAAGGTATTCAGATTTTCCTGTCATCTTACTTTTTCTAAAGATAGCACTTGGTACCTGTGAAAAGATATCCAGGATCAAGAAAAGTTGTACCTAGTGTCTCAACTCTTGCTTCTACTATAATAAACATGTGGGGTGGGGTCAGCAGAGCATGTCTGTGTAAAGCTCCTCACAGATCAGTTCTCCATGGAAAAATGACAGTAATCTTATTGGTTAACTTAGACAAGTTTACACAGTTTAAACACAAATCATTTTTAAGTCAAGATAACATTAGGTTACTCCTTATCTATAAATAGTTTATTGGAAAAAATTAAATGCCCTAGAGAATATTTTAGCCTGTTTTGAAATCAACAGTTAAAAATAAAAGAAGCATATTCACAGATACTGCTGGTTTCTAAGACAGTTTCTTTTCTCTAGAGATGACTACACAGATCAGAGAACTCATTTAATTGTGTCACCAAATAAAACATTTAAAATATTGTGGGTTCCTTGACCAAGAGTTCTGCCTTTAAGATTTCTTACATGCAATAAATGTTAGAATTTCACAATTTACTGAATATTTTTTCTCTCTTCTATTCCAAAGTATGTGGTGCATTTATGACCTCAGACAATTTTCAAATACAGCATTTTTCCAAGTCATATTTATTATCACTGTTACATGTTTATAAATACTATTGTAAATAAAGCCAAACATTCATTTTGTTACATAACTTAAAACTATTAGAGACCAAATTATATTTTAAATTATATGATAGTGTAATTATTCTTTAAAATTTAGGTCTTATTTTTAATATCCCTATTTTAAAAGAAATATACTTTTAAAAGAAGTGTTCTAACAATTAAGGAATTTTATAAGTACAAAAAGTTATCTAACTTTGGTGCCAAATTTTCCTCTTAATTTTTAAATAGTTTATTTGTAATTCAAAGCTATCTCACCATTAATACTACATTGTCTTTGAAAAGAAGCCGCAATTCTAATTTTTAAGTTAGAATTATACAGCTTTAGTTCCTAATTCTGATTGGGCAATTAAATAGATAACTAATTTTTTAATCAATTACATATATATAATATATATATATGGTCTTCAACAGTGTATAGTAATAGGGCTTTATACCAAATGATCCACATTAATCATCCTGAAGATTATTAGAGGGAGCAAGTAGTGAATTAAAACTAAAATGTAAATTATCCTGTATAGGGGTAGGCCCTCTTGGTTACAAGACTGAATTCAAACAGAGAAGATAAAATGTCAATAAATCACAGTAACTAAATTTATGAAGACATAAGATTACTGAAGTATTGGAATATCTTCTCTTAAAGTAGTGCCTTTGATTATTGATATTATGTAGAATTTGATTTGAAAGCATGTTAGAAAGCAAATAATTCCCAATCCCAATGTTCCTCTAGTCCTCTGCAAATCCTTATTTTTGATTCTTATCTTTATTAGCATAATCTCTCTAACACTTGCTTTTACATCTTTGGTATTTTCTTGAATATACCTTTGGCACCTAGTTTTCCCAATCTGTTTTATCAATTAACGACAAGTCTTTAAGTGGTATGCTCCATAGGACATAACTCTGGACATTAAAATCAGACATCACATTCAAACCTCAAAGAACATATTATGAACCACTTTAAACAACAATTTCAAGAATCTATTCATTTTGTTAAATAATGATTTTTTGATTGCAAAATATAGGGAACTATTTAAACTTTACCACCAAAGGCATTCTGAAATATTTTGTCAAATATTGAATGATCAACTATTATACAAAAATCAGTGCAAAGTTTCATCCAGGCAGCTTTAAATGCACTCTTAGATGAAGAAATAATGTTATGTTTAATTTCAATTATCGCCAATTTTAGCAGATAATATTTGTCTTAATTATCAATCTATTAAAAGCAATTTTTACTTGCCTATCTTTTTCCTGAGGATCACAGCCTATAAAACTGACATCATAAATAAAATTCTAAAGTCTTAACAAAAGGTCCACCACAAATCTCAACTAATCCTTAGAACTTAGAGATAAGCCCATCTGCAAGGCATTTTATTAAATTTCATCTTTAGAGGAAAATCTATCAAACCAAAAAAAGAGAAAGTAAAATGGATGAGTTTGGAGTGGTCTGGTTGTTACATTCAGCAGTTGAGTTGTAGTATGTTTGCCCCATCTTTAATTGTCACTAAAGGTAAAAGAAGGGCTTCAATTATTTGGCACAATGCTTGACAAGCCAAAGCATTTGAGAAATAAACTTAGTCTTCTCATTATTTACAGAAATTACATTAACAATCCACCCTTAATCTTCTGGTATGGTACAGTATCGATTTGATCTGTTACTTTTTGTTTCTCTCCATTGAGTAGCAGAATTTAGAAAGAGGGAGATTGAGAATTTTCGTAGTTCTGTATGAACTCATATAGGTCCTTTCCTACATATACACCTTTTTATACTTTGGGGAGGGGGGAGTCGCTTTTATAACACCTATTTGCTACTTTGAACATGGGAACATTTTGTCAATTTGATTTGATGACATTAAGGACTGCTGAGTAATAACCAGGGTTTTCATCAATCAGTTCAGCATGCATCTCATCTTTGATCTCAAGTGCATTGGTAATTAGTGCCTTATGTTAACATCTTCACTATAAACAGTTCAGGCATTTAGAAACATAATGGACTTAACAGTTACTTTAATTCATTTTATAAATAAGCAACTGAGAATTTTGCTCCAAGTGGCTGCTAGTATAGCCCATTCCATAAATGGCATTCTCCGAAGCATAAGGCACAATATGATATGAATGCAGCTCTTCATAATAGAGAGACTGAGAACAGCATTCCTGTACCATAAACTTCAGCCGTTTTCTTGTATCAGAATAAGAAGTCTTATAACACGGAGCTTCTTTAAAGTATTCATAGCTCTCTTTTTCCGTCTCTAGATGTATCTTCCTCAGCAAATTGTTAATTAACACAGACCTTCTTAAATAGGTTTCTGGGTCTTCAAGAAACCTGAGCTTCTCCAGAGAAAGTTTGAGAATGCAAGTCCTGTCCTCAGGCAATATCAGGTGCTAGAAAGCAAACACATAGTTAAATCTACCTAGTTCTATTTGTTTAACTTGTTAGTAGAGTTCAGTTTCCGCGTTTATAACAGTGCTAATATCTATGGTTTGTAAAATTCATTTTTATATTTGTCACTTTTATTTTAAGCACTATAATTTACAGTACTGTTAAATGACAGCATTTCATGCATAGGAAAACCCCAATACAACATTCTTAAGTTGTTTCCCCAACCTCACCTGTCTCAACCTACACCGACTCCATTCCCCACACCGGTAAGCTCAGTTCTGTAGAAGAGTTCTCACGCTTTATTGTCTTGGATATTTGATAGTCCTAAGCCATATTTTTAAAATATTTCACATACAAGAGAGACCATTCTGAAGTCCATCTCCTTTTGTATTTTTATAGTTTTGATGTACAAGGATAGCTCTATATATTTTTAAAGCTTTTTTTTAAATAGCAGAGTCTTTTCTATTGAGAATACATATAAAACTGAAAAACAATAAATGAGCAAACTCTTACTTTTGGAAAATACCCATGGCAATCTTGATGTAAATCTTCTTCTTCTGCATATTTTCTCTTAAAGTAGGCTACTTTCGACGTTGTTAATGTATATAGTAATACTTTTGTCGGATAAGCTAAACAAAATTAAATTGGAGAAAAGTCAGATTATATTGTAGCAAAAGTCCTTACAAAAGTTCTACTTGTCAAAGTAAATTGATGACCCCAAAAGTTAATGTTCTTCATTGTTCTTCAGAAGCAGCTGTCCAATGACTGAAAAGCCTATTTGGAAGCAACCGCTATCACTGGGACCATAAACATTTATATTCTACATTGGAGATTTATATTTATTTCTTTTTTTAGTCTCATTAAAATATTTACCAAATCTCTTTTTAACAATATGCCATATATTTTTATCTATCTATACCCCAAATGAAGATGGCTCACCAATAGTAATAATAATAATAATAATGTATGAATTTTTTAGCTAAACTAATTTACAAATGACATTGGGTTATTCAACTTAGTGTAAAATGGTCAGCAATACTTTACACTTTAAAGAAATAAAATGCCTATAGACAACAACTTCTTATGATTATAGGGACTAGCCTCCAACTCATAAGGCTTAAAGGAAGTTTAAGTAAGATTGTGACTAGTAAACTTGACCTGACCTTTGTTTTAATACCATTGCTACTAAGGATTCTGATTTAAGGAAGGATAAATTACTGAAAGCATATTTTCATGAAAGGGTAATTTTATTTTGAAAGAGTTCCTAGTGTGTACTCTAGGTGGTGCTCCTATCACAGACAAGAAGCTTGTTCAATAAGAAAAGCAAAAGAAGCTTCTAGTGAAAAGTGTTGAATGAATTTAGAACACAAACAGAGTCTGGACTAGTACTCATTCAACCTCTGGGAGTCACATTAGAAAGTTCAAAAATCACACTTTTACACTTAACCTACACCCTTAAATTCACCTAGTTTGATTTGTTGATTCACAAAATGAGTAGTTTATTAATGTGTTGGTTAAAACAAAACTTGAGGACATTCAATGTTTCGTATCTAAAGTATTTAAACTTGTAATTATTAAACATTAAAAATTTTACTATTCAATAATGTGCATCATCTATTTTTCTCTCTACTCAGTGGCATCTATAATTCATTTGACCTGCAGCTTTTTGTAGCTGTATGGTTTACCTAAACCATCAGGAAAATCCACAAAAATCATGCCTAAGGAATTCAAAGTTTTATTGCCACCACTGTAGATTATAAGCCAGAGTGCTCTAAATTATAGGTGGCATGTTTTGTAAGGGCAGATTTGTTCATTTGTTTGTTTGTTGTGGGGACACAACTGGCATTTCTCAGGGGTAACTCCTGGTGGTGTGCTGCTGGAGATGGAATGCTGAGGAAGAAATCCAAGTCAGCAACGTGCAAGGCAAATGCCCTCCCCGCTGTACTATAGCTCTGGCCCACTAAAGGCAGAATTTTATAAGAATTTTAAGTCACGGCAAGTCTGATCTAAAAATGATGAATGTGTATAGCCATTCATAATTACAGCAAAGGCAGTAGTGATTACTGTATTCTGTAAATCCTGAATTCAATAAGCAAAACTTGACTAATAAAGAACTTTAACAGATTTTGAAAGGCTTGAAGAAAAAGATAAAAGTTGATTATATTGAAAACAAAAGAAACATCACTAAATCCAGTATCTTAGGGACCGATTTGGGAGGTTGGTTTGGGGTGTTGGGCGGGGGAGGGGAGGATTGGCTGTGTTTTGCTTTATTTGGTTTTATTGTGAGTTCTTTTTCAGGATCTGTGTTTTTGGTTGGGGTGATTGTTTTAATACATTCTATGTATTAAATGTATTAAATTTAATACCCAGCTCTACTTAGGGCTTACTCCTCGTCCTGTGCTCAGGGATCTGTCCTAGCAAACTAAGGGAACCATATTCAGTGCTAGAACAAGATGGGCCATGTGTAAGGCAAGCAACCTGCCACCTATACTATTGCTTCAGCCCTTAAATGTATTTAAGGAATTTAATCAATTAATTATTGCAACTAAGTTCTTTTAAAACTATGTAGTAAATGTCTCAGTGACACTCAACTGTTAGTGAGCATCAAAGCTATCCTTAAACAGATTGCTGGTTCCCACCCCCAGAGTTTCTAATTTAGTAGGTCTGGGTTAGAAGCAGGATTTATATTTCTAAGTCATTTCCAGGAGAGGCTGAAGCATTGGGCCTGGGGACTACATTTTGAGAAGATCTATGTTATAATATGAAGCAAGAAGAGTAGTAATACTACAAAGGCAAGTTTAAAAGCAAGGAATTTAGCAAGTCAACTGATTAGAATGTCAAGCAATAGGCTTAATTGAGTTGTGTTGTTATTGCTACATTGGGTACATTGGCTTAAATGCCATAGCAGTGTGAACAAAGCCAGATTGCCTTTTAATAGTGAGGAAAGAATGAGGTCTCTTTTTAATATATATTCCTAGGTTCACATTAAAAAGCATCAATGAATGTTTAGCATTATAAGTTGGACACGTCCATGGTTTAATAAAAATAATAAGATCCACTGAATTACTTTGGAGAAAGGCGTGAGGAAAGGCTCAGAAATGAGGAGTTATTTTTTTATTTATGTTCTTTATTTTCCCAAAGTAATGCAATAAATATAGCATTTATGACTGCTTGAAATACTTTAAATTAATGATACAGTGAGGAGAGGTGGCAGCTTGGAAAACCAAATGTCAAATACAACAAATGATACTGTGGGGAAGATATTTATATTTAACAGATACACACACACACATACACACACACACACACACATAAAGACACAACTACAAGTTTCAGAAAGGTTTGTCCGATCTTCTTCAAGCAATTAGCCTAAGATACAGAAAGCATCATAACATGAAAATAGAGAACAAATTCTTAGGGGTCAGGGTGCTAGTTTTGAGCCCTCAGCTCCACGGGCAACAGAGTTAGCTACTTAGTTTATTGCTCTTAAAACTGTGTGTTGCTGAAATACTGTAAAGCTTTCACAGCTGAAATCAGTTTGAGAATTACCTCCTCACAGGCTGTTTAGCTATTTGAAATGTTTTCAACACCAAATTTTGTGAGAATGCTTTTAGCCACTGTTAAAGTTAAAACATATAGCAAACATAAGTTTCATCATTGGCTTTTTTGGCTGGATTGAAACTAAAAAAAACACAGAGCTGAAAACTACTTATTGATTACCTAGTTTAGCTCCTAAAGTTTACCAATAAAAAACTCAATGATTTACAGTATGCTATGTGGCTGAGTTTAAATTTTGAAATCAGTTGCAAATGGGTTTGAATTCCAGCTCTGTTGCTTCTTAGTTGTGTGACCTTGAAAAAATTATATAAACTCTCTACAAATCTCATTTGCAAAGTGGTGATAGAAATAATACTGGCTCATTGAATGACTGAAATAATTCATGGAAAGTGACTGGCACTGTGACTAGCATATGGCTTGCACTCAATCAAATTCTAGATTTTATTAGTGCCAATGGGAAGAAGAAACAAGGAAGAAATTCCAGCTTCGTCTCCAAATCATGACACTAAGTCCTTCTACCGCCCTGCCTCCCCGAAATACTAGATCATAATTAAAGAATTAAAAGCTGCAAAAGCCCATGAGAGATGGAGAGATAATACAGTGGGTAGAGCACTTATCGTGCATGCAATAGACCCAGGGTCGATCCTTGGCAACTCATATGGTTCCCTGAGCACCACCATGAGTGATCCCTGAGCACAGAGCCAGGAGCCATCCCTTAACATCTCTCTTTCCCAAAACAAACAAAACCAAAAAAGATGTAAAGAAAGAAAGATAGAAAGTTCACGTACTATAACAGCTCAAAGAATTAATTGCCCCTAGTCTTAGATTTTAGGTAATAAAATGTGGATTGTTTTTAAATATCTGATGGTACTTTGGAGAATTAAACATTTGAAAATACTCAAGAAGGTCTACATATTATAATCCATAAAATGTGTAAATTTGTATGAATTGTATAAATTGTACACAATTTTATAAATGTGTAAATTTGTATAGTTCATTCTCCTGCAACTAAAAATAATAAATTAAGTCTAGTCTATTATTTAAATAAAACTGATTCTTCTGCAATGAATAATAGAAATTCAACCATGTCTGTCATTGAAATAAAACTGATGATGAAACAGACAAGAATAAATAAAATGACTTTTCTTATTAAGTGCCATCAGCTCTGAGAACAGCATATAAATTATAAAACTGAGACTGAGGACAGCATACAAATTATAAAACTGAGTTAGGATGAATCTAAACTTACCTCTAAAGATAAAATGACTAACACTAGCACAAATATTCAAATTAGTTTTGGGGAGGAGGCTAGTCGACTATTACCCAGTAGTACTTAGAGGAACGCTCAAGGTTCTGTGCTCTGGGGACCAACTCCAGACCTCTTGTATGCAGGCATGTACCTAGACCTTTGAGCTATCTCTCTGGTTCCTTCAATTTGTTTTTAATGTAACCACTACATAAACAAAATATCTTAACTGGGATCAATTGTTTCAAAAAGTTCAAAACTAAGAAGCTACAGAACACAGAATAACCATTCATATTATTCGGGTTCTAGCAGTACAGTTTATACATATTTCTTTAAATAAACATTTAGAATGTAATTATCAACAATTGCTCAAATGTTCTTCCTTCTTGTTCTGCACTGCCTCCAGACAACTAAAATCCTATTATTGTAAGAGTGATTTCATTTGGTAGATGACCCAGGGGCAGTACATTAAGGAAAGATGGTCAGCAAATTAATTTACAAACACTCTGAGAGAACAGACAATAGTAAAAGCACAACTCCTGTCATAGTATCTATTCTTTGTCTAAAACTGTAAAAATCCTGAGAGATGAGCAAGTGATGGGTTTAATGTATCTAAGTTTTGGTCTGATTTTCATTTTCTTCACCACAATCTTTTGGTCAATATACTACAAAAACTAAGTTGAGACCATCTCCTTATATATGAATATCTGCAGCCACAGAGAAAAAAGTTTCATCTATAGAGAAAATAAAGCAGGTTCTAGTCTCCTATCAAAATGTTATAGAAAAGCATAGTCTTGTCTTCCACGCTCTCACAATTTCCTTTTATATAATATTGGTCTGACGCTAGCTTTAAAGAGTAAGTGTGCCTTTCTTTCTAAATAATATCTAGTGGCAAAGCTAATAGACATCCTTCCGTAAGGACCATGACCACTTTTGTCTAGGTATCCCACTGTCCCCCTTAGACATTCTCTACAATATTGCTTCATGACATAAAATATTTTCTCATAATTATCTAGTCTTATTCTGAAAACATAAATAATTTTAAACAGACTGTTCTCACAGAGTAAATGGGAAAATAAACTCATTGTTTTACATTTGAATTAAATGAAATAATAAGATATTTTTGCTTTGTGTTTAGGCCACACCCAGCTACGCTCAAAGAATACTTTTAGCCCTGGGCTCGTGGATCACTCCTGGTGGTTTTGGGGAGACCATATATACTGACAAGGATCAAATCAGGATCAGATGAATGTGAGGCAAGTACATAACACCCTACACTATCTCATTAAATATTATTCAAAAATCACTTACTCAGTGTATTACACATGTATTTTTTATTCTCAACAAATATTAGATATTGTTATTTTATTTGCTTCACTCTAAAACAAGGTTATGTATCCCATTAATCAGTACTACACTATCTGTTGGACGTTTGTCCTCTCTTTAATATTATAAATGTTACATTCACAACTGTATTCAAAAGAGTAGTAATGCCACATTTGAAGCAGTAACGCTCTGTCTTTAGCTTTGTTGATGTTTAGCAATATACCATGAATATTCTCTCTCATAACCCCTTGCCTAGCACCTTTCTGGAGAATTTGCTCTATAGAAGTAGAAATCAAGTAGATAATGGACCAAACATGATGACCTCTCGTGTTTGTATTGCAAACCATAATGTCCAAAATTAGAGAAAGAGAAAGTATGGGGAATATTGTCTGCCTTGGAAGCGGGGGGAGGGTTGGAAGGGGGGAATACTGGGGAGATTGGTGGTGGGGAATGTGCACTGGTGGAGGGATGGGTGTTTGATCATTGTGTGCTTGTAACCCAAACATGAAAGCTTGTAACTTTCTCACAGTGATTCAATAAATTTTTTTTTAAAAACGAAAAAAGAAATCAATACCAGTTTTTAGCTCTGAAGCAATAGAGCAATCTGTTTCTGCAGATTTCTCATCCATTCCTAGCACAGGATTTACTTAATTGGTGGCTCAGAATTAGCAATAAATTGAAGTTTCTGGAAGACTTTCCTAGGAACTTCTAGGAATACCAAAAGCCATTGAGGGTTTCTCAAGCATTGTCTACGTTGTTTGGGATGGTCTCAGAAGCATGGACCATTAAATAAAATGCCACCAATTCTGCCAGCCCATATTGTTTGACAATTAATGATTTTTTAACCAAACAGAACATCATTCAATAAGATACAATCATGTAATTGGAAGTTAACTTGGATACTACACCAAAACAGAACTTCTGCCATGATCTGGCCCATAGAGAATAAATGTGGTGGACTTTGTGAATAAAGTTACTGATTTATGGCCCTTCAGAAGCATATTCCTTATTTTCAAGATGCTTCCTTTCATTTCATCTTTCATCATGGGAAGTCAAAATGAATCAGAAATAAAATTGGCAAACCAATTATGTTACACTATGTAAATTCCAACAGTTTGCCAACTATGTCTAGGAAGATGCTATAACTTCCTTACATACCCAACTCTCTGGCTGTGTTTTAACCTTTAATATAGTTGAAGGCATGAACTTTTAAAAAATACTTGATCTATATCACCTTCATCATCTTTCTCTTTGATATGGCCATAGATTCAGGCATATCACCAACAGCATCTAGTCATTATAAACATCTCATATTCTGATTAAAAACATCAAGTTTTCCAAGAAAAACTAATCATCAACTTTATATACTAAGAGTATATGATAATTTCTCTGCAGTTACATACTCTCTGCCCTCAGTCATAGGATGCCTAAGTTATATCACCATCTGAAACTCCTCTCTTGTTAAAATGTTCTTCAATTGCAAGTAACCTACCTTCTAAAGATCTCTAGGTACTTCATTAATTAACATTATATTCAAATTCAGGCACAGCCCCTCCACTTGAGGTGGCCTTATTTCCACACTAGATATGGAGAAACAAGCCCAATACTGGTAAATCAAGTTGTATATGGGGATAAAATTAATGCTCTGTATTCTTGAATACTGATTCTGATAATATCTATAACTTTTCTTGATGTCTCTAATTCATGCTATCTTTTTTATAATATTTATAAAGCAATACATATTTTGATAAACCATCACAGACAACTTCAACCATGACCACTTCAACCCTGACCCTTCCCCTTCTAAGTATCACTGACATTTATAAGACTCCTGCACAAGACCTAACATCAAGACTTTCCATTGATGAGATAAAGCTACAGCAAGTAGGGTGCTTGCCTTGTCCAAAGACTACCTGGATTCAATCCAGGGCAGGCACAGTATATGGTCACATGAACCCTGCCTGAAATATTCTGAGTGTACAGTCAGGAGTAATCCCTGAGCACTGCTGGATATGATCCACATTTAAAAAATGAAAAATGAGACATTCTGTTGTTGCACCCTAAATTCTATAATTTACGATGTAAAATGTTTTTAATTTCTAAATATAAAATTGTGTTACAATACTGAACATAATAGTACCAGGTACTTAATATTTTTTCATTAAGATCCTCCTACCAGCCTCACTGAGAATAGCTGCTATATGCTAGATAACAGTTATTAAGATGGTTTTTATCAATAAAAATTAAAAAACAATTATGTGCGACTAAAAGCAGTAATATTTTAAAAAATAAACTGACACTCTTCAGATAGATAACATGTAAAAAAGTGAATAGAAGGAGGGATTGACAGGATTGGTTTCCTTCAAAACACAAACTTGAAGACAAAGTTCTCTCAGTTTTAGTGCTGAATGGTTTTATAGTCATTTTACTGCTTAAATCATTATTTTATTTAAGTTTTTCTGGATTTTGGAAGCATGTTGTTTTGACAAACAGAGCAATCTGAATTGGTTGTGTCTTGGCTTTAGTGCTATTGTTTGGATATTGGTGTTTTGATAACTAGGGCCAGCTGGCATGAATCCTCAGTGAAGAGGCCAGATGTGAAGGGAGTCAAGGCCTCAGAATCCTGATCAACTCTTTCAATTTCTCCTTTCAAAACATTTTCTAGATTCCAGGAAAGTAACATTAAATAAAACATTAGACTTTGAATATCTAAAATCTTTCAAACAGAAGTTATATCTTGGTTTTAGTTTTAACCTTGCTTAATTTCTCTTGGTTTTACCTAAGGCTTATTAGCCTAAATGCCTCTACCTCTTTTTAACCTGTGATATGTATAAGGAGAGCTGAAATTTAAATTGATGAGTGGGACAACATCCTTAAGACACATTGTTGGGACTTTTCCCACACTCTAACTTGGGATACAGCAATTTCTCTGGTACTAAATGCTTATATTAAAATTATGGGTTTGGCTCACTTTATATATTTAAAGCTAAATGTCATTATAGCATGCTGATTAATGACTTTTAAAATATGCATTCATAAGTATTGAATAGTTTGTATTCTGTAAATTATAAATTCACGACAGTATCAAAATTAAAATTTAAGAAACTTTTACACTTGACCTTTTTAAATTTTGACAGTGGTCTTAATGAAAGCACAGACTTGCTCACATAAATTAAAGAGTATTGAATGATTTCAAACTTCTATTCTTACTACATAAAATATAGGATGCATATAAATTACTAATGCAAAAAACCTGATATATATATATATATATATATATATATGAAAATACTAGCAGTTGCCTTACTCAAACTTTTTTTCAATTGTTGGCTTGAACAGAATGATGTATGTACCTCACGGTGAATGACAATAAATCTTATTATTCTTTGGTTTTGTCTACCACCATAAAATATAGTAATAATGATGGAGGTAGCAGCAAAAGGGTGGGTGGTTTCAAATACCGATTAAATGAACACATTTAATAGTTCAAGGGTCACATTTAATGTTGAAAACTATTAAACCTCAGATATTTCAATAGGTGACTATGGAGACAAATGCTATTACAGTCTTGTAATATAAAAGCGATACAGCAGGACTAGTATAAGTTTCCAGATAGGGTTGGATTTTATTTATTTATTTATTTATTTTTGAGTGGGTGTTGCTCAATTATCTTTATTAAGGAAGTCAAAGAGAAGGAAGAAAAACACCATAGTACATTTTCTTGGATTCAATGCTAATTTTTTAGGTTAACTACCTATAGGATACACAGGAAATACACAAGCTCTGTACATGTGAAAGCTATACAGTGCTAAAAAAACTAAGTACTCACTAAGAAATTTCATTCATAAAAGAATCAAAATTGAAAATTGAGTTTAAAATACTTAACACTCATGGGTTTCTATCATTATGATCTTAATGAAAATTAAACCAACATCACAATCCTCTCTCTCTCTCTCTATCTATCTATTTTTCTTATCTTTCTTTCTCTCTCTCTCAGCAATTCGGAGAGGTCTTCATTTTCTTCATTCAGATATGCACCAATGAGCCCATCAGGCTTCCGCCTGACATAGTCCCTGAGCCATACTATTTAATCTCCCCCTTCCCATTCAGAACGGCCTTCAAGGGGAAAATCTGCCAACCCACAAATATCCTTTCTATAGAAAACCACTATTGACTTCTACCCAGCAACCATTTATATAAACAACCCCTTATATTGATCTTGTAAGTTATGGTAATGTTACATTAGCATTTATTTCTCAATACATATTTAAACAGTAATTTCTTTTCAGCTAGTGATTACCTGGTAATGCTGAATCAATCTGAAAAGTGTATCTCTAGGATAGCTTCAGAATATCTGGTGAGAGTTCCCCTTTGCACAGCAAGCATTTCTCACAGCCAGCAGCTCATGAATCGTTACCTGAGATTGTGAAACAAGGAGACAGTCACAAATAATATTGGAAGAGTCAGACCTCCTCTGAACTGTTTATTGAGTCAGGAGAAAGCACCAAGCCACTACTAAAGATTTTGAAGTAGGATTGATCAAACAGATAAATAGAGTAAACTTTCTCACATACAATTCTTTCAAATATACTCTAGATTGAATTTTAAATATGAAAAATTTTGGCACTTCCAGAAATTTGAAATAATTACTGTTCTCACCAATGATTTACTGGGAGATTATTTGGGGGAGATTATCTGTAGGTTAATTTTCCCCACCCTCACAATTAAAGCCAGATGTCTGCAATTTAATGCTAAGTGTTTTATTTTGCCTAACTTCAGGAAATATTCCCTCTAAAGTTAACAGCCCAACCGTTTAGTCAAAACAGATGTCCTCAGTCATCCTCTGGAATACTCACTATTTCTCACAAGATTTTAAATAGCTAAATGACACTTTCCTTTGAAGACTGTTTTTTTAAAGGCCTTGTTTTACTGCACCTTTTCTACATAGATGTATTCTTACAGATCTCATCATCTTCTATATTTAGAGAGATGAGCTTTCCAAAGGAAGATCGGCAGCCAATGAGGAGGATCCCATTAAAAGAGAGGTGAGTTACTATGGTTACTTTTCAGGAGGTTGAGTAGCCGCGAAAGGCTGCTCCCGGCCAAATGGACCCTTTCCAGAGTAGGACCTAAAAAGAATATTGCTCTCCATACGTGTCGATTCGGTAAATCGAGACTACGCGATGTCATTTTAGTCTGCAGCTTGGGCTCGCTGTGAGCACTTCCAGCCCCCCAGCAATCCGAGTACACTCAGGTAGCAAAGTCAAAGGCAACGCAAAGAGGGCTGCAAACTTCCCAACGCAAACCTAACCGCAGGGGCACCCTGGACAACCAAGCCCAAGATCTTAAAACATCAAATCAGATTATTCGGGACCACTAGACGGTCACTTTTCAATTATTGGCGGGGCGAGGAGGGAGCCCAGGAACATTTCCCGTTTTCATTCTTAATGAATGAGCTACAGAGAAAGGCATCTGGCTGCAGGAGTCCAGACGTACCTAGCGAGCAAGGGCCACTCACCGGGAGGCTGGCGCATGCACCTGCTTCGTAAAGGAGAGGGGTTCACTGCTCCCTCCTGTTTTCACGGCGCCGTCACTCTTCAGACCAGGGGTACGACAGAGACCGAGACGACGGCGGCGCGACAGCGGCGGCAGCAGCAACTGCAGCTCAGCGGGCAGCCCAGGCTCCTGCAGGTCCTTCCCTCCAGTCTCTGAAGCGCCTCTCGCTCGGGGTTCGGAACGCTAGGCGGGCGCGCAGCTGTTCTCAGCTCGCATTGGACCAGAGGGAGCAGATGTTATCCGGTTGCTAGGAGCGTTGCTAGGAAGCGATGACGCCCCTCCACGGCTTACGAGCAACTTTCCTGTAGGTCGAGTGCGCTGGCGGAGGCTTCAGGGAGCAGTGTTTGGGAGCAGAAACCAGGAAGGGTGGTGAACTACGAGTCCCCCAACAGGGACAGGAGGGACTGGGGTTCTTGCACTCGCTAACTTGCGTCCCAGAGAGCGTCTAAGGAGCTGCGGGTGGGTGAGCACGGAACGTTGCACGCAGGGCTTGGGGCTCTGTACTGGCACGGTATGTGCAGGTGATGAGGGCCGCGCAGCCACGGGCTGGGATACTTCCTGTATTCTCTAACTCGGTGTCACCTTGATAGGGCAACGATTTGAGGACCGGAGTGGGGCAGGCCTCATCAACGACGTTAGTGCTTTTAGATGCTCAGATTTCTTCTGGGATGACCTTGCTTTATAAGGGGGAGAATTCTGGGCAAGGGGAGATGGAGATAAGACCCGGGGCATGCGTGGGTGATGAGTATAGGAGCCCCTGGCTTCTGCTACTCTTTCCCCCAGTATGTTCCTGTTTATGTCTGCAAATTTGAACAGTTGATAGATTTGAAAGAGGGAAATACTAACGTATGCATGAAAATCAGACCAGAGTCTAATTCCTTCTGGGGTTGTCTGTGGCTTCTACTGGCATGGAACCAAAGATTTCTGGAAAAATATTCCTGTGGTATAATATATCCACATTTCTTGAGGCTAGAAAGTCTTCATTGTGAAACAGCAGTTAATTAAAGTCTTCAAACTAATATACAAACATCTTAATATAAAAAACACAAAGATTTTACAGAAAAGAGTCTGGAGGTGTGATTTAGTCATTCACACTTTAGCATAAATTTACTCAAAGTTTTGTATTAATCTCTAATATCTCACTCAAGCTGATTTTATTTTTCACCTTTGTCTTTTGCTGTTTTTGTTGATGTTCAATGTGGTTGTTATTCCTGAGCAGGGGGTGAGGGAATGCACATCAAAGGTGGCAAATTTTGGTAGCCACCCTTGGCTAATAAATGAAGGGAAGATGACAAAGCTGGTAGAAATTTTGCCCAAAGCTACCCTCTGAGACTGATTCTCATTGATGAAAGAGATACACTGTTTCCTTGATTCCCTATAGGGTCAGCCCAGGGCCTGAAAAAAAGAGTGCTAGCACCCATGGGATTCAATTAAAAGAGAAGTTACTGTCTTTAGAGCTGGGGCTGGCTGCTGTGTAGTTCCGTTGACTCCTGCAGTGCAGACATTCTGCAAGGCTGGAGGGGATGCACAAAGTGGCCCTGCATATCCCCAGGTCACTTGTTTCCTCAGGTACTCTGTACCAACTTAATACATATGACAAAATATAAAGAGTTTGTTAGTGCTAAGGTTTAAAAACATGATTACCTGTGTTAATTCAGTTGTGTTCCTTTTACAATAAATCTGTATGTACATATATACATCTATATTATAGTCATATTGTCTACTTAAAATCTTATACTTTTGTCAATCATACCTCAATAAATCTGAAAAACTGAAAACTTAGAATCTGGAAGAAGCAAAAGTTCAATGAGTTTTAAGATCTGATGGTACAATTTTATGAGATAGGAAAGGAAGTTTTAAGACAGGTGATCATCTCAAACTGGGGCATGGGTATTCACAGAAAGGGAAGAAAGGAACTGCTGCTTTAGTCTGCCTTACCTTCTTGTCTAGATCTTACTGGGACATTCTCCCCTTTTCTCTTCAAAGTCCAGTTAATGTAGGTAGTGGTCATTTTTTCCCTTCAGGTTCTGCAAGTGGGAAAGGTTCATATCATCACGAATATTTTGTATGTGTATATCTTCACATGACTCTCTTTCAACTGTCTTCTATTCAACCTTCAAATTTCAGTCCCACTATAATTTCCTCCTAATTCTTTTTCCTTAAAGACTCCCATTAGGGAGATTAACTGCCCTACTGTACCCCAAACTATCCATATCACAACATTCATCACACCAGATTTTAACCAATTCCTACCTTAACACCGGGTCCTCAGACCTCACACATGGCACATTACTGCTTTACCAAAGATAATGAAGGTCACAGCAAAATGGTCCATGCCACCCTCCCTGGATCAAGGTTCCTGTTTTCACCTTAGTTGTGGAGCAACTAAGTGAGAAGTTGCACAAGCCAGGAGAAAAGCTCTACATTTTTGTTGTTTTTTGTTTGTTTTTGGTTTTTAACTCAAGTAGAGGAGAAGGGAAGCCTGTTATAGGGATAATTATTTTTATGGATTTCATGAGATATTAATGATGATGCAGCAACTTCGTTTTCTTTTCAAAGCATCTTACAAAGGTCAGTACCTGGAAAATAATCTGTAAGTCCTTTATATAGTTTCCATTTGTTTTTCTCTCGTGTCCTCTAAAGTAGTGTGTGTTATCTGAACTCAAATGTTTCATACTTCCTTAAAATAATCCTGTCCTTCTATATGTTTAGGGAGAAGTTTTCCAACTTTACCAATATGGCAGCACTTGTAGTTTATTGAAATAGATGAGAAGACTTCTTTACTGTTCTCAATATAACTCACCAATTTCCAAATTCTCCTTTTTCTGGGATCAACTCAAGAAAAATAACAGATGTTCACAGACATGAAGGAAAGGTCAAGGTAAACTTAATCACAGAGTTGCTTGGTGGCAAAGCCAGAAAATAGAACAGAGTAAAAGAGTTTTATATTGACTGCAATATGTCTGCAGATAATGTTTCATAAATTCTTCAATTTTCCTAGCACGTGATTAGATAAAATATTTCACTAATTTTGGACTTAAAATTAACTAGTAAAAAGCTATACAAGTGGATGAAGAGATAGTGACAGGTGTTAAAGGACTTGCATCCCACCATCCCCAATTTGAATCCCTGTCACCAAATTTGCCCCCTCGCACATGGTCAGAAGTGATCACTGAGCACAGAGCCAGAAGTAAACCCTGAACACTACAGTGTGTGTCCATCCACAAAATGATAATGATGATAATGAAAATTGTGATTACTTTCCAGGGGCCCGAGACATAGTACAGCAGGTAGATAGAGTGCTTGCCTTGCATGAGGCCAACCCGGATTCAATCTGCAGCCCACATTTGGTTTTCAAAGCACCAACATAAGTCAACCATGTGCAGAGAGCCTGGAGTAAGCACTGAGTACTGCTGAGTGTGGCCCCCAAGCCAAAAAGAAATAAACCTAAAAAACCCTTTCCATCCACCTGAGAGGTCAACTGAATTTTAATCATCTAATCACTGAGACTTGTCCCTTCTCAGAACATTGCAAATGTGATGCTAATCCTGCATTCTACTCCTTATCTGCTTGCTGAAAATAATAAGATGTTTTATTTCATAATAGAATGAATAGTAAAATTCATCAGAGCACTCAACTGTGACCCAGTTTTCCTCCTGAACCATGTTTCTGATTGTCCCTGGTGAAGCCCTTGGGAAAAAATAGACTATAAACTTTACAGACACGGAATGTGATTTGACTCAACAATAAAATGTTATTTAACATAGTCAATTTTTAGTATTTACTACAAAAGACGAAGAGTGTCATAGATGGTTGTATCAATTATTTTAACATTTAAGGTTGGGCAAGTCTCTTTTGAAGCAATGTCAAAAGCTAGCAATCATTTGTCAAGTTTTAGGTTATACAGATGGTTTATTATAAGATTAAAATACTGGAAAATCTGTTCCCTCTTCAGTATTCTGCTTTTGTTCATTATTTTGTATTATTTGGTTTTAACAACCACACATGTGCATATTTACTAGTGCACATACACATGTGGAAATGCTCTACTTTGTTCAGGCCATCGGCTTGAAACTCTTTGCAGTGGCTTTGGATATGTAAAGTCAAATGATCTTTAACTGCCATACCTTCTAACTCTCCAAATGTGCTGAAATTCTAAAATTACTAGGGTAAACAATTAAAAACCTATATCATCCCATAATCTTTTAGTACTACTATGGGTTAAGGAGATTTTAAGTTCCAAATGAACTTGAAAGTTAGGAAACTCTTTTTAAGTAATTACTCAATCATAACATTTGAAAAAATATTTTTAAAAGAAAAGAAAAATATAAGTATATACTGTCTAGTTTTCAAACTGATTTATTTTCTAATACAAATTAACTATTGTTCCCAGCATTTTCCTTCCTTCCTTCCTTCTTTCCTTCCTTCCTTCCTTCCTTCATTCTTTTTCTTTCCTTTCTTTTGTCCCCTCCATCCTCTGCTTCTGGCTCAGCAGTCACTCAGCAATCACTCCTAGAGTAGCTTGGGGTCATATGAGGTGCCAAGGGATTGAACCCAGGTCAACTGCATGCAAGGCAAGTGCCCTTTCTTCTGTAGTATCTATATAGTCTCTCCTTTTTCGTCTCCTTCATAGTATTCAGGATCACGAACGCCTTGTCACCATATGACATATTGTGCCAAGAATAGAACCCCGGGCCTTTATGCAGCCATGCACTGAGTTTTTGAAACTATCTTCCCAGTCCTTCGAGTTATCTTTCCAGTACCTCTAGGCTCTTAATTATATGTGAAGCCATGTGACTAGTTCTGTGTAAAGGAGTTTGGATATATCTGGAGAGAGAAACCTGTTAGTTTGATTCCTTAAATGTAAATTTAATCCTTCAAACCTCTTTTTTTCCATTCAGTTTGCATAGTGAAATATTTCTTCAAACTCTCTGTAGGATCTGAGGTAGCACTCAGTCCCTAAGATGTTAAGAAAGCAAGATTATGGGCACAAACCAATTTTTTTCTTATTATATCTAACATTTGGATGTATTTACAGGAACAGGTAGAATTATCTCAATAAATTCAACAGGAAAACATAGTAAAAGGTTGTTTCCCTGAAATATCTATAATTTTTCTTACTATTTTATTTTGTTGTTTTGGCAATGTCAGCCAGGTTTTACTACTAGGGAGGGATCAAATTATAATAATCTTATTCCCTGTACTAGTTTTCTAATACAAGACTCAAAAACACTTCAAATAGTAAAGGTTCCTGGACAAGAATGTCATAGGCAACAATTACCTACATTTTTTTATAAGTACCTACCTTTTTATCTTCTCAGAATCCTCTTGAGATACTACTTTTTTCAGGTCTTAACATTTGTCTTTACTTATCTAATTATTTCATTATAAATTCAACATTTTAAGCCAGCATTTGAGTTGATTTATACACAAGTCCACTTTAAAAGCCAATATCACCCTAAAACCAAAAAAAATCTTATGGTTCATAAATGTAATGCACATAGTTCTAATATATGTCTGCATTTGGTATGGTTTTGAAGCTAGTGAGTTTTGTATATACTAAAATAAGCAATATAATTCAGGCCCATAAAATTTGCATGTTGATGATGCAAAACTGTATCTTATTTTTGACATAAAAATTCACACATATACATATAAGCCATCTGCTTAAACTTTATTGACAAAACCAGTAGCAGCAGTTTTACAAAATTGGAATGATTTTCAGTTTTGAACAATCATGAATTCAGTTGTAGCAGACATTTTGTACAAACTGGGGTTAATGCTTCTTCTATGTTTCTGTTTTAAACAAAAAGCAATTAGAATGTATCCTCATGCATTTAAATATCTAATACAGAAATAGTTTTTAGGCTGCATAAAATATGCTTTCAACATCACTGTTAGACTGAACATCTGTCTTAAGCATTATTTGTACAAGAAAAACTGTATAATTCTTCTAATCACGAACTTATTCTTTATCACAGGTAAACAATTTTCTATGCTCTAATATGTTTTCAAAAGCTTTTTCTAACATGGTGGTATATCCATTAAATATTTCACTGACTTGCCCAGTTAAATACAAGACATAACAGTCCAACAGGAAGACATTTTAAATTGTTGTATGAAATCTGAAACATTACAAAAGATAGAAAGCTACTATCTAGCTTTTTAACAATTAAAAAAATTTAAACCCGTTTTATAAATTATTCACTGACAGAAATAATCTTAGAAATGGGGTAGATTATTACATTCTTTAACTGTTGGTTTTGATTTTAGCTAAAGATACATTCATGCTTCTTCAACAGGAGACACCACAAGTCTGTAAGTCACACTGTCAGGAACACAAGGATACCTAACAGGGAATGTATTACAGGCTGTCCAAAGTTTCAAAAATGAGAATTCAACTCTTTGAAGGAGAATAAACTCTTTGTTTCTCCCTTGAACCTTGAAACTACCCAAAGATTCTCTACTGAAAATCCTTGGTGAAGAAACATGAGAAGACTGAACATGGGAATGTAAAAGCAATGAAAAAGGTTTGGGAAGCTTCTGTCTTGCAATTTACAAGATTCTCCTTGAACAATGACATTCTCCAGGAATGCTTTCTAGTGACTTATAAATCTGAAGGTACACCAGATTTTGTTTCTAAACCATCTAATTCTAAGCAATTCTCATCAGTGAAATCCACAACATCATCGCCCACTTCACAACCACCAAAACCTCAAGATAATTAAACACATATAAATAACTCATTAAAAATAAAATAGAAAAATTACAGGTTTATAATATTAGTCATGTACTGCATCCAGCTGTAAAGTAGAAAAGCAAGGCATAATCTCTGTTAAGAATGATGTACTTCATATAGGGTAAAATCTCCCCCAAAGTAGTTACATATGTTCAAAATGAATGAATCATTCACATTTACATGTTTTTATGCAAGTTCTACAAGAACACTCATCAAAAGTTGAGATATAAAAGAAAACCAATAAAATATTTTAAAACAACAGTGTGGCACACAAGTATGCATATGGTGAAACATAAATGTGTGAATGTGAACAACTGTTTCAGATGCCATATGAAGACAAAAAACATCCAGTCAGATTTATCCTGCAGAGAACACAAAATATTGCTATGAAATCTTGGATGTACCTTGAAAATGACTTTTTAATCTGCCTTTTTTCTGCAACATAGTAAATGTTAAGGAAAAATGATCATGTGGGTGACGAAAGTCACTTGGAAGGGGATGGATGGAAAAGACTGACTTCTGGAGAAAATAAAAAAGGAAAGTTGAAGGAGCATTATGAGTGGGTAAATATTTTCCATATACTGTATTCAAATTCTATCTTGTGAAAAAATAATTTCTCTTCAATACTCTCCTTATTCTCAAAGTTAAATTTTTCTTTAAAAGGCATGTGTTCAAGTCTAAGATTGATAAGCCTGTTCAAAAGATAGATTTGACTATTTGTTCAAAGGCCAGGATCTCTAACCAAAAGAATTAGAACCTAATATTTTATTTTTATCTTCTCAGAGAAAGACCAAAGTATATTCCAACTGTAACTCTTACATAAAATTGCTAATATTTTATGTATAAAACTCAATGACTGGCAAAATTTACATAAATGTCAATTACTTAACATATTGATATAAGAATTGACAGAAACTTAATATAAACATGGGGAAATGTTCTATTATATTTCAAAAATTCTTACTTCTCCAAACTATTCTAAAACAGTTTTCAAAAACTTTTAATTCTCTAAGGTATTTTTCCATATAGCCATGTAATTTTCCCTAATGTAGAGGACAGTATTTGTTACTTATTAACATGGGAATAATTTACCTTATCAATACCATAACCTGTGAAAAGTAAAATGACTATTATATTTCCATATGAAAGACATGAAAATGAAGGCTTGAAGAACTTGTTATTTGACAATTATTTTAGAGCTCATTAGAGGACTTGTTACTAGATTACCAATCCTGTCAACATTCTGTCACTGTCCTCCCGTTGTTCATTGATTTGCTCAAGCGGGCCCAGGAATGTCTCCATTGGAGACTTTGTTGTTACTGTGTTTGGCATATGGAATACATCACGGGTAGCTTGCCAAGCTCTGCCGTGTGGGCGAGATACTCTCGGTAGCTTGCCGGGCTCTCCGAGAGGGGCAGAGGAATCGAACTCGGGTTGGCCATGTTGGCTGCGTGCAAGGCAAACACCCTACCGCTGTGCTATCGCTCCAGCCATCCTGTCAACATTAATCTAGTCAAATATTTCTTCTATAATCAAACCTACAGCTCTTTTGTAAAGTCAGTTCTGTATGTTATTATAACTACAAAGTAAAAGACGATTGACAGGCATATAAGTAATGTCTAAATGTTTACCAAATATTGATCATCAGTCAGGTCTCCCATATACTCAGTGTTATAGTTCTAACATCTACCACACGGTCATTCAGCTTATGCATTATTGTGGGTCATCCTTTCATTCCAAAATCATAGATGTTTTATGATCCAGATGCTTTACGTACACTTTTAGCTAATTTGTACAATTGACTGTAACAGTGTATAATCACAAAACACCCTTTCTCTTGGCAGCAGTGGTAAATGTAATGTCATATAAACAAGTAACAGAAGGTGCTTTTCTATCATGAATCAGTAATAACATAATTAGCACATTTTATCAATGTATATTTAAATCATTGCTCAACAACAGATAGCACTACAGAATTGCTAAATTTGGGGATCACATCCAGATAGCTTTTAGAACTGTGCTTAGATTCCAGTGAGGTGGGGAATACTAAGATAACTTAATATAAATTAGGTATTATGTGAAACTTTTCTTGAATCTTCTCTTCAGTTGTAAAACTAGACTAATATAGCATAGGTACAATTGATTTTATAGAAAATTTCTACATTCTATTTGATGAACCACAGGAATTTATCTGCATTTTTAAAATGTGCTTATTAACAAAATGTACTATAGTAATTTGAACTAGAAATATAAGTTAATAGATACTGGTACATTCAGGCAATAGGATATTATTTAATACTGAAGAAAAATGAGTCATCAAGCCCTGAAAAGACATACAGAAAGCATAAATGTAGGTATTTCCATAAACTGTATTGCTAAATGAGCAAAGTCAGTCTGGAAAGACAGAATGGTTATAGACAAACTATATGATTCTTAACTATATAACATTCAGAAAAAGGCGTAACAATGAAAATCAGTAAAAAAAAATCACTGGTTGCCAAGAGTTAGTATGATAGGAAGAATAAGGAGGCATGAAGAATTTAGAAAAAGTGAAATATTAGGAATTAATCACAATGTAAACTATGGATACTGGGTGAAATGATGTATTAATGTAGGTTCATCAACTATAACAAATGTACCCATCTTGATATAGGATGCTTTGGCAAACTTATGATCTCTTTTTTCTATCATAAAAGTTTTTATCAACAAGTAAATTACTATATTATAGGTCATCATTATCATCCAGATAACTCTAAAGAAATGTCATCACTAAGAATGTTTAGGCCCCCAGAGACTTTTATGTTAATTGAGATAGTTTTTATAGACATTTGAGATAGATTTTATGTTATTAAAAATCGCAGTGTATCTATTTGGAAGCTCTTTTGTCTCATTATAAAATAAAAAGAAATAATATTATTTGTGTTAGATTATGTTAGACGCAGATTAACATAAATTGTTGAGACTAGAAAACAATTTTTAGGTCATCTGCCAAAACAGAGATATGCTTGTGTTTATCTTTAGGGGGCTTAGGGGCTCCCAAGCAGCAGTGCTCAGAATATCTGGGTGCCTCACCAGTGACTCTTGACTAAATGAACTGTGAGTTCAGCTCAAGATCCCAAAGATGTGTTGCATCTTGACCCTAGAGTGTTGGGGATACCCAAGCCACCTCAGCAGTGCTGTGGAATTCCAAGACACAGTCAATAGAACTCAAGCATGAAGGCATGTGCCCTTACTGTGGTTAGGCTCATACTCTCTCCAGGTCCCTGATGTTGATCTTATCCATTCCATTGAGATATTCCAAATATGTTTATTTTATAATATCTAAAAGAAGTTTCAGTGAAAAGAAATAGAGAAGTAAACACAGATGTTTGCTCAGAGCATCACCCCTTCATTTGGCAGCTATTGTCTCCATTTCATGTCTTGGAGAATAAAATGTACCAGTGCCTTTCAACTAATGAAAGGTGGAGTTTATCAGAATTCTGTCTTAATCGATTTTGCAGACCTAGCACACTAGTAGCAAACGTACCAACTTGCAAAGAGCATTCAATATTAAAAATAAGACATACCAAATAGCTAACTTCTGTTTCATGAGACAACTCATTTCATTAGTTAAATGGAATACTGCATCTCTTCCCCTGGATATAAAATATACCTCATTTATTTTGAAAGACAGCATTGACTGACAAAAAGAATATTTATTTCTTAAGAGAAGCAGAGCAATACTTTAAACTTTCAATAAAGTCTTTTCCTTTCAGAGATGAGTAAAGGGACCACTGCAAAACATATTAAACTGGGGCTGGAGTGATAGCACAGTGTGTAGGGCATTTGTTTTGCATGTAGCAGACCTGAGTTTGATTCCTAGCATCCCATGTGGTCCCCCGAGCACCGTCAGGAGTAATTCCTGAGTGCATGAGCCAGGAGTAGCCCTGTGCATCACTGGGTGTGACCCAAAAAATAAAATATATATATTAAACCAAAAAATAAAATATAGTAAAAGATCTTATTAATTACCTAGTTCTATTATAGTTATCTAGTTTTTATCAGAAAAATTAATACTTGTAAACACAAATATTGTTGAATTCAAACCATTCTATTCATCTGCTATTCTTAAGCCCTCGACAAGAATCTGTAACAGAAAATATACTTAATAAATTTTTTTCAATGAATAAATTTGTATAAAAGCAAATTTATGAAATAGCTAGTATAAACATCAATGTAAATAAAGAATAAACTTAATGCATAAATAAAGAGGTTCTAATGAAAAGTCATGTCTTATCATAGTCAAAATGCAATTGAGTACATTGTTTCTCAGAGGAATGGAGTAAAAACTTCCATTGAGTCACCTTACAAAAAAATATTAGTAAGATAGTGAGCACGGTTAGCAATATTGAATGGTGGTTTTATTTTAAGAATGTCTACATACCTCCACAACTGCCTCTTAGTTTGTTTTAAAGCCTCAGCCTATTTTACAGGTTCCATGGTGGCTATAAATATAGCTGATTATTGTGTGTATAGATACTGTTTTGTGACCCAAGAGAAACAAAAACAGTTATAGCACCAGGAGAAAAACTCAACCAGAGACTGTAGACATCCCCAAAGACATTTAGTCCAGATTAGGAACTCCCGTAAGAGAGCCTTCCATGATGAAGAGAAACATCAATTTGAGGGAGAAGTGAGTCTAAACAAGAGCAATACAGGCCCAACATGTTGCTGATTCTGTTTGGAATTACAGGCAAAATGCCTGACTTATAGAGATAACATAAGGCTCTCTTCCAAGGTTCTCTTCTGCTCTTTAGACATAACCAATTTCTATATAGGTTGTTCTGCTTTAAGATTTCCATAGATGATGATTCTGTGATACCCCTGGCCATTACCCTTCCATTGTTCCTATACCCACTCTAAGTACTGAACTTCCTCAATGTTTTTCCAGTAAATGCAATTGATATGTTTCACCTCCAAATAACCCATAACAAGAAACTACTTAACTACTTAACGTGACATGTAATTGAGCTAATTTAACAATTGTGTTAGTAAGCATTGTTTTTATTATGATGACTAATTGCTTCAGTGTGTAGTCAAATTGCTCCAAAACAATCCTTTACTATCCCAAATAACATGGTGCTAGACATAAGGAGCCAACAAACACATTTGATTTCATGTCAAACAATCATCATGAATTTTTCTTTATATCTAAATTAAGCCCTCTTTTCCTGGTTTGGATGTAGAATCATCAAATCTGTGCACATAGTTAAGAAGGAGTGCACATCCTCTCAGTAAGAATCCATTTCTTTCTCAACCACTATTACCAAAAAATTAATCTATATTATTCTGACATACTCAACCCTTCAACTTACATGCATGCAAATTATTTAAGTAAAACCCCCTGAGTTACATAATTCTTTGCAAGTTTCTTCTGACCTGGAAAGTCTAAAACTTGGGTCAACATTTTAGTGAAATTATAAATGTACCCTCATACTCCTTTTGGTCTCATTGACCAACTCTTAGATATATGATCTTATTTATTTTTTGTAGTTAAACTATTTAATTGTAAATTAGCTAAAATTATTAATATAAATATCAAGGAAGTAGTGAGTACCCATTTTGATTGAGAAAAATCACACAACAAAATTGTTGGATCAGGGAAGATATATTCAACAGACTGAAAGAATGCAGGAGGCCTGTGTTCAATCTCAAGAACCAAAATGGTCTGGTCCTTAGTACTTCTGATTATGGGCCAAATTATAAACAAAAAAATTATTTCCAACTATATTTGGTGGTGTTATAAGAGATAAATTGAATACTAGTAATGAAAACATCTTGAAAAGTAGCATCAACTCTGATAGGACTACTTTCATTATGCTATCTTAAGTAGAATAATTAGTCCTATATGAACTTTCCAATTTAATAGTCAAAAAATGCATTATCAACTCATTTTGTAAAATTTTTTAAGAACTAGAGAAATAATACAGAAGATAAGACACTTGCTGTGCATTTTGTTAACCTCAGTTCTATCCTTGGTACCACTATGGTCTCTGAAGTACCACCAGGAACCAGGAGAGACCCCTATGCACAGAATCAGAAATAATCCCCAAGCACTGCTAGGCATGTACCAATACTCCTCTCATTCTAACAGATAAAAAGGATATATAACCCAAGCCCAAATGAACACTGTATGTTTCAAAAAAGAACTATACAGTTACATTTATTCAGATCAAAATTGAAATATGTACTCAGGTTGTCAGTACTTTTGATGAGGACAGGATGCTCTGTTCATGTATAAACAGTAGCAAAGAGCTGGAGTTGAGAAAAATTCTTTATAAAGAGATGCACCTAAGAGTCCATACAAACTAAGGGGATAAAAGACAAAGATTTGGTTATCATATCAGATCAGTGGGGATTTATTAGGACTCTGTTTCCTCTATAAATCAGACTTATCTTAGTTTGATGACTTGATAAGATTTTCTTTCAAGGAGACAAAGAGATTACAGAGATTAATGCTCATGCCTTGCATGCAGTCAATCTTGTTCAATCTCTGACACCACGTGGTCTTCTAAGTATTGCCAAATGTGGCCTTGGAGGTCCCAGAGTACTGCTGAGATGACCTGGCTAGTCTCTGGAACCTCAGGGTTTGAGCAGTACTGCATTCTTATGCATCACACTGAAGCATTGGCCAATCAAGAATCACCAAGAGGAATCCACTGGGTCTCCTGAGCCTATCTTTAAAAACTACCCCGAAAGAAAAGATTTCCTCTCTTAAAAAGTTAAGAATAGCATCATGGGCCTAAGTCTATAAAAATAATCATTGTTATTTAAATATACACTGTATGATAATTTGAAAATTATTTGTTTTCTCTAGTATTATTATTATAGTCACTAGAAGGAGAAAAATACCTAAAATTATTATACCCTTTTCAAACCTGACTGTGAGAGGGGAAATATTACTATGATTTACTATATGCCGGAATCTATGCCATTACTTCATTAGCGTTTTTTTTAATCTATGAGGTAAGTCTTATTTTCATTTTCTAGTTAAACAAATAGGGATACAGGCTAGCTGGACGATTTTTTTAAGGCTACAAAATTAGAGTTTATCCAAACTCGGGCTAAAACCACAACCTGTATCAACTTCTCAGTTGTATTATATGAATATATCACCCTACCCCAAATTGTCAGTATTCTCAAAGTTCCACAAGTTGTTAAAAATAAACTCTCAAATATCTTTGTCTAATTACATTACTTTTCTGGATATATGACAGTGGGTACTTGAGATACCCAGAATACTATTTTTAAATCTTCTATACAAGTGTGTACTTTGTTTTCTATAGCCTTTCTTAGCTTTTCTCCTTAGAACAACTGAATAACTTTTTTTTTTAATTTTTATTAGTGAAACACCATAAGGTACAGTTGTAGATTTACAACTTTTTGTGCTTGGGTTTCAGTTATACAATGATTGAGTACAAATCCCTCCACCAGTGCCCATTCTCCACCTGAATAACTTTTAAGAAAAAAATATTTATTCAAATTTAGTAGTATCAATCATTTGATTTTGTTGTGGATGAAATGAAATAGGACAGTCCGTATCCATGGAGACCTCAAAGATAAAAGAAGATGCCACATTTGTTTTCTAGTTCTTTTGTTGTTGTTGTTGTTGTTCAAGGAAGTAGACACTGGTGAAGGAAATGTTCGAATATCTTATGCATGCAACTCTGTCATTAACAGTATTGTATATCATGGTGATTAAAAATGCATACATACATACACATAAATAGCATGCCTTTCTATCATCCGTGAACAACCCTTTCCTGAGAACTTTTATGATTTTAATGTACTCAGTCCTCTGCTACAAATGGACACAAAGGCATTGGGGAAAGCACAATACTATGTCCACTCTGAACCACCAATTTAATTAATTCAGGGCTCTGTAAAGCACTGTTAATTACTCTGATGATAGTCTAACTTAAATAAAGCTTCACTTGAAGACAAAAGAGTTTTGATTCTTAGATCAGATCATCCGTATAATTAGGATATGAAGCATAGTAATTGATTGATAATAATTTGTAAAATATTGTAAGAATTACATATTGCAAAGGTAGAGGCTGTGTTTCAGACTCACTATATGACACCTAGAATTATGGAGAAAATTGACATTCAAAATCCATCAATTACTCTCTTTGAAGGAGTAACAGAATGATTATTATCTAAAGGGAAGAACAATTTAGAGATATACTCTGCTTTCCTCTTGCAATTATGGTGAGAATTCTTTCTTGGGCTATGCAGGGGGATAAGTATAGCCCAAGTGTATAATAGATGCAAAGAATTATGAATTCTTATAAGAATTATGAATTATGAATTCTTATAATAAAGGGAAGACTCCACCCACAGCTATATCTCACAGCAAAAACAGGGTCCTAAAAAAGGTTCTAACTGTGCATAGAATTGGGAGCGAGAGAGCAGGTGTTGGATGCCTGGTGAATAGGCCATTTAAAAATTCAACAATAGTTAGAGGGGAGTGGAGAGCACAAGAGCCACCCCAAGTGAATGGTGAAACCAGCACTTCTCAATTCAATATAGACTTGGGGGTTGAAAAAAGGCACATGATAAGGCAGATTTCTAAAAACCTAATGCATCATTTACCCTTAACAATATTATTTAAAAAGCATTCACTTTGGGAGAAATCATGGAGAGAAGAATTCATGTAACAAATACGGGTGCTTTTTTCAATTCCAAATGTTTCTATGAGATATTAATTTATTAGCTAGATAAAATAGGCAAAAGTAGCTCTATCGCTGAATAACCAACTAATTATCTTTTATATCTCCTTTGAAAGCAAATGTAGATGTAAAACCTCAAGTGAAAAACATTTTAAATGCACTGTGTCTAGACTTTGCCAAGAAAAAAAAGGAAGTTTAAGTGTACAAAATTGAAATATCGTAATGAAACAAAATTTGAAATGTAAAAAAAAAGTCTAATTTTAATGTCATATGATTATCATTTTCTAATTTAGTGTTGTATTATTATCATTTTCTAATTATACAATCACTATATAAGGTAAATATTACTGTACATTGAGTTATCAAATTATCAAATTATAAAAATTTAAAATGCTTTTAAAGTATTCCTTCCATTAAATGCCCTTAGACATTCCTCTAAACCGTATCATACTACTGGAAAGCAGGACAGGCACACAAGGATCTTTTCACCATATCAACTGAAAGTTTTAAAATGAACAGATCAACTAAAAGAAAATGAAGGCTAGGTGATTACTGGGCACCTTCAAACAGGGGATACAGAAAAGCAGAATACAAAAATACATGAAGAAAAAATTCAGGACTGTCTGTACAATATATGCAGATTTTTTCAAATGTAAATTTTAAAGTGAATGCTGCTTTTATGTTACTGCATAAAGGAAAGCGTAACAAGGCTGCTCTACTTCCCTTTAAACACAGGCGCATAAAGAGAGTAAGGGATGTGAAAAGCCAATTCTTTGTGCTGCTACTTAATCAATCGCACTCAGTTCTACTTGATGACACAGCCACACTGCAAAGACCACTCAGCAGCTAATGGATATAATGTTGGAAAAGCACTTAGAGGTCTTCCAAATGGTAGACTAAAAACCCAAAGGAGTATGGTTTTATTACTGATTTTCAATAATGGACATATTAGCTATGAAACTCCCATAATCTGAAAAGATATTAAGATATTAATTATTTTTCTAGTGCTATTTTAGCCATATGAAATTACTATTTTTCAAAACTTGAAACTAGAGATCTTAGTAGAGTTATCCTATGCTCTAGGCTGATCTTGTCAGGATAACCATTACACACTACAAGGAATAACTATATTCTTCAAGTGTTACAGCCTATGTTTACAATCTGTCAAAATGAAGAGATGAGGAGTAATGTGTTTTTAACTGTGCACATCCATCATTAGCTACCGCTCTTCCCCCAGACAGCAAAAAGTCAACAATAAAACATAAAAGTTAAAAATACTAGACTGAGCAATTGCTCAGAATTGTACATTGGGCACAATGTTACATTTGTACACATCCCTTTCCTGTTTTTATTACTGTCCATTCAAAGCAACGAAAATGAGCTCGGATCTTAGAAAAAGAAAAAGGAACATGCACTGCTCAAATATGTAAAAAGCAACTGAGTGTCCATGCTCATAAATATATAGGCTTGGTATTCTGAATGGCATGTGCCCAGTATGCAGGTAGTGACTAATTTGTGTTGCTGCAGATGCTATGAAAAATGACAATTATAGGCACTTCAAATGCTCAAAGAAAACCAGTGTCATTCCATACAAGCAGAAAATACTCTTCAGAAACAGGTGTTAGAACGTCAATGTCATTTTTAAGATTCAAACAAATCAGTATTTATTAAAGAGTCAATATGTACAGTTTACTAAAGAAAATACTGTATGAAAAGAGTATGGTTCACATGCAGGAACATTCAAAATACACAAGTGGATATCATTCCATGTAGAATGATATTCCTTTTCAAAAGGATAATCTTAAAGAAAACTAATTTTAAAAAATAAAAATTCATGACTGAAATAGATTTTTTGTTTTTTTTCTCATTCTGTAAGAATTTATTAGGTGAGAAAAACAGCATAAAAATCTTGAAAGTTACAAGTTCATAGATTTACATATTTAAAAGGAAATGGTTCCTTTCAACAACTTTCAAACTTTATTGAGTTTGGCTAGATGAATGCAATTCATTTAACCAAACCTCATAGGAAAACATGTTAATTAAAGGAGGTATTTAGTTAATACAAATTTGTTTTATAAGTACAAGCTTATAATGTTTATTAGATAAATAAATGAAGGTTTCTGATAAAGAAAAATATGGATTAGGAATTATTGATGATAGTTACATTCTTCTATGAGCATCAACATTTGATTCATTTTGGATTTTGAGTTTTTGCACCATATTAAGAAAACTGAGTCATATGTCTAAATGGTTACAAATAGTAACATTCAACAGCTCCTTAGCAATTTCATGTTACTCTTCAAGTTAACTGTGACTGCAGGAGACACTTCATTCCATTCTGAACCAAAACTCAACAACTCATTAACATAAATTAACTAATTATCACTGCTCACAGCTATGATAACATTTTCTATACATTATACTTGAATGAAAAAGTACGGTTTTTAAAGCAGTGATTCTCAAATCCAAATCAAACCTTTAAGAAACAGAAGATCCCAAGAATGTCCTAGGGATTAGTATAATCCAATCCCTGTTTGCAACCCTGTCTTGTGTCGAGTAAAATGCAGCAGTGAGCAGCAGAGGAAAAGTCAAACAGCTGCCAGCAAATCTAAGATTCAAGCAAGGTATGCCATCTGCAGATCTGCTGACCTTTGGTCTCCTTCATTTCCTCCCAGTGATCTTGTTCCTCTTCTCCACTACTATTCTGACCAAGAGCAATCCAACCAATCATCTCTTTACGCTTCATTGTACGCCTGTTATAAATGGAAATCATCAAAGTGACATCAGAGAGCTGAAAGAGGGCCACCTGGAAAACAAAGGTCTCCTTATATACAGGATTGGGCTGACCACGCCGAATAGATGTCTTGCATCGGGACATTTCTTGACCCACAGAATTGAGAAGAAATAGTTTTCCGTAGGTATCTAAGAAAAAGACAATGGAAATGAGAAAACATCAGTTCTTTCTGTTTTGCTGGTTTAGTTGTTATATGAACAACTTTTTATCCTTCTTAACATACTCTTCAGTATCCCTAGATCTGGCACTCTCTATAGGACTAACATCTTACATGAATTATTAAGTGAAAGAACTTTTACTTTGATGCTTGATGTTTCATGCCTCTTACTATCAGACACTTTGTTCATTGGAATCTCTACATGGTCAGAGGCAGATAGAGGCAAAAGTATATATGAAATGGTATTGGTGGATATGCACAGTTTCTTAGCCTTATGCACTGTTCTGTGCTTTCATTTTATTCTCAATATACTACATGCCTGGATTAAAAAATCTATTTTCTTCTCACTCACTCTGTGTGTTATTTGCACCATTTAATCTACTCAATAACTACTACCAAACCAGATCTAATCAAATACAAGTTTTCTTGAAGACATCCCAAAACATAACTAGTATTCAAATGTACCCAGCAGTTAAGAACTTGCTGCTCCAGGGCTTTCCACCCCTAAAATTACAGGATCACCTACTCAATAAGCCAAATCAGAAATCAGGACCACATGTCAAAACTGGCTTCTAAGCCAATCAATGATTAGATAATCATCAGTACGTTTGACTGATTTTACCTTCTAAGATTCCAGATTCACCCATTTTTTTCCATCCCCAATGCCACAAAAACTCTCAAGGAGTAACACAACAATCTGAATTATTGCACTTTCCCTCATTAAATTTCAGTCACTATACTTTCCAGTTCCCATAGTCTCATTTTTACATTTCTGCAATACAAACCTTGTCATATCATTCTGAAACTAGGTAAAGGAATATTCATGATAATATTTCAGTATCTGTATTGCAAACCATAATGCCCAGAAGAGGATAGAGAGAGGAGGGAGAGGGAGAGGGAGAGGGAGAGGGAGAAAGAGAGAGAGAGAGAGAGAGAGAGAGAGAGAGAGAGAGAGAGAGAGAGGAAAATAGGCAGAGGCAGGCTGTGGGGGTGGGCATTGGCAGGAGAGAAACAGACATTGGTAGTGGTAAATGTACAATGGTGAAGGGAAGGTGTTGGAACATTGTATGACTAAAACCCAACTGTGAACAGCTTTGTAACCATATCTCACAGTGGTTCAATTAAAAAAAGTATTACTATTAAAAAATAAACTTTGAAGACTTCCCACTAGTTTCCAAACTGTATTTCTCACTATAGACAATGTGCTCTGGCACCATGTCTCCCAGTCTCCTGTACACATCTGTGTGTTGGACATAGCCTTCCCACCACATGGAACTTCCTTCCTTCTAACACATTCTTGTTCTTTTTATCTTTCATTTCTACATTAGCTATAACTGTCCAAATGAAACCTATATTCACATGAGTTTTATTCATCATTTTGATTTGGACATCACTATATCCAGGAATCTTTTCTTATCATCTCCCTCCAAATTCATGTATCACTAAAACCTAGTTTTAACCTGTTTCATCTTTTTAAACCAAAATTATCGGTGCCTATTTACTAGTCTCCAAGACTATGTGTCCCCCAATGGTAGAAGGAGCAACTGGTCCTATTTTTCATTATGCCTCTGATACCTGGACAAATATATAACATAGGGTAGATATTTACTAAACATTAAATATTTTTCATGACTGGCTAAGAGATTCAACTTTGTTTATTCCTTAGATTTTGCATTTCAAACTTTGTAAATAACATTATATCTGGTGTTTTATAACCCTTTTAATACAATGCTATTAAATGATGGTTCATATCATATGTTTAATTCATTTACAGAAAAGAAAGAAAATAAATTTTACCACATGGTTTACTACTTTGTTACAATTGCTTTTTATGTAAAAAAAACTTCTAAAATAATTGCATTTGTATTAAAATCATTACTTAACAGAACTTCAAGTAGCCTACATAATTTAGTGCTTACCTGGAGTGGACAGAGTAGGGGATGGGAAGAGATCCTTGAGACACTAGACCTCAGGAAGGAGGGAAAGGAAGAGACATTCTGGGGAAGGTGTAGTATTGAAATCCTGTATGTATGAAACTATCATCGACAGTATTGTAAATCACAGTGTCTTAATAAAAATGAAAAGAATGAAATCATGGTTTAATTTCTTGAAGGTTGACTTTAACTTTTACCACTAAGTTATATATATTCTATTCTTTGAAAAAAAGTTATGGTATTTCCTAAATTCCCTCATTCTGTACATCCTGTTCACGACAGCCTGAAAGCTGATTAATGTTTACTTTTCATTTTCCCACCTAACAACCAGTAAAACTTTTAAAAGTGTAAATCCAGATCGCTGCAATTTACTGTTCCATACAAGAGTATTGTAAGATAGGAAACAAATTACAACCTGCAGTTTTCTTTCTATGTTGATCTTTTTCTATTCCGGTTTGATGTGTTATTTTATGCACTTATCTGCTGAGAAACACAAGGTGTGAAATTACACTTCAGGTGTGAAAACACTTCTGTCTCAGAACCAGGGCTCTCCACTCTCCAAACTGCTCTATGGAAAAAGCTGTCAGGAAACCAACAATGGAGACTGAATTTGTGTTTCCACAGCTGTACAGCTATATGCTTCCTGTAAGAAAGGTTCAATCCAGTCACCAAACTGTCCTAGCAATTTTGCTGCCAGTTATGGCAATGGGAATTGAGTTAATCTGCAAACAAAATTCTTTCATTTCAAAGAAAGTCATTTCAAGCTTTATGCTGTCACAGAACCATTTCTAATTGCAATAAGGACACTTACTCCCAAATTGCCAACACTGAGGCTGAATTACATGTGTCAAGAGGGAAAATATTAAGTGTCCTGAGTTGTACGTGGAAAATTCTACTTCTGATGAACAGCAGAAACCATAATTCAAATTCAGTGTTTTTGAGAGGTGGGGTTCAGTAGCATTCTGGTTAGCAACAGTCAGAACAAATGGAGAGTTAACTAAATGCAAGTTAAGAAATTATCCTAGACTGAGAAACAGCACAGCCTTTAGGGAATATGTCTAGCATGTACTTAACTTGGTGTGATACCCAGCCCCATATATATATGTATATATATATACATATATATATGAAGCACTGTAGCACTATCCTTCCAGTTGTGATACCCAGCCATATATATATATATATATGTGAAGCACTGTAGCACTATCCTCCAGTTGTTCATTGATTTGCTCGAGTGGGCACCAGTAACATCTCCATTGTGAGACTTGTTGTTACTGTTTTTGGCATATTGAATACATCACGGGTAGCTTGCCAGGCTTTGTATGCAGGTGGGATACTCTCTGAATATGTATATATATACACACACAGGCATATATATGATATATACACAAACACATTTATATATACATGCACAGCGGGTAAGGCGTCTGCCTTGCACGCAGCCAACAAGGCCGACCCGAGTTCGATTCCTCCGCCCCTCTCGGAGAGCCCGGCAAGCTACCGAGAGTATTGGATATGCCAGACACAGTAACAACAAAGTCTCCAATGGAGACGTTACTGGGCCCGCTCGAGCAAATCAACGATCAACGGGAGGGCCTTTACCTTTACCTTTATGCATATGTAATACATACTCCATTTATGGTATATGGAGTACATATATGTGTGTACATATATATACACATTCACAACATATATATCCTGTAAGCCCTTCAAGCATTGCTGATATAACTATTATGATAGCTCTGGTGGTCCCAGAACTAAGAATTATGACCTTAAGCACCAGATCATCCTTGGTCCTATCACAGAAACACTGGCCAGGTAAGCTAAGTACCTACTTCTAGGCCCCTAATTTATGAGCACTAAATACTTGGGAGCTCCCTTCCCCCAGAGAAAATAAAACAGAAAAAAAGAAAAAGAAAAGATCCAGTTTAACCTAACTCTATTTCAATTCTCAGGTAATGATAATAGTTGCAACAAAACAACACTGAGTGATCTCTTATCTTGATGATTCAGAAACCCTCAGTGCCTCCAGTAACTCAAAACATCATGAGGTTGAAAGGCCATAATCTCTTGACAGTCCTGGATTCCGCTTGCCTGATTCAGTCCCATTAACTGCTTTCTCTGTCATTTATCTCTTTCTACATAAAGGAAGATGTCACATACTTCCCAAAATTTTAACAGTGTACAACCCTCTGTTTTTCATGCATAAACAAATGTGTTATTAGGAACTCAGAAGTGGTTTTTTCAAAGAAATGACACACTAGCCAGTGGTCATTACATAGCCCACATAAAACCCCTGCTCATTTACATGGTGACATTCTACCACCAATTTACTCAGACTCAGTCTAGGGCAGGAGGCCAAGGAGTGGTAGAACATGATTCTCTGGGCAAGGGAAAGAAATTTTGTCATTTAACCACTTTCTCTTTTAATGTATTAATAGTTGACACTAAATAAACACATGTAAGACTAATGGACAATATCGCATATACCCAAGGACACACAGAGAGACATGATGTTTATCATGTCATTCTTTACAACTAATATTTGCCTTTTGTTTGATTTTAAGAAGTATAATATTCTAACTGAAGTTCCTTGAGTATACCACCTTGAGAATGTTGAAGTGGTACTACATGGAAAGTACCATGCTAAGCCAAATGAGTCAGAAAGAGAGGGACAGACATAGATTGCATTCATCTGGGGAACATAAAGTAACAAAATAGGAGATTAACACCCAAGAATAGCTGAGATAAATACCAGGAGGTTTACTCCATGGCTTGGACGTCAGCCACACACTCTAGGGGTAAAGGCAGCTCAGATAGAGAAGTGAGCACCAAATAAAGGGTGTTGGGAAGATCCTCCCAGGATGGGAGATGCATGCTGAAAGTAGACTATAGACCGAACCTGATTGCCACTGAATTCCTCTTTTGCAAACCACAGCACCCAAAAGGAGAGAGAGTATAAAAGGGAATGCTCTGCCACAGAGGCAGAGTGGGTTGGGGGGATGGGGGTGGGAGGGATACTGGAATTAGTGGTGGTGGAGAATGGGCACTGGTGGAGGGATGGGTACTCGATCATTGTATAACTGAAACCCAAGCACAGAAATTTGTAAGTCTACAACTGTACCTCATGGTGTTTCACTAATACATTTTTTTAAAAAGTAATTACTTCCCTGTCTTTGGGATTCATAATTTTTATGCTTATTCTTAGACTTTCACTATGTAAAGTAGATATGACTGAAGCAATAGGAAACATATTTAATAGTATTTCCACATTAAAACTATTTCATATTTCAATATGTATTCCTGAGATTTAGCTTTATTTATTCAGCATTACATGTTTTATTACTGAAAAACCTACCACAATTTACTTACCAACAAACTTAATAATTTATAATTTACTTACAGACCATAAATATCAACTATATTAATTATATTCCATTCATTATTATAACTGTAGCACGGTAGCACTGTCCTCCCATTCATCAATTTGCTTGAGTGGGTGCCAGTAACGTTTCGCAACAAATTGTGAGACCTGTTGTTAACTTTTTTGGCATATCAAATACGCCACGGGTAGCTTGCAGGCTTTGCCATGCGGGTGCGATACTCTTGGTAGTTTGCCAGGCTCTCCGAGAGGGGCAGAGGAATCAAACCCAGGTTGACTGTGTGCAAAACAAATGCCTACCCACTGTGCTATCACTCCAGCCCTAAGTTTTTTTCCCCATGACTGTACTTTTACATCTTATATATTTAGCCTGTGTCTGGAATAGTAATTTTTAAAACTCTACTTTTTAATTAGTCATAACATACTTAAATGTTTATTTTGTATAATAAGAAGTACTTTACAACTTAAATTTGCAGATTTTCTTACATTTTTTCAGTCATAATCATAATTTCTATAAATGATAAAAAAGCTTTTCTTCTTCCTTTTAAGATTTATTTTCAATTTTTAAAATTATTCTGAATTTTCTTGAGCCATCAACACTAGCGGAATGAAAGTAATTCATTTGTTCTTGACTTTAAAGGAACTTCAATTCTTTTAAAGGATTTCAATATTAAGGATGGTGGTTAGCAAAGATTTTCATTAAATGACAACTATCATGGTTAGACAGTTTCCCTTCTTGTTTATATATTGTAAGTATTAAATATAATGTCCACCTTCATTTTTACTTTACTTAAATACCTTTTAAAACAATATTTAAGCAACTTTAAACTTTATTTAAAATTGTTCATAATATCCACTCTGAGAGAGCCCGGCAAGCTACGGAGAGTATTTCACCCGCATGGCAAAGCCTGACAAGCTTCCTGTGACATATTCGATATGCCAAAAACAATAACAAGTCTCACAGTTTGTTGTGATACGTTACTGATGCCCACTTGAGCAAATCGATTAACAACGGGAGGACAGTGCTACAGTGCTACAGTGTTCATAATATAATTGTTACAGGCATTCAATGTTCCAACACCAAATCCATCTTGTACAAGAGGGGGTAATTCCCCTCTACCATGTTCCCATTCTCCTAACTCCCACCCATGCCATCACCCCCACTTATCAGGCACAAAATAATTTTAAGCTCTTTCCTGAACCCATGGAGCCTGAAATTTCAAAGTCCCCTAAATCTAATTTAGATTCTTCTAATGCAAGGAATCTGTAAGAGACTAAAAATCAGAATAAACAAACAGAAAGGCTTGACTCTCCATGATACCATTTCAATGTTGTTGGCAAATGGCAAGGTTGTTTGTTTGTTTGTTTTTTTAATCCATGGTTTCTAAACATCCTTATAAGAACCACCTTTTGCCCACACAAAGAGATCAGGTGATAACTGGTATTTCCCTTATGATGCCTTGTTGCCTGTATTTCTAGATTTCTTGAACACAGATTTCCTAATCTTTATTTCCTAACCTTCCCAAGCTTATATCCCAAACATAAGCAACTTAAACTCATAAAAGCTGAATTTCTTTTTTTATTTAACTGGGAAAATAATCTGAATTATAGCAATGGACAATCAAGCAGTGACATTAGTCTAATTAAAAAAAAAAGGATGAGATCTGTTCTAGAAGTTTGGTGCTGAACTAATATTAGAGAATAGAAAGTGGAGATTCAGAATCCACGTTATGTGATGCTAAAACTGCCATCTGCTATAACTTGGAAGGAAAAACATATGCCTAATGAGTCTGTTGCTCTAGGGAAACATTAAAAACAGAATTTTTAAAATATGTAATCAGTATCAATAGTTTCATTTGGAATGGGGGAACGAGAAGAATGAGTTTGAAGATCTGACCAATGTGAGAGAATAAAGAGAATACAAAAACTGAAACTTGTTTGCCTGTGCTAGGGATTAAATTCAGGACCTCATACCTTACACAACAAGTACGTTACTGCTGATCTACACCCCAGCCCAAAATTCAGATTCTTAAAATATCCATCCCTCTAGGAGAGCCCAGCAAGCTACTGAGAGAGTATCCCACCCACACAGCAGAGCCTGGCAAGCTCCCCATGGCGTGTTCAATATGCCAAGACATGAACAACAAGTCTCACAATGGAGATGTTACTGGTGCCCGCTCAAGTAAATCGATGAACAACAGGAGGACAGTGCTACAGTGCTACAAAAAATTCAAACTTCAGTGCTTGAAAAAACTAGTTGCCTTCAGAACTCCAGGCAGTAGATATTTATTTTTAAAAGCTTTGAGCCTTTACAGATGAATAACGTGACAGTGATCTAGGTCAAATATCAAATTTAAAATGTCATCTTCCCAACAGATTTGACTTGACTGGGCTTTGTCATCGAGTTCTGAGTAATGGAACATGAGAAGTGATAAATATTGCCTTCAAATACGGACACATTCAACAACTCCCACTCACAAAAGAAGTCTCTCCTGCAATCTCTTCTCCTTCCATGGCAACAATGGAGAACTTTTTGAATATAGTATTATCATCACCTCCTGAAACAGGATTAGCCTGTGCTATATCTCAGCATGGGGGGAGTTGGGGTACCTGTCTTATTTTGTGTTGTAATGAGGAGAAAATAAACCCTTGCTGAGTTAAGCCACAAAAAACTGGTTGCAGGGTTGGTTTATTACCGCATCATTACTTAGTCTACACGAATATTCCTTCTATGCACTTCACCCATCTGCTAAGTATTATTTTTGGAAGAACTAGAGAGATAGATGGTTGAAGGGACTGACGCACAAGCTGTGCATGCACTGAGTCCCATATTCAATCTATAGAATCCCGTGCCCCCTCAGCAACACTGGACATAGTTCTAGTGACCTCCAAGCATTGCACTAATAGGTCATGCACTGAACCATGAGGCAGAGAACCACTGAGAGTGGACCCTGGGTCCTCTGAGCACTTCTTTGGAATTCCAAACAAATAAGGGTTATTTTTTCACCAATCTGTATAGTAAAAAGGTAAAGGTAAAGGCCCTCCCGTTGATCGTCGATTTGCTCGAGCGGGCCCAGTAACGTCTCCATTGGAGACTTTGTTGTTACTGTGTCTGGCATATTGAATACTCTCGGTAGCTTGCCGGGTTCTCCGAGAGGGGCGGAGGAATTGAACTCGGGTCGGCCATGTTGGCCGCTTGTAAGGCGAACGCCCTACCCGCTGTGCTATCGCTCCAGCCCTGTATAGTATAGTATATTTTATCAAAGGTTCTTTTGTACCTTTATTATATAATCATGTAGGCTTATAAATCAGTTAATCAGACAAAGAAAGATGGCGGCCGCATGGGAGCCTTGTGGAGAGCAGGTATGAGCCGGGGGTGGGGGCGCGACTGAAACCTCATGGGATGGGGGGGCGTTCTGGCCCATCCTTCACTCCCTACCGAGGTCACCAGTTGCCCCCCACAAGCGGCTCTCCAGCACGGCCACGGCCCCAGAAGCACAAGGACTTAACGCAGAAAACCAGCTGTTTGGAGCAGAAAAGCGAATGGACTATGTGTTAAACCGTGCCAGCATGCCTGCCCGGAGGGGAAAGGGTGTTGCTCCGTTCGCCCTCTCCTCTCTGGAAAGAAAGATGGCGGCCGCCAGGGAGCCTCGTAGTCAGCAGGTTTGAGCCGGGGGGCGGGGGCGGCAGGGGCCTCATGGGAAGGGGGGGCATTTCAGTCCGTCCTTCACGCCCTACCGAGGTCACCAGTTGCCCCCCACGAGCGGCTCTCCTGCACGGCCACGACTCCAGAGCACAGAAACCAATCTCTTAACTATCCAACTTTTAATAGAAATACTTCCAGGGTTAATAAGTAAAATAGCAGAAATCCAAAACCGCTATTGTGGCCGCGTGACAACATTTAATTCTTGAACCCAGCTGTAGAAAGCAAATCATTTCACAACGCTTTTTCAGCATGGCTGATTGGGTGGGGGGGTAAAGTCTAAATAATAATGGCGCAAATTTTATCGAAACAATGAAGCTAGTCAAAGTAGATAGAGTGTTAACTAGAATTCATCTGCCCCACAGGCATTGGGGGAGTGGGGGGTGGGGGGTTATTGGGGTTCTTCGTGGTGAAAAATAAGTATTGGTAAAGGGAAATGTGATTGATATTTGCATGACCGAGACCGAAACCTGAAAGCTTTGTAACTTTTCCCACAGCGATTCAATAAATAAATAAATAAATCAGTTAATCATATGAATTACACTAGCATATTTTCCTGGTGTTAAATTATTCTTACATACCTTAATTAAGTCCAATTTATCAATGGTTTCTTATTTTTTTACATTATGAGCCCAATATAAGTTTTAGTATGTGTGAAAGTATGTGAAGAAGTGAGGCAAGGAAGCACTTTGAGGTAAAAAATATTATCCTAATCTTAAATCTTTAAAAGTGCAAATCAAAACAATAAAAATATATTAGCCATCACAATACTGAGAAAGGAATAGAATTTCCATATATTCCCTATGCTTCTAATTTTTTTTTCTGCTTTCAATTGTATTACATAAATTAGCTTTGTTTTTGTCTTTTTAGGGATCTCCCCAGAGGTGCTCAGGGAAAGCACCTTCCCAACAATTCTCATCTACTGCAATCAATGATTCAATACAAAAGCCTGAGGTCCTGTGGTGTAGGGAATTACCCCACCCCTCAGCAGTGCTCAGGGCCCTTCAGGACCATACCCTGTGATGCTCGGTAGGGAACCTGTAGTACTAGGGATAAAACAGGGCTACATAAAGGCATATGTCTAAACCCTCATACACTTTCTCTGGCTCCTAAATTTGCCTTAATTTATTTCTTCCACTGGTAAGACAGTAGAAATAAAATTTTAACATGAAGACTTTAATGTCTGAAATTAATCAAATCCCTGCTCTCTTCTTAAGCAGTACAAAGATCTCAGAATTCTTTTACTTCTGGGGCCGGAGCTTTAGTACAGTGGATAGGATGTCTGCCTGGAACATGGCCATTCTGGTTTGATCTTGGTCCCGTGAGCCCTGCCAGAAGTAATCCCTGAATGCAGAGCCAAGAATAAGTCCTTAGTGAACACTGCTGAGTGTGGCCAATAAAACAAAAAACAAGCAAACAAGAAAGAGAATTCTCTTATTTTTAACCCCTCTACCCATCCTTCATGTATTTCTAACTAGAATTTTTATTTATACTTTGCTGTTATTGTATTCCCAATGTATTTATTGCCATTATCAGATATTTTACCTAATGTTTTTGTTTTCAAGTATCAATGCTTATATTTGGCTACATAGTTAACATATTTTGTTGAGGGGCTGGAGCAATAGCACATCAGGTAGGGCATTTGCCTTGTCCACTGCCAACCCAGGTTCGATTCCCAGGATTCCATATGGTCCCCCGAGCACTGCCAGGAGTAATTCCTGAGTGCATGAACCAGGAGTAAACCCTGTGCATCGCTGGGTGTGACCCAAAAAGAAAAAAAAAACTCTTGAATTATATCACTTCCTTATAAGTTAAGTTTCTTTGTTCCTGAAATATATCAATTAGTAATTATTTTTCTGTTGCAAACCCTTTCAAATTCTGTGGGAAATATGTTACCATAAGATGTAATTCATACACTATCATAACTTTATCTCTGTTGCTTTCAGATTTTCTAACTCTGATAATGTTGTAAGAACAAAAGGAACGGTATAATCTTAAAAGATATGAGGGGCCAAGAGAACCCAGCAGTTAGGCACTTCTTCACATGAGGCCAACCCAAATTCAGGCCTGGCACCCCATATAGCCTTCGAGCACAACCAAGAGTTAAAACTAATTCCTGAGCATAGACCCAGGAGTAATTTCTCTGAGCAGTCGGGTGTTCTCCAGCAAGCAAGAAAGAAAAAAATGAAGGAAGGAAGGAAGGAAGGAAGGAAGGAAGGAAGGAAGGAAGGAAGGAAGGAAGGAAGGAAGGAAGGAAGGAAGCTAATGCCATTTTTAATTTTGTGTGTGACTTGGCCAAAATTTTGAGTACATGGTAGCTTTATTTATAATTATTCACTCCATTAAACTGAAACTTGAATTAGAATTATAAAAAAACATGGTATACCCCAGACCTTTTCAACCAATTTTCCTGCATTCTATTTAAGTGTGTCCTGGTTTTCTCTTGTTATTCACACTAAACATGTGCCAGCTTGATTTGCCTTTTTGTTTTCCTTTCCTCTACTCTCTGCTATTGTGAATGCCTAACAAGGTTAATATGCTACTGCTATAAGAATTATCATTTGGGATGTAATTATCACATGCAGCTAATCATACACATGCTGGGAGACTGGGGAACTTATTGTTTTCAACTAGAGGAGACATCTTAATAATAGTTTTCAGCAAGGACCGTTTGGTGTGCGTACATACATACACAATGCAGTGACACACTGTAGAAGTTTATACAGCAAAGTTGAAGAGAAACTGACAAAGATGATTTTTCTTTTTATAAATGTAACAACTGTAGCTTTAACTTTATCTTATTAGGTTAGATAATAATTTATCATTTCATAAGGAAAAGAGTAAAATTCAGAGGGACAAATCAAAAGCTGAGGCCATTTGGCATTTGGGTGGCAGATTCAGGAAAAGAATGGAACTGCTAAATTATTAGTGAGTCACTTTCCCACAAAGCCAAATTTGAAAGATAATCAAATGTTTTAAATTATGTATAGTAACTTTTACAAAGCACTTTTGTAAAAGACTTAACAAGAATTCACACATATGCCTTTACCTATAAGCAAGTCTTTTACCTGCATTATTAGTCATAGACAGATGTGGAGACAATTACTTGCCATAAGAATATTTATAAACTAGTCTGAACATCTTAATAGCAATAATTAAAATATTTTTAATAAGAATGCTATATGTTAAGTAAGACATACCCAACAGTGATCAGGGTTTATTCATGGCCTGTACTTATGAATCATTCCTGACAGGGCTCAGGGGACCATATGGGGTGCTGGAGATTGAATCTGGATTAGTAGTACAAGGCAAGGGCCATACCCACTGTACTATCTTTCTGGCCCCTTGGCATATTGTTATATAATAGACAGATTAGTATATGTAGATACCTTCTTTAAATATTGATTATAAAAGATTTTATGAATTCATTTTAGTAATCTTAAAATAACCCATTTTATCTTCTGTAGTCTGCTTAATATTTAAAAATCATAAATTTATAACATGGGCTTTTTTACTAAAAGAATTTATATTTGGATGGATAAGTGAACAGATAGATGGATGGATCATAAAGTTATAATTTTCCCATCCAGCCATTCATTAATTGTGTAGAAGTAAATTCTAAAGTGAAGAAAATCCCTTAGACACCTATTTTCTCTCAAAAAGATGGGATTTATAAAGGGTACCACAAAAGATAATCTTTTCCTCATCAAAGTACCAAACTTGGCAGCTTGGTATCTAGCCATTCTATGCAAGGTTGAACCAGGAGAATAGGATTAGATCTTGAAATATCAACCTACTTCCAATCACAGTAACTCCTGTCTATGGCTAAGACTCTTTATCCTTATCCACCCATAAAGGTGACTTGTACTAGACATCACTAACCTTCTTTAACTAATATTTTATAACTGAAAGTTTTAAACATCAAAAACAAAATAATTGTACAATTAACACATATGTCAATATATAATATATTCTTCCATTTTATGATATTGTTCTATCTGTGCTATGGAATGAGTGTTACCTATCAAAATTATTATTTTGAGACCCTGACTTTCCAGTGTTGAAGCATTTAGAGGTAATTAGATCATAAGAGTGGGGTCTCATAACTTTATTAGTGCTCTTATTAGAATAGATATGAGTTTACTTAGCTCTCTTATTAGAATAGACATGAGAGAGTTTATCAGCATTATGTTAAAATTAAGAAAAGGTACAAACCAGAAATATGGTTTTCATCAGGAAAAGAAAACAACTGGCACTTTAATACTAGGCTCTCCAATTTATGCACTTGTGTAATATTTTTTTAAGTTCCCGGCTATGACATTTTAACTATTGAGTTTATGTTAAGACATATATTACTTTATATGATTCTATTTATGCCAACTATAGCCCTTAGTTGAAGTTATTACTCTTCCAAACATTTCAGGAGACATTATATTGACTGGAATTCAATATTTTAAGGTTCTTTTCTTTTTTAAAGTATAATTTGTACACAGTAAAATGCACAAAGACTAGTCCTTTTCTGTAAGTTTAGTTAAGAAGGAACAAAACTTGGAGCATAATTTTATACTTAATATACTACATATAGTATACTAATTTTTACTATATTAAAAAACTTTGATAATCAAGAGTATTGTGTTGGAACAAATAAAGACACATAGATCAACATAACAGAATAAAAAGTCAAGAAATAAACCCATACATATATGGAAAATTGATTTATTACAAAGGGCTCAATAATATACACTGGGGAAAAAGAGTCTCTTCAGTAAGCAGTGGAAAACTGGAAAGTTTATGGAAAATAGTGAAACAATAACTATCTTACAACACACAAAAAATAATGCAAAATACATTGAATAATATAAGACCTGAAATTATGAAATTACCTGGGGTAAGACAATGAGGGAAACATCATTGACATTAATCTTCATGGTGATTTTTTGGCAATAACAAAAGAAAATTCAAAAGCAACAAAATTAGTCAACTATAGTTAATAATATGTTAATATCTAAAATATATTTTTACAAACCCATACAACTCAATGGTAAGGAAAGAAATTATTTTTAAAGAACAAAAAACCTCAATAGACATTTTTCAAAATAAAATATAAAATTATTCAACAAGCACATGAAAAGAGGCTTATCACTTGGGTCAGAGCAATAGAATAGAGGGGGTGGGACACTTGCTTTGCATGTGGCTAAGCTGGGACCCATCTCTGATATTCCATATGGTCAATTGAGCTCCATCAGTAAGTGATCTCTGAGCTCAGAGACAGGAGTAAGTCCTGAGCACTGCTGGGTTTGATCCAGAAACCAAAAGGAAAAAATAAAAAATATAAGACAATTAAAGTAATACACGACATCAATTTTAAAAAAGGAAAGATAAAAACCACGTGATCATACCAATTAAATCCAAGACAGTCTTCTGAATATATTCAACTTCCAATAACAATTTATAAAAATAAAAACTTCAATGAAATAGGGATAAGATCTTCATCAAGAGGGTAAAAGCCACTTGCAACGAACTCAGGGCCGACATCATATTCAATGTAGAAAAATAAAAAATCTTCCATCTGCGATCAGGCACAAGCAAGAATACCCACTTTCACCACTACATAAGAAGGAGTCCTCATTCACTGCCGGTAAATGTCCAATGACAGATGAGCAGATAAATTGTGGCTTATAAACACAATGGAATACCATGTGGCTATAGGAAGATATGAAGTCACACAATTTGCTGTAAAATGGATGGAACTGTAGGGTATCACGTTAAGAAAAATCAGAGAGAGGAAAAATACTGAATGTTCTCACTTATCTGTATTATGTATTATATTATGTATTATATTATTATATTACATATTATGCATTATAACTAGACAAAAGAATGGAAGACATCAAAGGGTGGAAAGCCTTTCACCCTCCATTACAGAAGTAAGAATGTCAAGTAAGGGAAGGGGTAGTTGGATGAAATAATAAGATGAACATTTTCATTTTGACCTGCTCCATTTCCGACCTGGGCCGGTTCACCCCTCCTTAGGCAACCTGGTGGTCCTCTGCTCCTGGAGGGTCACCATATTGATGCCAAACTTAGTGCGGACACCCAATCAGCATAGCGCACTACAGCCCAGAACTCCTGGACTCAAGCGATCCTCCAGCCTCAGCCTCCTGAGTAGCTGGGACTACAGGCGTGCGCCACCATGCCCGGCACCCGAGTTCAATTCCTCCGCCCCTCTCGGAGAGCCCGGCAAGCTACCGAGAGTATCTCCCCACACGGCAGAGCCTGGCAAGCAACCCATGATGTATTCGATATGTCAAACACAGTAACAACAAAATCTCCAATGGAGACATTACTGAGCCCGCTCGAGCAAATCGATGAACAACGGGAGGGCCTTTACCTTTACCTTTTATTTTCATTTTATAATATGAGATTCATGGGCTGGAGCGATAGCACAGCAGTAGGGCGTTTGCCTTGCACGCAGCCTGCCTGGCCAACCCCAGTTCAATTCCTCCACCCCTCTTGGAGAACCCGGCAAACTACTGAGAGTGTGTTGCCTGCATGGCAAAGCCTGACAAGCTACCCATGACGTATTCAATATGCCAAACACAGGAACAAGTCTCACAGTGGAGACATTACTGGCCCGCTTGAGCAAATTGATGAACAATGGGACGACAGTGCAGTGCTAATATGAGATTTGTAACAAATTCCAAAACAGAAGAGATTTGGTTAAGGATCTTAGATACCTTAGTAGTATAAGAGGTGACAAAACTATGTCCAAAAAAAACCTGTAAGAGTTAACACTATTAAACCCAAATGATAATAATTAAAATTTTAAATGAGTTTTCTATGGAAATAAAGTGGAGGTCAAAGGGAATCTTGGTACATTGTTGGAGAGTCCCTGGTGGTGGGTTCTGTGTTCAAATATTTTATGCCTGCAAACGATTATTAACACTTTTGTAAATCACTGTACTTAAATAATTTTTTAAAAATACTCATTGTATTTTTACATGGGGAAAATGTGGGTATGTGGGGTAAAAGAGACTTTCATTTACCACTGTTGGAAATGTTTACTGATCCAGTATTTTTGAAAAATAATATGAATAATCCTTTAAACACAGAAGAAGAAATTGAATGCCCATAAGATTCAGCAACCATACTTCTTGACATCTACACTAATAGCAAAAAAAAAAAAAAATACACCAAACCCCTTAATTCGGACAAGACATTTGCATCCTATCTCCCTTGCAGCATTGTTAACAATAGCCAATATCTGGAAACAACCCAAATGTCCAAAAACAGATGTCTGGATAAAGAAACTATGGCATATAAACACAATGGTATACTACTCACTTATAAGAAAAGATAAGATGAAATTTACTGTTAAATGAATGGATCTGAAGAGTATTATACTGAGCGAAGTTAATCAGTTGGAGATGGACAGACACAGAATGATCTCTCTTACATGTGGAATATAAAGAAACATAATAGGGATACAACTAATTCCAAAGGCAACAGAATCTGAGAACTTTTCATCAATAGGAAGCCATCACAGGGGAGGGAAGTGGAGGAATTAAAATGGAGTGAGAACACTGGGACAGTGGTGGAGGAAAGTGGTAAGTCTAGAAGAGGGTGTGGTAAGGAGTTATGTTATGCATAAAACCCTATCATTACAGTATTGTGAACCATATTTACTAAAATAAAATGTTTTAAAAGAAAAAGATGCTATCATTTATCATCAACTATATTCAGATCAGGACAATAAAAATGTCTCACCTCACCCAGTGAGACGGGCACACTTCAAGCACAAAATAGCCACTACTGGGAAGATGTTGTGGGGTAAAGGATCCTTTTCCCCTGCTGGTGTGAATATTGAGTATTTTAAACCTCTTTGAAAAATAATATGACTACTTCTCAAAAAAACTAAGAATTGATCTCGTATATGATTCAGCAATTATTCTTGGCATCTACCCCAAGGGTCCAAAACACTATTCAAGGAAGATATTTGCACTCCTATATTCATTGCTGCATAGTTCGCAATAGCTAAGATCAAGAAACAACTTATGTCCCAGAACCAATGACTACACAAGAATTAATGGTACATAGCACAATAGGTAGGGCATTTGCGTTGCACGCAGCTGACCCGGTTGGCCCAGGTTCAAGTCCTCTGTCCCTCTTGGAGAGCCCAACAAGCTACCGAGAGTACTCACCTGCATGGTAAAGCCTGGCAAGCTACTCACAACATATTTGATATGCCAAACACAGTAACAAGAAGTCTCACAATATTACTGGGCCTGCTCGAGCAAATCCATGAACAATGGGAGGACAGTAACAGTGATATAAAATGGAATACTACTATACTATCAGAACCCAAGTTATACAATTTGCCACTACATGGTTGGAACTGGAAATTATTATGCTATGTGAAATCAGTAAGGACAGGGACTGATATAGAATAATCTCTCATATTTAGGATATAAAGAAAAATAGTAAGGGGGCAACAATGACCAAAGGCAACATAACTGGGGAGTTGGCCTACAGAACTGATCTCACCTGAGTGTTGGGGTCTGAGTAGATAGGAGGGTGGTCCCTGGGGCAGGGATGGAAAGGAATAGACTCTCTAGTTGTGATTGTGGTGTAAGAGCAATATATGCATAAAACTGTACAATTAATTGTATTTTAAACCATGGTACTTCAAATAAAAATATTAAAAATATATAAGCCAAAATAAAAAATACTTACTTTAAGGAAAAAAATTATAATCATGGAACTATGGCTGAACTTAACTAAAAATACTATGATTATCACTTTTTTGATTTGTATATATGCAACTATCAAATACTTTATCTTAAACTTAAAATATATCAATGTTATCCATTGATAATATACCAAATTTAAGCACAGAACTATAGGATTGTGTGCATTTAGTTGTATAAAACTGCCAGAACTTTTCGGAAAAGTTTGTCCCATTTTATATTTCTACAAAAGTATACTCTGCACAACCTTGCTAATGCTTGGTGAAATCAGCCTTTTCTAGGCTTAGCCATTTTGTGGGAAGTGGTACTGCTGAATGCTTGTTCCAGCTGCTGAGGATCTCAGCAAACCCTGCCTCTACTATAGCATCTCTAGAAGAATATACTTAAAATGTTTCTTGGAGGGCATTTTTGCACTTCAATTACATTTCTTCTAAGATCCTAATAGTAAGAGGCACTTCAATTATTAGTTCGATTCTACTATTGTGCATAAGAAGAAAGGTTTAAAATAGAGTGAGTTATTTGACTCGATTAAGTTATTAAATTCAAAGCTATCTTTTGTTTTATGAAATATTTTGAGATGAGATTATCACTTGCAAATCATGGCCTTTCAGTCAGTCTTCTTCCAATAGATCCTTCCATATACTAGAGAAGTCCCCAGTACTCAGTCTTAACCACTTTTGGCGATTCTTAGGCAATTTCCCATCTGCCTAAGAACCATTTCACATTTTCATAACTATGCTGTAAGGCAGGATTAAAAACCCTCTTTGTAGAGGTGATAACTATATAAGCAAACAATCTGAAGAATGGAATTTGTGATCCTTGAACATATATGTTCCTGCTTCTCCCCTAATTCCCCTAGGCAGTTCTCTCTGGGTGGATTGTAAAGCAGGACTCTTAGGATAGTCTCCTATCTTCCTTTCACCGCCCCCATGGAACCCGTGCACTTGGCAAGATCCCTTCTACATTTCCCACTCCGGGCCCCATTCACTCCACTATTTTTTTCCCAATTTCTGTTCAGTGACCTCATAAGACTCTTGTTCCCTCATCCTTTCTCTCTTGTTCTCTTCCTTATGAGAACTAAAAATATATCCTAAGCTTTACTAATGACTGTCAAAGTAATGCTAGTGCCATGATGAAGTAAGACATAATGAAGAACTAACACCATCAACATCTAAAACCCTTGAAAGTATCAAGAGGTCCCTTTCAGAATCTCCACAAAGAAACCTTGCTCAACTCCTCCTAATTAAACTGGCTTTTCTTCAAGTACCAGCATTCTACATAAACAAAAAACTTTTGTTTTCACTGTTTGGTTTCTGTTTTAATTAATAGTAGTATTACAGGAATATTGTCTTCTATTACTCTGGTTGCAAGGATATGCATGTCAGTTATATTCCAAGTTAAATTTCAAACTAAGTCTATGAAAACTCATGGAGTAAATGCCAAATTGGCAAACTTCTGGAATAAAATCAATTATCAAATTAGGATTTGTCTTTTTCCTATTCAGTTTTCAATGGCTGTTAGAAGAACTTCCTCTCCAGCATATTTCTTTCATATATAAGTGTTGAGGGTATCATAGTACTATCCTTCACATCACAGATTCATGTGAGCATATCTACCTAGAAAGTAAATATTATTATGATCCCTTTTTACAAATGAGGAAGCAGATTTATAAAATGTTAGTGACTCACCGCTAGTAAGAGATAATGTCTCTCTAGTTAATGCTTTCTCAGCCATCATACTGTCCCTCACCCTTGTATTTTCTGGTCTACGCAGCACATAAATTAAAATTTCATGGCATGAACTGGGATAGGCCATGATTGTGTGATGTACTTCCCCATTATCCTACGCAGCTCCATGTTTATCAAAAATATTGTTTAGAGAACCAGAAATGGAAAAGTAAATCTAGATCTTTTATAAATTCAGGGGTACTTTTTTTTTTAAACAAAGCTTATATAGCAAAAAGAAAAAAAACCTAGCCAAGCAATACATAATCAGTATCTGTATGTATTTAAATAGCTCTCACCTGGCTCTGAGCGTCGACACAGAATATGGCTTATGCACCTGGTCTCTTCTGTTATCCAGATTGCTGGGCTTTCCTTACTAACTTGCGCTAATGGCTTTAATACAGATTGACTAACAAGATGCCGTTGAACAGAGACTTTGTGGACTGCAGCACAGTTAAAGGCTAAAAGGAATGAGAGCCCAGATTTAGTTGTTGGAGCTGATCTTTCTTTTTCTAAAGCTTGGCTGACTTTTCCATTGATGCTTATATGTAAGCCCAGAGTCCATTAATTCTTGCAATATAAGACACTGTTATTGCTTTCAACTTTAAGTACTACTTTTGTGTATTTGGTGAACTGGCTGACTTTCCCTTCATTCTATTCCCTTTACTTTCTTCTACTGGAAAGCTGAAAATAGATTTCAGACTCTCTTGCAGCTAGAATTCTCAACACAAATGATCTAGGTGTGATTAAATAGCATAAGATTCAGAAATTAAATTAAGGCAGAAACTGTCTTCCTACCTTTTGCAAAACTAATTGTACTGACAAGCAAGTTAATCAGAAGTTGAGTTTATTTAGGAGCTGATCTTTCCAGTGTTCAGTCTTCAGTTTCTTGGTATTGCTCGTTAATGGCAATAGCATTTTTATTCTGGCTTCCTGTAACCTAGGAATATGTCTTCAGCCCCCTTTAACAGTGGTGATTTCAGAAGTTGTAGCTATTGTGTAAAATCATTATCTAATTTTTCCCATGTTGCAGTGCCCTACCTCTTCTTCCATCAACACACCCACTAACTTTTCTTGTATGTTCATAATATGCTAGGCACTGGGCTAAAGGCTTTCCATAAATCATTTTGCATAAATTCCAAAACAACTGATGAGGAAAATGATGATATGTTAATACCCAGATGAAACTACTGAAATTCAAAAAAAAAGGAAAAATAAGTTACACAGAATCAGGACAAAGCTAGAAGGTAAGCAGGTAAAGTTAAAATTCAATCCCACATTTGCTATACTCCAAGTCCTGAGTTATACCCCTAAATTTAAAAGGTATTTGAGGGCCTGGAACCTATTGACAAAGTTTAATTGCCCTTACTCATTATGTTACTGAAAATACATCATATTACATATTTTTCATTCATGTATTTTCCTTCTCTGAAACAACATTCAGAGTCCAGCCTATTTCATTCCATGCTCCTTCTAGATACCTAAGAAGCCTTTTATCTAATTAAATAGAAAGGCATTAAAAAAAAACAGAGGTATCATCTTGTCAAAGCTTGTTTAAGCCAGACAAAGATCATTCTTACTGTAAAGGCTAAAGAATTAGGAAAAAAGTAGACCGTCTTTTCCACTTGCTGCTGGAAAGATGAGCAAGAGCTGGGAGAAGAGATTCACACTTACCAGGCGCTCTGTTAACAGCGAGGTTTCGGAAATGGCTGCCTTTGATCATTTCCACAGATAATCGACCCGTTGTGGCATTGTAGGACAGCCCCACCAACAGCTCTGGCACTCCTCCATGAGACAGTGACTGCGTAGATGAAGCACTATCACTGTGAGAAACTGCAGATGGGCTAAGCGGAGACTCTCCACTCTGGACAGGAAGAACAACAAAGAATCCATTGGCCCATGCTGCACTTCTCCCCCTTGCAGAGAGCTGATATTATGTTTGGTGAAATTGTGGCCCAATCTCAACCGCTGCCAAAGATTACTAACAGCGCACTCGGTGTGAATGATAATGGGCTTGGGGAGCACAGTCATGGATGAAATTCCCTGCCTTATTAGCTGACATATTTGTTTCAAGAGCTGCCTCTGTTCAGTATTTACTCTCTGAAGACAAAAACAGACAAACATATTATTACTGGTCTAAATCAAACCCTCTAAGATACATGGAGAGTTAATAATATATTTAATATAGACCAAAGTTTCCTCCTGTGTAATTTGTGCTCAAATGTTTCTATGGAACCCATCCACTCTGGGCATGAGCTTTGTTTTTGTTCTCTGCAGCTTCCTGAAGTACGTTGCAATACAGGAAGCATTTTGTCTTCACCAAAAATGAAAGGACCAGTGGACATATACTGCCACATAGAACGTTTGGCCCCTCATTCTGATTTTTTAAGAATGTAATATGCCAAATGCTAAATGTTTCCTCCTAGAGAAATGAATTACACTGAAAAATTAGCACTTTTATAACTGCTGTAGAGGGAGAACAACCGCTTAATTGTGGATCTGAAAAATCTGAAATCAGTGGCCTAGCAGGTACCATGTGTGCTCAGGGGAGAACCTGCATTTGACACTCCAATGGGGCTTGGGGGAGCGTGTGGTATGAGGGCTTGAACCCTGGTTCCCATATGAATCTAAACTCCCTATTCACCAGCACTTGTCTTTATACATCAGACAAATAAGGAAGAGAAGAGTCATAGAGGCCAAGACATTGACTTAGAGATTAAGATATTAGATGACAAAGGGTAAGATGTTGAGAAACAGAAGTGGTAATGGGCTATGCAGGCCAAGATGGCTATTCTTTTAGAATCATTATTCCACCAGAAATAAGTGCATAGAACTTTATTCAAACCTTCTTTTCTAGAGTGACTTCTTACAGCCTATCAGAGCCTATTAAATACAAATATAAAAAACAAAATTTGGGTGGGGAGAAGCAGAGCTATGAAACAGCAGGCAGGGCATTTACCTTGCATGTGTTTGACCCAGGTTCAATCCCCAACACCGCCCATATTGTCCTCCACACTGACAAGAGTGATCCCTGAGTGCAGAGCCAGAAGTAAGCCCTGAATCCACTTGGTATGGCCTCAAAACATACTAAAAAGAATTTTTTTTATATTTACAGAAAAGTACCCTGTTTATAGAGCCCCAGATTTCCTCAAACACAATTTGTAAAGAATAGAATGAAATAGTTTTAATAGTTGCCTTAGAGTCCCTGATGTCTGGAAGGGACACCCTAAGAGTGAACTTTGGGGATGGCATTAGGTTTGGGTCACACCCAATAGTGCTCATGGATACTCCTAGATCTGTGCTTAGGAGTCAATTCTGATGTTGCTATGAGGAACATAAATAATGCCAGAAATTGAACCAGAGTCAGCCATGTGCAAGACAAGAGCTTTGAACTTTGTCCTATCTCTCTACCAGCCTCAATAATGAACCACTTTCTAAAATTTGGTGGGGATCACTCTCTCTCTTCTTGAGTCCACAGTAGTCTCTACTGTGACACCAAGTATCTTATTTTGACCATTAAATTCTAAATTCTTATAAATCTGTCAGTTCACAGTACATAGCCCAAGGGACAGAGAATATTATAGTGGGTATGCTGTATGCCTTGTATGTGGCTGACCTGGGTTTGATACATGGCATCATGTATGTCCTCCCCACCACCACCTCCAAGAGGTCATATGGGTTGCTTGAAGTAAATGAGCCCTGAGCTCTGTCAGGTGTGTCACAAAACCAAAAAAACAAAAATCTAAAAAAGTGCATAGCCCAATTTGGCATGTAATCAAGCTTAATAACTAGTGAGTGGAAAAATATTTACATGCAAAGTTCTTCTAACAGTCTCATTTCTGTTCCTCAACTCTGTGCCCTCAGCACTAAGCACAGAGCTTGGCATAAGAGAAACGAGGATGTGACCTTGCCTATTCCTGTGCTTCTGACTCCAGTTTCCTTCTGACTCCAGTGGCTTCTGTGATATATAATTTCAAATATACTTTGTACAATTAAAGGGGGAAGGGGGACGTTAAGTATAGACAAGACATGATCTAATTCATGTTTTAACAGGGTCATTCTGGTACCTGTGTTGAGAATTATCTATGGAGCAAAGAAGCAGAAGGGTGAGTGGTAGGAGATCATTTTAGTAATCTAGCGAAGTGTTTTACTCTGGTTGGAAGACAGAGCCAACAAAATTTAGAAAGAAAAGAAATGTGCCAAAGAACTTCTAAGATTTTAGACCCAGCAGCTCCAAAGTATAAAATTGTCTTTGGGGACTGGGAGATAGTAGAACAGTTAAGAATGGGACCCACTTCATATGACCCCACAATACCACTTCTGGGAATATATCCTGATAGTGCAAAAAAATCACAGTAGAAATCCCCTCTGCACCTGTATGTTCATTGCAGCAATGTTCACAATAGCCAGAATCTGGAAACAACCCAAGTGCCTGAGAACAGATGACTGATTAAAGAAACTCTGGTACATCGACACAATGGAATACTATGAAGCTGTTAGGAAAGATGAAGTCATGAAATTTGCTTATTAAGTGGATGGACATGGAGAGTATCATGCTAAGTGAAATGAGTCAGAAAAAGAGAGACAGACATAGAATGACTGCACTCATTTGTGGAATATAAAAAAACATAATATGAGACTGACACCCAAGGATAGTAGAGAGAGGGCCAGTAAGATTGTTCCGTGATTGGAAGTATGCCTCATGAGCTACGGAAAAAGGTAACTGAAATAGAAAAGGGATCACTAAGTAAATGATGGTTGGAGGAATTGTTTAGGGTGGGAGATGTGTGCTGAAAGTAGATAATGGACCAAACATTATAGCCTCTCAGTATTTGTAATTGCAAACCATAATGTCCCAAAGTAGAAAGAGAGTATGGTAGAAATTGTCTGCCATAGAAGTAAGGGGAGTGGTGGGAAGGAGGTTTAGTGGGGACATTGGTGGTAGAAAATGTGTGCCGGTGGGGGGGATGGGCGTTCAACCATTGTAATGATTAAAAATCAAACATGAAAGCTTTGTAACTATCTCATGGTGATTAAAAAAATCATTAAACCCAGAAAAAAAAGAATGGCTCTCACCCAGGTTTTATTTATGGTATTATATGGTCCCCTGAGCATCATCTGGAATAGCCCTAGAGATCTCTAAGCATTAACATGTGTGACTGTGGAAGGGCCCCAAGTACAAATGGGTTGGCCCACGTGATTCCTGGCACCACAGGACCACTGTCTCAATTGCCTCTATACAAACAGGAACCTGTCACCTCTTCCTTTCTTGCCTATACCAACTGTTCAGAATTACCTTCACTAGGATGCAAACTGAACGCTAAACGTTCAAAGAACGTTAAACTGTTTAACATTCATTGATTTAAAGAAGGCATTTGATTCTGTTGAGACGGAAGCGGTCATTGAAGCCCTAGCCAATCAGGGCATTCAAGCCCAATACATCAGGATCCTCCGTGAGCTGTATTGCAGATTCACTACCAGGATCTCACCATTCTACAAAGAAGTAATCATTGATGTCAAGAGAGGGGTTCGGCAGGGTGATACCATTTCACCGAAACTCTTCAGCGCCACCCTCGAGAACATCATGCGACAACTGGAATGGGAAGGAATGGGAATGAAGATAGATGGTCGGCAACTACACCACCTCCGCTTTGCTGATGACATTGTTTTAATAACACCAAACATCAGCCAAGCGGCACAAATGCTGGCCGACTTTGACCGTGAGTGTGGAAAGGTAGGACTACAGCTGAATCTTACGAAGACAATGTTTATGAGAAACAGCCTCGTTCCTGATGCCCCATTCGCTCTCAATGGAACGACCATCTCCGAATGCAACAGCTATGTGTACCTAGGTTGAGAAGTCAACATGACAAATGACCTGGCACCCGAGCTGCGCAGGAGGAAGAGAGCGGCTTGGAATGCCTTCAAAAATGTCGAAGAAATAACTAAGAGGACGAAGAACCTCCGGCTCCGGGCACATCTCTTTGATTCCACTGTTCTTCCTGCATTAACATATGCCTCAGAGACCTGGGCCCTACGCAAACAGGATGAAAACGCTATTCAGGTCTCCCAAAGAAGAATTGAAAGAGCTATGCTTGGAATATCACGTTTCACTCAAATGAGAGAAAGAATCCGGAGTTCCGACATCCGTCGATGATCAAGAATCAGGGACGCTCTCTTGGTTGCCAAGGTGTCAAAAATCAGATGGGCTGGTCATGTAATGAGATTTAAAGACGACCGCTGGACTAGAGCTGTTACTGACTGGATTCCACGGGATGTCAAAAGACCACGTGGCCACCCACCTACCAGATGGTCAGACTTCTTCATCAAGATCATGAACGATTGGTTTGAGGATCTTCATGTTCCCAGAGCGAACAGATGCCATTGGGCTATACTAGCACGCGACAGGGACAAATGGAAACGTTACTGGCGCCTGCTCAAGCAAATCGTTGACTAACGGAAAGTTAAGTGATTAAGTGATTAAGGATGCAAACTCTCCAAGGGCTGAAGCACCATTGCTTTTCTCTTCCCTCCTCTGGCTACATGTTAACTGACATACAAAAAAACAGACTGCAAGCATTTTCCAAGTAAATGACAGATTAATCCAACAACACAAAATCTTTTAACATGGCTTTTAAAAGGAGATCCTCACATTATTAACATATAGCCCACAATGGTAACAGCTACCTGTAGACATACAGACTATGCTGTCTTCTCTGTAACCTCTGGGGACACAGAAAGAGACCTGGGAAATGAACCTGACCAATATACCACTTCTAAGTGGTTGCAGTTTTTGGCTGCTGTTGCTGAAAAACCTCATCTTAAATGTCTCCATCTCTGATATTTACCATAATGTGTTATTGGAGGGAACAGGTAAGAATTGTGGAACTAATCCACTATCCAGAGGACCAAGTCACCTCTCCTGTTTTTTCCCTGCCTCTGCCACATCACTACTGTCATTTCCTAAAATGGAGAGTAATACATCCTTCAGGTTCTGGGCAAGACAGGCAAAAGATAAGACACTCATTGTACCATGAAGTAGAAATCATGATTGATAAGGAGGAGGAGAGCCAAATGGAAAATGAAATTAAAGTGAGTGTTGAATTCACAAGCTGAATGTACTAAATCAAGGACTGGCAATTCCAGATCCTCAAACACACCACATCATTAGCAGTACCATTTAACATACTCACACTGATATTACATCTTGGCTCCAGAACCAGAGTCACTTTCATTTCCCCTTCTGGGTGCAGGTGGCTGAGATAGAATAGCTTCTCTCCCATCATTCTCTCACGGGTCATCTTGCGGGCAGCATAGAGGCGGAATCGGACAGCACAGGCAGCCACATCTCTGGGCTCCAGCTTAGCAAAGGTGACCTTCTCCTTGAAGACAGGGTTGGGCCCTCTCTGTATGCTTGTTCGGCCTCTCTGTTTCTTATTGGGCAGCAACACTACATGCACTTGCCAGGAGTTGACGCCACTTCGGTCCTTATCTGGAAGACCCTGTGCTTTCACAATGTTCACTGTGAGCTTCTGGCTGAAAGCTCTATATTCGAAGATGACATCTAGGTCACCACACTTTGAGATGGGCTCATGGACCCTAGATGACACCTGAAAAGTGGTCCCATCATGTTCCTGTTGCAGGCAGAGAAAAAGATTAGGAAAGGGAATGATAATGCCCAACTGCATTATGTTGATATAACTTACTTTTCTGCAGCTTCAAAACCCAGGGCTTTTTAGTTGTTAAAAGCACTGCAGTGAAACCTGAGATACTAAGCCTGAAATCAAGCCAACTATCAAGAAGTGATTTTTTTCCTTGAGTGCACACCTCCAAAAAATGTGAGTGTGCGTGTGTGTGTTTTTACCTCATGCTCCATGGACCAGAACTTCCCACAGACAAGAATCCCTGAAGTCATAAATCCTTTAGTGCATTTTTAAATAACATAGGACAAGATGTTTAACTGCTCAAATATCTGTGTGAACTGGAATCATCTAAGGATTCTGATTCAGAAGTACTATGGTAGAACCTGAGAATCTGCATTTCTCAGAAGTTTGCCAAAACATGGCACTGGTGGCCTTAGACTCACACTTCAAGTAGCAATTATTTAGGAGGCCATCACCTGTAATTATTCATCAAATAGCAGGTGAACAGAAAGACAGAACACCTAGGTTGAAACCATAACTAACTAACTTTAAAGCCTGACTGAATAGGATATATGGCTCTTGCTCAAAAAAAAAAATGAGCACCAAGATGTCTATTTGACAGAGTGGTGTTGTATAGTCTTAATATATGTGAAAAGCTCTTGGCTCAGAACAGACCCTATAAATATCTTTTCCTATCCCTGCGTTACCTATTTTCACATACATATTCCTTCATTATTAAATTTCACCCTTGGGCAGCAATTTACATGTAGCCAGTCTGATGACCTCAATAAGAAAACTGAGATAAACTGCATTTACTATAATGAAGCCCCCTCCAACAAACTATAAATGATGTCAACATAAATTTGATTTTTCCTCTAAAGGACTGACTCTTACCCATAACTAAAATTCGGCCTGATTCTATTATAAAGCAGAGTCCATTCTTATGTATATAATTAAAGATCCAACTTTGATTCTTTAAATAGTTCTTTATTTTTAAAAATTAAATAAAATACTTCAAATTTACATATAAATGAAACTCTCCCACACAGAGTATGAGTGAAAGTATCTTCATCCTCAAACATCCTAAAAAATTCCAAATCCACCACCTACTACCTCTATAACACCGGGAGAGTTATTTAATCCTTTCTATGTGTGTATTCCCCGATAATTAAGTGGTGGTGATACCTACTTTCTAGGGTTGTTGTGAAAATTAAAGGACTTGACACATAGTAGAAATGTAATAAATGCCAGTCTCTTTTAAGATTTCAAGTTAGTTTACCAAGAAAATGTAGGCTTCTTTTAAAATAAGGGGATTTTTCTTATATTCTTTCTTTTGAGCATGCATTCATGGGAGTGTTTCTATTCTGAGGTTCTTAGTTTCAAGTGATAAAAGTGGTTGCTATAGAGACTTTTGAATACAACTGACTAGTGTAGCTATAATATTAGAAGCAAGTCTCTAAGGAGTTAGGCCAACTTAAAAATCAAATCACTCTTCCCATCTATTTTAGTCTATCCTGGTTCACCTTTACATTGCTTGCTGGACCATAAGTAACAAAATCTAACATCTACTAAGTACTTTATGTATGGTATCACACTAAGTCTTTTTTAACTGTAAATGCAACTTCTATGCACCTCATACTTTCTTGGCCTAACCTCTTTTGTTATCCACCCCTACTGATACAGCCTGTCGAGGCTCTAAGTGGCTTCAGACTGGCACAATTCAATAATGTCTTACCTCCCTGTGATGCAATATGACTTTCATTGCCCACCAAAAGCCTGTCCATTGATGTCAAGACACAGAAATATACAATCCTGGTCGGCAACCATTTAAATTGCACAGTATGTGTGGGGTTAGTGCCCCATGCAGTCAATTTTTCTACCCAAGAAGTTAGTTTCTTGGAAAATAGTCCCTCTAGAACAAGTCATAAGACATATAGTAATAGCAAATTCGGTTATTCCACTTTACCACTAATTTTTCTTTCTTTCCTGCCTTCCAATCCTTGTCCCTCACTCTTGTTCTCTCAAATTTCACTTCCTAAAAAAAGTATAGAACAGAAGTCTTTATATAATTCTCTTTTTTTAGGGGCCTAGCCAAGAAAATTTTATTGAAAAATATACACATCAACCTAATGGGGAAGTATATTATAATATTCAGTTTATGGAAGAGAAAACTATAATTTAGAAAGGATAAATCATTTGTTCCACATGTTCCTTTCTCAGATATCTATCTAGGATTATCCAGGACTTACCTCTTTTCAGTAAAGTCCCAAACCTTACATTAAATTTATATCTGACTCTCCCTCAAACTTTTCACCAAACCAAGAGTGTGACAAAAAGAAGAAATAAGATGAGAAATCTATCTTTTTTTTTACTTTTTTAAATTTTTTTATTAGTGAAACACCATGAGGTACAGTTATAGACTTATAAATTTTTGTGCTTGGGTTTCAGTTATACAATGATCAAGTACCCATCCTTCCACCAGTGCCCATCCTCCAACACCACGGGTCCCAGCATCCCCCCACCCCCCATCCCCCCATCCCACCCTGCCTCTGTCGCAGGGCATTCCCCCTTGTTCTCTCTCTCTTCTTTTGGGTACTGTGGTTTGCAAGAGAGGCATTGAGTGGCAATCATGTTTGGTCTATAGACTACTTTTAGCATGCTTCTCCCACCCTGGGAGGATCCTCCCAACACCCTTTATTCGGTGCTCTCTTCTCTATCTGAGCTTCGTTTTCACCTAGCATGTGTGGCTGGCCTTCAAGTCATGGAGCAAAATTCCTGGTACTAATCTCAGCCATTCCTGGGTGTTAGTCTCCCTTTTTGTTGCTTTATGTTCCCCAGATGAATGCAATCTTTCTGTGTCTATCCCGCTCTTTCTGACTCATTTCGCTTAACATGATACTTTCCATGTAGTACCACTTGTATGTAAAGAGAAATATATCTTAAGATACACATTTGTTTGATTTTCAGATCCTTTCAGACATTCTCTTAATATTAGTTAACATTCCAAATTTCGTCATCAACTTCAGCACTATTGTAAAAATAGCATTATTTATCTTTCTCCACTTATTGACTACCTATTCAGATAAATGTTGACTCCCCAACACATTTCTGGTAAAGTCATGAGGAGAATTCTGAAATAACTTTCCTAAGAACCCTGAGTAAGACACAGAATCAAACAACAGAAAGGTTCTGTATGTGTGCCATATAAATCGGACTTAGGAGCCTCTCCTGGATTGACTTGAAACAAAGATTTGCCTAGACTGGTATTTTTATAGCAATTAATTATCTCAACACACTTTACCTATCACTAGGCAACTACAGACACTCCTCTTGTGGGTACTGCTAATACCACTAATCCATCTGACCTTCCTGCAAGGTAAAAATCTCTTCATTTTTATCCCCATTTGGCAGGTTTTAATTAACTTCTCAAGGCCAACAGTTAATCAGTGGAAAGCAAAGATGAAAAGTGGGACATCTGCCTCCCTATGTGTTCAATCACTAGACATGCTCCCACTGTTCTCCCTGCCAAGCCTGGGGTCTGTAGGAGAGCATCAATGGCCTTTTCCAGTAGACAAGAGCAGCACTTCAAAATCTTTCAGTAAAACATTTTTCTTGTGAGGTATAATAAATGACTGTTCACTCCAGTGCCCTAAGACTTACTTTAAGATAGGAATGCACCAGCTTGTCAAAAAAACATGTAAGTATAAATATTTTCTGTCAAATTGTAAAAATTTCTGTTTTAGTAAGATGGTGCTGGTGTCATCTGTGTGGCCCAAAGTCAACAGGCTCAAAATATGTTCCCCGTGCCAGATACACGGGGGGAAGACAGTGTTCTTAATATTGCTAAGAGGCAAACAAATCAATTCTTAAAAGGCGAACTCAGCCTGCAAAGCAGACAGTTACATGAACTGCCTCCGAGCTGCATTTGAGGTTCTACCGTAGGAGCAAAATTACAGTTTTTGTCTCAAAATAGATATAAGGTTGAATGGAGCACACAGAGATGTCTGGGTATTTTTGGAGTCTCAGAACATTTAGTACCCTCAACACCAAGTCTTCTATTAAAACTCCATGTGGCAGGCAAATGGGAGGTTACCTGCATAAAGTAAGTCTATGCCTGAAGCACAGTTATCAAGAGTTCAGAGAATCAAGGGGTAGAGAAACAGTTCTGTTTTGCTTTCATGGTGGGAGAGTCAAAAAGCCTATTTTTAAACTTTGAATGTTTTTGTGTGGTATTTAATATGACTCTTAGCAGTAAATCAATGAAATAAAAATTGAGGGTGTGTGTGTGTGTGTTGGTTGTGTTTTTTCCAAAAAACATATAGTGGGTGCCTCCCTATGTAGAGCTACATTCAACAAGCCAGAAAAAACCTGAGTTACTGACTCCAGAAACACCAACACACCCGCACATGTATGTGTAACACCCCTCCTCAGTGTGTGTATAGGGAGGCATATGGTGAGTTTTTTCCTCCTTGATGAAAATGTAAGTGTGTATGGCAGTTGTGGTACTAATAATAGATAATTCATTCTGATAATTTCCTCAGACAGATGTAGATGAAATAATTTCCCTGTTTTCCCCTTTAATCGCCAACAATTAAAGTTTCATATCATTTCCTGACTTATTGCATCAAAAATAATTTAAAAGTTGTATAAGTGGCTCCTAACAACACATAATAAAAAAGGGAAATAGCTAAGGGAGAATAACTATGAACACATGAATGATAAGATAAAGTTTATAAACAATATATTACAGTGCCTAGCACCTAGCAATAAATTTAGAAGAGGCATCTTTCAACAGAAAAAGAACCGTCAATGTCCAGTAGGTTATTGCAGAGTAATGCCTTCCACTTAATGCAAACTGAACAAGCAGGTGCCTGGGGAAGGCACAGTGGCAAAAGCACCTGCTTTGCTAACATGAGGTCATGAGTGTGATCCCTAGAGCCATCATATCTATGGAGAATGGCTCTGGTAGTTCTGCTTATTGGGACCCTAGAACCTCAAGAGTATTCAATCTCTGACAAGAATCACAATTTAAAGCAGTGAGCACAACAAACCAGGTATGTGACCCTGTGTGTGGTGAGCATCGCAACTAAAGCATGTGACACCTGACAAGCCCTCCAACCAGAAAACACATGAGTATCACAGCATACAATCCCCCAGTGAGCACTCCAGCCAAGCAGATGTGCAAATCCTGATCACCAGGGAAAAAAAGAAGGGAATAGGCAAAAAGTGAAGTAATATACTCATGCTGCCAGATATTTGTCATAAAGTATCACTTCATTTGGAGTAGCAGCCCACTTTTATTTTTAAATAATTCTAACATTCAAATAATAACTCCAACTTGGGAGTAAATAAAATAGGCTTGCTTAATTGAAATCATAAAGGAAATAAACCAATTTTTCTAAAAATCCCCTACATGAAAATATAAGGGGAAAAATAATCCCGAGGGGGAGTAAAAAGAAATACCTTTGTATTTTTTTAAAATTCTTGATTCTCGTTAGATTTATTCTGCTGTCATATTTTTTCACCCTACTACCCCAAACGAAAAAATGTACTTTTGACTTTCTTCTTGATAGACTTAGGGACCTAGCTCTTGGTCATCGGAACAAACCCACTTTCCAAATTAATGCCCTTTGTTTATTAAAGCAGTACTTCCTTTTTCGGAAGTTTATTTCTCGAGGAAGAGAGAGAAGGGGAAGATAAGGTTGGAGGGAATAAAGAGCTAGCCAGGGACCACCGACCACCCAAACAAGGAAAGAACAGATAGCCAATAACTTGCCTCTGGACTCCACACAGAAGAGCTGTCAGTGGCATAGGAGTCTTCAAATCCACGATTATTAAAAGCTGTCTCAGTCTCCAAGCTGCCTTCTGTGGACTGGCGGCTGAGGTTGCGGACCACACGGGTCTCTTGCGAAGAAGTGCCGTGGAGCCTGGTAGCTCCCATCTCACATGGGTAGAGTGAGTGGACAGAGATGGGACCATCTTTACCGTAAGATAGATTCTCTGAATAATTTCGTTGGCTGGCTTCATCCACATCTAAATCTGTAATAAACAAACTACTTCAAATGTATATTTTTATTTATTTATTTATTTATGCTTTTTGGGCCACACCCAGCCATGCACAGGGGCTACTCCTGGCTCTGCACTCAGGAATTACTCCTGGCAGTGCTCGGGGAACTATATGGGATGCTGGGAATCGAACCCGGGTCAGCCACGTGCAAAGCAAATGCCTTACCCACTGTGCTATCTCTCCAGCCCACATAAATGTATATATATATATATATATATATATATATATATATATATATTTTACACGTTACTGGGCCCGCCCGAGCAAATCGATGAACAATGGTAGGACAGTGACAGTGACAGTGACAGTGACCTAGATAAATCAAGTAGTAGCCACCATTCTAATCAAGACCTCACAGAATAAAGCCCAGTGAGTGAAAGAGTTTGGAGGTTAAGGCATATGCCTTGAATGTGTCCAACCCTTCTTCAATACCCAGAACCACCTGGTCCATTGAATATCAGTAGGTGTAGACCTAGAGGTTCACAAGCACTGCCAGTATGGGCTTGGGTAATCCCTGACACTACAGGCCGAAGGGACATGACATCCCAATAACTGTCATTAATTACCAGCTTGCTTAGCTGATAATCACTGGGAGGGGTCCCTGAGTCTCTCAAGCAGCACTTGGGAGCCCCCAAATAATAAAAAAATAAAATATATCAAATGACACCTGCAGAAACATAATTTCTAAGATATAGAATACAAACTCAATCCATGAGTTTTAAAACAATCACTAGTTCTTTTTGTCACACAAGAAGGTTTCACTACTTTCTAAGTATATGAGCAAAAGAAATGTATGTTTATGTTAGAGGCATAAAGTGAACACTTTAGTATTTTGTTAATGAACATGAGACTTTGGGGATTTCTCTAGAAGGCAAGAATTGCAACCTTCTATGCACATTGTATGGTCTCCGGATTCTTCCATTCTCTTTCCCATGTTTACAGTGTACATACTACCTCTTACTCTAAAACTTCAGTGGTCCTCCCATGTAAATAAAATCTGGACATAATTCACAATAACAACTCTGGACACTTGGACTCATGCATGTTGTAGGCTTAAATCCTTAACTCTGCATAAAAGAACATTAACAGCATTAAACTGAACCTTTGTTTCAGAAAGTCATTTTGAATGCATGAATAATATCCACCTGACAGCTGTCACCAGTCTTTTATATATATTAGCCATGGCTACCTATCTGAATTCATCCAATTCGGCAAAACTTATTTTCTACTGCCTTCAATTAGCTGCCACCTGTAGTCTGATTCATGAAAACATTAGATGTGCATATCTGGTCATAGTGATCCTTATACCTTCCATCCTATTTTTGCTTCTTGTCCACTCAATGACCTATCAACTTCTGAAACTTCCTTATAACTCAGTGTTTTTATTTTTACATACCCCCTCACTTTATTCTCCCTGAATGTCTAAAATACCTTCAGACCATGGACGACAAAAACAAAACAGGGTCTTTGTAAGCAATGGCTTTCACCCTGACTTGCTTCCCACACTCAAAGGTAGCCAATGGTATCTTCTATGGACTCCAGTCTCCTCAAGAAACCCTGATTCTAAGGTAAGAGAAAATTAGAGAAATAGACTGCAGGAGTACATGGGATTACAAAATAGATACCATAGGTTCAGCTCTGCCTTACTTACTGTTTGGTAGCAACTGTTTCTACCATTAATTATTCTTAAAGCCTTAGCTTGAACCTAAGCTTCTGGCAGGCACATGGCCTTGTACATCTACTGCAGCCCTTGATTGACCAGAGATTTACTAAACCCTTCAATAAGTTTAAAGGTTAATCAGGTAACAAATGTTTGAAGCAGCCAAGTTGTTGCAACATGAAGCAATGGGGTCAGGGTTTTCCCAGACAGTGTTCCACCTAAATTAAACACAAGCTTAAAAATTCTGTAGCCATATATAATAGAATATATAAATTCATATTCAGACAATGTGATACTCAGGATAGAACTTAAGACTCCTAATTTGGGGTTTTTGAAAAACTAAAACAAGCCACTGAGAAGTTCCCCTAACTACCTTATTACTCTTATAATTGACACCCTTTGAAAACACTTTCATAAGACACCACAAAAATTTTTACACTCATATTTTTAGTTATTAGGCTAACACACATTCAAAGGGTCACGGAAAATGACAGACCAATGGATATTCCATATGCAAAATTCTACAACATAAAGCAGAATTTTCTTCTAAGGCTCTAATTAGAGCATCCATTCCTCATACACACGAACACTAAAATGTCCTATTAAACAGTAGGTCATCCGTCAATATGTGTAGCACCCAGCAGGATCTCAGCACAAAGTCTAACTTTGCCAAGAAATTACACCCATAAAATTGTCTTATGACTTTAACTCCTACGGTGATAATACCTAGATCAGTAATAAGGGAATTTTCAAAAGCTACATTAAGCCTTGAAAAGCTATTCATAACTGAAAAACATGAGAACTATATTAATGTAACAAACCATTTTCCTTGACAGACAAGTGAGGAATGAATAAGAAAAGCCAATCTGGGGTACAAGTCAAGTTGCAAGGAGGAGGAAAAGGAAAGGTGATTCACCATTACATAAAGTCATCTTCCCATGCTAGTTTAGAGAAATTCGTGTCACCTTAAACACATACAGAAAAGTAATTGCCTGTTGACAGAGAAATATATCCTGCCATTTTAAACATTACAGGACATAATTATGTCACACCAATGATACTATCTATAATCATAAATATTGTGTCAACTGGACTAGACTTAGTTCCTAATTGTTCAATCACACACTAATCTAGGTGTTGCTGTTGTTTTGTATTTGTGATTAGAGCCCTTAGGCAGTAGATTTTAAGTAAAGGAGATTATCCTACATGATCCATCTATTGACAGATCTTAAACAGAGAACCAAGAAATTTCTCCATCCTAATGAGTCTTTTTTTGGTCCCAGTTGAACCCTGATTGATACTCTGTCCCAAGCAAAACTAAGCACAGTTTCTGGAAATAATAACAGTTTTTAATGGCGCCAGGAGGGTAATGTCTAGTTTGCATAAAAAATAATAAAAACAAAATATTTCAGAAGCAAAAACTAAGATTTGATCAAAAATAAAAATAACAACAAATGGGCCTTTGCATGGTATGGCTGTCAACCTTTCCACCTTTCAACCTTTCATACCTAAACATTTGATGTGTAGGTTTTGATCCAAATAACTAAACCCAAGCTCTCTCTGACAATAAGGGAAATGTGACAATTAGGAAAGAGTAACACAAAATCAGATAGATGATATTAATATGATTGGGAAATAAAGGTAGCATTGTCTTGGTTCTGCTCAAGTCAAAAGATAAGATAGTACCAGTGATTCCTTCATGGATTTGTACTTATTTCATTGGTCCAACAATAACTTAAATGCATTTTTAAAGTGAAGAAGTTTCTATGGTTGAATTTGACCTAAGAAATCACAGTTAAGGGTAAAATGAAAAAATAACAATGGATATTCCATTCCAAATATTTTCTGGGCTAAAAAATTAATATCATCATTATTCTTTATTGCTAGAACAAGGTCACTGATCCAAAGACAAACAAAAAAGAAATCACACCAAAAAAAACCATGCAATAGAAACAACATTAACATTTTAGTGGCATTTATTAAATTTAGCATACAATTATTCATTCCCACAAAAATCCTGCTATTTTCTTCAAAAAGCTAAAGGTAATATATTTAATATAGTGGAGGCTTCCTGTTTATAGTAGAAGAGGAGAATTACCTTTTCTATCAATATTTGTCAAAAAATTCTGTTTGCTAGTTATGACAGAAATTGTTGCTAATTTCAAGAGTAAGAGTTACAGTAGTTATCAGAAGTTAGACCCTTGAGCTCCAAGAAATGGGGCCATTGGCTTTAGAACAGTACAAGCTACTTCTAAATAAACAGCTGCCACTAACTTTCATCAGCTAGCAATTGTCCTTTCAGTGGAGAGAAAGGAAAACTATGATGGAACACCAGAGATAGAGAAAAGCAGGAGTGAGGACATGATGAGGACATGACACAGGGTCAAACACAGGGTCAATAGTGACACTATTTGAATTTCCTTGGAATAAAAATAATAAGAATAAAGTATCAAGGTGGCCCATATCAACAAGTAAAATTCCATGGTACAAAGCAAATGGTTATGTTCTCCAAAGAAAACTAGATTGTTTTCCTCCTCTTTTTATGCCTGCCTCCTTTACTTAATCAATTCAAGTATTTCTTCTGTTACTTTCTCTCCATTCTATTTCTCCCCCTTTTCTCTTTCTAGCACTAATTGTTGACAAACATGGACAAAATACAGCTGTACCCTTATTGCTCTGATTGGCTACATTCCCAGAAAGAAAGAAGAAAGAGGTTCGCAAACTTTGCCCATTCAAACCAGTTCTCTCAGACCTGACTTTTTATACATAGGTATTTATTAAATAAACTTTACAGATAATTTCCTTGTTTCAATAGACTGCTCATATCCAGGGTTCTGAGCAAAAAAGGAGATATAGAAAGACTGGCTCAAAAAATAACTAAGAAATATTATAGTGTTCTGTTTTTGCATCTTCTCTCCATATTACTGAGGAAATTTTGTATATGGTGGCAAAGGAAGACAACTTTTAAATTTTTTAAATTACATTTTAGGTATTGTGATTTTCAGTGCTGTTAATGGCTTTGGCATAAGTCATAAACTTTAGCAACTACATCTCTGGGTATTTTCTCTTACCTTTATTAAAGGTAAACATAATAAAAGGCTAGAAGATACATATGACCTATATTTTGCCCAATAATTTTTTTATGATGGCTGGAGCGATAGCACAGTGGTAGGGCGTTTGCCTTGTGAGCAGCTGGCCCAGCTGAGCCGGGTTCGATTCCTCCAACCCTCTCAGAGAGCACGGCAAGCTATCGAGAGTTTTTCATCCGCACGGCAAAGCCTGGCAAGCTACCCATGACGTATTCAATATGCGAAACACAGTAACAACAAGTCTCACGATGGAGATGTTACTGGGCCTGCTTGAGCTCGAGCAATTTTTCATGCAAGGCAGGGGAAGAACAGTATTCAGAAACTAGAGGGAAAGTGGCAAGGGTGTAATTTGGAATAGGTTATCAATATTATTTAATATGTATTTTATTTGTGAAACATACTTTAATGATATAAACTATTTAAAAAGACTAAAAATCTTCTAAGGTTATATAATAGGTAGAAAATATACTCATTCCAAATGGAAGACAAGACAGAATTTCAATGTCAGTAGCAAGATACATGACATTTTTGTGCTTATTAGAAGAAATAAGAAGTTATGAAGCATAATAAATACCATCCTAGTCATTAGTGTCTTAAATATGCAAAGGCAAAATCTCCAAAGAAGGAAGAAATCCTACAAACCTGGCCCTTCTATTTAAAGATACACAGCAAGATAGCAACTAAGGACCAAAGGAGAACTGATACACACAATTGAGTTGGGGGGTTTGTAGGACTTAAGAGGGAGGGATGTTGGGATTTGGGGGAGAGCAAGGTGAGTGACAAGTGCGGTGTTGGAATTATGTCCATGAGAAACCATTATTAATAGTATTGTAAACAACAGATTCAATCAATAAAAAAATTAAAGGTAAAAGTTGAATTAAAAGTCTGCAGACCATGCCAAGAATAAACATTTTGAATAATAAATGCATTAATATTTTGAAGTAGTTATTATAATTCCATTTTAAATTTTAAAAGATATCATATATCAAAGAGGAATAAACTTCCCCCTTATTATGGAAAAATGAATGATCTCCTACACTACTAGCATGACAGTGCCTCCTCCCTGCAAAGTTTGAAGTAATCTTTCTGCCCTCTGTGAGCCTCAAGGTCCTGACCCATTTTTTTTTTCCTTCTCTGAACTCTCAGAGACAAGTGCAGTGACTCAAAAACATTCTTACCATTAATCATCACTAGTCTAGATAAAGGAAAGGTTTGATACAAAAGAATACCTTCACAGGCAGACACTTCTGTATTATCCTCTTCGTGGGCAGAAAGCAACTGATTAAATTTGGGTTTCCGCTCCAGTCCTGTTTGTTTTCCTTTCTCAGATGCACCAGAACGGAAGCTCTGGGATCGAGACACAGAAATCTCAAACTGTTTGATCACCTCCTCATCACTGTCAGAAGATGTGGACAGCTCTTCATCATCTCCAAAGCTGTTAACTGGAAGCAAACAAGAGTCATGAGTGTCTTGCATGGCCTATGATAGCATGACACAATCTGGAGCAGGGGAGGGGAAGAACATAGGTTATTTGTCTGATCCAAGCAGACCCAAACTGAATGGAAGGATTTAAAGCACTTCTGAAACACGCACATAAGTCCAAAGGAATGAAACAGGAAAAGAAGACTCATGAAGGTAATTAAAAATGAATGGCTAGAAGCCAGGCAAAACCACTGGGACATGCATAATCAACATAATGAACCCTCTATTGAGCCAGGCAGTCATGCTGATCTTGCAGCATCCACTTGTTCATAACTTGAAGCAGGACAGTTATCCATATAACTGCTTTATGTGCAGTTTGAACCAATCATGACAGACATATGCTCTTGGATTCATCTCATTTAAAAAAAAACATACAGAATCATATCCCACTTCAGAAGAGATACTTGGAACTGTAATTTTCCAAAAGCTTTATAGTTTTGGGACAATCATGATCTGTGTTTTATTATTATTTTAAAACGGGGACAGCAGGTGGTGCCCACCTTAGGGGTTCTGGAGAGCCACCAGGGCCGTGATAACTAGAGCTCCGGAGAGCTATTTGTTTCCAGGGGATCAAATCCAGGACTTCCTACATGAAAACATGTGTTTTACCACTTCCCAGCTCTATGTCTCTCTTTAAAGACAAAATCTACTTTAAATACCTAAGGATAAAGCTAAAGTATTTCTATCCCTGCCACTGTATAACACCCTGAACTAGGGTGGCCCTGGTGTCCCCCCCCCCCCCCCGCACCTCTGGACTTGAGCAGAGTTGCATTGCCAGTTTGAGCACTGAATTGCTCTGCTTATTGGACAGTGTCACAGGAAGCAACCCTCTGGTACCCAGAGCACTGCTAGAGAGGCTAACAACTCCCAGTTCATACCAAAAGTGTTCTTATGTCTTTCTGAGAACCCCAAATCCCCTGAATTCTTTCTCACACATCAGCACGCTGAACTTTTTTTAAGTCTTAGCAACTTGCCACCTCTTTGTCTTGCTTGGCCTGGAGCCTTCCCTTCCCAGTGGATTATACCTGGCTGGATTCTCTCAACTTTCAAGTCTCACCCTGACTCCACTCTTCCTAAAGACTTCCCTGACAAGACTATGTTGGTAACTCTCTTCAGAGCATTTTTCATGTCTGTTTGTGTCTTCTCCCCTATAACTTCTAAGATTATAGAAATGCAATGTGTTTTTGTTCAGTGGTGTTTATTAGGTAAAAACAATGTTATTAAGTAAAAACCATGCCTGTTGAACAATAAATACATAATGAACATCGGTAAATAGTGAATACAGTGAGAAATGCCAGTGTTTTTCCTCATATTAAGCATTTTCCCCTGCTATCTCCTTCCCCCCTATACTTACTACCTACACTCTTACTTTAAAATTCTCTGTGTTTGAAATATTATTCTTCAGGGGCTGTAGCAATAGCACAGTGGGTAGGGCATTTGATCTGCACACGCCAACCCAGGTTCAATTCCCAGCATCCCATATGGTCCCCTGAGCATCGTCAGGGGTAATTCTTGAGTGCAGAGCCAGGAGTGATCCCTGTGCATTGCCAGATGTGACCCAAAAATCAAAGAAAAAAAATATTCTTCTTCATCCCCAAGCAGACTAGTAAAGAATTGAGCTCATCATTTTGGTCTCAGTATTAATATCATTTCTTTGAGAGCCCTTCTTTGACCTTAAATCAGATTCCAAACTCCCTCAATGTTTTATAAAAGAACTCTCTGTTCTGTCCAATAAATGTGTCTTCAATATTGTGGCAGAATTACCCTGTTTAACTGAAAACTGTTCTACCTAAACTGCACAATCACTTAGTGACCCCTCCATCAATGTTAGAAGACAGCATAAAGATACAATTGCAGTCTCCATAGTCCATCATCTAGGTGTCATTTAGGTTTATGTTTTCATAGTCCAGGATGTTTACACAGTGACAAACTTAATACCTTACTAATAATACATTTCTATATTTCTATTGCCCGGCCAACCTGGGTTTGATTCCTCCGCTTCTCTCAGAGGGCCCGGCAAGCTACCAAGAGTATCTCGCTCGAACAGCAAAGCCCAGCAAGCTACCTGTGACGTATTTGATATGCCAAACACAGTAACAAGTGTTACAATGAAGATGTTTTTGGGCCCACTCGAGAAAATCGATGAACAATGGGAGAACAGTGACAGTGAGAGTGTTGGTGATACATAGCTGTTTACATAAGAGCACTCCAGATCACCAACTTGTGTATCTTTCTAGGCACCATGACAGTGCCAGAAAGATAGCAGACTGCCCTGAAAATATTTGCTAAATATTAATTATAAATGACAAATAATTGGGAGTTATTTTTCAAAGATTTCCTCCTTCTATCCAAGAATTAGAGTGATTCTAAGAAACAATATGGTTTCTAATTCACAGATTAGTCCTCAAGATCACTTCTGAATCACAGACTAAGAAAAAACAGAAGTCATGATTAAATAAAATAACTTAAACACCAACCTGGTCAAAATGTTGAACCAGCAATAAGAACAAATATTTAAGGCTTTTAATGTGCCTGGTACTGTCCTGGGATTTTTAATATATTATCTACTTTAACCTATTCAAAAATAATCCCCATCACTGCTTCCATTTTCCAAGTAAACAAACTGAGTCAGCTATAAGTCTACTACTTGGTGAAAAACATATTGCCAATAGATGGTGGAACCAAGATTTGAGTCTATCTTGGTCCCACTAGAGCCAGTCTCCAGAGACTATTTTTGTAATCACTATAGTGGACAACCAGAGTGTAACGGAGGAAAGAACTCATATTCTGTACATTTCACATTAACTAGCTTAGTTCCTGTGTTAACACACTAAACCTCTCGCCTCATTTCAGCACCTGACAATTTTTAATACCTATACTATTTCAAGTTTGTTTCCATATATAAAATCTCTTTTATAAATGTCCATTCCAATGTATACATCAATGTTTTCAATCTGCTTGTCCCCCTTATGGAGTACCTAATCTACAAAAAAGAAGCATATCATTCATTGAGTGTGACACAATAGTTAAGACCCCCAAAGCAAAATATTTGAAAAAACAGACTCCCTTTTAGACTGAAATAGTAACTCAACAGAAAACCATTACAAGTCTCTTCATGTCTGAATGTGCTGGTCATAGAATTTAAATGTGGAATGTAGCCCATAGTTTAAAGAGAACCAAAAGATAAACTAAAATTCCCTCCTTCTTTGTAGGATGGAATGAGCTAAGTACCTGGGAGAGAGGCAGTAGATAGGTAATAGGAGGACTAGTTGGTTAAATAGGCATTGGAGTTCTTTCTGCAATTTCATTCTCTTTATACCTGTTTTTAAAACTTGAGTAGTCTTTTTGTGTTTTCTCCTTGTTTTGGAGTTATATCTGACAGTGCTAAGGGCTTTTTCCTGATTCTTCATTCATGGATCACTCCTGGTCTTCTAGGTATACCATATGAGATGTCAGGGATTGAACCCAGGTGGCCTATGTGCAAGGCAAATGCCCTACCACTGTAATATTGCTCTGGTCCCCTAAACCTTAAGTAGTTTTAGTTCATCAATTTAAAAATAAGTGAGCTAGTTTATGAATATTTTTCAATCTATAAAATCAATTATTATTATTATTCAATAATTTACCAGAATTAGGTACTTGATTTATTTTTTTGGTAAGTCACTGATTATACACAGGACAAAGATTTTCCTTACATGATGTAATAATCATAATACTACTATAGAGTTTTGAGTCGCTGATAATCCACAGAACAAAAATAATCCTCATCTTGTAGATGTCATGACTATAATTCATAATTATATTTTCTGTTTCCTAAACATAATATATAGTTATGCCTCATTTAACAACATGGACACATTATGAGAATTCATTATTGGGTGATTTAATTGTGGAAAACATCATAGAATGCATTTATACAAATTTATATGGTATAGCTGGTATACCCTATTACATACTGAGGATGTAAATATGTGCATACATATATACACATATAAATCAACAGCATATATTATATATGTAATACTATACTGTATATATTACATTATTGGCAAAAAACATTATGTAGTACATAACTAAATATAAGAAGAATTTCTTGAGACTTTGAATATATTATTGTATTTGATCATTACAGCAACTCCATGAGGTAGGTATTATTCCCATTGTAGGACTAGAATACTGAAGCACAGAAAGATTAAGTAATTTACCCTAACCAAGTCTGTAAAGCTAACAGTTACAATGCTAGAACTTGGATGCAAAACACAAGTCATTAGTTGGGCATATCAGGCACCACTGCATTAAGATACTCGTTACTTTCCAGAGAGGGGATAGGGCCTCTACTGCAGCCACCTAGGAGTCAGTCAAGAGCTTATTTCCTTTGGGGAGAGAACAGAGCAGTAAGAAGAACAGCTAATTCATGCGGGTGTGAACAGATGTAGGCAAGCCTTAGTAGAAATGGCCTCTTTTTACTGGTGGGATTATAAATACAACTGGATCTTATTCCCTAAGGAAATTGCCAACTTAAAACAGAAACTCACCATTCCTCCTAAAAACCACTGAACTTCCACAGAAATCAACAGTGGTTTATAATCATAATTAAAGCATTTATCAAAAGTCAGGGTTCTCAAACTTTATGGAGGTCAACAACTTATTTATTCCTCAAATAATTAAATGATAATATGTACTATTACTATTCCTATTCTATGGTTGAGGACACCAAATCACAATAACAGAAGCCAATCACAGGCATAAAAGTAAATGGGGGAGCTAAGATTCAAACACACACTTCCTTATTCAAAAAATGTTACTAATGATCATTTTATGTCCCTCTGTCTGCTACCTCAATGGAAAAATGGAAATTCTTGTCAAAGTGACAAAATGAATTTTACTATTAGGAAAACAAACGACACCTAGATAGGACTAGAGAAGATTTTCATGAGTATCTGTTCCCTGACTATCACTTTGAGAAAGAAAAAATACAAGGAAGCAATAGATTTTCTTACTGCCAGAGCAAGTCACAATCACATACAGTTCTTCAGGCTTACAAGTTAAAGTTTTACCAGACCATTTACCAAGCTCCTTCACCAAAGTCTTCTCTTTTCTAGATCCAAGATTTTGGTTTCTATCTTTTTTAAATATCCCAGAGATTTGCCTTGCAATGTTCCAACAAACAACTAAAAAGATGATCTGGACTCTCCAACCTTTTTAAATCTAGGATAATCACAAAAAGCTACTTAATTTATGATATTTCTTTCAGAGATAAAATATTATTTTCTAATGCACCATAAAAACACCAAGCTCTAACCTTTTTCAAGCCAAACCATGATAAAAAAAAAAAGTATGGTGGGATTTTAAATTTTTTTTAAAAAGTTGTTCACAATAATTTATAACATTCAATATTTCAACATTAATCCCACTACCATTAATCCCACTACCATTATTTTGAATTTCATCACCACCACCCAAGCCTGCCCTAGAGGAAGATGCTAAATAATTTATTTTGTATTGCTTGTTATAAAAAAAACCCTAAAAATGATCCAAAAAAGTTTTCCTTAGAGGAAAGTGTGTGAAAATCATTGTTTCTCACCTTGGAGCCATTAAATCCCTGTATCAGAGATCACTAACATGTTGTTACAGGTTGAGCCTTGATCTCTTTTAATCAAGAGCGAAGATTAGTTACCTTCTACTTTACACCGAATCAAATGTGGTATACTACTGTTGGTACATCAGTGGTGTAGAGTATGAGATTCACTCCAGGAATTCTAAAATTTTAAATAGATTGATAGAGCTTGAGGTAAATTTTTTTAACTGGATGGTGATTTAGGGGTCAGAAGACATCTCTGCAGCATGTTCTTCTCTTCGAAGACTTATTAGTGAGTCTCTGGATCATGGCTATTAGTGAGCTTATATGGTGCCAAGAGTCAGTTCATTGGTATGACTGCCAGGCACCCAGAAGCATGGGGACATGGGGCAAGGTCACCCATTCCTGGCTCTGTGCGAGCCTGGAGATTTCAGTCACAAAACCCGCATAACTGGGTTTTTCAGATTCATTCTCATGTGTGAGGGGCTGTCATCACAAGCCTGTGAAGATTGGCTATGAACACAGTGGCTGTTGGGTTTTGGGGGTTTTCAGCTGCGAGAACTCTTCTGGAGTAGGAGAAGGGATTCACTCACCCCTCTTGGAGGACTGTTTTTTTTATTTTTATTAGTGAGACACCATGAGGTACAGTTGTAGACTTACAAATTTTTGTGCTTGGGTTTCGATTATACAATGATCAAATACCCATCCCTCCACCAGTGCCCATTTCCCACCACCACGGATCACAGTATCCCTCCCACCCCTCTTCCCCCTCATCCCAAGTCAGCCTAGCATGGGGTGAGGAGGCATCTCTGAAGTGTGTTGCTCTCTTCTGAGATTTATTTGTGAGTCTATGGATTATGGCTGTTAATGAATTTATATGGCCTATAGTGGAATGTTTTAGATTAAAATCTTGACTTCATTCAATTGGCTTACTAAAATAACCTGGAAAAGTTATACAATTTACAATGGATGTGTATACATCTGAAAGTTAAGATTGTTTATTTAAATCAATTACAGAATTTGAAAAGATCTTAGTTATCACTACAATTTCACCACCAAGACAGAAGGCAGATTTCTGTGTTTTCTTTCTGATATATGAGCATTCAGCTTCAATACTTTGTTCACACACTATCAGTGTGTTATTGTAGGTTTCTTACACTGTCAGGAAGGCCATAACTTTGATAGAGATAACTATAGACCATCAATACAGAGTTCCTATTGTAAAGATGTTCCTCTTCCCAATTTCTAATGACTTTTTTTCTGATTTAAAAAAGAAGGGGTCAAGAAAATGTCATCTTCAGTTTTCACATTTAAGAAACAGGAATGTGGCCCTAACATAACAGAAATTGCCTATCAGATATAACAACAGTCAGATATAACAAAAGTAAATATTTGTTAGTGAATAATCTGAACTTAGTCTTTAAATCTGAAGTCTACTATTTGCTTGTTTATGACCTAAGCAAGTTCCTTTAAGTCTCTAACGATGTCTTCATATTTTTAAATATTTTTAAATTCTTAAAATTATTGTAGATTTTATAATCGAAAGCATATGAAGAAACATGTGCATACTAGAATATGGCAAACCCCAAATTGTCCAACTATTGTTATTTTCCTTTATCATACCAATTTCTATGTAAAAAACATCTTATAAAGCTTTGAATTTACATCTAAAATAAAGAACATGTCCGTTCTTGCAGAATTTAGATTGAGATTTATACCATTAGAGTGGGCTGGAGCGATAGCACAGCGGGTAGGGCGTCTGCCTTGCACGCAGCCAACATGGCCGACCCGAGTTCGATTCCTCCGCCCCTCTTGGAGAGCCCGGCAAGCTACCGAGAGTATTTGATATGCCAGACACAGTAACAACAAAGTCTCCAATGGAGACGTTACTGGGCCTGATCGAGCAAATCGACGATCAACGGGAGGGCCTTTACCTTTACCTTTACCTTACCATTAGAGTAGATGTAAAAGGCTGTAATAGAAGAACTAAACTGATATTGTTGGATCATATTTCCCTCCTTACCTCACAATCCTTTTCAATTCTGGAGGTGGAGTGCTCTATAAAAGTTGGCAACACTTTGTGGATGTGGGCAGTTCCCAACACCTGCTCATTTTGTAGTTTCTTTCAGGCAACTAAACTACCAACTGGTAATGCAAGGAAAGAATTTCTGAAGTATGTCTGTTGCTATATTACAAATGCGTAAAGACTTTATAAATGATTGGTGCAGTTCTGAGCATACTAATTCCTTTCCACCCACATTGGAGCAAATAGGTCGATGCAAGAACTGCTCACATCTTCTAGATGGAAAGCTGAGACAGGTGGGGGTGGATTGTGCTCAGTAATGAAGCACCTGGGAGCTACTTTTAAATGCAATTGCAGGAAATCCCTTATATACCATATTTTTCACATATCACAGCAAATGACTGCTCAAGGTGGCTAGATAAAGAGATAAAAGCACAAGAAGGTGATTAAAGTGAAAAACAATAGCTGCCTACTTCAGATTCCAGGAAAACTGGCATATTTTTAGAAGCACAATTCACATATTCTTGGATGCAGACACAGTAGAAAATTTATTTTTATTATGAATCTTTGATTTTTGGTCTATGCTTTGTAGAGATTTAGAGTTACACAAGGGAACTTCAACATCACTCTTCAAGTGGAAATATCAGTGTTTATAATAAACTGATGAAAATTTACATTTCCTAAAATATTTTTAATTTACTGTGATTTATGGGCTGGAGTGATAGCACAGTGGGTAGGAGGTTTTGCCTTACACCCGGCCAACCCGGGTTTGATTCCTCCATCCCTCTCTGAGAACCTGGCAAGCTACTAAGAATATCCCGCCTGTGCACTAGAGCCTGGAAAACTTACCATGGCAAATTCAATATACCAAAAATAGTAACAAGTCTCACAATGCAGACGTTACTGGTGCCCGCTTGAGCAAACTGATGAACAACAGGAGGACAGTGTTACTGTGATTTATATTTTTTCCAAGATTAAGTTGGCGGTGAGTCCAACACATTTTTTTTCTAATTTTACAAAGCTCTGATATAACCCAATTTAGCAAATTAGAAACTAAAGATGAGACAACTTAAGCGACTTACTTGTAGTCAAAGAGCTAGTTAGTGGCAAAGGAATGATTAGCATCTTGTTCTGCGTGCACCTATTTTGTCACTATGCACCTTGTATGAGATGTTTTGACAACTCCATTTCATGTATGAACAAAGAGATGGCACTTGTAATAGTTAAATTCTAGTGAGTCAAAGAGAAAATCTTTTACTGAAGCTACTAACATATAAATGATTATTCTTGGGGAAAGTAAGTTACAAAATTGAGGATTCTAGTTCTGCTAACAAAGTGTTTTGAACTAATCTAAGTACTAAGTACTATAAATTCTTGGAATTTTAGCCAATTATATGAAGGTATAAAAAGTAAATGCAAGCAAACAAAACTGGAGAAGGCAATTTTTCAAGAAAAATTTAGGGACTGGAAAGATAGTACAGGGGTGAGTAGTCTTTCACATGGCTTTCCCTGGTTCAGTTCCTGGCACTACAGATGGTTCCCTGAGCATTATCAGGAGTAATCCCTGAGCACAGAGCCAGGATCAAAAGAGGACGAGGAGGAGGAAGAAGATGATGCTGACAACAATGATGAAAACAACTTTATTGGATGAGTTGCATGAGTAGACTGCTTTTCCGCTAAACTGCTTCTAAATCTACTAAGTGCCAGACATACAGGATTCAACATGAAACCAGAACCAGTATAATGATATTGATATGAATTGTCAGAGGGTGGAACTTAGGGCAGCCATAACTACTGGAACTGGAGGACACCAGAAAGAGGAACTTCAGAGAGGAAATTCCCAAAACTACATATAACCAGTCTGCTCAAAAGATAGAACCTGAACTATGAATATGGCTTTGGCGGAGTGGGCCTTGGGAGAGAGGAAGAGACAGAATCCAACGAATGCAGAAAGGAGAGACAGAGAGAGACAGAGACAGAGAGACAGAGAACTAAAAATTTGAACAAACGCTTTAGGTATAGCCTACCTAAGCAGCAACTGAACCTAAGCAAGTTTTAGGGGTGGAGAAAACACCTGACAGTTTCTATTAAAGCTCTAAAAAAGTCATCCATCTATAAGAAAGGCAATCAAGTCCAATGTAACAAAGTAAAAGACCAACACTTGACAGGTTAAAAAAAATCATCTAGCAATTTTATTGTGGACTAAAACTAAAAGTATTTTTAGAAAAAGATGAAAGATGCAGGTATAGTGCCGCCATCAGGTGAACCTGTACCTGTGGGGCAAGTGCATCAGCAGCCTGATGGTGCCTTCAGGCTCTCTGATACCCTAAAATTGCCACTGTGCCTCTGGCCAGACCCCAAAAACTTGGGACAAAATTTTCTGAGAAATTAAACGCCAAAAGCTGGGAATCATGCCCACAAACCACCTTCAGCTCAGCTATACAAGCTCGTTTTCCAGGCTTGCTTCAGAGACCTATAAATACATCTCAAGAGAGATCAAAAGCCACAGTTAACCTTGGACCTGCACAAGGCTGAACAGACCAGGGTAAATTGTTGGGGTGGGGGGCTGGTGCCTGCTCAAGTAGAGTCCCCAATAGCTGCTTGCTTCCACAATCCGAATAGCTGCCATGCCCCGGCCTGACTCCACAGTCTCGGGACGGACCTCACTGACATATAATCTGAAATATAATCTGCTGAAAAATTGGGCTTTGTGGCTGAAATCTCCAGACTTTCTCAGAGTTTAGATGGGCTACCTTGCCCCACTTCCCAGTACTCCTGGAAGCACTGGCAGTCAGTCCCACAAACCAACTCCAGCACTATCACATAAGTTCTTCTACGAGCCTTGCTTCAGAAACCCACAAATAAATCTCAGAAGAGATCAAAAGAAGCAGTTAATCTTGGACCCACACAAGGCTGAACAGACCAGGGTAAATCAGAGGGAGGCAGATTAGCCTGGTGTCTGCCCAAACAGAACCCCGGCAGCTGCTTGCTCCCACATTCCAAAATCGCTGCCATGTCCCAGCCTTACTCCACTGTCTCAGGTTGAACCTCACTGAGATATAATCTGCTGAAAATTTGGGTATACAGGTTTTGTGACTGAAATCTCCAGTCTTTCTTGGCGTCAGGATGGGTTACCTTCCCCAACCTCCCTGTACTTCCAGAATCCTCGGCAAACACATCAACACCCCAAAACTGCCACCCAGTTTAAAAGCTATTCCATGCTCTGCCACAGAGGTAGGGTGGAATGGGGGGGATGGGGGTGGGAGGGATACTGGGATCCATGGTGGTGGGAAATGGGCGCTGGTGAAGGGATGGGTATTTGATCATTATATAATTGAAACCCAAGCACAAAAATGTGTAAGTCTGTAACTGTACCTCATGATGTCTCACTATTAAAAAATTTTTTTAAAAAGCTATTCCAATCTTACAGTACTGATAAAAATACTAAATGCCCTGAACAAACATGATGAACCTCTTAATACCTGTTTTGCAAACCATAATGCACAAAAATAGAGGGAGGCTGTGGATGGGGAGTGGGATGTTAGGGGATTGTGGAAGGGAAATGGGGAACATTGGGGTGGGAAATGTACCCTGATGGAGGGATAGGTGTTGGACCATTGTAAGACTGAAACCCACCCATGAACATGTAATTGTCTATCTCACAGATATTCAATAATTTTTTTTAAAAAAGAAAGAAAAGGAAAAGATTGAAGAATCAAATTCTTCCATATCTTATCCATAATGTCTAGTGCACAATAAGAAATTGCTAGATTGTAAAAATATAAGAAAAATTTGAATCATCAAAGTAAAAAAGCAGTCAATTGAAATATTTCCAAGATGATTCAGATGCTGCCTATAGAAAAAAATTATTAAGTGTGTATTAAAAATGTGCTCAGAGATTAAAATTTAAAACTTGGGGCCAGAAAGTACTGTAGATAGGGTGCTTGCCTTTCACTCAATTGACCTGGTTTCATTCCCCACACTTTGTTTGGTACCGTAAGTCCATCAGGAGTGGTCCCTGAGTGCAGAACCAGGAGTAAACCCTGAGCACTACTAGTTATGGCCTCAAAACAAAAAGCTAAGCAAAAACAAATAAAATTTAAAACTTATTAGAAATAATATACAGAAGGATCTCAGAAGAGAATTATAAGAAATGTTAGGAAACAAAAATTCTAAAATTGAGGAGGCCACGAGTTGTCCCCACAAGCAGCTCTCTGGCAGGGCCATGGCTACAGAGGCAAAAAGATTTAATCCAGATCCTGGCAGCTTGCGGCAAAAAAGTGAATGGACCATGCGTTAACCGATGGTGCCAGGCCTCCCTGGGAGGGAAAGGGTGTTGCTCCCTTCCACCATTTTCGCCCCACCCCCACCCCGCAGCAAGGTGGCCACTGTCTCAGAGATTATTGAAAGCCAGGTATGAGCCGGCAGTGACGGGGCAACTGCAGTCTCATGGGAAGAGGGGCAGTACTGGCTCGTACTTCATGCCCTAGTGAAGCCACAATTTTCCCTCCATGAGCAGCTCTCTGGCAGCGCCATGGCTCCAGAGGCAAAAGAACTTAATCCAGAGCCCAGCAGCTTGTGGCAGAAAAGTGAATGGACCATGTGCTAACCTATGGTGCCATGCCTCCCAGGGAGGGAGAGGGTGTTGCTGCCTTCTGACTTTTTCCCCTCCGGCAGCAAGGTGGCCACCACCTCAGAGCTTATTGGAAAACCAAGTATGAGCCAGCAGTGACGGAGCAACTGCAGTCTCATGGGAAGAAGGGCAGTACCGGCTCCTCCTTCATGCCCTACCGAGGTCACAAATTGCCCCCTACCTGCAGCTCTCCAGCACGGCCACAACACTAGACGCACAGAAACCAATCTCGTAATTATCTGGCTCTTTGCAGAAATTCCTCTAGACTTACCTAGTAAAATATCAGAAATCCAAATTCGCGTGGCTGCATCATAAAGGTAAAGGTAAAGGCCCTCCCGTTGATCGTCGATTTGCTCGAGCGGGCCCAGTAACGTCTCCACTGGAGACTTTGTTGTTACTGTGTCTGGCATATCGAATACTCTCGGTAGCTTGCCGGGCTCTCCGAGAGGGGCGGAGGAATCGAACTCGGGTCGGCCATGTTGGCCGCTTGTAAGGCAAACGCCCTACCCGCTGTGCTATCGCTCCAGCCATATGGTTCTCATAACCAGCTATAGAAATCAAATTATTTCACAATACCTTTTCAGCAATTCTGATTGTTGGGGGGAAATTTTAAACAATAATGGTGCATCTTTTGTTGAAATAATGAATGTAATCAAAGTAGAAAGAGAGAGTTAAGTAGAAATCATCTGCCTCACATGCATTGGGAGGGATGGGAGCGGGGTATATTGGGGTTCTACTTATTGGGTATATAAGTACTGGTGAAGGGGAAGGGTTTGATCATTGTATGACCGAGACTTAAACCTAAAAGCTTCGTAACTTTTCCCACAGTGATCCAATAAATAAATATAAGGAAAAAAATGAAAAAAAATTCTAAAATTGAAACAAACTTATATTAAGTATAGAATTCACTGATTGATTTACAGCAGATTGAAAATGACAAGAATATTATAACATCTTAACAAAGGTAACAAAACTGAAGTATGTAACAAATTAGGGGAAAATTAAATATATCATCAGTGAATAATGATAGTAATAATAACTGCTAGTGGACACTACCTCCACTATCCAGCCGCCGCCACACTCCAGGACGCTTTCCGGACCCGCTTTCCGGACCCGCGTGGCAGCTCCGGCCAAGACTCATGCACTACTGGAGACCCACAGAAAAAGATAAGCGGAATTCTCTGAGACCTTGGACTCCAGGCTCAACGGACCCAGGGAGAGAGATACTCTGCTTGCTCCCACCAACCACAGGTGACAAAGGGATTCTAATCAGGAGCCCCACTCTACACTGCCCTGTGTGCTCCTACCAACCACTAGAGACCCAGGGATTGGATTGCACACAGAAGACCCACCCTACCCCTACCGGGACCAGATAAATACCCCACTGGCAGAACTCCACTACCGACACTACCTCCGCTACCCAGCCGCTGCAACACTCCAGGACAATTTCCGGACCCGCACAGCCACGTGACTTATCATAAGACACTAAATACTCATCTTCCCGAATTGCCGTACCATATTTGATATGGTTCAAATATGGTAACACCTATGAGGGTGATTAGAGGCCGCCCCAAAAGCCTCTATCCCTCTCGGAAAGACTGGCAAGCTACCGAGAGTATTCCGCCTGCACGGAAGAGCCTGGCAAGCTATCCATTGTGTATTCGATATGCCAAAACCAGTAATTACAACTGGTCTCATTCTCCTGACCCTGATGGCTTCACCGACATGGCTGCACTGAGAAGGATGAGAAAGGAGAGGCCGATAAAACCTCAAGGTCAAACTAGGCTGCCACAACGAAGGAAGACAAAAATGATCGTCTGTACTTTCAATGCACGTACGCTAGCATCAGATGCATCCATCGAGGACCTGATGGTACAAGCGCGAATGATCAAGTATGACATCATTTGTCTGACTGAGACAAGAAGGCACCAATCTCACCATGCCGTTTTTGACACTGGAGAAGAGTTTTTCCTCAGAACATGCGATAAAAGAGGTGTCGGAGGCGTCGGTGTCCTTGTCAACACAAACTTGGCCATGAGCATTGATTCATTCGAATGCCTAACAACCCGAATCGGACATTTACATTTGAATAGATGTGGCTCACTGCCGGCAGTTTCTATCTTCGTTGTCTATGAACCAACATCTCATTATGATGAAAGAGAAATCGAGAAGTTCTACATGCAGTTGGAGAAGTTCTATAAAGAAGACCACACCTTCTACAAGATCATTGTGGGTGATTTTAATGCCAAGATAGGACCGAGAAGATCAGCTGAAGAACTTCATATTGGGACCCATGGCCTAGAATAGAACGAACAGGGTGAGAGACTGTCTGAGTTCATCATGTCAACCAAGACCATTCATGGTAACTCACAGTTCCAGAAGGCAGAATCTAAACGTTGGACATGGGAGTCTCCTGGTGGACAATTCCACAACGAAATAGACCACATCATATTCAATCGATGGTTTTGTCTGACCAATGTCGCTATTGTCCCAAAATTCCGAACGGGATCGGACCACCGTCTCCTTTCATGCAAAATTTTACTTCACAGAGCGGGGAGAAAGGGCTGCAAAGTTTAAAAAGAGAACTGCTAGAACGACCACCAACGGGGAGCTCCTTGGCACTATTGCTGCAACATGGGAAGATGCCATTGTTGACAACATTGATGAGGAATACGATCGACTGGTTCAGCACCTCCATGAATGTGCGAGGAACGCCAAGAGAGAGATAGCCACAATAAAACGCCTGTCTTCGAAAACTCTTGAGCTTATTTGCCAACGTGGTTTGGCACATGCCTCAGGCAACCACAAGCTAATGTCTGAGCTCACAAAGCAGCGCAGAGATGCGATCAAGGAAGACCTCAAAGAGAGAAGAGTAGAAGTGCTGGTAGATGCAGCAGAAGCCAGGAAAAGTATTCATAACGCCCGCCTGTCCTTCGCCAACTAAAGGGCCAAGATGACTGCCCTCCAACGTGCTGATGGATCCATCACATCCTCCAGAACGGCAATGGAGAAGATTATCCATGACTTCTACTCAAATCTCTTCAATAGCCATGTCCACTTGCCGACATACCAAATTCCACAGGATGGATATGTCGTTCCCAACGTTCTCCCTTCCGAAATCTGACACGCCATTTCGTCAGTAAAGAAACGAACAGTACCCGGCCCAGACAAGGTCAGACCTGAACACCTGAAGAACCTGCCATCAGTACTCATCAATACACTGGCTCGGCTCGTCACATGATACCTGTCTGAATGCAAGGTTCTGTCCCAATGGAAAACCAGCAGGACCGTACTACTGTTCAAGAAGGGAGACATCCATGACATGGGCAACTATCGCCCAATCTGCCTATTGTCTGTCATCTACAAGTTGTTCACTAGAGTCATCCTAAATAGGATTGGCAGAACACTAGATGAAGGACAATCATGCAAGCAAGCCAGGTTCCGCAAAGGATTCAGCACCATTGACATATCCACACAATAACCAAGCTCATTGAGGTTTCTCGGGAATTCAAGATGCCGCTCTGTCTAACGTTCATTGATTTAAAGAAGGCCTTTGATTCTGTTGAGACGGAAGCGGTCATTGAAGCCCTAGCCAATCAGGGCATTCAAACTCAACATATCAAGATCCTCCGTGAGCTGTATTGCGGATTCACTACCAGGATCTCACCATTCTACAAAGAAGTAATCATCAATGTTAAGAGAGGTGTTAGGCAGGGTGATACCATTTCACTGAAACTCTTCAGTGCCACCCTCGAAAACATCATGCGACGACTGGAATGAGAAGGAATGGGAGTGAAGGTAGATGGTCGGCAACTACACCACCTCCGCTTTGCTGATGATATTGTTTTAATAACACCAAACATCAGCCAAGCGGCACAAATGCTGGCCGACTTTGACCGTGAGTGTGGAAAGGTAGGACTACAGCTGAATCTTACGAAGACAATGTTTATGAGAAACAGCCTCGTTCCTGATGCCCCTTTCACTCTCAATGGAACGACCATCTCCAAATGCAACAGCTATATGTACCTAGATCGAGAAGTCAACATGACAAATGATCTGGCACCCGAACTGCGCAGGAGGAAGAGAGCGGCTTGGAACGGCTTCAAGTGCGTCGAAGAAATAGCTATGAGGATGCAGAACCTCCGGCTCCAGGCACATCTCTTTGATTCCACTGTTCTTCCTGCATTAACATATGCCTCAGAGACCTGGGCCCTATGCAAACAGGATGAGAACACTATTCAGGTCTCCCAAAGAGGAATTGAAAGAGCTATGCTTGGAATATCACGTTTCACTCAAATGAGAGAAAGAATCCGGAGTTCCGACATCCGTCGAAGATCAAGAATCAGGGACTCTGTCTTGTTTGCCAAGGTGTCAAAAATCAGATGGGCTGGTCACGTAATGAGATTTAAAGACGACCGCTGGACTAGAGCTGTTACGGACTGGATTCCACGGGATGTCAAAAGACCATGTGGCCGCCCACCTTCCAGATGGTTAGACTTCTTCGTGAAGATCATGAAGGATCGGTTTGAGGCCCTTCATGTTCCCGGAGTGAAAAGATGCCATTGGGCTACACTAGCACGCGACAGGGACAAATGGAGACGTTACTGGCACCTGCTCGAGCAAATCGACGATTAACGGGAAGTCAAGTGATCAAGTGATCATAGGGAAATAATAAACGCCCAGAAGCAACAGAAACTGAGAAACAGTCTTCAGTAGGAAGTTTTCCACAGAGGGAGATAGATACTGGGACAAAGCTTGTGGGAAGCAGACACTCCTGTAGAGGTCATGTTGCTAGAACGTTTTATGCTTGAAATTTTACATTAAGTTTTATAAACCAGGTGCATAAAATAAAATTTTTAATAATGATAATACAAAGGAGAGGGGTGATAAATGATTCATATTGCTGCAAAGTATAAATCATCGTGAAGTGGTACAATGTTATGGTATAAGAGAAATGATAAGGTGGTAATACTCAAGATAGATTATATGGGCCAAAGTGATAGTACAGCAAGTGTGGCACTTGCCTTGCATGCAATTGACCAAAGTTGTTCCCTAGCATCCAATATAGTCCCCCAAGTGCACCAGGACTAATTCCTGAGTGCAGAGTTAGGAGTAACTCCTGAGCATCTCTGGGTTTGGACCAAAAATGAAATAACCAAAAATATAAATTATAAAAATCTAAGAAAATATATGTAATTACAGACAGCCACATGTAATAGTGTTGTAAATCATGGTACCTTAGTAAAAATTGTTTTTTTAAAAGTTATTTAAAACTCCACATTAAATAACATTGCTGAGAGAATACTCATTATTGTTAAGATACTAAGCTCCTCAAATTTGTCTACAATTTAATTCCTTCCAGAATCAAATGTATTATATACAATGTGACAACTCTTGACATCTGTAAGGAAACACAACTTGGAATTCTCTAAATTAATAGTGTTGAAATACCTAAATTTAATATTTACAACACAGCTAAATTAATCAAAACAATTTTCTATGGGGAAAAATGATAGACTAATAATCAGTATAATAGAGTAGTCCCTCATAAGTATGGTTTATTATTATTATTTTTTAAAGTGCCAAGATAGTTCAATAGAGGACAAAAACTTTTTACAATATGATTTTGGAGCAAAACAGTAATATAGAACATATAGAATGTAAACCCTTATTTTACACTGTGTTTGTGTATAAATTAATCAGAGCTCTAATTATGCAATTTTAAACTAAAAGCTATTGGGAAAAACAATAGGAAAGATCTTTATAATAATATGACATGCAAAATCACGAACCAAGAAAGAAAAAAAAGTGGATAAATTAGACTTCATTAAAATTAAAACCTTCTGTTTTTTGGAAAATACCAAGAAATGAAAAGGCAACCCTTTAACTGAGAGAAAATATTCATGTGTAAGACAAAAAAATTATACGCGGAATGCATAAAGAGCTTTACAAATCAATAATGATGCAACTCAATATAAAAAACTCATTGTAAAATTTCAAGCACATACTTTACAGACCACTGTGTACAAATGACCAATAGGCAAATCAAAAGATATCCAACCCAGGTTGGGTCTTCCAATCTGGGTTTTTCAAACTAAAATGGGGTGTCAGTAAAATTTTTTAAACCTGATTGTAACAAGGTCAGGGTGGTGGAACATTTAGAATGCTTGTACACTTTGGGTAGGAATATAAAATAGTAAAACTATTCTATCAGTTTCTGAAAAATTTAAACATATCTTTTAACTATATAACTTAACAATTTCTAGGTACTTTTCTAAGAGACAAATATGTCCACACAAACTTTTACACAAATATTCCAAGAAACCAATATTTATAATAGTCAAAATATGGAAGAACTACAAATATAGGAATAGGCAAATTGATAACAAATCTCTAAACAGCATTTTTTATTCCTTGATATTCACCTATTAGACCATATTCATATATTAATGGAGACTAGCCAGTCTAGATGCAAGAATTTTGTGCAGCATCAAATAGCCAAAGATTATCAATACCAAAGTATCCTTCATAAAGTATTGACAGAGTGAAAATACAATTTTATTGGTTTCTTTATTTAAATTTTATCTAACTGCATTAACTGAATCAATTAGCTGGCATACTTGTCCTTAATGTTTTTATTTTCTTTTTACTGTAGGTCAGAAAGAGGATTTATTATAGTATATATAAGAATATTTTTCACTCCTTGATTTCAATTATGTCCCCTGTACAAAGTAAGATCCTGAAATCTCTCTCCATTCTCGTGACCATATTCTAGATCTAGGATGTACCGGACATTACTAATTCTATCGAAATGTACTTGATGCTAGAAAAGAAAATATTTCTGCTTAGGAGCTGAAGTAATAAAACTGCAGGTAGGCAGCTTGCCTTGTACATGGCTAACCTAGGTTGAATCCCTAGCACCCATATAGTCCCTTGAGGCCTATTCTTGAGCATAGACCCAAGAGTAAAGCAATTATACAGCCAACTAGAGTATAGTAACATAAGAGTAGGATATAGCCTTCACGTGACTCTTCTGGATTCTGTCCCCAGTACCATATATGGTTCCCCCACGCCTACCTGGAGTGATCCCTGAGCACAGAACCAGGAATTAAGCCCTAAACACCCCTCAGACATGACCTAAAAAACAAAATAAATTAATAAGTAAAATAACCAGATGTGTATCTCCATTCTATTCTCCATCTTTCATTTTTTTCTATTTGTGTTCATTTTTCTTCAAATTTTTAGCATTCTTTATCAAACTACGAATTACAATACAATACTTAAAATTGACCTTGACAATGGAAGTTATTTTGCAAAAGATTAATTTGCAAAATCCAGTAGATAATTTGACTTCATATATTTATATGTGGTATTCATTGGTCCTTACATATTTGACTCCCAGATACTATTTTTTCCCAGTTTTTATATCCTTAATTGCAGATGTTACTTAACTTCTATTTTAATAGGTCCTACTTTGAGCCCCTCTCCTCTGCTTGGATGACTTTATCCATATGACCTTTTATTTACTTTAGCTACTATCTTTATGCTGGAGACTTCTTGTTTCTATTCTGAAACCAAAACTCTCTTGAACACTGTGTATACATGTGTGCATGCATGTGTTCACATATGTGTGTACATACATGTACTTTTATATAACCAGTTCCATGGGCACTTGAGATAAAACATATTTAGAACTGAAGTTCACATCTTCCCTTTCACTACGATGAAGTATTCTAATTCTGTTTCATTTAAAAATTTGTCATATTATAACAAAAATTATGCCTAATCACAAAACTTAATTCAATGAAGAAATAATGTTGTAAAGCTGTCTTATAAATTCATATGTCATATAAAAAACACTATAAAACGATATAATCTACCTATAATTTTAAAATATTCATTAAAATATTCATATATTTCTTGTTTCATTCCTATTTTTACGAATAAATAATATTGTGTAATTTGAATGTTTAGGACCTAATTTATTTAAGCCATTGTCCCAGGTTTTCAACGAAGATGAAGGAGTCAGATAAAATACTTTAGGACATCTTCACTTGTACTGTTTTAACTCTTAAAAGATGTATTATAGTATAAGATAAAGAGTAAGCACACTTTAAAAATATGAGATTTAGAGTCAGATCTTCTGAATTTAATAACTAGTAGTCCGTAAGTTGGGCTGGAGCAATAGCACAGCGGCATTTACCTTGCACGAGGCTAACCTGGGTTCGATTCCTCTGCCCCCCTCAGAGAGCCCGGCAAGCTACCGAGAGTATATCACCCATACGGCAAATCCTGGCAAGCTACCCATGACATTTTCAATATGTCAAAAACAGTAACAAGTGAGATGTTCCTGGTGTCCGCTTGAGCAAATCGATGAACAATGGGAGGACAGTGCTACAGTGATATTCACCTAAGGGATCAATTCTATATCTATGACTTCTTTGACTCGAAAACTTATTTCTTTTCCCTACCAGGTCTAATTTAGGTAAGAGAAGAGGCATCATGAAAGCAGTGAGGGGTAAGGTAGTTAACTCTGTAGGAAACACACACACACGTTGTAAATGTAAGTAATATTCTAATCAAACCAGTCTCTCCTAAAACTCACTCCATGTTTATTTATCTGCTGTCTGGACTCTAGAGTGTGAGTTTTCTGAATATCTGCCTTTGATAAAATCAACACTCTCAGCTGTTTGTCTGCTACAACAGAGCTCACCTAGACAAGAGCAAGTGCTAAACTCTAGACCTCCCTGATATTATATGTTCTAATTTGTATCTTTTCTACAAAGAAATTTGTTGATAAGGCCATGGCAGCGTGTTGTTCCCTACTATGATAGCATTTACATATAAGTTAATGGTCATAACTTGTTCTGCTGTGAACTGAGGTGATCTAATTATTTAATATCTGTATATGCAGAGAAAACATAAACAATAATGATTGCTCTTGCTTTCTTTAACTCAATCCCCAACAGCTTGCTATCATTTCAATGGATACTTACAAGCAATGTGAGTCTAAAGTTTAATTTACAAATGTTTTTTTAGAAAGACAAAAAAAAAATCCTATTTCCACGGATACTAAAATGAAGGGCCTCAGAGGTGAAACTAGAGCTAAGAAATATGAGAACAAATATTGTGATTTACAGGTGATATAAGTTTCAGAATTTCTGTCTGTCATTCATTTACCCTTCTCTCCTGTGCTGAAAATCACCCTGAAGGCAGTTTCAAAATTATTGATTTATCTTTAAGAGATTGTCAAGCTAAAAAGATATTTTCTATAAGGCATTTTCAGTCTCTTTAGCAGCACGAGAACAGTACATATACCCAAATATAGCAAGAAAATTGAAAAGAAATAGACTGAAAATTCTCACTATGCTAAGAAACAGGTGTTTCAACAATAATAATAAAAAAAGCTAAAGTCATATTCCAGAAACATCATATACTTCTTATATCATATTCATTAGTGGCATAAAAACACCAGAATATCCGGGATGAAAATACAACAGATAGAGCACTTGCTTTGCACTTGGCTTATTTGGGTTCAATCTCTGACACCCATATGGTCCCGTGACACCTGCCATGAGTGATCCCTGAGCACAGAGCCAGGAGTAAGCCCTCAGCACTGCTGCGTATGGCCCCAGAAATAAACAAACCAAAAAACAAACACAGAAAAACTAGAATCCTATTTCCACGGATACTAAAATGAAGGGCCTGGAATACATAAAAAGAGGTGTAATAACATCCCTGATGATAATACTGATTGAATCAGAAAATAACAACTTTTCTCCTTTTGTAGAAAAAATTAAAATGATTTTGTAAATCTTTTTTTTTTACGTTTTGGTGCCCTCAATGCTTTAATTACCTAGATGTTGACAAGTACAAGCAGGTACTGAAACAAATGAATATTAATAAACATGAAAATAGATAATCATGCTTCTTTTCTTGGACTATTTTATCAGAGACATGCATAACTGTAAGTGGTATATGCCTTACATAATCTAGTACTTTTGGTAAAATTATTTCTGATTCATGAGAAAAATACATTAAATTTTTATGAAGTTCCACAAAAATGCACCTCACTTTTCAGGTACTAAACAGCCTAAGCATGTCTGGAACCACTAAGTCAGAAACATGCCTCGGATAAAATAATGTACCTTGTTTTATCTATTTTCGTAAGTGCATTCAGTGTTTGCCTCCTATCATTTTTTTTATTAGTGAGACACCATGAGGTACAGTTGTAGACTTACAAATTTTGTGCTTGGGTTTCAATTATACAATGATCAAATGCCCATCTCTCCACCAGTGCCCATTTCCCACCACCACGGATCCCAGTATCCTTCCCACTCCCTCATCCCCCCCCCATTCCACCCTTCCTCTGTGGCAGGGCATTCCCCTCTGTTCTCTCTCTCTCCTTTTGGGTGTTTTTATTCACACTTTCTTTTGTTTTTCAGTTCACATTTAATTTTTTCTCATTTTTTAAATTTAGGAACTAGAACTGTGATTTACAACATTGATAATTGAGTTTTAGGCATATAATTTTTCAACATCAATCCCACCATCAGTGTCAACTTCTTTCCACCAATGTTTCCATATTCCTTCTTCACCTCCAACTCTCACCACATGACATCTGTCAAATTGCAAATACTTCACGAAGTTTCGATGGTTTCAGCTTAGATCTCATGTTTTCAGTTTTGTTGAGTCTGTGTTTTAGATATATGGCTATATCACTCACCCATATATATCACCAGTGTAACTAAATCCCTGGTTTCCTTCTTTCTCTCTCTTTCTACTTCCTAAATGCAGGAGTTGAGGATGATCTAGTTATCCCTCTTTTATTACAGTACATTATTTCATCCAGTATTCTATATAGCAAAGATAAGTGATATCCTGTTTGTCTTTCTTCTTCTGACTTACTTCACTCAACATATCTTTCTTCCAGTTCTAACCACGGTGCAGAAAATTGCATGATTTCATTGTCCCTTGCAGTTACATAGTATTCTGTTGTGTATATACATCACATCTTCATAATATGTTTGTCTGTCATTGGACACCTAGGTTGATTACATATCTTAGCTATTGAACTAAGTGCAGCAATGAATAGTGGTGCACATGTCATTTTGAGAGCGTGTTTTTATGTCATGGGGGTAGATGCCTAAAATTGGTGTTGCTGGGTCATATAGCAGTTCAATTCTAAATTCACTGAGGACTCTCCATACTGTTTTCCACAGGGGATGTTCAACATTCCCACCAGCAGTGCATGAGAGCTCCCTTTTCATCACATCTCTGCCAACACAGATTGTTCCTATTATTTTTGATATGTGCCATTACCAATGAATTGGTATCTTATTGTCATCTTAATTTGGATTTTTATCAGATAAGTGATGCTGAGCACCTTTTCATGTGCTTACTTCCATCTACCTTCTTCCTCTGAGAACTGTCTATCCATTTCCTCTCCCCATTTTTATTTGATCTCAATATCTGATCCATTTTAATTGACTTTTGTGTGAGGTGTAAGGTATGGATCCAGCTTTAATTTTTTAGATGTGGTTATCCAGTTTTTCCAGCACCATTTGTTAAATAGGCTATCTTTATTCCATGTCATGTTCTCAGCTCCCTTATTGAAAATTAACTAACCATATCTATGGGGTTTTATCATAGGATACTTGATTCTCACCCACTGATCTGAGGGTCTATCTTTATTCTAGTACCATAAAGATTTGATTACTATAACTATATAATACAGTTGCAAGTTTGGTAATGAAATACTTCCCAATTTTCTATTTTTCCATATGGATTTGGCTATTTGTGTTTTTTTTCTGATTCCATACAAACTTATATTTGACTTTTCTAGATCCTGAATCTATCGCTGGAGCGATAGCACAGCGGTAGGGTGTTTGCCTTGCACGCAGCCAACATGGCCGACCCGAGTTCGATTCCTCCGCCCCTCTCGGAGAGCCCGGCAAGCTACTGAGAGTATCTTGCCCGCACGGCAGAGCCTGGCAAGCTCCCCGTGACGTATTCAATATGCCAAACACAGTAACAACAAAGTCTCCTATGGAGACATTACTGGGCCCGCTCAAGCAAATCGACGAACAACGGGAGGGCCTTTACCTTTACCTTAGATCCTGAAAGAATGCCACCTGAATTTGAATAGGGGCTGCATTTAGTAGTTATTTTAACAATATTGATATTTTTCCAATCCATGAACATGGAATTTTTTTTTTCTATTTCTTAATGTCTTCTATCTCATTTTGTTTTTTGCTTTTTGGGTCACACCCAGCGATGCACAGGGAGTACTCCTGGCTTTGCACTCAGGAATTATTCGTGGTGGTGCTTGGGGGACCATATGGGATGCTGGAAATCAAACCTAGGTCAGCTGTGTGCAAGGCAAACACCCTACTCGCTATACTACCACTCCAGCCCCTTCTATCTCATTCTTAAGTGATTTAAAATTATCATAGTATAGATCTCCCACATACTTTATTAAAACTGATTCTTAGATACTTGATATTTTTGGATACTATTCTAAAATAGGATATATTCCTTGATCACTTTCTCCTCTGATTTATTTTTTGTATATAGAATGCGACCAATTTTTGTGTATTGACTTTGTAGTCAGTCATTTTGCTATATTGGTTTGTTTCCAAGAGATTTTTTGTGGACTCTTGAGGGTCATCTATGCATATCCTCATTGTTGGGTCAGTACAGGGGGTTCAAAGTAAAAGGGCATCTTGAAATTACTAGTGAGAACCTGAAGATGTGGTTAATGAAACTGCCAGAGATTTTTTTCATTCCATTAAAATTCCTGAAATTTTCACAGAAGCTCTTATCTGGGAACTTGCACAGAAGCTCCTATTTCTTCATTCCATTCCACCCTTTCACCCTGGAAAACTTCCCTGTAAGATGCCTATGCAGCTTCCACATTGGGCGCAACCTCACTAGTCTCTTTAGAGACCCATGAATTGGAGTGCCCCCAATAAACCTGCTTTGGTTTTCTTTCCCTCTCAGCCTCAGTGTCTTCACTTCTTTGCCAAGCTTTCAATGTCACCTGAAAATAGTGATAATTTAAGTTCTTTTTTCCAATTTGGAGCCCTTTAATTTTTTTTTGGCCTGGTTGCTGTGCCTAGGACTACTTATACTTTATTAAATAGATGTGGAGAAAGTGGACATCCTTGTCTTGTACCTAATCTCAGAGATTCTTTCAGTTTTTCACCATTAAGGATGATACTGGCTGGAGGGTTGTTACAGATGGCCATTATTGTCTTGAGGAAGATTCCTTTCACCCCTATATACCCCTATTTTTCTGAGCGTTTCTATCACGACTGGATGTTGGATCTTGTCAGAGTCTATCAAGACTCTGAATCAATTAATACAATTATTTGATTTTCAGATTTTCTTTTATTTCCTTTTATTGATGTGGTGTTTATGTTCATTGATTTGCATATGTTAAACAAAACTCTGGACTGAATTTCACTTGATCAGGATGTATAATATTTTTAATATGTTGTTGGATTCAGTTAGCTAAGATTTTATTAAGGATTTTTGCACCATTACTTATGAGGGATATTGATCTGAAATTTTCTTTTCGGGAAGTGTCTCTGTCTGCTTTAGGTATTAGTATCATGTTAGGTTCATAGAATGTGTTGTGAAAGACTTCTGGATCTTCAATATTTTGAAAGAGCTTAAGGATTATATTCTCTGAAGTTTTGTAGAAGTCACCACTGAACCCATCTGCAACATAACTTTTGTTCTTGAGGGAGATTCTTATTTTTTTATTAGTGAAACACCATGAGGTACAGTTACAGACTTATAAATTTTTGTGCTTGGGTTTCAGTTACACAATGATCAAGTACCCATCCCTCCACCAGTGCCCATCCTCCACCACCACGGGTCCCAGCATCCCTCCTATCCTCCATCCCTCCCCGTCCCACCCTGCCTCTGTGGCAGGGCATTGAGGGAGATTCTTAATTACTGTTCCAATTACTTACTTGTAATGCCTGTTTAGACTTTCTATTATCTCCTTATTCAGCTTTGGGAGATAACATGACTCTAAGAATCATGACTGTCACCACTGCCTCTTTTGCAAACCACAACACCCAATAGGAGAGAGAGAACAAAAGGGAATGCCCTGCCACAGAGGCAGGGTGGGATGGGGGCAATGGGGTTGGGAGGGATACTGGGATCCATGGTGGTGAGAAATGGGCACTGGTGGAGGGATCGGTATTTGATCATTGTATAACTGAAATCCAAGCACAAAAATTTGTAAGTACAACTGTACCTCATGGTGTCTCACTAATAAAAATTTAAAAAAAAGAATCTGTTCGTTTCTTCTAGGTTCTCCAATTTAAGAGCATAAACTTATTCACAGTAACCTCTCTTTATATTTTGAATTTCTGAAAGCTCTGTTGTAATTTATCCCCTTTCACCTCTGATCTGATATCTATGTGAACATTTTCTTTTTGTCCTCAGTGAGTCTAGCTAAAGGTTTATCTATCTAGTTGATTTTTTCAAGGAACTAGCTCTTAGTTCTCTTAGTTTCATTGATTCTTTGAATTTTTTTCTTGGTTTCTATGTTGCTAATTTCTGCTCTTGTTTTTTATTATCTTCCTCTTTCTGCTACTTTTTAGATTTGCTTGCTGTTCCTTCTCCATATTTTTGAGATGTGTTTTTAGGTTGTTGATTTGAGCTGCTTCTCTCTTAATCTAGGTTTGTATTGCTATGAATTTTCCCCTTAATACACCCCATAGATTCTGATAGCTTGTGTCTTCCATCTCTTCAGTTCAAGGAATCTTATTTCTTCCTTGATTTTCTCATTGATCCCATTATTGTTTAGTAATGTTTTGTTCAGATTCCAAGTGTTGGAAGTTTTCCTCATCTTCTTCCTATGGTTACTTTCTACTTTCATGTCACTGTGATCTGAGAAGGTAGTTTGTACAATTTCTATGTATTTTTGAGTTGTGTTCTAATATGTAACCTATCATAGAGAATGTTACATGTACATTAGAGAAAGTGTATTCTTGTTTTGGGGAATGTAGAGTCCTGTATATGTCCAAAAATCCTGTTTTTTTCAGCTCCTCAATTAGGACTTTTGTCTCTTTACTGATTCTCTGCCTAGTTGATCTGTCTAGTGGGGAAAGTGGTGTGTTAAAGTCTCCCACTACTATTGTGTTATCATCAATATTTTTCTTTAGGTTTGTGAGCCAAAGTTTTATGAACTTTGCTGTATCTTCATTTGGTGTGTACATGTTGATAACAGTATTTCTTTTTTTTTTTTTCCCTTTATTTTATTTTATTTTTTTTAAAGTTGTAGATTTACAATTTTTTGTGCTTTGGTTTCAATTATACAATGATCAGATACCCATCCCTCCACCAGTGCCCATTTTCCACCACCATGGATAATATCCCTCCCACCCCCATCCCCCCATCCCCCCGTCTCTGTGGCAGGGCAATCCCCTGTGTTCTCTCTCTCCTTTTGGGTGTTGTGGTCTGCAAAAGAGGCATTGAGTGGCAAACATGTTCAGTCCATAGTCTACTTTCGACATGCATCTCCCCTCCTGGGAGGATCCTCCAAACATCCTTTATTTGGTGCTCCCTTCTCTATCTGAATAGCCCTTTCCTCTAGGATACCCGGCTGGCCTCTAAGTTCTGGAGTAATCCTCCTGGTGCTGATCTCAGCTATTCTTGGGTATTAATCTCATACTTTGTTACTTTATATCCCCCAGATGAATGCAATCTTTCTATGTCTATCCCTCTCTTTCTGACTCATTTCGCTTAGCATGATACTTTCCATATTGTACCACTTGTATGTAAATTTCATGACTTCATCTTTTCTAAGAGCTACATAGTACTCCATTGTGTAGATGTACCAAAGTTTCTTTAACCAGTCATCTGTTCTTGGGCATTCAGGTTTCTTCCAGTTTCTGGCTATTGTAAAGAGGGCTGCAATGAACAAACAAGTGCAGATGTCACTTCGACTATACATTTTTGCCTCTCTGGGATATATTCCCAAGAGTGGTATTGCTGGGTCAAATGGGAGCTCAATTTCTAATTTTTTGAGAATCGTCCATACTGTTTTCCAGAAGGGCTGAACCAGTGGACATTCCCACCAACAGTGAAGGAGTGTCCCTTTCTCGCCACATCCACGCCAGCATCGGTTGCTTTTGTTCTTTTTGATGTGGGCCAGTCTCTGAGGTGTGAGATGGTATCTCATTGTGGTTTTGATCTGCATCTCCCTGATGATTAATGATGTAGAGCATTTTCTCATGTGCTTTTTTGCCATTCGGATTTCTTCTTTGAGAAAGTTTCTGTTCATTTCATTGCCCCATTTTTGGATGGGGTTGGATGTTTTCTTCTTGTGGAGTTTAACCAGTATTTTGTATATCCTGGATATCAACCCCTTGTCAGATGTGTATTCGGTGAATATCCTTTCCCATTCTGTAGACTGTCTTTGTATTTTGGTCACTGTTTCTTTGGAGGTGCAGAAGCTTCTTAGTTTAAGATAGTCCCATTTATCTATCTCTGTTTTCACTTGCTCGGCCAGTGGCGTGGCATCTTTGAAGATACCATTAGCTTCAATGTCATGGAGGGTTTTGCCAACTTTATCTTCAATGTACCTTATGGTTTCTAGTCTGATGTTGAGGTCTTTAATCCATTTTGATCTTACTTTTGTACATGGTGTTAGGCAGAGTTCTGAGCCTATTTTTTTGCATGTAGCCGTCCAGTGATGCCAACACAATTTATTAAAGAGGCTTTCCTTACTCCACTTCACATTTCTTGCACCTTTATCAAAGATTAGATGAGCATATGATTGAGGAGAGATGTCAGTGTATTCAACCCTGTTCCATTGGTCTGCAGTTCTGCCTTTGTTCCAGTACCATGCTGTTTTAATTATTACTGCTTTGTAGTACAGTTTGAAGTTCGGGAAGTTGATTCCTCCCATTTTCTTTTTCCCAAGAATTGCTTTAGCTATTCGTGGGGGCTTATTGTTCCATATAAATTTCAAGAGTGTTTGCTCCATTTCTTTGAAGAATGTCATGGGTATCCTTATAGGGATTGCATTGAATTTATACAATGCTTTCGGTAGTATTGCCATTTTGACAATGTTAAGTCTCCCGACCCATGAGCAGGGGATATCTTTCCATTTCCTCATGTCCTCTTTTATTTCCTGAAGTAGCGTTTTGTAGTTTTCTTTGTACAGGTCCTTTACTTCCTTAGTTAAGCTGATTCCTAGGTACTTGATTTTCTGGGGCACAATTGTGAATGGGATTGTTTTTTTCATGTTGCTTTCTTCTCTCTCACTGTTTGCGTATAGGAAAGCCATGGACTTTTGGGTATTGATTTTATAACCTGCAACTTTACTATACGAGTCTATTGTTTCTAAGAGTTTTTTGGTGGAAGTTATTGGGTTCTCTAAGTAGAGTATCATATCATCTGCGAATAGTGAGAGCTTGATTTCTTCCTTTCCTACCTGAATGCCCTTAATATCTTTTTCCTGCCGAATCGCTATTGCAAGTACTTCCAGTACTATATTGAACAGCAGTGGAGAGAGTGGGCATCCCTGTCTCGTCCCTGATCTTAGAGGGAAGGCTCTCAGTTTTTCCCCATTGAGGATGATGCTTGCTGTAGGCTTGTGGTAGATGGCTTTAATTATGTTGAGGAAGGTCCCCTCTATACCCATTTTGGCTAGGGTTTTCATCATAAAGGGGTGCTGGATCTTATCAAATGCTTTCTCTGCATCTATTGATATGATCATATGCTTTTTATCTTTTCTTTTGTTGATATGGTGGATTATGTTGATTGATTTCCGAATGTTGAACCATCCTTGCATCCCTGGAATGAATCCTACTTGGTCATGGTGTATGATCTTTTTGATGAGTAGTTGGATTCTATTTGCTAGTAGTTTGTTGAGGATCTTTGCATCTGTGTTCATCAGGGATATCGGCCTGTAATTCTCTTTCTTTGTGGTATCTCTGTCTGCTTTTGGTATCAGTGTGATATTTGCTTCGTAGAAACTGTTTGGAAGTGTTTTTGATATTTCAATTTCGTGGAAAAGCTTAAAGAGCATTGGGAGTAAGTCCTCTTTAAAGATTTGGAAGAATTCACTAGTGAATCCATCCGGGCCAGGACTTTTGTGCTTGGGGAGACTTTTTATTACCATTTCAATTTCCTTGATGGTGATAGGTCTGTTCAGGTATTCCAGGTCTTCTTGGTTCAGCCTTGGGAGTCTGTAGGAGTCTAGGAATTTATCCATTTCCTCGAGGTTTTGATGTTCCGTGGCATAAAGCTTCTCAAAGTACTCCCTGAGGATCCTCTGAATTTCTGTGGTTTCTGTTGTAATGACCCCCTTTTCATTTCTGATTCGGTTTATTAGGGTTTTCTCTCTCCCTTTCTTTGTGAGTTTTGCTAGAGGCTTATCGATCTTGTTAATTTTCTCGAAGAACCAGCTCTTGGTTTCATTGATCTTTCGGATTGTTTTTTGGGTTTCCATCTCGTTAATCTCTGCTCTGAGTTTTATTATTTCCTTTCTCCTGTTCGGGTTGTGCTCCTTTTTTTGGTCCTTCTCCAAGCTCTTAAGCTGTGAGGTTAGGTTACTTATGTGTGCTCGCTCCTCCTTCCTGAGGAATGCTTGTAGAGCTATAAACTTTCCTCTTAACACAGCCTTTGCTGTGTCCCATAAGTTTTGGTAACTCGTGTTCTCATTTTCATTCGTTTCTAGGAATCTTTTGATTTCCTCTTTGATTTCCTGTCTAATCCACTCGTTGTTCAATAGTGCACTGTTTAATTTCCAGGTGTTTGATTTAGTTTTCTGTTTTTGTGTGTGATTTACTTCTAATTTCAGCGCATTATGGTCTGAGAAGATTGTTGATACAATCTCTACCTTCTTAATTTTATGGAGGCATGTTTTGTGGCTCAGCATGTGGTCTATCTTGGAGAATGTTCCATGTACGCTTGAGAAGAATGTGTATTCAGCTTTTTGTGGATGAAGTGTCCTGTATATATCTACTAAGTCCCTTTCTTCCATTGATAACAGTATTTCTTGATCTATCATAAGTAGTATCTATAATTGTCTCTAATTACTTTCTATTGAATGGAATTTGATGACTGTACTGGCTCTCTTCTTTCTTCTTCTTTTTTTGTCTTCCATTGGCTTGTATGATTATTTTCCATCCTTTCACTCTGTCTGTACTTAACCTAAGAGTTTAGGTGTGTTTTCTGTAGGCAACAAATGAATTGATTTTCTTTCTTGATCCACCTAGTTACTCTATTCCTTTTTATAGGGGAGTTTAGTCCACTGACATAGAGATAATTGACATAAAGGACTATGTTGCCATTTGTGTGTGTATGTGTGTGTATGTGATGCAGTTGTTTCTGCAAGAGTCTGTTTATAAGCAACCTTTCAGTAATTCATTTTTAAAAATTATTTTTATTAAAACACTGTGATTTGCAAAGTCATTCATGATACAGTTGTTTCAAGCATTTAGTGTTCCAACACCATCAGTGTGACCATTCGTCCACCTATATACTTCCCAACCCCAATCTCCTACTTTAGACACATAACATATTTACTTTATGTTACTTGTTCCAACAAAACTTTAAGAAATGGCATAGAATGATCAGAAAATAAATCAATAAAAGCCAAATTGTGATTGCTATATGATCTTAACCTTTGTAAATAAGAAAATTAAAATCATTTAAAACAATATAATAAAATGCCTATTCTCATTTATGTAAGTATGTTTTCAACTCTGAAATCTAAAATATATTATATCAACTTATATTTTGTACTTGAATCTCATTAGGTAATAATCATATCTTACCTGTTATTAATAAAACTTTTTAAAAATTCTGTGCTAATATATTTTGGAGCTTACATAAAATAGGTAAGGTTGACATATGTAAAAATTTTCCCCCCACACTTTATTTAAACACTGTAGTTTACAAAGTTTTCATGATGATTTGTTACAGGCATTCAATATTCCAGCACCAATCCCACTGCCACTATCATCTTCCCTCTACCACTGTCTCTAATTTTCCCAGCCACCCCTTAAGCCTGCCCTCATAGCAGGCCCACATTAATTTATTTGCCCGGCAAGCTACCAGGAGTATCTCGCCCACACAGCAAAGCCTGGCAAGCTACCCATGACATATTTGATATGCCAAACACAGTAACAATTGTCACAATAGAGGCGTTACTGGGCCCACTCAAGCAAATCGATGAACAACGGAAGAACAGTGACAGTGACAGTGATAAATTGCTAATAGGCGTCCAGGAAACTATAGGGAAGTGGGAAGAGGTAGCCTGTCCCAACTCCAAGAAAGCCTGGAGGTTTCAATCACCGGCACTTGTATACCTGAGTTTTTGGCAGGTTAATTTCTCTGTAATGTTCATTCCCGAGACAATGGAGTCCAGCTGGAGGCACAGCAATGACTGGATGTGGGAGTAAGCGGCTGTCAGGGTTTTGTTTGGGCGGACACTGACCTGTTCCCACTCCAGAGTGCCCCAGATATCTCAGCAGAGAGAGGATGTCTGAAAAACTTTTGCCACTAGTTGATCTCGTTAAAGATTTATTTATGAGCATCTTGAGCATGGCCAGTAGATGAGTTTAAATGGCAGTGGAGGATGCCTTTCCATAATTCTTACAGAATTGGTTTAATTATTGTAAATGCTTCAAACTCTTGTTTATCTGAAAGTTTTTTATACCTCCCTCAAGTCTAAATGATAACTTTGCAGAGTAGTTGACTCTAATCTGGAAGTGTTTTCCAGTCAGTACCTTGACTATGTCATTCCACTCTTGCCTGGCTTGCAAGATATCATATGGAAAGTTTGTTGGGGTTCCTATGTTGTTTCCTTTATATTTGAGAGTTTTCTTCTCTCTTGCTCCTTTAAGTAGTCTTGTTGTCTTTCCATTTACCTTTTTCATTACTCTGGCGTTATTTCTTTGGATATATTTTATTTGGTACTCTTTGAGCCTCTTGAATCTATGCAGAAACCTATCTCAAGATATCAAGAAAGTTCTCAGTTATTATTTCTTCTACCACCCATTCTCCCCCTTTACCTTTTTCCGATCCTTGTGGTATTACTGTGATTCATAAATTATTCTTCTTGCTACTATCTATCATTAAATCTTATATTCTCTTCCATTCATTATCTTTTCATTTTTCACTTCATTATCGGTGATGGATACTATTTTGTCCTCTGTACCACTGATACAATCCTCTGCATGTTGAATTCTGTTATTGTGACTTGTTATTGTATTTTTTAACTCCTTCAATTTCATTTATATGGATTCTTTCATGCCCTGGATCAGTTCACCTTTAAATTGGTTGAATTTTCCTTCTAGTGCTTTAGTTTTTTGGTTATTGTATGAACCGTCAATTTGATTTCCTCATGGATGAGGTCTGAGGGATTACTTGAGCTGCATAATTTGCCAGGGCTTCTGTCCCTTTCTGACAAAGCTGGTGAAATCCTTTTTTCCCACCATTGTTCCTAAAGATTTGTCATTGCTAAAATTTTGAGTTTCAGATGTCTGATATTTGAGGTCTTATCTAATTTGTTATTTTTTAGCAACAGTACTCTTTATTATCTATTACTCTAACAATGTTTATGTCCTTAGGATATTATTTCACTGGTTCTGCAGTTCAGTATCCAATATATCCATTTATAGATATAGAATGGTTAAAATAGACATATTTGAGGGAATATATGAAACCTAAGAATCCTGAAATTCGTGGGGATGAAGAGGTGGTGGTGTACGCAGACACTAATGCATCCATGCAGTTTTGGCTTCAAGAAGAGTTTAGGAGAGTATTTCTCAGTCCGGGGGACCCAGAAAAAGGTTGCAGATAGAAGAGAAGTTGTGGGCAAGATAGATGCTAGTGCCCTTGATGCACCTGAATATTTCAGCTCACATTTTCTAAACTGATTTATGTAATTATGACTCCCTTAACCGTCTCAAGGACATTGAAGTTTTCATTTGTTTTCTTCTATTACCCTTAATGTCTGAAATACCACTATAAGTACAGAAAATGCTTCCACAAGAAATGAACAAAAAAATTAAAACTAATATGGTAGTGTCCTACTTGTTGTTTTCTAGAGAAATGGAACGATTAGCAAGTCTTCTGGAAACCCAGGAGGGAAAATGTAGTCCAAGCACAAATGAAGACTTTGTAACAGGAGAGCCAGTGGTATGATTTCTATGCAGACAGGAGACTAGTCTTGAATTCAATGGTCAGAAAAGTTTCCCCTTACTCAGCATTTTTATTAAGTTCTGTACTTGGGTGCATGAGGCCAAGGGAGGATAACCACTAGGGAGGTTATCCACTTTAGTCAATCTATTCATTCAAATATTATGTCTTATATAAATTCCCTCCCAGATGCAACTCTATTATTTGGCCAACTATTTTAGTACCTTTCAGCCTAAAAAAGGTGGCACATTAAATAAACTATCACAAATACCATAAAAGTTCACTGTAAATCAGGAAGAATACCAACAAGCAGCCAAGCAGTGGGTCAGATATAGGCTTAATTCCCCACACTGAAACTTTCCAACTGGGTGATCTTGGGTGATCATTAAACATTGGATAAATTGGAAAATCAAACCAGCTCTTGGTTCCTCTTATATGGAAGCTTGAGGACATATGCAGTTCGTCTTGTTGCAACAAAACCACAAAAGTGATAAAAAACTGTAAAGATGCTTGATGCTTACCCAAAAAAATAACCCACTTGTTTGAAAGCCTCATAGATGCTGTCTAGGATATGAATACCCCCAAAGTAGAATATTAATATCCAAGGTTGTATTCAGGACCTTATCAAAAAAGTTCCTTTTATTTTATAAATGTTGTCCTTTTTTGAAAGAGGATTGATTATAAAAATTCAAACAGTTTGTATCTAAATAAGTGAAAAGGATGCTTCCTAACTGTTGGGACTATTAATAAGAAAAAATTATAATGTGAAAAATAAAAACATCAAAACTTTACCTCATAAAAAGATACAATATGAGCCTAATGAGATATCCTAAGTCAAGAAATTAATGAGAACTAGTTACATACCTATAAAATCCAGGAGGCCCAATAAAAGCAAAGACAAAATTACTCTATAGGAACATTTCCATAACCCAGGGTAGGATTTACACCCCTAACCAAGCACAAAAATATTCTATCTAATGAGCTTATCCCACAAACACACAGAAGATAATATTCAAGAGGGATTAACTCAGTATGCAGTGGGATGGAAAACATCTAAGATTACACAGTAATATCAAGTATATGTAGACAATTTATAAAATTTAGCCACATATTAAGTCTCAAAGGATTCTTCAAAAATACAATTAAACAGAATTCTAATTTCAATAGTTAGAAATAAAGCAAAAGACCTTTTTAAAATTTTAAAACATCCCTTTAGTAACTAGAAACAATATTTTTAAATTATTGATGGATTAAAGAAAAACTTCTAATTGGAATAATAAAATATTTATGACTGAAAAGTACTGAATACATCACATATATAATTATGGGATACATTTTAAATGGTACTTAAAGAAAATTCATGAATTAATTTCTACTAGAAATTAAGGACATAATTAAAAAACTATTGTCACTGTCACTGTCCTCCCATTGTTCATCAATTTGCTCGAGCGGGCCCAGTAACTTCTCCATCGTGAGACTTGTTGTTACTGTGTTTGGCATATTGCACATGTCACAGGTAGCTTGCCAGGCTTTGTCGTGAGGGCAAGATGCTCTCGGTAGATTGCCGGGCTCTCCGAGAGGGGTGGAGGAATCAACCCGGCTCAGCCGGGCTGGCTGCACACAAGGCAAACGCCCTACCACGTGCTATCGCTCCCCCAAAACTATAATAAATGGTTTATTCAAGATGGCATCAATCAACCATTTAGATCAAAGGAAATTATTAGGACAAAATAGATAAAAAGTAGATATGAAGAATAGAAAAAAAGATAGAAAATATTAACATAAAGAAAATATTAAGAAGTAGAGAAGATGATCCAGGGAGTTATCTCTAAGGGCTGGAGACATATCCTGAATGCTGGGTTCAGAGTTCAATCCCTGGTACTGTATGGTGTTCTTAGTACTACTGATTATAGTCTTGAGGCCTGAACCACTCCTCAGCCTAAGCAGTTTTATATATCAGACCCAAACCATCATACGCACACTGCTGGACTAAAGTATTACTGTGAGTAGTAACTAGCCCTTGGAGCAGTGCTTGAGAGGCAGAAAGTAATTTAATTTAATAAAAAATAATAAAATTTGGGCTAGATAGATGGTACAGCGGGGAAGGTTTTTGCCTTGCATGCTGATGATCTAAGTTCAATCCCTGGAGCCCAGTATGGTTCCCTAAGCCTGCCAGGAGTGATCTTGAGTACAAAACCAGGAGTTATTCCTGAGTACTACTGAGCAAACAAAAATAATTAAATCTAGAGAAGAAAACTATCTTTTAAAGATAAACCATCACTAAAAATTAAAGAAAGAATACATTAACAGTCTTAATGGACATTATAAAATGAGATGGATGGGGCTGGAGAGATAGTACAGTAGGTAGGGCATTTGCCTTGCATGTGGTCAATTCAGGTTTGATCCCTGACATTCCATGTGGTCCCCCATATACTGCCAGGAATCATTCCTAAGTGCAGAGTCAGGAATAACCCCTGAGCATCAGGTGTGGTGCCAAAACAAAGAAATAAATTCAAATGATATTTAAAAATTCCTCAATTATTTTAAAAAGAAAAATGAAATATATAGACCACTAGTCATTAGACAAATATGATTCGGAGAGAAAAATTAAATTTATATATCCCTCCCATTTGGTTGTATACGATATTTCCCAGCCCTCAAGGAACAGGTAACTTCTCTTTCATACAGGTTTTCTTTTAGATGGAAAGAAAGTTGTTGTTCCCATTTTATGAGAACAACACAAATTCAAGGAAGGTAACTTATATAGTAAACTAATCCCTTTACAAATGTTCCAAATTACAAATATTCTCAAGTAAACAGAAGCAAACAAGTATAATGTATTAAGAACAAATATGTTGAAATTTTTAATTTATAGTATGCATTGTTGAAATTTTTAATTTATAGTATGCATTAAAATAAGTTTAAGCATGCTTAAATTTGTTTAAGCCTCTTTTAGATGTTCAGAAACATCCTCTTAATGCAACTAACACAGTAAGAGATTAAATACTAATCATCTCAAAACATGTGGGAATCATAAAATTTCAACATACAAACATGATTTTTAAAAATTTTAGCAAACAACTAGAAATAAACTATCTCAACTTGAGAGAGAAAACCTAACTCAAACAGAGGCAGGGTGGAATGGGAGGAATGGGGGGTGGGAGGGATACTGGGATCCATGGTGGTGGGAAATGGGCACTGGTGGAGGGATGGGTATTTGATCATTGTATAATTGAAACCCAAGCACAAAAATTTGTAAGTCTATAACTGTACCTCATGGTGTCTCACTAATAAAAATAAAAATTTTAAAAAATCTAACTTTTATCTTCCTTCATGATAATACAAGGCAAAAGTTCTTGTTCTCACTGCTTTCTTTCAATTCTTTACTGGACATCTTAAAAGTAGTGTAACACAATAAAAATAAACAATGTATGTGAATTGGAAAACAAGAAGTGAATATCCTGAACATCCAACTCTCGATGTAAAAGATGAAAAAAGAAGCTAAGGTAAACCTTTAGATTTATATTTGCAGGAAAGACTATCCTTCAGTAATCAGCACTTTATTCCTGACTCTGTTCAGGAGTGACCCTAGCAATACTCAGAGGACCACATGTTGTCCTAGATATTAAACCTGGTTGGGCCATATGCAAGATGAGAGCCTGATCTCCTGCACTCTCTCACTGCCCCCCTCCCCCGCCTCAACCTCTGATTAAAATGGAGTAATAAGTAGCAAATTTGTCTTCAAACAAAAAACAACTAAAAATATGGACATAAATAATAGCTAATACACAGTCACATGAAACAGAAATAAACCAGTTCTAATTAACCAAAATAATTGCTTAGAGAATGTGGAGGTAATATGAGCTCAAACAAAACTGGTAGTATTCTAGATTTGAGAAGATGGAACTAGGAACTCAAAAATTCCAAAAGGTATGAAAGATCACCAACACAGCAAAAAGGAGAAGAACTAAAAGAGAGAGACCCAGGGATTGGTTGTACTGGAGTCTTCAGTAACATACTGATCAGCTCATGAGTGAGAAAATTACTGAAGGACACAAAAAGACATACCAATCATTGGATCTAAAAGTATCTGCAGCTCACAGAGAACAAGAATCTAAAGTCTCATAATCAATGGGACATCAGGTAAATTATAGTCAGTCTTATTTAAAGTCATGACCAGGTTCTTGGAAACTTCGACTTTAAGCTAAACAATGTACAATAGAATTCATTTACCACACGCTATCTAATAAAAGCATGAGCTAAGTTCCTAAACTTGGTTCCTAAGGCATATTTCTTACCACCAAAATATTACCAACCTTCTAAATGAAGACCCAAATGCCCCTAATCTTGAACAACAATGTATATTCATCTATTAATTTCTTTTACAACCCATATTTTCCCAATTCAAGGTTACAGGTAGAAGAAATCTATCCTAGTTGGGACTCTTATCAGAGGCTTTAGATATACTTTCTAACTCAAATTGAACCATTTAAGACACACCAGTTCACCTAACATGAACATTTTTGTAATTTGTGGGGAAGCCGGAGTGATCATTAAGATAGGAAAAGGCCTGCAAACTCCACAGTATTCCCCCCACCCCCCACTGACTTGGATTAATGGTAAATCAGGCAATGCAGAAGAAAACAGTTGTAAAATTGAAAACATAGCATAAAAACCTATTCAAAATGAAACACACACCTCAAAATAATCATAGTGAAAAATTATGAACAGAATTCTAGTGAGCAGCAGGACTTCAGGAAGAATAAAGACCCTGGAAGAGGAAAAAGTAGCAGAAAAGATATATGAGAAAGCACAGTCAGGAGGTTGGGGAGATAGTACAGTGAGTAGGTAACTTGCTTTACACATGGCCAACTTGGGTTCAGTCCCCTGCACTCTTTAAGGTTCCTCAAGCCCTGCCAGGAGTCACCTCTGAGAGTATATCCAGGATAATCCCTGAGCACTGCTAGGCGTTCCCCCAAGTAAGAGAAAAAAATATTTTCATTCATGGTGAAAATCATAAACTCATCAATTCAAGAAGCACAATATATTCAAAGTCCAAAAAATACAATTAAAATTCTACCAAGACACATGAAAACAGAATTACTAAAATACTAATGTGTATAGTCAGGAGACAACACCAGAGTGAACATTCACTGTGTGAACACAAACACAAAAATAATAGGAGATATCAATAACATGTCAATATTGATTAATCCTGTAATCAATGTACTGTACCTATCAAAGATGCTAATAATCAGAAAAACAGGGCTAGAGTTCTTCATTTTCTTTATTAAATCATTTTCCATAAATCTGAAACTGCTTTAAAAAATAGTCTAATAATGCTTTTAAAAGTAGTCAGAAGCAAAAAAACAAAAAGACATTTCAGGAATAGAGGAACGTAGATAAGGACAACAGCAGATGTCTAGTCGTGAAACCTCACAGCAAAAAAATATTTTTAAAGTGATAAAAAATAAACTGACAGAATTCTATACCCAGAAAATATATCTTTCAAAAACAAAACTAAAATACTTTACAGAAAGATTCATCACTATTAAAAAATATTAAAAGTTCTTCAAACAGAAGAAGATGATTCCAGATGAAAGCCTACATCTGCATCAAGAAAAGAGCACGTAAAATCATTACACAGGTAAATACTTACTTAGCTGTTTTTTGGTAATGGCATCCTTATTTTGTCTTTTAGGAAACCACTCATCTCCAAATCTCAGTTCATTGTTTGTGTGAGACTAACTCATTATGTTGAGTTACTATTAGTTTAAATAATAATTATCATATCATTAGTTTAAATAATTTTAAAAATTATTTTAAATTTCCTTCATTTTAAAAAATTAAACAACTCAAAGCAAGTCAATGATGGCCAGCTTTGGGATTTCATTGGAAATATTGAAAAAAATCCCCAATGCATGAAATTGGGGTGCTAGATTCTAGTAGGTTATAAGCATATATTTGTCATCAATGGGCTATAATCTGGTTGAGAAACACCAACAGAAAAAAGAAACAAAAGTAGAAATTGCTGATTCTTGATATGAACGATCACTGTGAACTGGAGAAAGTCATTCTGGTTTCTAGCACATTTCAAGGGACTTTGCACTTATGTGAACCAGCAAATGCAACAAGTGTATAAGACTCGATGTAGAAGTCTTTAATCCCTTTTGATCTTACTTTTGTACATGGTATTAGGTAGAGATCTGAGCCCATTTTTTTTTGCATGTACCTGTCCAGATTTGCCAGCACAATTTGTTAAAGAGGCTTTCCTTGCTCCACTTCACATTTCTTGCTCCCTTATCAAAGAGAGACCTCAACTTCAGACCAGAATCCATAAGGTTCATTAAAGACAAGGTTGGAAAAACCCTCCACGACATTGAAGCTAATGGTATTTTCAAATATGACACACCACTGATCAAGCAAGTAAAAACAGGGATAAACAAATGGGACTATCTTAAACTAAGATTCTGCACCTCAAAAGAAACAGTGACCAAAATACAAAGACAGTCTACAGAATAAGAAAGGATATTCACCCAATACCCATCCAATAAGAGGTTGATATCAAGGATATACAAAGTACTGGTTGAACTCCACAAGAAGAAAACATCCAACCCATTCAAAAAATGGGGCAATGAAATGAACAGAAACTTTCTCAAAAAAGAAATCCAAATGGCTAAAAGGCACAGGAGAAAATGCTCTACATCACTAATCATCAGGGAGATGCAGATCAAAACAATGAGATATCATCTCCCGTCATAGAGACTGGCCCACATCCAAAAGAACAAAAGCAACCAGTGTTGGCGCTGATGTGGTGAGAAAGGGACCCTCCTTTACTGCTGGTGGGAATGCCCTTTTGGAAAACAGTATGGATGATTCTCAAAAAATTAGAAATTGAGCTCCCATTTGTTCCAGTAATGCCACTCCTGGGAATATATCCCAGAGAGGCAAAAAAGTATAGTCGAAGTGACATCTGCACTTGTATGTTCATTGCTGCTCTGTTCACAATAGCCAAAATCTGGAAACAACCCAAGTTCCCTAGAACAGATGACTGGTTAAAGAAACTTTGGTATATCTACACAATGAAATACTATGCAGCTGTCAGGAGAGATGAAGTCATGAACTTGCTTATAAGTGGATATACATGGAGAGTATCATGCTGGGTGAAATGAGTCAGAAAGAGAGGGAGAGACATAGAAAGACTGCACTAATCTGGGGAATATAAAGTAACAGAATGGGAGACGAACACCCTAGAATAATAGAGATAAGTACCAGGAGGTCTGCTCCATGGCTTGGAAGCTGGCAGCACATGCTGAGGGAAAAGGCAGCTCAGATAGAGAAAGGAACACCAAGTAAAGGGTGTTTGGAGGATTTGCTCAGGATGCAAAATACGTGCTGAAAGTAGACTATAGACTGAACATGATGGCCACTCAATACCTATATTGCAAACCATAACACCCTAAAGGAAAGAGAGAGCAAAAGGGAATATGCCCTGTCACAGAGGTGAGGCGGGGTGGGGGGATGGTTTAGGGGGTGGGAGGGCTACTGGGATCATTGGTGTTAGAGAATGGGCACTGGTGGAGGGATGGGTACTAGATCATTGTATAACTGAAACCCAAGCACATAAGTTTTTAAGTCTACAACTGTACCTCATGGTATCTCACTAATAAAAATAATAATAATAAAATAAAATAACTTCCACATTAAAAAAATCCTCAATATATATGAGTATTTACATGTACTTAAGTCCCCTTTTTTGGTTCACTTTTGATTTATATAATTTTTTTTTCAGCTTAAAATATTGTGGAAATTTAGGGGTTTTGATTTATACCTTTTTATGTGCTGAACTATCATCACTTCTAACACCAAAGTTCCAGTGCCATGTCAAAACTAAAAATCCCTCTCTACTTATTCCCTTCCACCTCACCCTCCTTTTCCCCCTGGTAACCACCAGTATTTTTACTGGGACTGAGAATTTTGTTTTTTATGCCAGTTCATTTGCTTTAGTTATTCATATTTCACATATGAGTGAAATAACCCAGTATTTGCCTTTCACTTCCTTACTTATTTTCACTTAGAATAATAACCCCCAAGATCCAAAGGGCATGATTTTTTCCCAAAGAGCATAATTTAGTAATTGGGTTGATAAAGCAGAAGCCACTGATAATATGGATGTGCATATCTGTAGATATAAATATCCACATGATATTAATCCTCCTTTGTTTGTTTTTTTTTATTAGTGGAACACCATGAGGTACAGTTGTAGATTTATAAATTTTTGTACTTGGGTTTCGATTATACAATGATCAAGTACCGATCCCTCCACCAGTGCCCATTTTCCACCACCATGGATCCCAGTATTCCTCCCACACCCATCCCACATCCCACCCTGCCTCTGTGGCAGGGTATTCCCTTTTGTTCTCTCTCTCCTCTCCTTTTGGGTGTTTTCATCTGCAAAAGAGGCATTGAGTGGCAATCATGTTCAGTCCATAGTCTACTTTCAACATGTATCTCCCCTCCTGGGAGGATCCTCCAAACACCCTTTATTTGGTGTTCCCTTCTCTATCTGAGCTGCCCTTTCCCCTAGATGGCCCAGCTGGCCTCTAAGCCATGAAGTAATCCTCCTGGTACTGATCGTGGCTATTCTTGGGTATTAATCTATTTTGTTACTATATGTCCCCCAGATGAATGCAAGCTTTCTATGTCTGTCCCTCTCTTTCTGACTCATTTTGCTTAGCATGATACTTTCCATGTGGTGCCACTTGTATGTAAAATTCATGACTTTATCTTTTCTAACAGCTACATAGTACTCCATTGTGTAGATGTACCAAAGTTTTCTTTAACCAGTCATCTGTTCTCGGGCACTCAGGTTTTTTCCAGATTCTGACTATTGTAAAGAGTCCTGCAGTGAACAAACAAGTGTAGATGTCACTTCGACCATATATCTTTGCCTCTCTGGGATATATTCCCAGGAGTGGCATTGCTGGGTCAAATGGGAGCTCAATTTCTAATTTCTTGATAATGGTCCATACTGTTTTCCAAAAGGGCTGGACCAGTCGGCATTCCCACCAGCAGTGAATGAGAGTCCCTTTCTCGCCATATCCACGCCAGCATCGGTTGCTTTTGGTCTTTTAGATGTGGGGCAGTCTCTGAGGTGTGAGATGGTATCTCATTGTGGTTTTGATCTGCATCTCCCTGATAATTAATGATGTAGAGCATTTTCTCATGTGCTTTTTTGCCATTCGGATTTCTTCTTTGAGAAAGTTTCTGTTCATTTCATTGCCCCATTTTTTTAATGGGGTTGGATGTTTTCTTCTTGTGGAGTTCAACCAGTACTTTATATACCCTTGATTAATCCTCCTTTGAAATTTTGTTAACTCAGGTGTCTGGCAAAGTAGTAAAATATTGCAAAAATGAAGGGCTCTCTATTCTAGATTTCTCTGCATTAACATCACTGTCACTGTCACTGTCATCCCGTTGATTGTCGATTTATTTGTGCAGGCACCAGTAACATTCCTCCCAGCCCTGACATTTTAGCAGCCTCTTCTTACTCGTCTTTTCCCAATGATTGGAGGCTCTTTCAGGGTCAAAGGAATGAATCCTGTTGTCGTTACTGTATTTGGCATATCATATACGCAATGGGAAGCTTGCCAAGCTCTGAATATACAGGCTGGATACTCTCGGTAGCTTGACGGACTCTCCGAGAGGCATATTTTTATACCTCTGCATTAACATATAATTATTAAATCTTGAAAATCTTCTATACTCACCACTCAATTTCTACTATAAATGCTACCTGAATAATTCATTGATTAGTATTTTCTTGTGATATACTTTCTCTCTTCTCTAGCTACTTAAACCTTTATTGATATTATATTCCCCTGGGTCTTGTTGTCCCAACTATATTATAGGTCCTTGATTCCCCACACACAATTGGTGCCATTACCCTGAACCTAAACACCTACATGGAATATCTGAGTAAGCTGAGAGTTTAGAGTTCTCTAAGTTTAAAACAAGTTTACAGAGTCTAATAGCCGTGAATATAATGCTTGTTCCCTGATTCCACAGCTCTTCACTCATATTCATTAAGCCACCCCAATTCCTTCCTTGAACCACAAGGCCCCCGAATCAGAGTCTGCCTGAGGCCATCACAGTCCAGTGATGGAACACAGTACTCTGACTCTGAACACTGAGAGTATTGGCTGAACCCCACTGAATGAACTACATTTGGCTTTCCTTTTACATGTGGAAATATTTTTCTTCATTGATGATGAGTAGGAGTGAAGAACAAAGTTTTAGTCTTGTTTCTGCTATTTGTTAGCTGCATAACTTGCCATTTGTTGCTTCTCTCCATTTCCATTTCTTTGCATATCAATAGACACAATGATTCCTGCCTTGCCTTTTAATATTGCTTAGTGGAAAAAGAGAAATAATTTGTTGTCAAAGAAAGACTCTAAGCAACATTTACTAAGCTCTATTAACCATGATATATGTTACATTGATTATTCCATTAAAAACTTATTAAATTGGGCCATGAAATAGGTAAAACTACAACTCACTATTCTGTACACAGTGCAGAGGATACTAAGTCATGACACTCTTTACTGAAGAATGTGAGCACATGCTTAGTATCCGTAAGTTACACTTCAAAGAACAAAATCCACCAGCTGGAGGTGCACACAAAATGAATCACTGATCTTTCTCGGGCCCCGTAAAAACCTGCCCCATAAAAACCCTGCCATGTCCTGTTAGAAACTGCAGTGTAGAGCTACAGTCAAAGAAAGGCAGCAGGATAGAAAAAGAAATGAGAATGGAAAGAAACTTACTAATTCGAGTTTGTCTGCTGAGAACTAGTTCTATAATCATGAGACCCCAGGCCCAGATTCTGATGTCTGGTATACAATGGGGAATTAAAAAAACTAACCTTAGGCAGAGATTTGAGCCTATTTTTTGTATGTAGCTGTCCAGTTTTGCCAGCACAATTTGTTAAAGAGGCTTTCCTTGCTCCACTTCACATTTCTTGCTCCCTTATCAAAGACTAGATGATCATATGTTTCGGGGGGGGGGGGGGAGATGTCAGTATATTCAACCCTGTTCCATTAGTTGCAGCTCTGCCTTTGTTCCAGTACCATCAGTACCATGCTGTTTTAATTATTACTGCTTTGTAATAGAGTTTGAAGTTGGGGAGGTTAATTTCTCCCATTTTCTTTTTCCCAAGAATTGATTTAGCTATTCATGGGGGCTTGTTGTTCCATATGAATTTTAGGAGTGTTTGCTCCATTTCTTTGAAGAATGTCATGGGTATTGTTATAGGGAACACATTGAATTTGTACAATGCTTTGGGAAGTATTGTCATTTTGACAATGTTAATTCTCCCAATCCATAAGCAGGGGATATCTTTCCATTTTCTCGTGTCCTCTTTTATTTCCTGAAGTAGCATTTTGTAGTTTTCTTTGTACAGGTCTTTTACTTCCTTGGTTAAGCTGACTCCTAGGTACTAGATTTTCTGGGGCACAATTGTGAATGAGATTTTTTTTTGATGTCACTTTTTTTCTCTCACTATTTGCATATAGGAAAGCCTTGGACTTTTGAGTATTGATTTTATAGACTGCAGCTTTACTGTCACTGTCACTGTCCTCCCATTATTCATCGATTTTCTTGAGTGGACCCAGTAATGTCTCCATCGTGAGACTTGTTGTTACTGTGTTTGGCATATCGAATACATCACGGGTATCTTGCCAGGCTTTGCCATGCAGGCAAAATACTCTCGGTAGCTTGCTGGGCTCTCCAAGAGGGGATAACTTTACTATACAAGTCTATGGTTTCTAGGAGTTCCTTGGTAGAGGTTTTAGGGTTCTCTAAGTATAGTATCATATCATCTGCTAGTAGTGAGAGCTTGATTTCTTCCTTTCCTAACTGAATGTTCTTAATATCTTTTTCTTGCCTAACTGCTATTGCATGTACTTCCAGTACTATATTGAAGAGCAGTGGAGAGAGTGGGCATCCTTGTCTTGTCCCTGATCTTAGAGGGAAGGCTCTCAGTTTTTCCCCATTGAGGATGGTGCTTAGTGTAGGCTTGTGGTAGATGACTTTAACTAAGTTGAGGAAAGTCCCCTCTATACCCATTTTGGCAAGGGCTTTCATCATAAACGGGTGCTGGATCTTTTCAAATGCTTTCTCTGCATCTATTATATGATCATGTGGTTTTTATCTTTTCTTTTGTTGATATAATGGATTATGTTGATTGGTTTCCGAATGTTAAACCATCCTTGCATCCCTGGGATGAATCCCACTCTGCCTAACACCAAGTACAAAAGTAAGATCAAAATGGATTAAAGACCTCAACATCAGACCAGAATCCATAAGGTACATTGAAGACAGAGCTGGCAAAACCCTCCATGACATTGAAGCTAATGGTATCTTCAAAGATGTCATGCTACTGGCCAAGCAAGTGAAAACAGAGATAGACAAATGGGACTATCTTAAACTAAGAAGCTTCAGCATCTCAAAAGAAACAGTGACCAAAATACAAAGACAGTCTACAGAATGGGGAAGAATATTCGATCAATACCCATCTAACAAGGGATGGATATCAAGGACATACAAAGCACCGGTTGAACTCCACAAGAAGAAAACATCCAACCCCATCATAAAATGGGGCGACAAAATTAATAGAAACTTTCTCAAAGAAGAAATCTGAATGACAAAGGGGCACATGAGAAAGTTCTTCTACATCATTAATCATCAAGGAGATGCAGTCAAAACAACAATGAGATATAATCTCACACCACAGAGACTGATCCACATCCAAAAGAACAAAAGCAACCAGTGTTGGCATGGATGTGGTGAGAAAGGGACCCTCCTTCACTGCTGGTGGGAATGCCCTTTTGGAAAACAGTATGGATGATTCTCAAAAAATTAGAAATTGAGCTCCCATTTGACCCAGCAATACCACTCCTGGAAAAATATTCCAGAGAGGCAAAAATGTATAGTCGAAGTGATATCTGCACTTGTTTGTTCATTGCAGCACTCTTTACAATAGCCAGAATCTGGAAAAAACCCAAGTGCCTGAGAACAGGTGACTGGTTAAAGAAACTTTGGTACATCTATACAATAGAGTACTATGTAGCTGTTAGAAAAAATGAAGTCATGAAATTTACACACAAGTGGTACTACATGGAAAAGTATCATGCTAAGTCAAATGAGTCAGAAAGAGAGGGACAGACATAGAAAGACTGAATTCATTTGGGGAACATAAAGTAACAAAATAGGAGACTAAAACCCAAGAATAGCTGAGACAAGTACCAGGAGGTTTACTCCATGGCTTGGAGGCCAGTCGTACATGCTAGGGGAAAAGGCAGCTCATATAGAGAAGGGAGTACCAAATAAAGGGTGTTAAGAGGATCCTGCCAGGATGGGAAATGCATGCTGAATAGACTATAGACCGAACATGATTACCACTCAATGCCTCTTTTGCAAACCACAGCACCCAAAAGGAGAGAGAGAACAAAAGGGAATGCCCTGCCACCCAGACAGTGTGGGATGGTGGGGATGGGAGGTGGGAGGGATACTGGGATCTGTGGTGGTGGAAAATGGGTACTGGTGGAGGATGGGTACTCGATTATTCTATAGCTGAAACCCAAGCACAAAAATTTGTAAGTCTACAACTGTACCTCATGGTGTTTCACTAATAAATTTTTTTAAAAAAAACTAACCTTTGTTTGGCAATCATTACGAACTCTAAGTGCCAGAAAAGAAGCTGTCGGACTCACCTAAACTCACAAATAGATAAGAAAAGTCAGTGACAAGCTGTCAACTGAAGGCCAGAGAGGTAGTATAGCAGATAACACCCTTGCCTTGAATGCAACTGATCTAGGTTCAATTCCTACATATAGTACCCCCAAGCACCACTAGGAATGGTGCCTGAGCATGGAGCTAAGAAAAAGTCCCAAGTACAACTTGGAAAAAAAGAAAAGAAATTACCAATTGTTGGAAACTTTAGGGATGAATGTGTTTCCGAAGAATTGGTTCTCTTGATTTTTTTTATAAAGCAATATAGCAAACATCACTCTACCACTTAATACCCCGATGGGAGTCAGGAACAATACTTCACAATACAACACATTAATAAATAAAACATGAAATTTTACTCTATGAGAAATATGAACTCTAAATAACCTCATATCAAGTTGTTATACCAAATCTTGTAGGAAAAGATTCAGTTTGACATGTATACAGTTTGGAGACTCCAGATAAAGGTCTGTTCATCCATATATTAAGTGTAGCACTGAAAATACCCATTTAAGATAAAAGCTGATATATCTTACTTTTGAAAATACATCTCAAGCCATATGCTGGTACTTAATAAAGCTAAGACTACCACTATCTCAATTTGATAAACCTATACATTAATTTAAAAATTAATTCAGGAAAAAGGAAATTTTTTTTAAAAACCTTGGTTTTAGGATATTAAAGAAATCCATTTCAAGATAATAGACCTTGCTCGGGTCTATAAATAAAAATAATAAATGGAAAAAATAAATGAGAATGTAAAGGAAAGACTAGAAAATTTAAAGAATCTTGTGAGCAGGATTCAGTTTAAACAAATTGGGAGAAACAAAACTCCCAGGCTCCTGAAAGTCACTTAAAGTAAACACAAAGCTGCCTTTGTAGCTCACAGACAAAGGTACATAAAGGTACATAAAGATGCAGTGGTGTGTCCCTTCTTGGGATGTCATCGTCCTAACACAAGGGATGCTAGCTTTTCAATCCTACTTGAGAATCACTCAGAAATACGATACAACTGACTAATCTTCCCTGATCTTTCAGGTCATGCAGAAAATGTGATGCCACTGACAATTCCCTGGTCTTCTAGGTCATGCAACCTCATGTTTTTCACCTGTCCTCTTTGATACCCCCTCCCTCTTAGGATTTCTAGCCTGAGTACTCTCAGTCTATGTGTTCTCCTGGAAAATCACAAACCATCCACAGCTTCAACTACTGCTCCACAGTGGCAGCCAGCAAAGCAGCTCCTTTGACCTTGTCTGAGCTCTACATCAATGCCTGCATTTAGCCTGGCTCTTTTCACACACCCTCCTCTGCTATCTTCTCTCTTGCTTACACCTCTCTGTTAGATTTTTCCTTTATTCACATTTTCATGTCTTTATACCCAGAACAAGCTCTTTCTGCTCTCACAGTCCAGACTGTCATTTCCAACTTTAATCACATTGTTCAAAATACTTCTAGATTTACTTTCTTCAGGATAAGTTCCCCACCTCAAATACAAACCTGAATTTGTGTTCCTTTGTCTATGCTAACCCTTCTCCCCAGAACAATGGAAGTACTTAATAAATTCACTTGGAACTCTTATTTTCTATACAATCCTCTGAGTTACAGATACTTAAAAGTGAGAGGAGAAAGACTGGAGAATAGTACACCAGGTAAGATGCTTACCTTGAATGGTCCCTGGAACACTGAGTATAGAACCAAGAGTTACCCTTGAGCACACCTGCCCAAAAGGGAGGAGCATAGTCCTTCTCTATGCTCTTCACAGTCAAATTGGAAGAGTTTCAGATGAGAAAAACTGCTCAATATTTATTGAACGGAAGTAATAGTTAGACCCATGATGTTGTGGGAGGAGTTGGAATTCCAAAATTATCTACTATTGCAAAGTATCTATCAATCACCATAATCAGGAATAGGAATTTAATGCATATATGTTAAAATAATAATTGTATATTTCATTGGCATCTATATGGGCTTTTCTCTTACAATTTCAGATGCACAAAGATTAGATGGTCTTTTATGGTCTGTTTTTAGTCCCAATTCATGTCACAAATAACTTTTAAGCTTGCAAAACAACTCTTGTCAAGAACCCAGTACTCAGCAGAGGCTATGTGTTCGTTAGTAAAATATTGTTTATCAACCTCAGTTTTTATTAATACATTTTAATCTCATTCATTAAAACTGTAAACTAAAATATACCTGCCACTTTAAAGAAATTACAGGTATTTTCTCTCATTATTTTCTCACTGTATTTTTTCTTTCTTAATGTACATGAATGAAAACTTTTTATTTTTTTGTTTTAAACCAATTTGACATTAATTTATTAATTATTAATTAAACCAATTTGACATTATTATTATCTTGGTATGAAAAACCTCCTAGGACAAGGTAAAAATCAAGCAAAATGTAGCACAAATAGAAATAATTTACATTTTCAAAAATAAAATGTTAAAGAATTGTGCTGTATGCATTAAACTACTTCATGCTGAGTTCTACATTTTATTCTAAAACTGATTGTGACACAAATTGGATCTAAGGGAGCTACCATGTTGAGCATTATGTCATATAACCTGCATACAGAAACCTGACTCCAGTAGTGCGCTAGGATCAACTGTGCATAAAAGGTTTGACTTTCATATTTAAAAATTGCCCAATTAATACAATAGGAAAACAGACATATGTGTAAAAGAATTGCAAAAGAATTTTTATCTACACTATCTAAAAAAAAACACTTTAAGAAATCCATGGTATATGTGTAAGATGTTTAAGTAAGTTTATCCTTGACAAAAAAAAACTAGAAAATAGTTGTGGTTGTGTGTACTAAGACTTTTGTAGGTGAGAGGGGACAAGAGAATGGTGGGGGTCTATATTAGAGTTAGTACTTTTGCTATTTTATAGAGATACTTTAAATATGCAATTCACCAATGTTAAGTGTACAATCAAATGATTTAAAAAACTATGCAAACATGACCTCAATTTTAGAAACTTGTATCAATCCAAAGAAAAACTTTATATCTATTCCCCATCACTTGCTCCCTAAAACACCTTGTTTTGTTTCTTTAACCTTAGTCATCGTCAATTTTTTTGTCAGCGAGACATGACTTTTAAGAGCTGGATCCCAAATTCTACTGCTAATGGTAGCATATGCCCCTGAGGCACACCTGGTACATCCCTAAAGGCCCTTAAATCACTAAGCATGACCTGGTCACCCAAACAGTGAATCACAAGCAATAATATTGAAACATCCCACCCAGTTGTCTGAGTATCATCAAGAACAGCCTTGGACCTCTGAGCACTGTGAGTGGCTCAAAATTTATTATTCATTGAGTTAATTAAAAGAAGTCATACAATAGTAGTTTTTATTGATTTTATTCATTAAGCACAATGTTTTCAAAGTTCATTGATGTTGTAGCATGAATAAGATTATCCAATTTATTGACAAGTAATACGAACATGATAATATTTTTCTTAAGGGCATATCATATTTGAACATTTGGTCAATATTACTTTTAAGTTTTATGACTAATTCTGTTAAGAACATTTATATACAAGTTTTTGTATGGTTATATATTTCCAAATATATTCTGTTTGGTTATGTATTTCCAACTACATTTCTAGTGCTAGAGTCAGAACACACATAATCCATGGAGCTACATCCCCAGTACTGTAGGGTTATGTTTCTATATCTCATAGATATATAGAGTGATAGCACAGCGGGTAGGGCGTTTGCCTTGCACGCAGCCAACATGGCCGACCCAAGTTCGATTCCTCCACCCCTCTCGGAGAGCCCAGCAAGCTACCGAGAGTATTCGATATGCCAGACACAGTAACAATAAAGTCTCCAATGGAGACGTTACTGGGCCCGCTCGAGCAAATCGATGATCAACGGGAGGGCCTTTACCTTACCTTTTACCTTTACCAGATTGTAATTCTGTATTACCACAGAGGTGACACCATTTTTCTTTACACCAGAAATTTATAAGACTCCAATTTCTCCGCATTTTCTCCAGCACTTTGTTATTACCTGAGTTTTATACTGCTCTTCTGGTGTGAGTTAGTGTGCTCTCATAGATTTTAGCTACATTTCCCTGGTGGCTAATGATATGGATCATCTTTACATAGTCTAATTAGCTATTTTTATATCTTTTGTTGGAGAGATTATTCAAGTTGTTTGCCTATTTTTAAATTGGGTTATTGTCTTTTTATTAAATTGAAAACATTCTTTATATAGTCTATAAATATAACACCCTTATTAAATAATTTGCAAATACTTCTCTTAATTTTTAGGTTGCCTTTTCATTTTGTTGATAACATAATTTGTGCCAAAAAAAGAGTTTTAAATTTTTATAAAGACCAATTTGCATAGTTTTGCCACGTGTTTTATCTCATCACATTTTGGCTAAACCTAGGTTTCAGTTCTTTTTTCCCAATAGTTTTATAAGTTTAATAGGTTAGGCTTTCATAGTGTCTTTTGGGGGAAGGGTCAGGAATGATAAAAAGGATTCTTAAGAGGCTTGGGGACCTATCCAGTAAATCTAGACTAACTAAACCATAGGCAAGAGCCCTCATATATAGCTATTTGTGTGCCCTGTGATAAAAGGTATTACCAAGGTCATCCCAATAGTACTCAAGGATTGCCAGGGATATACCCAGCAATGCTAAGGGCATCATAGTGTGCCAGAGATTAAACTGGGCCAATACTAGCAAAGCATGCACCTTAACCTCTGTACTTACTCTTTATCCCAGCTATTCTGGATTTCTTATTTAGAGTTTATTCTGTGTGAATTCTGAAAGGAGGGTTTTGAAATTAGATATTACATCTTAATCAATTATAACATCCCTCTATAGCTTAGATTTTTCTACCTGGTACTAAGTCATTCCTAATCCTTTTTCATCTTGCTTGTGCTCTCATAATCTCTTTCTATATTCATACCAGTTCATACACTTGTTCTTTTTAAGTGAGTCAATTAAGAGTTTGCTGAGAAACTGTTCACAATATCCAAAATCTGGAAACAACCCAAGTTCCCTAGAATAGATTACTGGTTAAAGAAACTTTGGTACTTTACACAATGGAATATTATGCAGCTGTTAGGAGAGATGAAGTCATGAACTTTGCTTTTAAATTGATAGACATGGAGAGTATCATGCTAAGTGAAATGAGTCAGAAAGAGAGGGACAGACATAAAAGGACTGCACTCATTTGTGGAGTATAAAACAACATAACATGAGGCTGACACCTAAGGATAGTAGATACACGGGGCAGGTAGATTTCTCCATAGCTGGAAGCCTGCCTCATGAGCAAAGTGGAGAAAGCAGCAGGAAAAGAGAAGGGATCACTAAGAAAATGATGGCTGGAGGAATTGGTCGGGATGGGAGATGTGTGCAGAAAGTAGATAAAGGACCAAACATAATGGCCTCTCAGTGTCTGTATTGCAAACCATAATGCTCAAAAGTAGAGAGAGAGTATGGGGAATAATATCTGCTATGGAGGCAGGAGGAGGGTAGGAAAAAAGGAATATACTGGGGACATTGGTGGTGGGGAATGTGCACTGCTGGAAGGATGCGTTTTTGATCACTGTGTGATTGTAACCCAAACATGAAAGCTTGTAACTATCTCACAGTGATTTAATAAAATTTTAAAAAAAGGAATCCAGAAAAAAAAGAGTTTACTGAGAAAACTTCAAAAATGTGCACACTTGCATTAAAAACTACAAAGTGAAGTTTCCTATGCTAGTTTCTATGTTTTGTACATGAACATGGGGGAAGAGAGATAACCCTCATTTGATTACTAAATCAATTAACATTCTGTCACCATGTTTATACTTAGTCACTGCCCTCCCGTTGTTCATTGATTTGCTTGAGCGGCACCAGTAACTTCTCCATTGTGAGATGTGTTGTAACTGCTTTTGGCATATTGAATATGTCACGGGGAGGTTACCAGGCTTTTTCCTTGTGGGCAGGATACTCTCGGTAGCTTGCCAGGCTCTCTGAGAGGGACGGAGGAATCTAACCCGGGTCAGCTGGGTTGGCCACATGCAAGGCAAATGCCCTACCCACTGTGCTATCGCTAGTACACTTATTTATCATACCATCAAATACTTAATTCCACAAGGAAAGAAAAATCAGCTTATTTACTAGTAACAAAATCTTGGGGATAGATAGAACAGCAGGTAGAATGCTTGGCTTCCATTGGCCTATCCAGGTTCAATGTCCAGTATTACATATGGTCCCCAGAACCCACAAAAAGTGATTCTGGAGCACAGAACAGGAGTAATTCCTGAGAACAGCCAGTTGTGGCTCCAAAACAAAGAAAAAATATGAAGACATCTTTTTATCTTTAATTTCATAAAAAATAGCTATTCCATCTAATTTTCCTAAATTGTCCTAAAATTTTTTTCATTGTCTACACACCAATATCCAATTATGATGAAGGAGAAATTGAGAAATTCTACATGGAGCTGGAGAAGTTCTATAAAGACCACACCTTCTACAAGATCATTATCAGTGATTTTAATGCCAAGATATGACTGAGAAGATCAGCCAAAGAACTCCACATTGGGACCCATGGCCTAGAATGGAACGAACAGGGTGAGAGGCTATTTGAGTTCATCATGTCAACCGAGACCATCCATGGTAATTCACAGTTCCAGAAGGCCGAATGTAAACGTTGGACATGGGAGTCTCCCGGTGGATGGTTCCAAAATGAAATTGACCACATCATATTCAATCGTCACCATCTCCTTAGTGCAAAATGCTACTTCACGGAGTGTGGAGAAAGGTCTGCAAAGTTTAAGAAGAGAACTCCCAGAATGACCACCAACTGGAAGCTCGTTGGCACTATTGCTGCAACATGGAAAGATGCCGTCCTTGACAACATTGACATGGAATACAATAGACTGGTTCAGAACCTCCATGATTGTGTGAGGAACTCCAAGAGAGAGATAGCAACAACAACAACAAAAAATGCCTGTCTTCAAAAACTCTTGAGCTTATTCACCAACATGGCTTGGTGCATGCCTCCAGCAACCACAAGCAAACGTCCAAGCTTGCAAAGCTGTGCAGAGATGCAACAAAGGAAGACCTCAAAGAGAGAGAGGAGCAGTAGTACTCGTAGATGCGGCAGAAGCTGGGAAAAGCATTCGTAATATCCACCTGTCCTTCGCCAACTACATGACCAAGATGACTGCCCTCCAACATCCTGATGAATCTATCACATCTTCCAGAAGGGCAACTGAGAAGATTATCCATGACTTCTACTCAGATCCTTTGATAGCCACATCCACCTGCCCACATACCAAATTCTGCAGGATGGATATGTCATTCCCAACATTCTCCCTTCTGAAATCCAACACACTATTTTGTTGGTAAAGAAGCAAACAGCACCCGGCCCAGACAAGGTCAGACCTGAACACCTGAAGAACCTGCTGTCAGTACTCATCAATACACTGGCTCGGCTCTTCACATGATACCTGTCTTAATGCAAGGTTCTGTCCCAATGGAAAACCAGCAGGACTGTACTACTGTAAAAGAAGGGAGACATCCATGACATTGGCAACTATCACCTGATCTGCCTATTGTCTGTCATCTACAAGCCGATCACTTGAGTCATCCTGAATAGGATTGGCAGAACACTAGATGAAGGACAACCATGCAAGCAATCTGGGTTCCACAAAGGATTCAGCATGATTGACTATATCCATATGATAACCAAGCTCATTGAGGTTTTCCAGGAGTTCAAGATGTCTAACATTCATTGATTTAAAGAAGGCCTTTGATTCTGTTGAGACATAAGTGGTCACTGAAGCCCTAGCCAATCGGGGCATTCAAGCTCAATACATCAGGATCCTTCGTGAGCTGTATTACAGATTCACTACCAGGATCTCACCATTCTCCATGGAAGTGATCATTCAGGTCAAGAGAGGTGTTGGGCAGGGTGATACTATTTCATCGAAACTTCTCAGTGCCACCCTCAAGAACATGATGCAATGACTGGAATGGGAAGGGGTAGAAGTGAAGTTAGACAGTTGGCAATTACACCACCTCCGCTTTGCTGATAACATTGTTCTAATAACACCAAACATTAGCTAAGCAGCACAAAATGCTGGCCAACTTTGACCGTTAATGTGGAAAATTCGGACTGCAGCTGAATCTCATGAAGATAATGTTTATGAGAAACAGTCTCGTTCCTGACATTCCATTCGCATTCAACGGGATGAACATCTCTGAGTGCAACAGTTCTGTGTGCCTAGGTCGAGAAGTCAACATGATGAATAATCTGGCAACTGAGTTGCACAGGAGGAAGAGAGTGGCTGGGAACACCTTCAAGAGCGTTGAAGAAATAGCTAAGAGGATGAAGAATCTCCGACTTCAGGCACACCTCTTCGATTCCATATTCTCCCTGTATTAACATATGCCTCAGAGACCTGGGCCCTATGAAAACAGGATGAGAACGCTATTCAGGTCTCTCAAAGAGGAATCAAAAGAGCTATGCTTGGAGTGTCACTTTTCACTCAAATGAAAGAATCTTGTTCCAAACTCCGTTGAAGGTCAAGAATCAGGGAGGCTGCCTCATTTGCCAAGGCGTCAAAAATAAGGTGGGCTGGACACATAATGAGATTTGGAGACGACCGCTGAACTAGAGCCATTACCTACTGGATTCCACAGGACATCCAAAGACCATGTGGCCGCCCACCTACAAGATGATCAGACTTCATCAAGACCCTGAACAATCGGTTTGAGGCTCTTTATGTTCCTAGAACAAACAGATGCCATTGGGCTACACTAGCACACAACAGGGACGAATGGAGATGTTACTGGTGCCCACTCAAGCAAATCAGTGAATAAGAGGAAGTCAAGTGATCAAGTGATCAAATGTCCTAAATTTTTTTCTTTTAAGATTCTATTTTTTTAAATTTTCTTTAACTTTTTTTCTTTTATTAGTGAAACACAATGAGGTACAGTTATAGACTTACAAATCTTTGTGCCTGGGTTTCAGTTATACAATGATCAAGTACCCATCCCTCCACCAGCGCCCATCCTCCACCACCATGGGTCCCAGCATCCCTCCCACCCCCCCCTCCCCCTATCCCACCCTTCCTCTGTGGCAGAGCATTCCCTTTTATTCTCTCTCTCTCTCCTTTTGGGTCCTGTGGTTTGCAAGAGAGGCATTGAGTGCAACCATGTTTGGTCTATAGTCTACTTTCAGCATGCTTCTCCCACCCTGGAAGGATCCTCCCAACACCCTTTATTTGGTGCTCTCTTCTCTATCTGAGCTTCCTTTTCCCCTAGCACATGTGACTGGCCTCCAAGTCATGGAGCAAAATTCCTGGTACTAAATCTCAACCACTGTTGTGTTAGTCTCCCATTTTGTTGCTTTATGTTCCCCAGATGAATGCAATAATTTTTCAATTTTTTTAAATTTTATTTTATTTTTTTAATTTTTATTAGTGAAACACCATGAGGCACAAGCCGCACGTGCTAGGGGAAAAGGCAGCTCAGATAGAGAAGGGAGCACCAAACAAAGGGTGTTAGGAGGATCCTCCCAGGAGATGCATGCTGAGAGTAGACTATAGACCGAACATGATTGCCACTCAATGCCTCTTTTGCAAATCACAGTGCCCAAAAAGAGAGAACAAAAGGGAATATCCTAAATTTTTGAGATGTTGTTAAGCCTCAATACCTAAAAGTCAAAATAAATATTTAGCTTCCAGTGTCTTTTAATATATAATTTTTGTAATATTTATAGAGTAACAATTTCCTTTGGTTTTTATGCTAACATTATCTGAAAGATACTTTGAATTTTATGAAACACAATATCTTTCAAAGGTCACTGATAAAATCACTTCTTACTCATTATTTTTACATTTAAAAGCTTATATGTTTATTAAAAAGCAGAATTCAAAATAAATTAATTCAGGTAATATTTTATCCTTAAGTAAATAAGTAATTAAGGATAAAATATTATTTCATTCGTTGCAGTGACATGCTCATTATGCTTCTATTTAGGTGTTAGGGATATGGCTCAGTGAAAGAGAGCACGTGTTCTGCATATGTGAGGTCCTGGGTTTGATCCCTGACACTAAAACATCACCACTGATCCTGTTTGCCAAAATACTTTTACCTAAAAAGCCTGCCAACCTTCTCCACTTTCACTTCTTATCAAATAACTTTTTTAAAATTATGTTAAATTTACCTAGATGATTTTTCATAATTTTAGAAGCTTTAGCGGGTAGGGCTTTTGCCTTGCACGCAGCCAACATGGCCAACCCGAGTTCGATTCCTCTGCTCCTCTCAGAGAGCACGGCAAGCTATCAAGAGTATCTCATGCACGGCAAAGCCTGGCAAGCTACCTGAGATGTATTCAATATGCCAAATACAGTAACAACAAGTCTCACAATGGAGACATTACTGGGCCCACTCGAGCAAATCGATGAACAACAGGAGGACCGTGGCCATTAGAAGCTTTCATATAAAAATTTAATAAGATTTTTTTAAAAGACTAGACAAGAGTTTTGCTTGTAAAATCATGCAGAAATTCAGAGATAAAAGATTATTGACATTATTTTATATCATTTCTGTATCTGGGTAGTAATTCATTTCTATAAAACACAAATATATATTTATAAACTGAAATTGAAATTTCCTATATGTTAGATAGATAAAAGTATCCTAAACTAGATGTTACAAAAATAATTTATTTGAAACTGTAACTTGAGTAATTTTTGAGTAAATGATCTTTGATTCTTCTAAATGTCATAGAAAAACAGACCTCTAGAATGATATGCAATATATTTCTAATAGAGAAAGGAATTAAAGCCCAGAAAGATTTTTTTCACAGTGAAAAGATATGGTATCTTAACACCTTACATTTTTAAGAAATTTTCAATTTTATAAGTATATTCCATTTCAATTTTATGAAGATTTCTATTGCCAATCGTATCAACAGTCACCCATTATTTTTAGGTTTCTACCATTCTTCTGTATAACGACTTTCCTTCCACTTCCTGTGTTAAATGTCCTTTAACCTATTAGTCATCATTCATTTCATTTCTATTTTATTTATCTATAGCACTGTAGCACCATCCTCCCATTGTTCATCGATTTGCTTGAGCGGGTACCAGTAATATCTCCATTGTGAGACTTGTTGTTACTGTTTTTTACATATTAAATATGCCACGGGGAGCTTGCCAGGCTCTGCCATGAAGGCAGGATACTCTCGGTAGCTTGTCGAGCTCTCCAAGAGGGAAGGAGGGATCAAACATGGGTCGGCCACATGCAAGGCAAACACCCTACCTGCTGTGCTATTGCTCCACAAAATTCTCAACTTCCCTATCTAGCCATTCTCTAGGTAATTTACTGCCATTTAGCTCCCATTAAATTCCCTGCCATTTTTACACGAATATTAGACCACTGACTCCTTTTTTAACTTCTATATCTGCAGCCTTTTATTTTTCCAGCTCAGATGAGGTCTGTAGTCCTGAATAGGCTTATGTTGCTCAATTCCAAACTGACACACTAAGATACCTGCCCACTCTTATCTTCAGTAGGAAGTCTGACTCCTTTGTAATAAGAGTCAATCAGAAGTTACCACTTCATCAAGATTTTCCAGTTTACCTCAAGAGGTGAGCTTGATACCAGGTCATTGCTGGAGTCAGAGATCACTGCTGTCACCACTGATTTTGTGGTTTAGAACAAGTTTACCAGACCCTCGAGGTCTTCACTTCCTCAACTATAACATGAGGGAGCTATTTTAGCTTCAAAATTACTTTTAGGCCTGAAACATTATCAACCTTCTCATTTCCAGGCTCAAGTTTGCCTTTCTTGTTTTCATGATGAGTAGAAGTGAAATAATGTCCAAAAGTTCAACTACCTGTTCATGTAGATTAGTAACTATTTGCCTTTCAAATGAGGTTGAACTATTTTCTCCACCTTTAAAATATCCCGTGAACATCATCTCCATTTCTGAACAGCTCCACAGTGTTTTTTCTAACTATAGTGTTGTGCTAAATGTGAATAGACCTGCAAATTAATGCAGTTTAGCTCCCTCAAAACTCAGATTGGCAAGTCTCTTTCTCTGAACTCAGGCAGGAGTCTCAGTTTTGAGGACATGGTTGTGTTTAAGATAGAGAAGCCTGTGTTTATTTTATATATTGTGACCTTCAATGTTTGCCACATTGCATATTATTTAGAAGGGCTTTCAGGCAAACTGTCAATACACTAAGCTTAGTAGATTTCAAAGTACAAGAGAACTTATTCTAAGTAGCCATGCGCTTTCAGTAGTTCATGGAATTTTCTCAACAATGCTGTAAGTTGGGCAATAGAATCCCCCCTTTTATAGATAAGGAAACTGAGGTACAGAAGAGTTAATGTATTTCAGGCGCCCCTGATTCTGTTTGTAGAGCACATGCTCTTTCACTTGAACTGATAAGGCATCTCTGATGCTCATAACAACAACAACAACAAAATGTTACAAATAAATAGGGGGTTTGAGTTCTCTTTTTTGCAGCTTTGTAATTCACAAATATAAAGGCCACTATTAATTTAATCTGGTGGCTTTAATTAATAAATTATGCTCTAGTCACTGAGGGGTTAAAGCCACCTTCAAATCTTAATTTTATAAAATAGGAAAACAAAAATCTCCATAACCTTTGGTCATTGCTATAAGCTACTCACTGAAACAGCAGCTCACCTGTAACTGTGTGAAAGAGGAAGCAAAAAAAATGACAAATTTGACAGTGCAACTCTAGAAATAATGTGGAGTGGTATGGAGATGGCATTTGTATTTGTTTTTTATTTTTCAGCAAAACAAGGTAAATTAGATTCACATTAATCCTCATTATATTTATAATCCAAAGATATTTCAACATTATTTCTACTAGTGATTCATAATCATTTTTAGGGCTCTTGAATTTTCAATACTTTATAAATAAATTATGTTTTTTACACTTTGAAACTAACTTTTTTTCTGGAAAAACAATGTAATGCAGACAAAGCTAACACTTTATTTTGAAAATGATTTTGAAAAAGGACTTGAAGAAAGAGTGGCAAAAATCTTTCTAACCTAAGTAATTTGACTTTATATTGAGTCTGTCTGATAATGGTCAAACTTCCCTGGTTTTCAAAATGCCTTACTTGTGCTAAACATCCCATAGCTTTCTGTACTATCTGATAACTCCCTGCCAAGGAAGAGGGTGGGAGGAAAGAGGTATAGAGGGCAGTCACCTACCAGCTGCTGTTCAAATCTGTCAACTGGCAAGTGAAGCCTCCTGATTTGTGAGCAATTTCCAAAAGAAAAAAAAAATAAGAACTACCATCTGGGGAGTGGGAAGAAGATACCATTTGGCAAAAATGTTTCAGAAAACACAGGCAAACACAGAAACACACACAAACACACCAATGTGTACACACACATACACACACAGAAATGCAATGCCCTCAAGCTGATAAAACTGGCAAACCTTCTCTGTACTAAACTTTTTTTTGCTCAACTACCAAAACACAAGAGTGACAGAACAACTGGCTTCTGTAGGTTGTCTCACTGCTGATTCACTACTAGACTTTCCAAACCACCTGTTATGAATTTAGGGCATAGTTTATCAATTCACAAAGCAGGTGTGAGCATTCTCACCTTCCACAAATCATGAAGCTCATTTAAATGAGGTTTTCAAAGAACTGTACTATTCTGGGAATAGAATTCCCAAGGGAAGTGTAACGTATCATTTTTAGAGTTCCACATGATCCCCATCCACTCAGCAGTAAACTTTCTTCACAGTCAAGGTAAAATTAAAGTGGGCATTGCTCACACAGGTGTTGGGAAGAGCCTGATCTCAGTGTGAAGTGCTGCTCTGTAGACTGAGTATGATGTTCACCTTTTCACCTCAGAGTCTCTCAATACTGCAGCAGAAAGGCCACTTTAACTCCTATTTGTAAAGCTCATACTAGCTGTAGGTGAGCTTCCCAAACAGATTACGAGAACCACTCACGTGAAACAAATCCTACAAAACATCACACAGTACTTGAGACTCTGACCCCCAAATGTATTAATCTCTGAGGACTAGAAATCACTTCAGAGAAAGAGCTCTCAGAATGTTATTTATTTATTGAGTTTTGGGTCACACCTGATAGTGCTCAGGGCTTCTGGCTCTGCACTCAAGGATGGAATCAGTCTTGGCAGGCTCAGGCAACTACATGGGCTGCTGGGATCAAACCGGGGTTGGCTGAGTGCAAGGCAAGTGTTCTACCTGCTAAACTATCTCTATAGTGCCAGAATGTTACCTTTAAATTGTCTATATCTGAATTATTTTTGCTTCTCCCAAACTCTCCCCAAAAATTGAAGAAATGAGAATTCCATTACTCTGATACCAAAATTAAGCTGATATCAAAAAAATAAAAAAAGAGAAATTTATGGATGCATTTGATGAATGCAGATGCAAAGATCATCAACAAAATCTTAGCAAACAAAATTTAAAAATACATTAAACAAATTACACATCACAACCAAATGGGTTTTATTCCAGAGATGTTTCAATATATGCAAATCAACTAAATGTAACATATCACATTTTTTAAAAGGTAAAGGAAAGAGAAAAATTATATACTGTCACTGTCATTGTCCTCCCATTGTTCGTCGATTTGCTCTAGTGGGTCCAGTAATGTCTCCATTGTGAGACTTATTGTTACTATGTTTGGGATATGAAGACATCACGGGTAGCTTTCCAGGCTTTGCTGTGCGGGCGAAATACTCTCGATAGTTTGTCGGGCTCTCTGAGAGGGGATAGACTAATAGATTTAGAAAATATTTTGCAAATTACAACATCCATTTATGATTTTTAAAATAGCAGCAAAGTGTGGATATAACGATCATACCTCAGCATAGTAAAGACCATTTACCAAAAATGCCATCGGTATCATCATACTTAATGGTGAAAAACTGAAAACTTTGCACTAGTATATGACACAAAACAAAGATCTCTATTCTAACCACTGTAACTCAACATAGTATTGAAAGTCTTCATCACAGCAATTAAGAAAAATTAATAAATAATAAGTAAACAAATTGAGAGAAAAGTCACTTCACTATTTCCAGATGACACACATAGAAAACCTTAAAGATTTCACTAAAAACCTGTAATAATTAACTAAAACAAGTGGCAATCTAAATATACAAAAATCTGTTGTGTTTCTATAAGCAAAATTTAAAAAGTCAAAAATATCCCACTTACAATTGGATCAAAAATAATTAACTATCATTCAACTTAACAAAGGAAGTGAAAGTCAAACATTGAAAACTACCAGTAACTATTAAAATAAATGGAATAAAACACAAGGAAATGGGAAAAATATTTTATGTTCATAGATTGAAAAATTACACTGCCAAAATAATCATTCTATCTAAATAATTATACATATTTAATGCAATCCTTATCAAAATTCCAGTTGCTTTCTTTAAGGATATAGAACAAATACTACTAAAATTTCTATTTAAACACAAAACTTTCTAAATAGCCAAAGCTATATGTTGTGCCATTAAGCAGAATATATGTCAAATTTCAAAAGGTTGAAGTCATAACAATATCATTCTCTCATCACAATAAAGCCAAATTGGAAATCGATAACTACAAGATAATCAGAAGATACTAGAAACAACTATAAAATAAGTTGTATTTATTATAATGAAAATATAATATCAAATTTATGGGAGGCAGATAAAGTTGTATTTTTAAGGTTATCATTTTAAAAGGTACATACTTAAAAACATAATATATTTGAGGATATTTGACAGAAGGAACTCTGAAAGACCTGTTACCTATTGCATATTTTAGTTATTTAATTTCTTTTCACAAAGCAAACTCCAATTTCAGATAATTTTGCTATTAAAATGTGCTCAACTTTATAAGATGAAATAACATGAAATAACACCACTGTCTGTCTGTCCTCCTGTTGTTCATCGATTTGCTGAAGCGGGCTCAGTAACGTCTCCATTTTTTGAGACTTGTTACTGTGTTTGGCATATTGAATATGTCACGGGCAGCTTGCCAGGCTTTGCTGTGCAGGCGCAATACTCTCAGTAGCTTGCCAGGCTCTCCGAGAGGGGCACAGGAATCGAACCCGGCTCAGCCAGGCTGGCTGCGTGCAAGGCAAACGCCCTACCACTGTGCTATCGCTGGAGCAAAATAACACCAAACCTAAAAATGAAAAGACTAGAAAAAAATGACAGACCAATATCTTTTATGAATAAAGAAAGTAGGATTTATTATAAAAATGAAATACTAGTTTAACATTTGAAAAGCAATCAATATAATCTACTAACAGAATAAAGGAGGGGAAAATTACATGGATACTTCAATAAATGCAGAAGAAATACAATTTTTTTTCAGAGTTAGAAAGTAGGAAAATTTGCTAGAAAAGTAGGAGAAAGGAAAAGGAACTCCCCACGTAGGGAGGAACATGTATAGGACTAAGTTCAGAAACACAAAATTTTATCTCTTGTTCTAGTCATATTAAAAAAAAAAAACACTATACCAAAATTTCCTGCTGTGCTACCACTCTGGACACTGCCTTTTCATTTTCTAATGATGTATAACATTCATCAAATAAAGCTTAGGAGTCTTTAATTTATGGTTTCTACCATGTTATCACCCCAACTGTTAGATGCTTCTTCCCTCATGCCTACTTCCCAGGTAATCACCCTTGTAATGTCTATTACAAGGACAGCATCCAGAGTGGTAGTACAGCAGGTAGGGCACTTGCTTTGCATGTGGCTGACACAGGTTTGAATCCCAGGACCCCATATGGTCTCCCCCCACCTTCCAGGAGAAAACCCTGGGCACAGAAACAGGAGTAAGCCCGAGTACCACCAGGTGTGACCCAAAAACAAATCTATAGAGACAGAAATATAGACATACAGGGCCGGAGCAATAGTATAGCAGATAGGGCATTTGCCTTGCACACGTCCAACCCAGGTTCTATCTCTGCCATTCCATATAATCCCCTGAACACTGCCAGGGGTAATTCCTGAGTGCAGAGCCAGGAGTAACCCTGAGCATTGCCAAGTGTGAAACAAAAAGAAAAAAAAAAGATATATATCTATATATCTATACAGTATTTTATAACAAAAATAGCAAAACAAAATAACAAAAGAAGATAATATACATATTTGAATAGGTGTGTATGTATACACACATATGTATGTATATGTATGTACGTACACATATTCAAACAAGGATTGACCAAGCATCAATAGATACATAAGGCACCACTGTAACATTAACAGAATCATAAATAATCAAAAAAGTTCTATAGCTTTGCAAAAACCAATGACAAAGGAACTGTTCAACAATAGCATTTTGAAAAATATAACCCATAGGGGAAAGCTTCAGGTAAGAACTTCCTTACACTTTATGCCAAAATAAACTTCTAAGGGATTAAAAAGTTAAACTTTAATTAAAGGCATCTCCGCCCCACCCTTCCTGTCCTCACTCCACAACACAAAAAGACATTAGTGTTTGTTTATTTTTAATGTAGTTTAACATTCAGATAACAAGAGCTTCATAATCAACTTGTTAAAGACCATGTTCTGGCACAAATGCTCAGCATACAGCATGCACTATATGCTTGCAATTAATTAGGTGAATCCACAGATGGGGAAATTGAGGTCCAGGGAGTACAGTTAATTTACCCAAGAGTTATACAGAAAATAAATAGTTGGGTCAAAACCCAGATTTCTGTCTTATTTTCCTATGGTCTCTTGCTGCCCCTATGTGATACCTCAGAAAATAAAATAAGCCTTCCACATAAAATTGATTTGGGATTTTGTTCTTATCTCTGAGGTGTGATTCGAAGCATAAAAACAACACACACACACACACAAACACACACACATACACACACACCACCCCCAAACTATTAGCTGACACATTATTGTGGAAAATATTTGCAACACGTGAACAAATTATAATACAAAAGAGTCATTCTTAGGAGGAGATTAAGAAGAAAACACCGACAACAAAATACCAAGGTGGAGTGTCCCTAGACACGTTTTTTAAAAAGCACAAATAGTCACAGTCTAAGAAGGAACAAAATGTCTCCTCTAGGAGTGTGAACCTTCACAGCTTTTCTTTTTCTCAAACTGCTGCTTCCTGAGAGCTCAGGACTTGAGTCTCCGTCACAACTCACACGGGATCCGTGTGGATTTCTATCCTGGCGGTCACCGCCAAGGGGCGCAGGCTGCCCGCACCAGTGCCGCGGACACGGGTTTCCTAAGCCGTGCACTGACCATACTCACCGCTGAACCTGCCAGGGCGAAATGCTCAGCCCACGAAGGTCCAGTTTCATCGTAAGAATTGCTGGGTCCCATTGGGAGATTTTAGCTAAGTTTCACAGACATTTGGCACCTTCGAACTAACGTGCATCTCTGATGAACCGCTGATGAAGTGGGGTCTGGAGGAAGTTCGCCGTTGCTGCCCAAAGCCAAAGATACCGGTTGGTGAAAGCAAACTGGGGAGGAAAAAGTGGAACTAGGAAAGCTTTTCTGGTAAAAGGGCTACTTCACCCTTCTGTTGAGAAATAGAGAAAACTTTGTAGTTGAATCCATCAAATTCAACACTCCTGGGAGAATGATTAGGTAAATTTAAGAATTCTTCAAAGGTTCATTAAAGAATACGGGAAAGAGAAAAGGGCGGTAGAAGGGGAAGGAGTAAGGGAATGGATACTAAGATTGCAATACACTCCTCAAAAATGAGTGAAAGTGATAGGAATATAAGGGAAACATTATTTAATCCTCTGGGAAATCATAGACAAGTTTATAATTTACCTATCCACTTGTGGGAATGAAGAAAAGATCACTTTGCCCCCACCCCACCCCAAAAAATACCAGAGTTTTGAAGTTCTTTGTATCTCTTAAAGTTTTTCTAACCCACTAAAATAAGGAATCACAAATAAAGAATATTCAGAATTCAGCATGAGAACTCTAAGATTGTCTGGCCTATTTCTTCCAGAACTTTAAACATGTTTATTAAATGATCCAAATATAACTTGCCTTTGCTCCTCTAAGTGCTGGCTCTATAAAGTTAGTGAGAGGGAGTAAATGGATTTCTATATTCTTAAGAAATTCTCTTTACTAATTCCCAGTGATCCTTATCACCAAGGCTTCAACCCCAGCAATGATAATCTTTTAGGTCTAGTCATTTAGACCAGATTATTGAATTACCACTTGTAAAAGCTCATTTTTATCAGGGCTCCAGAATAAAAGGCTGGTGTCTCTCCTCTAGGAAAGTCCTCTCACAGAGTGGAACAGGGAACTTTTTATAACCTAGACTCCATTGCCTGATTACATCATTGGCTAGCAAAAGAGTCACTGTGTTTGTAAATGTATCATATGAAAGAAATATCTGGAAGCCTAAAAGTATGTCCTCTGGTCTCGGCCAATCTTCAACTTGCAAAGGACCATTAAAAATAAGAGGGGGGGAGAAAGGGAGAGGGGGAGAGAGAGAGAGAGAGAGAGAGAGAGAGAGAGAGAGAGAGAGAGAGAGAGAGAGAGAGAGAGAACAAATCTGATAAATAAAATGCTTTTTACAGGCATATCTCTGATTTTTATGTCTCACAATTACCAAGTTATTATATCCCCACATTACAGATGAAAGAAGAGTGGCCTCTGTAGGTTTAGGAAATTGCCCATGCACCCATGGCAAGAAAGCAGCAGAGCTAGCACTTGAAGCCCAATATTTCCAAAGACCAGAGCCTTCGTATACAGAATTCACTGTGGTAATTCAGATAATAGAACTGATTTGTTCCACAAGAAAAGAATATAAAATACCTTTATTTGGAATTTCTTTCATGTTCTCTGAAGAAATAAGCACATAATAATACCACTTGATTGCTAAAACTAAGCCTCACAATAAAGTCTTTTGTATTGTTACACTGTGGGTTATTTCCTCTGTTAAAGTTTTAGAGTGTTTTTTTTCTAATACATCGTAAAAAGTGAAGAAAATATATATTCCTTATATTTCAATAGGTTATCCATCCGCTTTTCACAAGTTTAAAAGCATCTCACAGAAAATTCAGCCACTCAATTTGTTAATTGTATCAGAATAAACTATTCAAAAAAACAGGGTACACTAAATACAGATTTAAACATATTCACTTATTCAACAAATATTTCTTTCTTTCCACCATAAGACAAATAGTTCCACATGCAGGGGATATACTGGGGGTTGGGAGTGCAGGAAAGAAATAGATAGAAATGCCTGCAAAAATGGGCATAAACATACTAGGAGATTAAAAACAGAGATTAAAAACAAAAGTTCAATAGAGAAAAAAAGTGTCAGAGTGAATGGGATGGCTGGAGAGTAGAGGAAGGTATAGTTTATGCTCTTGTGATCATGGAGGTCTCTGAAAAGACCACTGGAACAAAAATCTGAAGTAGTTCCAGAGCAAACCATGGTGACATCTGGAGGACAAACTTTCTTGGTGGAAGAAATAGCTTCTGCCAAAGTCCTGGAGCAAGAGCACAGTTGGTATTAAAAGATCAGAGGATGCCAGAGGTGCTAAAGCAGAGAAATTGGGGTGAGGGGTGGTAAAGGGGTGGGAGGGTAGGGAGTAGAATGAAGTCAGAGAGAAGGCAAAGACCTGGGATTCCAAAGACCTTACAGACTTGAAAGGGCTCCTGCTTTTACTTTTAAAAGAGAAGGGAAACTCTTGACAGCAAAGAAATGACCATCTTTAATTTACATTCTAAAAGTAACAGAGGCAGGGATCTAGCTCCGCCTTAGAGCACTAAGCCTCACAGTGGGAGACCCTGGATTATATCTCTGGCATTGCCAAAAAATAATTAAATGTATTGTAATAAAATTTAAATTACCCTGAGTATTGTGTAAGGGCTGGAGCAATAGCACAGCGGGTAGGGCGTTTGCCTTGCACGCAGCCAACATGGCCAACCCGAGTTCGATTCCTCCGCCCCTCTCGGAGAGCCCGGCAAGCTACCGAGAGTATTCGATATGCCAGACACAGTAACAACAAAGTCTCCAATGGAGACGTTACTGGGCCCGCTCGAGCAAAATTGATGATCAACGGGAGGGCCTTTACCTTTACCTTATTGTGTAGAAAATAGACCATAAGATGTATTCAGATAAATGAGTTAGGAAGGCATTCAAGAACACAGATGCAAGATAAGTGGTTGCTTAAAGCACAGGGATAGTGGGAAAAAATAGAATGGTCCTAGATATATTTTAGGGTATACAGCAAAGAGAATTTATTGATAAATTCTCTGTTGAAAAAGAAAGATAGAGGATTGGATAATAGCTCCAAGAGTTTTGTCAGAGAAATTGGAAGGATGCAATTGCTAGTTAGACTTGGACAAGATTGTGAGAAGTACAAAATTTTGAGGAGAGTTTGCACATTCAGATTAGGACAGAATCTGAAACGTCCATTGGATAAATTTGAAACGTCCATTGGATATCCAACTTAAGTTATAAGCAAACACTTAGTTCAAGAGAAGTCCATACAACAATGTGATATAATCTCACACCAGTGAGAACGGCACATATTCAAAAACTGGGAAAAATCTGTGTTGACACAGAGGTTGGTGAAAAGGAAACTCTCATCCTCTGGTGGTGGGAATGTTACCTGGTTCAATCCTTAAGGGAAACAGTATGGAGACTGCTCAGAAAAGTAAGAATAGAGTTTCCATACAACCTAGCAATTCCACTTCTTGGTATCTACCCCCGGGACACAAAAACATTAATTCAAAAGGGTATGTGCACACAATCGTTCATTGTAGCACAAGGGACAATAGCTAGGATATGGAATCAACCTAGGTGTTCTATAGATGTTTAATGAAGAAATGATATAAATACACAGTGGAATACTATGCAGCTGCAAGAAGAATGATACAATGCAATTTGCAACAATTTTGATAGAACTGGAAGATACTATGTTAAGAAAAGGAATTTGCTACAACTTTGATGGAACTGGAAGATACCATGTTAAGCAAAGTAAATCAGAAGAAGAAAGACAAATACCAGATGACCTCGCTTCCCTGTGGTCTAGAATAACAGCACAAAGGGAATGCAAGATATCAGTGTAGAGATTCTTACATTACCTGGATCATAGATTATAGAACTGAGGACAGAAAAGGGGGAAAATGGAGTATAAAGGGATATGGAGTATAAAGAGGCAGACCTGAGGTAACAGGAGCAGGAGAAAGGGGTCACAGGCACATTGCTGGTGTCCAGGTGACATATATCTACATATCTGAGCCACAGAATCAACAAAACAGAAAACATAAATTTAAACCACAACAACCAAATTCCTATCAAGAAGAAAGCTGTGTGGTCGAAGGGAACTTGGAGACATTAGTAGAGAGAAGATGTTGTAGGATCAGTGTTGAAACACTGTATGCCTGAAACTCAACTATGAATAACTTTGTAAATCACAGTGCTTTCATAACTTTTTTTAAGTAAAAAATGTTACATCAACTACTATATCCAAAGCAGATGAGAACAAAAATCAGATGAGAAAAAGAAGTCTGTAAAATCATTAGCATATGAATGTCCTTTAAAACCTTGAGATCTGATGAGATTAGGAAGAAATCCAAAGGCACATTTAGTAGGGAAAAGCTGAAAATCAAGCAAAGGAAACTAAAATAAACTGATCAAATTAGACGGAGGAAGCATTTTTTATTTCTATACCAACAATGTAACCTGTGGGTCTTTAAAGAATTGCTACTAAAATAAGTATTTGATGCAAAGCAGTTGGACAACTTTATAACTATCCCAACATTTCAAAACTTCCTGAATATAGAAAGCAGTCTTTCCATGCTGCTTGATAAAGTTATGCCAGAACCTCAGCAAAGTTATTACATTCCCACTAATTTATCTGTGAAACACTGCAGTACTTTTCAATCTTTGTCTTAGGACTGATTGGTACTAATCCCTCAATCAGTTGAAAACCACATTTACGCAGCAAAAATTCCTGAAGACTAGCATTCAAGAACTAGTAATGTAAGAAACCCATAGTTCTAGATACAGTGGAAATGGTAAATGAGGATGAATAATACAGGGTACCTATTCTAGGAAGTATAATATCCAGCAGGGGTATTCAAGCATATTTATCAGACATAATGATATAAAGTTAATGTAGAGAAAGTCACAGTTCTTTCAGAAACATACTTGAAGGTCAGATACTTATAATTTTCTAAAATGCCATTATAATAAATACCATAAATAAAAAACAAAAATATAATTAAAATATTTTTTAAAAATCATCTGATTAATAGCAAAATAAACATTCAACCACTCTTCATACCAAATGATGGTATCCCTCTGGTCTATATGAGTCTCTATGAAGACTCTTGACCAGGAGACATTTCTGATGAAAATGACATGGAACTCTGCCACTGAGAACTAGAATATCAAGACTTTTTATGCACATCTGGAGTACACAGAAGTTCTTCCTCCCTGGATCATTTGTCCCCAGCACTTGCCAGGACATGTCCATTGACTTAACCATGAAATGGTTTTACTATTCTCAAGTTTCTGAGATGAGCCCATTCATAGTATGGTGATGGTAATGCTACAGTAGCCTCCTTGTACAACCAGAGCTACTTATGAAGGCAGAACTGGTGCTTACTGTCTTATAGTCTAATTGAGCAATAGAAGGATAAAGTCAAGGCAGTCTCAAGAAACTATTTTTTGTTCAATGTCTTCTAAAACAAGTTTCAAAAGTGATAAGAAATTTTGGGATGGTCATGGGTCAGATTCTGCCAAAATTAGGTACCCCATAATTAGGAAATTAACAGACTGATAATTTATCTGCAAGTAATAAGATACATCAGTGACAGCTAAAAATTGATTTATTTCCACTCACTTATTTTTCATTCAAGAAAACAATGCATAAATAAAAATATCTTAGGGATGTGAATATAAAGCACACCTCTATAATAATCTTCATATTTGGATAAGTCTTAAACTTTTTATTATTGAAAAATGCAGTATTGATAGGGGAAATATCAGTTTACCCTTGCCAGCTACAATGAGCAGGTATTTGGCTGCCTCATGCTATGCTTTTTACTTCCTGTGAATTCCTGGGCTCTTTCTGCTGAAGAGGGAGTTAACAATTGTTCAACATAAAATTCTGCCCCAGAGCTTAGGCTTAGAGGAGGCTAAGATAATGGGAAATAACTAAATCAAATGGATATTGTTATTGGATATTGACTCTAAGCATTTTAGGCTTCATCAGTAAATTGCCCCTTTTTCCTCATCTTAGAGAAGCTTACAGTGCTCTTGTGAGGGTCCTGAGTTTATCTTTAATCTTTCTTTTGTGTTTTATATCTCATCATCACAGTTCCCTTACTCAGTCTTGGTTACCTACTAGCCAAACTTTCTGGATTTTGTATTTGTAGTGAATTACTCATTTTTCCATTTCCCCTATAGCCTTTTCATATTTTACTATAGAGCAATGTGGTTGTTTGCTTAAACACAGAAAGACCATTAATACTCTGCTCCTGATATTTGGGAGTTGACTGACTCTGAAATATATCTACTCCTGGGCATCCATCATAGTTACTTGACTCAGACTTCAGTTGCTATAGTTCTTAACACCCTAAAAGGAAGGCCCCACCATAGGACTGGGATGGATCCAGGCGAGTGGTGAAGCTACCGCAGCAAATGGGAGAGTCTAGAAAGCATAAATGCTTGGCTTTGATGGAAACATAACAGACTTAAGAGACAGGACCTCCATGGGGAAGGACAAGTTGAACTGTCTGAGGATTTAGTCTGGGATTTATGGTAAAAGCCTTGCATGCTCTCAGAAAACTAAGAGTCCAGAGAACTAAGTTTGGGATTTTTATCTCTTACTGCGTATATCCAAACAACTACAAATATTGGTAAGAAGTTGACTTAAATGTTTGATTGTTTGATTAATTGTTTGATTTAATTATTCTGTTATATATGACTAGAAGGAAAAAGAAAAGCAATATGGATATCCCTGGGAGACACAGCGTCTCTTTGAGTTTATCTCCCCCAGAGAATTACCTCTGCTGGAATGTTTTACCTCTGTAAATCACACAGACATGCAGTCCTATACGTCTCTCCCCTTCAGATATTCTATAAGTATGTTAGCAACTCTGCATTAAACGGGTCATTTTCACCATCAGTCTGTAGTCCCCAGCCTCTCTTCCTCTCTGCTGGGGAGGCCTGAGGTGGATAGGAGGAGGCTCTCAAGGCATCAAACACAAATATCACAACACCCGTGCTTTGTGAACTCATAGAAAAGGATCTGTTAGATCCTGGCATCCTCTGTAAAATTCAAAGAACCTAATTTTCATTTAGAATGGTATATAGGATCTGTCACTGTCACTGTCCTCCCGTTGTTCATCGATTTGCTCAAGCGGGCCCAGTAACGTCTCCATTGGAGACTTTGTTGTTACTGTGTTTGGCATATTGAATATATCATGGGTAACTTGCCAGGTAAGTGAATCTATTCCTGGACTATGCAGCTGCAAATGTGGCCACATAACATCTCATACTTTACACCACTGATATACCAAGAGTAGCACACCACATTTGATGGGGTTTAAAGTAGAAGTCAACCAATCTTAGAGGGAAAATATATATATATATTTATATATATTTTATATATATTTAAAAGGTTGAGCCTTGTATGCATATATATATATTAAAAATATATATATATTGTATGCATATATATTTAATATATATATTTTTAATATATATATATGCATACAAGGCTCAACCTTTAACAACATGCTACTAATCTCTTATATAAGGGATTTATGGCCCCTGGGTGAAATACAACAATCTTCACACACTTTCTTCTAAAAAAACATTTTTGGATCATTTTTAGCAGATTATTCATAACAAGCAATAAAAAATAAATTTCTTCAGTTCTTTTGGGGGGGCAAGATTGGGGTTTGGAATGGAAACATTTGAAATATGGTGATGGGAAGGTGTAATGGTGGTGGGATTGGTGTTCAAATATTAAATGCAATCAATTACTGTGAACAACTTTATAAAACTAATTTTTTAATATGGTCTATAGAAAAACCATTATTCTTAACTTCCCTTTATTCTCTGTAACACAAAGTCCAAATTTTCCTATAAAAAAACCCACATAAAGAACCATAGTTAAATTAGACCTGTACCAAATTCCTCCCCATGGGGAGTTCCTTTTCCTTTCTTTACTACTTTCCAACTCTAAGTCTAAGCATGTTATTACTCAATATTTAAATTCTTGAAAATATTAAAGAACCTGGAAATCATGGATTAACAGAGATCTGCTGAGCTATGTTATTAGACAGAGTGGAAAATGCAACAAAGATTCAGAAACAAACAAACAAAGCAGAGGATGAGAGATAGTACAATGGGTAGGGTATTGCCTTGCACACAGCCATCTGGGTTTGATCCGCAGCATCCCATAGGGTCTCCCCAAGCATCCACTGCTAGGAGTAATTTTTCTGAGCATGTTTTGGGTATGGACCCAAAATAAACAAACAAGCAGAAAACAGGAAAAAGGCTGCAAAACTGATGATGGAAAAATGAAAGAACTATGGATGACTTTCTTTTTGAACTGAATATGTGATGTATGCTCACCCCTCTCAAATGCAGTCATTGAAATTCTAAACCTCCCACCCCAGACATGGCTTTAGGTATAATGACCTTCAGAGAGTAGATTAGGTTATAAGAGGGAAGCCCTGAGCACAAAAGGGTGTGACCCAAAAATAAAACAATACAAAAAATGACACTGTAAACACTGTCCTCCCATTGTTCATCGATTTGCTTTAGCGAGCCCAGTAACATCTACATTTTGAGACTTGTAGTTACTGTGTTTGGCATATTGAATACGTCATGGGTAGCTTGCCAGGCTTTGCCACGCGGGCGAGATACTCTCGGTAGCTTACCGGGCTCTCTGAGAGGGCCGGAGGAATCGAACCCAGCTCGGCCGGGCTGGCTGCGCACAAGTCAAATGCCCTACCACTATGCTATTGCTTCAACCCACAAAAAAAGGACAATTAAATATATTTTTATGGTACATAAATTTAAAGAATATTATCAATATTCTGTATTAATACATCATAGTTTACATAAAATAATTAAACTGTTAAATGTAGAATTTAGTAAGAGTGAAGAGAATTAAGAACATTTACTTGTTAATGCAGACACTTAAGCAGTATCTATATTTTCTAATATAAAGCCAATATTATCTTTCTTAGGATAAAACATACTTTTAATACTTCTAGAGGTCCATTCATATTTTTCTCTTATGCTTGTCTTAATTCTTTTCACTCTTACTAAATTCTACTTTTGTAGAATTTAGGCATTTCATGTTAATTTTAAAATAAAAGGTAAAGGCCCTCCCGTTGATCGTCGATTTGCTCGAGCGGGCCCAGTAACGTCTCCATTGGAGACTTTGTTGTTACTGTGTCTGGCATATCGAATACTCTCGGTAGCTTGCCGGGCTCTCCAAGAGGGGCAGAGGAATCGAACTCGGGTCGGCCATGTTGGCTGCTTGTAAGGCGAACGCCCTACCCACTGTGCTATCGCTCCAGCCCCAATTTTAAAATATATTAAATAATTATTTATAATATTTAACAATTTATACACCCTGCCTCTGTGCTCAGAGATCACTCCTGGATAACTTGAGGGATCATATGTGGTGCTGGGGATCAAACCTGTTTGACCATAAGCAAGGCCCTATCCACTATACTATTGCTCCAGCCCAAATTTTTATTTCTTTTTAATTTCTTTAGGTTTGGGACCACACCAGTGATACTCAGGGATTACTTCTGGCTTTGTACTCAGGGATTACTACTAGAATTGTTCCAGGGACACAGTTGACTGCATTTCAAGGGAAGAGCCTTACCTGCTGTACTATCATTGCAACCTGAGTTTTGAGGAAAACATTTATTTTATCAGTTTATAGTTGATTTATGATTTTTGATTTTTGAATTTCTGGGAGATTATGTCTATTTATCTGTATGTATGTAAATGTCACCACCTAGACAAGATTTTAAAAAATGAGATGTCTCCCATGATTTTTGAATTTCTGGGAGATTATGTCTATTTATCTGTATGTATGTAAATGTCACCACCTAGACAAGATTTTAAAAAATGAGATGTCTCCCATATGTGGGATTAAAAAAAACAACAACATAGTAATGGAACAACAAATGCTCACGCATCAGAACTGAAAATTTTCAGGGGTATGGTGCTCCCAGCAGGTTAACCTGTACCTGCGGGGCAAGTGTATCAGCAGCCTGATGGTTCCTTCAGGCTTACTGATACCCCAAAATTGCCACTGTGCCTTTGGCCAGACCTCAACAATTTGGGACTAATTTTACCAAGAAATTAAATGACCAAAAGTTAGGTATGTGGGAGACAAGCCCACAAACCACCACTGGCACAGCTATACAAGATCATTTATTGACCTTATTTCTAGAGACCCATAAATAATCTCTAAAGATACCAAAAGCCAAAGTTAATCTCAGACCCATGCTTAGCTGAACAGACTGGGGTAAATCGGAGGGGGGTGGGTCAGCCTGGAGCCCATCCAAGCAGAGCAGCCGCTTGCTTCCACAATCCAAAATCACCACCATGTCCCCTGCCTGACTCCACCATTTCAGGACGGATCTCACCAAGACATAATCTGCTGAAAATTCTGGTACATGGGTTTTGTGACTGAAATCTCAGGGTTTCTGGAGGTCTGGATAGGCTACCTCCTCCCTACCTCTCTGTATTTCTGGAAGCCTTCACAGTCGCATCTACATTCCAAAGCTACCATCCATTGAAAAGCTACTCCAGTCTTACTGTCCTGAAAAAAAAATACTGAATGCCCTGAACAAACACCATGACCTAATAGTACCTGTATTGCAAACCATAATGCACAAAAGGAAAAGGAGAGAGAGAGAGAGAGAGAGAGAGAGAGAGAGAGAGAGAGAGAGAGAGAGAGAGAAAGTGACTCCCATAAAAGGAGACTGGGGTTTGGGGTTGGAGTGTTGTGGGATGGTAGTAGGGAAACAAGAGACATTGGTGGTGGAAATGTACACTAGTGGAAGGATGGGTGCTGTATCATTGTATGACTGAAACCAAATTATAAACAACTTTGTAATGGTCTATCTCATGGATATTCAATTAAAACATTTTTTAAAAAGTAATGTAGAGTTCATGCCGAATTAAATCAGAGCAGGTAGGGCATTAGCCTTGCACGCAGCACACGTGGCTGACCCAAGTTCAATTCCTCTGCCCCTCTCACCCCTCTCAGAGTGGCCGCAAGCTACCAAGAGTATTTTGCCCACACAGCAAATCCTGGCAAGCTACCCATGACGTATTCAATATGCCAAACACAGTAACAGCAAGTCTCATGATGGAGACGTTACTGGGCCTGCTCAAGAAAATCTATGAACAATGGGAGGACAGTGCTACAATGTTAATCAATGGCTAAATAAATAGTAATACTCCTACATTTCTCATAAAAATTATCTTGGTGAGATTCAGCTTTAGTTCAACCTTTCCACACTCACAGTAAAAGTCGGCCAGCATTCATGCAGCTTGGCTAATGTTTGGTGTTATTAGAATGATGTCATCAGCGAAGCAGAGATAGTTTAGTTGCTGACTATCTTCTCTTCCGTTCTTTCCCATTCCAGTCATCGCATAACATTCTTGAGGGTGGCCCCAAAGAGTTTTGGTGAGATGATATCACCCTGCCAAACCCCTCTCTTGACGTCAATGGTCACTTCCTTGTAGAATGGTGAGATCCTGGTAGTGATCTGTAATACAACTCAGGGAAAATCCTTATGTATTGAGTTTGAATGCCCTGTTTGGCTAGGGCTTCGATGACTGCTTCAGTCTCAACAGAATCAAAGGCCTTCTTTAAATTAATGAATGTTAGACAGAGCGGCATCTTGAACTCCCGAGAAAATTCAATGAGCTTGGTTACCGTGTGGATATGGTTGATCATGCTGAATCCTGGCTTGCTCACATGGTTGTCCTTCATCTAGTGTTCTACCAATCCTACTCAGGATGACTCAAGTGAACAGCTTGTAGATGACAGACAACAGGCAGATCAGGTGATAGTTGCCAATGTCGTGGATGTCTCCCTTCTTATACAGTAGAATGATCCTGCTGGATTTCCACTGGGACAGAACCTTGCATTCAGACAGGTAGCTTGTGAAGAGCCAAGTCGGTGTATTGATGAGTACTGACAGCACATTCTTCAGTTGTTCAGGTCTGACCTTGTCTGGGTCGGGTGCTGTTCACTTCTTTACCGACAAAATGGTCTGTCGGATTTCGGAAGGACAAACATCACCAAGACAATGTTCATGAGAAACGGACTCGTTCCTGACATTCCATTCGCTCTCAATGGAACGAACATCTCCAAATGCAGTAGTTATCTATACCTAGGTCCAGAACTCAACATGACAAACAACCTGGCACCTGAATTGTGTAGGAGGAAGAGAGCAGCTTGGAACGCCTTCAAGAGCATCGAAGAAGTTGTTAAGAGGATGAAGAATCTCCGGCTCCAGGCACATCTCTTTGACTCCACCGTTCTTCCTGCATTAACATACACCTCAGAGACCTGGGCCCTATGAAAACAGGATGAGAACACTATTCGGGTCTCCCAAAGAGTAATCAAAAGAGATATATTTGGAGTATCATGCTTCACTCAAGTGAGAGAAAGAATCCGGAGTTCTGACCTCCATTGACAATCGAGAATCAGAGATGCTGTCTCATTTGCCAAGGCATCAAAAATCAGATGGGCTGGACAAGTAATGCGAGTTAGAGACAACTGCTGGACTAGAGCCGTTACTGACTGAATTCCACAGGATGTCAAAAGATCACATGCCCACCCACCTATGAGATGGTCAGACTTCTTTGTCAAGACCCTAAACGATCAGTTTGAGGCTCGTCATGTTCCTGGAGTAAGCAGATGCCATTGGGCTACACTAGCATGTGACAGGGATGAATGGAGACGTTTATAAACTACATTAAACTTTTCCTTTTAACATTTAAAAAATTATTATTATTTTGGTTTGGGAACCACACCCAGGATGGTCAGGGCTAACTCCTGGCTCTATGCTCAGGGATCACTTCTAGCATGGGCCAGGAGTCCATGTGGGGTGCTAGAGATCAAATCCAAACAAGCTGCATGCAAGGAAATCACCCTTCCATCTGTATTATTGCTCCAACCTGTAAATTTTCGAGTTTTATTATCTCCATATAATTTTATATTACTGGTCAATGTTCTCATTCACTATTTAAATAACTAATACAAATACTTTAAATACAAAAACTTCATTCTTCTTCTGATATCTTAAATACAGTTTTGGTTATGATCTCATGACCATAGTTAAGAAAAAGTTTGAAGCACTTCAATAAAAACATGGGGGAGAAGTAAGAATCTATTTGCAGGACTTTACTTGGGGAAGAAATAATCTACATAATTAAAGAAGCTCAAAAAAAGGACAATCCCTTTTATAGAGTTAAAAAAGAGTGGAGGCACCATACTCTGCCTTCAAACTACAGTACCAACTATAGTAATCAAACCAGTGTGCAGCTAAAATGAAATACAGAAATACAGATCAATGGGAAAGAAATAAATTCTCACAGATATGGTTAATACATGTATGAAAAAAATCCCAGCATAAAATGGTAAAAGATAAGTTTCTTCAGGTAAGTAAATGGTTTGTTTTTTCTTTAAAAAAAAATAAAACCTAGGTAACCATATGCAAAAGAATGAAATTAGAGAAGTATCTTCAAATAATTCAAAATGAATAAATACTGAGACATAAGGTCTGAATATGTAATGCATTTTTAAAGGCAATAAACTTCATGATGTGGACATCTGTGCCATCTTTGGAGATTTAACTGAGTGGAGAAAAGCAAAAAATAAACAAATGGGGCTATATCAATGGGGAGTATGGTTACAGGCACTGGAGCAGATAAGACCTGACTTTGCAAAGTGGACCAGAAGCCAAGCCTCGCAAGAGGAAGTGCCTAGGCACCAGCACCAGGTGTTTGGACTTGAGCCTCACACAACCTCCTAGTCACATGAGCCCTAGACACAGAAGCTATCACGTATGCTTAGCAAGTCATCCTAACTGCAACATCTAGCCTTGATTGGGATTGGACAGGGCAAAGCAGAGTTGGAGAGGTGATAGACCAATAATGCTGAACTTCATGTGATTGAACTTTCTTGTAAGCCAAGAGCCTCTATAAAATATGTGTTTGTTCAGCAATAAGGTGATAAGCCATCAGCTACTCTCAGAGGGTGTTTCTCTGAGTCCCCGTCATCCTTTGCCCCATGTATGCCTGGACTCGGTGCCCAACGTGTCTGGGCACGTTGGGGGGAAAACTTTCCCAACGTATCTAGGTGAAAAGTTTTGCACTACAAAAGAAACCATTATTAAAACAAAAAGTCATCCTACTGAATAAAAAATACATTCACAAGCCATACGACAGTCTAACATCCAAAGCACTCCAACAGTCTAACATCTACAAAGCACTCAGAAAACTCAAGGACAATAAATACATAAACAACCCGTCAAAAAATTGAAGAGTTGAACAGACACATTACCAAAGAATCTTACCAGGAAAATGCAAATCAAAAATACAATGAATGAGGAACCACTTCACAGCAGTGAAAATGATAAATATCAAAAAGACCAGAAATGAGTGCTAGCAGGGAGGAGGAAAAAAGGAGCCTTTTTCACTACTTATAGAAATATAAAGTGGTCCAACCTCTTAGAAAATAGTACTAAAATGTCTTAAAATATTAAAAATAGATCATCCATATGATTCAGAAATTCTGCTTGTGTGATCTCTTCAAATAATACTAGAACACTAGTTGAGTAGACTCTCACATACATCTATGTTAATTATGACACTGCTTACAATTGCCAAAATCTAAAAACTATCTAAGAGCTGGATGACAGGTAAATGGATGAAGATGTGGTATATATGTACAATGAAATACTACTCAGGCTAGAGCAATAGCTCAGTGGGTAGGGTGTTTGCCTTGCACACAGCTGACCCGGGTTCGATTTCTCTGTTCCTCTTGGAGAGCCCGGGAAGCTACCAAGAGTATCCTGCCCGCACGGCAGAGCCTGGAAAGATCCTTGTGGCATATTCAATATGCCAAAAACAGTAACAACAAGTCTCACAATTTGCTCTGAGATGTTATGATTTGCTCGAGCAAATCGATGAACAATGGGAGGACAGTGCTACAGTGCTACAGTAAAATATTACACAACTACACGAAAACATGAAATCTTACTGTAAGATTTAATTTATCTTACAGTAAATTAAACAAAACTAAAGGGGTTCATACTAAGTAAATAAATAGAATTAGGTAAACAAATGCGGAGTGATTTTATTCAATTGTTTTATAGAAAGAAACAAAACAAGGGAAGAGACAATGCCAAATGAAAACAAACCTTTTTACTCTGTAGAACTAAGTTTACTAAAAACACTAGAAGAGATGAAAGGGGGAGGGCATCTGAGGAAATATAGTCAAGGAATATTGATACTTTGGAGTTAGGCATTGTTACATACATTTTGAAGAGATATGAGATTGAATCCCTAAAACATAAAAAGTATAGGCCCTAGAGATTTATTTATGCGGGGTACATGCCTTGCATTTGCAAGACCCTCAGTTTAATCTCTGGTACCCCACATGTAGCTCTGTTGACCCCTGAGCACCAAAGAGCCAGGTGCCCATACCAATGAAAGTAATTCCTGGTTCCCTACCCACTTTTCAGAACTGCTGTGCCTGTTTTTTATGTGTGTGTTTTTTTTTTTTTATATAAAGGCATCCATGTGAACAGTTTCACAGCCTCACAACTAATCTTGGAAGAGATGCCAAGACTATGAAACTCACAGTACAACAGTCTTCGGGCTGAAATTTTGGGACCTTTTCTGGAGTGGGGGTGAGTTGAGAATTGCCCCAGTTTTACAGATCCTGGAGGTCTTGGAGTGTGAAGCTGCGTTTGTGGCCAAGCAATAGTTTCAATTCCACAATGCAGACAGCCCAGTAGGAGCACAACAAATTAGATAGGAAAGTAAACATAAAGTTTACTAAACTCAAGAAGCAAAAACAATAATGCAAAGTTTCAACAAGTGACAAAAAGCTCAGTAAGCCCTTAGACAATTACTTTATAACACCATTGTGAGATATAACAATTTTCTCAAATTTTCTTTTACTAAGCTATTATAATTTCACTTACCATTGTATTATAACAAGAAATATAAAATAAATTATTTTGTGCCTGCTAAGAGGGCAGGCTTGAGGGGTGGGTGGAAAACTGAGGACAATGATGAAAGGAAGACTACAATGAATGGTGGAAAGGAGGGTGGTAAGACTGGTACTTGAACACTGATGCTGGAAACAATTGTATTATTTACAACTTTGTAAACCAAGGTATTTAAATAAAATTTTTAAATAAAAAACATAAAAGGCGCTCTCTGGAAAGAAAGATGGCGGCCGCACGGGAGCCTTGTGGAAAGCGGGTTTGAGCCGGGCTCGAGGGGGGGAGCAGCGGGGACCTCATGGGAAGGGGGGCTTTGTGGGCCGTCCCCCACGCCCCACCGGGGTCGCCAGCTGCCCCCCACGAGCGGCTCTCCGGCACGGCCACGGCCCCGGAGGTACAAGGACTTAGCACAGAGAACCAGCCGCTTGGAGCAGAAAAGCAAATGGACTTGTGTTGATCCGCGCCACCAAGCCTGCCCGGAGGGGGAAGGGCGTTGACCAGCCCGCCCGTTCCTCTCTGGAAAGAAAGATGGCGGCCGCACGGGAGCCTTGTGGAAAGCGGGTTTGAGCCGGGCTCGAGGGGGGGAGCAGCGGGGACCTCATGGGAAGGGGGGCTTTGTGGGCCGTCCCCCACGCCCCACCGGGGTCGCCAGCTGCCCCCCACGAGCGGCTCTCCGGCACGGCCACGGCCCCGGAGGTACAGGGACTTAGCACAGAGAACCAGCCGCTTGGAGCAGAAAAGCAAATGGACTTGTGTTGATCCGCGCCACCAAGCCTGCCCGGAGGGGGAAGGGCGTTGACCAGCCCGCCCGTTCCTCTCTGGAAAGAAAGATGGCGGCCGCACGGGAGCCTTGTGGAAAGCGGGTTTGAGCCGGGCTCGAGGGGGGGAGCAGCGGGGACCTCATGGGAAGGGGGGCTTTGTGGGCCGTCCCCCACGCCCCACCGGGGTCGCCAGCTGCCCCCCACGAGCGGCTCTCCGGCACGGCCACGGCCCCGGAGGTACAAGGACTTAGCACAGAGAACCAGCCGCTTGGAGCAGAAAAGCAAATGGACTTGTGTTGATCCGCGCCACCAAGCCTGCCCGGAGGGGGAAGGGCGTTGACCAGCCCGCCCGTTCCTCTCTGGAAAGAAAGATGGCGGCCGCACGGGAGCCTTGTGGAAAGCGGGTTTGAGCCGGGCTCGAGGGGGGGAGCAGCGGGGACCTCATGGGAAGGGGGGCTTTGTGGGCCGTCCCCCACGCCCCACCGGGGTCGCCAGCTGCCCCCCACGAGCGGCTCTCCGGCACGGCCACGGCCCCGGAGGTACAGGGACTTAGCACAGAGAACCAGCCGCTTGGAGCAGAAAAGCAAATGGACTTGTGTTGATCCGCGCCACCAAGCCTGCCCGGAGGGGGAAGGGCGTTGACCAGCCCGCCCGTTCCTCTCTGGAAAGAAAGATGGCGGCCGCACGGGAGCCTTGTGGAAAGCGGGTTTGAGCCGGGCTCGAGGGGGGGAGCAGCGGGGACCTCATGGGAAGGGGGGCTTTGTGGGCCGTCCCCCACGCCCCACCGGGGTCGCCAGCTGCCCCCCACGAGCGGCTCTCCGGCACGGCCACGGCCCCGGAGGTACAGGGACTTAGCACAGAGAACCAGCCGCTTGGAGCAGAAAAGCAAATGGACTTGTGTTGATCCGCGCCACCAAGCCTGCCCGGAGGGGGAAGGGCGTTGACCAGCCCGCCCGTTCCTCTCTGGAAAGAAAGATGGCGGCCGCACGGGAGCCTTGTGGAAAGCGGGTTTGAGCCGGGCTCGAGGGGGGGAGCAGCGGGGACCTCATGGGAAGGGGGGCTTTGTGGGCCGTCCCCCACGCCCCACCGGGGTCGCCAGCTGCCCCCCACGAGCGGCTCTCCGGCACGGCCACGGCCCCGGAGGTACAGGGACTTAGCACAGAGAACCAGCCGCTTGGAGCAGAAAAGCAAATGGACTTGTGTTGATCCGCGCCACCAAGCCTGCCCGGAGGGGGAAGGGCGTTGACCAGCCCGCCCGTTCCTCTCTGGAAAGAAAGATGGCGGCCGCACGGGAGCCTTGTGGAAAGCGGGTTTGAGCCGGGCTCGAGGGGGGGAGCAGCGGGGACCTCATGGGAAGGGGGGCTTTGTGGGCCGTCCCCCACGCCCCACCGGGGTCGCCAGCTGCCCCCCACGAGCGGCTCTCCGGCACGGCCACGGCCCCGGAGGTACAGGGACTTAGCACAGAGAACCAGCCGCTTGGAGCAGAAAAGCAAATGGACTTGTGTTGATCCGCGCCACCAAGCCTGCCCGGAGGGGGAAGGGCGTTGACCAGCCCGCCCGTTCCTCTCTGGAAAGAAAGATGGCGGCCGCACGGGAGCCTTGTGGAAAGCGGGTTTGAGCCGGGCTCGAGGGGGGGAGCAGCGGGGACCTCATGGGAAGGGGGGCTTTGTGGGCCGTCCCCCACGCCCCACCGGGGTCGCCAGCTGCCCCCCACGAGCGGCTCTCCGGCACGGCCACGGCCCCGGAGGTACAGGGACTTAGCACAGAGAACCAGCCGCTTGGAGCAGAAAAGCAAATGGACTTGTGTTGATCCGCGCCACCAAGCCTGCCCGGAGGGGGAAGGGCGTTGACCAGCCCGCCCGTTCCTCTCTGGAAAGAAAGATGGCGGCCGCACGGGAGCCTTGTGGAAAGCGGGTTTGAGCCGGGCTCGAGGGGGGGAGCAGCGGGGACCTCATGGGAAGGGGGGCTTTGTGGGCCGTCCCCCACGCCCCACCGGGGTCGCCAGCTGCCCCCCACGAGCGGCTCTCCGGCACGGCCACGGCCCCGGAGGTACAGGGACTTAGCACAGAGAACCAGCCGCTTGGAGCAGAAAAGCAAATGGACTTGTGTTGATCCGCGCCACCAAGCCTGCCCGGAGGGGGAAGGGCGTTGACCAGCCCGCCCGTTCCTCTCTGGAAAGAAAGATGGCGGCCGCACGGGAGCCTTGTGGAAAGCGGGTTTGAGCCGGGCTCGAGGGGGGGAGCAGCGGGGACCTCATGGGAAGGGGGGCTTTGTGGGCCGTCCCCCACGCCCCACCGGGGTCGCCAGCTGCCCCCCACGAGCGGCTCTCCGGCACGGCCACGGCCCCGGAGGTACAGGGACTTAGCACAGAGAACCAGCCGCTTGGAGCAGAAAAGCAAATGGACTTGTGTTGATCCGCGCCACCAAGCCTGCCCGGAGGGGGAAGGGCGTTGACCAGCCCGCCCGTTCCTCTCTGGAAAGAAAGATGGCGGCCGCACGGGAGCCTTGTGGAAAGCGGGTTTGAGCCGGGCTCGAGGGGGGGAGCAGCGGGGACCTCATGGGAAGGGGGGCTTTGTGGGCCGTCCCCCACGCCCCACCGGGGTCGCCAGCTGCCCCCCACGAGCGGCTCTCCGGCACGGCCACGGCCCCGGAGGTACAGGGACTTAGCACAGAGAACCAGCCGCTTGGAGCAGAAAAGCAAATGGACTTGTGTTGATCCGCGCCACCAAGCCTGCCCGGAGGGGGAAGGGCGTTGACCAGCCCGCCCGTTCCTCTCTGGAAAGAAAGATGGCGGCCGCACGGGAGCCTTGTGGAAAGCGGGTTTGAGCCGGGCTCGAGGGGGGGAGCAGCGGGGACCTCATGGGAAGGGGGGCTTTGTGGGCCGTCCCCCACGCCCCACCGGGGTCGCCAGCTGCCCCCCACGAGCGGCTCTCCGGCACGGCCACGGCCCCGGAGGTACAGGGACTTAGCACAGAGAACCAGCCGCTTGGAGCAGAAAAGCAAATGGACTTGTGTTGATCCGCGCCACCAAGCCTGCCCGGAGGGGGAAGGGCGTTGACCAGCCCGCCCGTTCCTCTCTGGAAAGAAAGATGGCGGCCGCACGGGAGCCTTGTGGAAAGCGGGTTTGAGCCGGGCTCGAGGGGGGGAGCAGCGGGGACCTCATGGGAAGGGGGGCTTTGTGGGCCGTCCCCCACGCCCCACCGGGGTCGCCAGCTGCCCCCCACGAGCGGCTCTCCGGCACGGCCACGGCCCCGGAGGTACAGGGACTTAGCACAGAGAACCAGCCGCTTGGAGCAGAAAAGCAAATGGACTTGTGTTGATCCGCGCCACCAAGCCTGCCCGGAGGGGGAAGGGCGTTGACCAGCCCGCCCGTTCCTCTCTGGAAAGAAAGATGGCGGCCGCACGGGAGCCTTGTGGAAAGCGGGTTTGAGCCGGGCTCGAGGGGGGGAGCAGCGGGGACCTCATGGGAAGGGGGGCTTTGTGGGCCGTCCCCCACGCCCCACCGGGGTCGCCAGCTGCCCCCCACGAGCGGCTCTCCGGCACGGCCACGGCCCCGGAGGTACAGGGACTTAGCACAGAGAACCAGCCGCTTGGAGCAGAAAAGCAAATGGACTTGTGTTGATCCGCGCCACCAAGCCTGCCCGGAGGGGGAAGGGCGTTGACCAGCCCGCCCGTTCCTCTCTGGAAAGAAAGATGGCGGCCGCACGGGAGCCTTGTGGAAAGCGGGTTTGAGCCGGGCTCGAGGGGGGGAGCAGCGGGGACCTCATGGGAAGGGGGGCTTTGTGGGCCGTCCCCCACGCCCCACCGGGGTCGCCAGCTGCCCCCCACGAGCGGCTCTCCGGCACGGCCACGGCCCCGGAGGTACAGGGACTTAGCACAGAGAACCAGCCGCTTGGAGCAGAAAAGCAAATGGACTTGTGTTGATCCGCGCCACCAAGCCTGCCCGGAGGGGGAAGGGCGTTGACCAGCCCGCCCGTTCCTCTCTGGAAAGAAAGATGGCGGCCGCACGGGAGCCTTGTGGAAAGCGGGTTTGAGCCGGGCTCGAGGGGGGGAGCAGCGGGGACCTCATGGGAAGGGGGGCTTTGTGGGCCGTCCCCCACGCCCCACCGGGGTCGCCAGCTGCCCCCCACGAGCGGCTCTCCGGCACGGCCACGGCCCCGGAGGTACAGGGACTTAGCACAGAGAACCAGCCGCTTGGAGCAGAAAAGCAAATGGACTTGTGTTGATCCGCGCCACCAAGCCTGCCCGGAGGGGGAAGGGCGTTGACCAGCCCGCCCGTTCCTCTCTGGAAAGAAAGATGGCGGCCGCACGGGAGCCTTGTGGAAAGCGGGTTTGAGCCGGGCTCGAGGGGGGGAGCAGCGGGGACCTCATGGGAAGGGGGGCTTTGTGGGCCGTCCCCCACGCCCCACCGGGGTCGCCAGCTGCCCCCCACGAGCGGCTCTCCGGCACGGCCACGGCCCCGGAGGTACAGGGACTTAGCACAGAGAACCAGCCGCTTGGAGCAGAAAAGCAAATGGACTTGTGTTGATCCGCGCCACCAAGCCTGCCCGGAGGGGGAAGGGCGTTGACCAGCCCGCCCGTTCCTCTCTGGAAAGAAAGATGGCGGCCGCACGGGAGCCTTGTGGAAAGCGGGTTTGAGCCGGGCTCGAGGGGGGGAGCAGCGGGGACCTCATGGGAAGGGGGGCTTTGTGGGCCGTCCCCCACGCCCCACCGGGGTCGCCAGCTGCCCCCCACGAGCGGCTCTCCGGCACGGCCACGGCCCCGGAGGTACAGGGACTTAGCACAGAGAACCAGCCGCTTGGAGCAGAAAAGCAAATGGACTTGTGTTGATCCGCGCCACCAAGCCTGCCCGGAGGGGGAAGGGCGTTGACCAGCCCGCCCGTTCCTCTCTGGAAAGAAAGATGGCGGCCGCACGGGAGCCTTGTGGAAAGCGGGTTTGAGCCGGGCTCGAGGGGGGGAGCAGCGGGGACCTCATGGGAAGGGGGGCTTTGTGGGCCGTCCCCCACGCCCCACCGGGGTCGCCAGCTGCCCCCCACGAGCGGCTCTCCGGCACGGCCACGGCCCCGGAGGTACAGGGACTTAGCACAGAGAACCAGCCGCTTGGAGCAGAAAAGCAAATGGACTTGTGTTGATCCGCGCCACCAAGCCTGCCCGGAGGGGGAAGGGCGTTGACCAGCCCGCCCGTTCCTCTCTGGAAAGAAAGATGGCGGCCGCACGGGAGCCTTGTGGAAAGCGGGTTTGAGCCGGGCTCGAGGGGGGGAGCAGCGGGGACCTCATGGGAAGGGGGGCTTTGTGGGCCGTCCCCCACGCCCCACCGGGGTCGCCAGCTGCCCCCCACGAGCGGCTCTCCGGCACGGCCACGGCCCCGGAGGTACAGGGACTTAGCACAGAGAACCAGCCGCTTGGAGCAGAAAAGCAAATGGACTTGTGTTGATCCGCGCCACCAAGCCTGCCCGGAGGGGGAAGGGCGTTGACCAGCCCGCCCGTTCCTCTCTGGAAAGAAAGATGGCGGCCGCACGGGAGCCTTGTGGAAAGCGGGTTTGAGCCGGGCTCGAGGGGGGGAGCAGCGGGGACCTCATGGGAAGGGGGGCTTTGTGGGCCGTCCCCCACGCCCCACCGGGGTCGCCAGCTGCCCCCCACGAGCGGCTCTCCGGCACGGCCACGGCCCCGGAGGTACAGGGACTTAGCACAGAGAACCAGCCGCTTGGAGCAGAAAAGCAAATGGACTTGTGTTGATCCGCGCCACCAAGCCTGCCCGGAGGGGGAAGGGCGTTGACCAGCCCGCCCGTTCCTCTCTGGAAAGAAAGATGGCGGCCGCACGGGAGCCTTGTGGAAAGCGGGTTTGAGCCGGGCTCGAGGGGGGGAGCAGCGGGGACCTCATGGGAAGGGGGGCTTTGTGGGCCGTCCCCCACGCCCCACCGGGGTCGCCAGCTGCCCCCCACGAGCGGCTCTCCGGCACGGCCACGGCCCCGGAGGTACAGGGACTTAGCACAGAGAACCAGCCGCTTGGAGCAGAAAAGCAAATGGACTTGTGTTGATCCGCGCCACCAAGCCTGCCCGGAGGGGGAAGGGCGTTGACCAGCCCGCCCGTTCCTCTCTGGAAAGAAAGATGGCGGCCGCACGGGAGCCTTGTGGAAAGCGGGTTTGAGCCGGGCTCGAGGGGGGGAGCAGCGGGGACCTCATGGGAAGGGGGGCTTTGTGGGCCGTCCCCCACGCCCCACCGGGGTCGCCAGCTGCCCCCCACGAGCGGCTCTCCGGCACGGCCACGGCCCCGGAGGTACAGGGACTTAGCACAGAGAACCAGCCGCTTGGAGCAGAAAAGCAAATGGACTTGTGTTGATCCGCGCCACCAAGCCTGCCCGGAGGGGGAAGGGCGTTGACCAGCCCGCCCGTTCCTCTCTGGAAAGAAAGATGGCGGCCGCACGGGAGCCTTGTGGAAAGTGGGTTTGAGCCGGGCTCGAGGGGGGGAGCAGCGGGGACCTCATGGGAAGGGGGGCTTTGTGGGCCGTCCCCCACGCCCCACCGGGGTCGCCAGCTGCCCCCCACGAGCGGCTCTCCGGCACGGCCACGGCCCCGGAGGTACAGGGACTTAGCACAGAGAACCAGCCGCTTGGAGCAGAAAAGCAAATGGACTTGTGTTGATCCGCGCCACCAAGCCTGCCCGGAGGGGGAAGGGCGTTGACCAGCCCGCCCGTTCCTCTCTGGAAAGAAAGATGGCGGCCGCACGGGAGCCTTGTGGAAAGCGGGTTTGAGCCGGGCTCGAGGGGGGGAGCAGCGGGGACCTCATGGGAAGGGGGGCTTTGTGGGCCGTCCCCCACGCCCCACCGGGGTCGCCAGCTGCCCCCCACGAGCGGCTCTCCGGCACGGCCACGGCCCCGGAGGTACAGGGACTTAGCACAGAGAACCAGCCGCTTGGAGCAGAAAAGCAAATGGACTTGTGTTGATCCGCGCCACCAAGCCTGCCCGGAGGGGGAAGGGCGTTGACCAGCCCGCCCGTTCCTCTCTGGAAAGAAAGATGGCGGCCGCACGGGAGCCTTGTGGAAAGCGGGTTTGAGCCGGGCTCGAGGGGGGGAGCAGCGGGGACCTCATGGGAAGGGGGGCTTTGTGGGCCGTCCCCCACGCCCCACCGGGGTCGCCAGCTGCCCCCCACGAGCGGCTCTCCGGCACGGCCACGGCCCCGGAGGTACAGGGACTTAGCACAGAGAACCAGCCGCTTGGAGCAGAAAAGCAAATGGACTTGTGTTGATCCGCGCCACCAAGCCTGCCCGGAGGGGGAAGGGCGTTGACCAGCCCGCCCGTTCCTCTCTGGAAAGAAAGATGGCGGCCGCACGGGAGCCTTGTGGAAAGCGGGTTTGAGCCGGGCTCGAGGGGGGGAGCAGCGGGGACCTCATGGGAAGGGGGGCTTTGTGGGCCGTCCCCCACGCCCCACCGGGGTCGCCAGCTGCCCCCCACGAGCGGCTCTCCGGCACGGCCACGGCCCCGGAGGTACAGGGACTTAGCACAGAGAACCAGCCGCTTGGAGCAGAAAAGCAAATGGACTTGTGTTGATCCGCGCCACCAAGCCTGCCCGGAGGGGGAAGGGCGTTGACCAGCCCGCCCGTTCCTCTCTGGAAAGAAAGATGGCGGCCGCACGGGAGCCTTGTGGAAAGTGGGTTTGAGCCGGGCTCGAGGGGGGGAGCAGCGGGGACCTCATGGGAAGGGGGGCTTTGTGGGCCGTCCCCCACGCCCCACCGGGGTCGCCAGCTGCCCCCCACGAGCGGCTCTCCGGCACGGCCACGGCCCCGGAGGTACAGGGACTTAGCACAGAGAACCAGCCGCTTGGAGCAGAAAAGCAAATGGACTTGTGTTGATCCGCGCCACCAAGCCTGCCCGGAGGGGGAAGGGCGTTGACCAGCCCGCCCGTTCCTCTCTGGAAAGAAAGATGGCGGCCGCACGGGAGCCTTGTGGAAAGCGGGTTTGAGCCGGGCTCGAGGGGGGGAGCAGCGGGGACCTCATGGGAAGGGGGGCTTTGTGGGCCGTCCCCCACGCCCCACCGGGGTCGCCAGCTGCCCCCCACGAGCGGCTCTCCGGCACGGCCACGGCCCCGGAGGTACAGGGACTTAGCACAGAGAACCAGCCGCTTGGAGCAGAAAAGCAAATGGACTTGTGTTGATCCGCGCCACCAAGCCTGCCCGGAGGGGGAAGGGCGTTGACCAGCCCGCCCGTTCCTCTCTGGAAAGAAAGATGGCGGCCGCACGGGAGCCTTGTGGAAAGCGGGTTTGAGCCGGGCTCGAGGGGGGGAGCAGCGGGGACCTCATGGGAAGGGGGGCTTTGTGGGCCGTCCCCCACGCCCCACCGGGGTCGCCAGCTGCCCCCCACGAGCGGCTCTCCGGCACGGCCACGGCCCCGGAGGTACAGGGACTTAGCACAGAGAACCAGCCGCTTGGAGCAGAAAAGCAAATGGACTTGTGTTGATCCGCGCCACCAAGCCTGCCCGGAGGGGGAAGGGCGTTGACCAGCCCGCCCGTTCCTCTCTGGAAAGAAAGATGGCGGCCGCACGGGAGCCTTGTGGAAAGCGGGTTTGAGCCGGGCTCGAGGGGGGGAGCAGCGGGGACCTCATGGGAAGGGGGGCTTTGTGGGCCGTCCCCCACGCCCCACCGGGGTCGCCAGCTGCCCCCCACGAGCGGCTCTCCGGCACGGCCACGGCCCCGGAGGTACAGGGACTTAGCACAGAGAACCAGCCGCTTGGAGCAGAAAAGCAAATGGACTTGTGTTGATCCGCGCCACCAAGCCTGCCCGGAGGGGGAAGGGCGTTGACCAGCCCGCCCGTTCCTCTCTGGAAAGAAAGATGGCGGCCGCACGGGAGCCTTGTGGAAAGCGGGTTTGAGCCGGGCTCGAGGGGGGGAGCAGCGGGGACCTCATGGGAAGGGGGGCTTTGTGGGCCGTCCCCCACGCCCCACCGGGGTCGCCAGCTGCCCCCCACGAGCGGCTCTCCGGCACGGCCACGGCCCCGGAGGTACAAGGACTTAGCACAGAGAACCAGCCGCTTGGAGCAGAAAAGCAAATGGACTTGTGTTGATCCGCGCCACCAAGCCTGCCCGGAGGGGGAAGGGCGTTGACCAGCCCGCCCGTTCCTCTCTGGAAAGAAAGATGGCGGCCGCACGGGAGCCTTGTGGAAAGCGGGTTTGAGCCGGGCTCGAGGGGGGGAGCAGCGGGGACCTCATGGGAAGGGGGGCTTTGTGGGCCGTCCCCCACGCCCCACCGGGGTCGCCAGCTGCCCCCCACGAGCGGCTCTCCGGCACGGCCACGGCCCCGGAGGTACAAGGACTTAGCACAGAGAACCAGCCGCTTGGAGCAGAAAAGCAAATGGACTTGTGTTGATCCGCGCCACCAAGCCTGCCCGGAGGGGGAAGGGCGTTGACCAGCCCGCCCGTTCCTCTCTGGAAAGAAAGATGGCGGCCGCACGGGAGCCTTGTGGAAAGCGGGTTTGAGCCGGGCTCGAGGGGGGGAGCAGCGGGGACCTCATGGGAAGGGGGGCTTTGTGGGCCGTCCCCCACGCCCCACCGGGGTCGCCAGCTGCCCCCCACGAGCGGCTCTCCGGCACGGCCACGGCCCCGGAGGTACAAGGACTTAGCACAGAGAACCAGCCGCTTGGAGCAGAAAAGCAAATGGACTTGTGTTGATCCGCGCCACCAAGCCTGCCCGGAGGGGGAAGGGCGTTGACCAGCCCGCCCGTTCCTCTCTGGAAAGAAAGATGGCGGCCGCACGGGAGCCTTGTGGAAAGCGGGTTTGAGCCGGGCTCGAGGGGGGGAGCAGCGGGGACCTCATGGGAAGGGGGGCTTTGTGGGCCGTCCCCCACGCCCCACCGGGGTCGCCAGCTGCCCCCCACGAGCGGCTCTCCGGCACGGCCACGGCCCCGGAGGTACAAGGACTTAGCACAGAGAACCAGCCGCTTGGAGCAGAAAAGCAAATGGACTTGTGTTGATCCGCGCCACCAAGCCTGCCCGGAGGGGGAAGGGCGTTGACCAGCCCGCCCGTTCCTCTCTGGAAAGAAAGATGGCGGCCGCACGGGAGCCTTGTGGAAAGCGGGTTTGAGCCGGGCTCGAGGGGGGGAGCAGCGGGGACCTCATGGGAAGGGGGGCTTTGTGGGCCGTCCCCCACGCCCCACCGGGGTCGCCAGCTGCCCCCCACGAGCGGCTCTCCGGCACGGCCACGGCCCCGGAGGTACAAGGACTTAGCACAGAGAACCAGCCGCTTGGAGCAGAAAAGCAAATGGACTTGTGTTGATCCGCGCCACCAAGCCTGCCCGGAGGGGGAAGGGCGTTGACCAGCCCGCCCGTTCCTCTCTGGAAAGAAAGATGGCGGCCGCACGGGAGCCTTGTGGAAAGCGGGTTTGAGCCGGGCTCGAGGGGGGGAGCAGCGGGGACCTCATGGGAAGGGGGGCTTTGTGGGCCGTCCCCCACGCCCCACCGGGGTCGCCAGCTGCCCCCCACGAGCGGCTCTCCGGCACGGCCACGGCCCCGGAGGTACAAGGACTTAGCACAGAGAACCAGCCGCTTGGAGCAGAAAAGCAAATGGACTTGTGTTGATCCGCGCCACCAAGCCTGCCCGGAGGGGGAAGGGCGTTGACCAGCCCGCCCGTTCCTCTCTGGAAAGAAAGATGGCGGCCGCACGGGAGCCTTGTGGAAAGCGGGTTTGAGCCGGGCTCGAGGGGGGGAGCAGCGGGGACCTCATGGGAAGGGGGGCTTTGTGGGCCGTCCCCCACGCCCCACCGGGGTCGCCAGCTGCCCCCCACGAGCGGCTCTCCGGCACGGCCACGGCCCCGGAGGTACAAGGACTTAGCACAGAGAACCAGCCGCTTGGAGCAGAAAAGCAAATGGACTTGTGTTGATCCGCGCCACCAAGCCTGCCCGGAGGGGGAAGGGCGTTGACCAGCCCGCCCGTTCCTCTCTGGAAAGAAAGATGGCGGCCGCACGGGAGCCTTGTGGAAAGCGGGTTTGAGCCGGGCTCGAGGGGGGGAGCAGCGGGGACCTCATGGGAAGGGGGGCTTTGTGGGCCGTCCCCCACGCCCCACCGGGGTCGCCAGCTGCCCCCCACGAGCGGCTCTCCGGCACGGCCACGACTCCAGGACACAGAAACCAATCTCTTAACTAGCTAACTTTTAATAGAAACTCTTCCAGGGTCAATAAGTAAAATAGCAGAAATTCAAAACCGCGCGGCCGCTATCGCGGCCGCGCGACATCATTTTATTCTTAAACCAAGTTGTAGAAAGCAAATCATTTCACAACACTGTTTCAGCATGTCTGATTGGGGGGGGGGGGGTGGGTCGTAAACTCTTAACAATAATTGTGCATCTTCTATCGAAATAATCTATCTAGTCAAAGTAGATAGAGTATTAACTAGAACTCATCTACCTCACAAGAATTGGGAGGGGTGGGAGGTGGGGGTCTATTGGGGTTCGGGGTTAAAAATGAGTATTGGTAAAGGGAAATGTGTTCGGTATCTACATGACTGAGACCTAAACCCGAAAGCTCTGTAACTTTTCCCACAGTGATTCAATAAATAAATAAATTATAAAAAAAAAAAAATAAATAAAAAAATAAAAAAATAAAAAAAAAAAAAACATAAAAGGCATCAGAGTCTAAGCCAATGTTACCTGAACATTTAGGAAATTAAAAAATAAAAGAATGAATATGTATATGTATATATACATGGTTTTCAATTAGGTGAACTATTAAATAGCAGTTAAATTTAAAATAAATCTATAGGATTTTGCATAATTCAAAAGTATAACATTTAGTGGGAACCAAAAACAAGTTGTACAATGATATGCTCACTATCACATAATTTGTAGAAAGTTTTAAAACATGCAAAAATTATGTTATGTGTAATTAACAGATTCATGTACTTGCAAAAAAAGAATAAGAACACAAAGAGAGTCATAACCTCCAAATTTGGATTTGTTTCCTGCCTTGTGAGGAGAGAAGGAGAAGAAAACAAAGGGGTTCTTAGGAAACTCCAATTATATGTGTTCTAGATGGTTTCTCTTAAAATAAATCTGAATTAAAGATGGCAAAACATTAAAATTTGGCAAAGTGAAGTAGTGAATTTGTAGGCGTTTGTTATATCACACTATATTTTTCTATGCTTTTGAAATGCATCATACATTTTTAAAACCAGGCAATGTAAAGGGCACTATAAATTCCATTAGCAATGACCTAGATCACCTCTCAGCTAACTAATAAGAACTCAAAAGAAAAAAGGAACAGATAATCAAATCCCAGTAACTCTCCATTACAAGCCTCCTGTTTAGAAATAAAACTCTCTCCCTTGGGAATGAACATTGAAAAAAGAATACTGGAAGAGGAAGAAAGAGGTTTTCTAGTGAAAAATAAATTTTTAAAAAAGAGGATGATAACCTTTGTGTTAGTGGTAAATATTACAACATAAACACACATAAGACTCCCACTCATCAAGAACACGACAGATAGGTAAAAAATGTCTCATTAAATCTGTAGTCTTCCCTAGCTCCAGCTTCTTCCTCATTCAAGTGGACAATTTTTTAAAAAGATACACCTAGTTGTTCTACTTCCTAGCCACATGGTTAAAGAGACTCCTGAGCTTTTTTTTATTTTTTTCAAATATATTATTAAAGAAGTGTTTATAGCTTTATAGTAAATTGTTGAAGTGGAATTTAAGGAGTTGTAGAGATAGTACAGTTGTTAGATGCTTGCCCTGCATGAGCCAACCTGGGTTCCATCCCTGGCATCGCAGATGGTCTCCCAAGCACCACCAGGAGTAATTCCTGAGTACAACACCAGGAGTTACTCCAGAGCATTACTAGGTATAGCCCCCAAACAAAACAAAAAATAAATAAATAAATTTAAGCTTATCTTGAGAATGACAACTTTTATTTCCTTAATCAATTCCTAAAGATAGTAAGAATGGAGAAATAGAGAAGGCACTTTATTTTCTCATTTTAACTTGTGCTTTAAAATGCTCCAGTATTCTAACAAATAAATCAAGGTAAACTTTAACTTAAAAAAGAGATACATACTTTCATCATTTATTAAGTTAAAATTTCAATTTCTGGCCATATAGTATTTTGTTCCATGTCTGATTTTTTTTAAAAAATGAAACAAAACTGCAAAATTAATAATAATATCATTAGCCATGCCTTTACTTTAAAAGTCAAGACTGAAAACCTGAACTCAGCTCTTAGCATGTTCATTAATATTTAGCTTTAAGAGTAGTAAGTCATTAAAGAAAGAAAATTAATTTTCTAATTCTTTTAGAAAATAAATTATAAATATTTTTCAGAATACTAAATTCCTTATTATGAACAATTTTAGACAACCATAAAACATTGTGTTAAGTATTATAAAGTGAAGAGGCTAACAAATGAATGTGAATTTGACCAGGAACAATAATAATTTGAGAAAACAATAATGCAATAAAAGTCAGCATTTCAGTATAACAAAGGAAAGGTAGAATGCAAAATTTTAAATGCAGTAATACATCTTATAGAGAATAAACATGCACCTGCATGATTTATAAATCAGCTACATTGTATCATCTGTTTTAGTCTCGACAATCAACAATACCCCAAAAACCTGACAAAACAAAGTATCTTTAATCTATAAAAACACAAGACAACCAACAACTATGCAAATCCTAAGAGCAAAAAGATTTCCCCTTTCATATTACATTAACCTCATCAGATAATCTGAAAAGTCATATTGTATCACTGTCATTTCAAAGCCTACTGTTCTATTTTTTTAAATACTTTCCATCTAGCCAGAGTGTTTCTAAAGTTCTATACGCCAATGTACTTGGAACACATTAATTCCATTAGCAAGCTATTTCAGGAAATAGTGAGCATATTTCTTGGAAACAAATATACGTGGTTAAAAAACAACCTTAAAAAATGTATGAGGCGAAAAACTGAAAACAAAGATGATTTTAAAATGCAATTAAAACTCTTTCCTATCACATATCAAAGGTGTCATAACTGCTTCTCTACTGAGAAGTTGGTGTTTGGGATTTTGGTCTTTAAACTAAAAAGCCTGTCTTGAGATGGCATTATAAGGATCCTACTGCCTCTTAATCATAAGCAACAGCAAAATGAAGTGTATCTGTTTTCTCTGTTACATTACTATTGGCAACCAGGTCCTCAGTAAGTGCCCAGAAATGTTTCCATGGTTACAAAAAGCATTCCACATCCTTCTTGTTTGGGGCCAATTTAGCTTAAAATCTATTGTACAGAAAAATATGGCACACTAAGGAACATAAAATCAAGATACAACATTATGAAAAGAATTCAAGGTTAAATGGGAAAAACAGGCTTGACAAGGCTTTTTTAAAAGTGCATATAAATCACTGATTAAAATGCTGCCATTTCCTAGTCTGTCTCCAAATACAGTTCTTTTATAGATTATAACACAGCCCATGGAATGCAACTGATGTGATCTCAGTATTAAGGGAAAAAAATGACATGTGAAGAAAAAATTATCCTATTAACCAGTTCAAAAAACAACAGATAAATTTTATTAAAAAAAAGGAAAAACAAACAAACAAAAATACCCCAAGAGTTTAAATACTCACACAGCTGAGAATCCAGTGCTCTATGCTAAGTTTATAGGGTCCTTGGGGGAATTTAAATACTTTGAAGAAAGATAAGGACAAGAGCTTTTATTCATTGACTATAAGGCATGGGAGGAAAATGAGTGGGCTATATCTCAATAGGGAAGAAAAGAAAGATAGTAGTTCCCAAGGGGCAATTTACCAAAGCTCTTTCATCTGTAAAGACAGAGTGAAATGAACCAAAGGGTCTGTCCTACCTAAATCTACGTTTTATTCCCACTGCTATTGTCTCCAAACAACTAGAACATTAAAAATGTTCTTGCATCTCTAAATATATTAAATAATTAGTCAGCTTATTATTCTATTTGTTATTAATATTTAATAATAGTCTGAAACTGTTCGATATGCTGGTATTATACTATATACTTTCACTCGTTCCTCTGAATATATGAGGTGCTCAGTAAGCATTAAATTAACATAGAAAAGTCATGGTATAAGACCTCCCTTTAGGAGCTTGAGTGATAATAGTTCAGGGGTTGTTACTTGCTTCATATGCAGCTGACCTTGGCTTAATCCCTGACACTGCATATGAGTGATCCTTAAGCACAGACCCAGGAGTAAACTCTTTCCGAAGAAGCTGAAGTAACTGGAAACTATAAATTCAATGAACACAGAGAAAGATCTAATCTCACCAAACAGTACAGAATGCTCCCCATGCATATCCATGCCAACAAAGATCAAGTAGGGAACCTAGACTTTTAAACCTAGGATCTAATGAGGCAACCCAAAATTCCTATTTGTGGGTTACAGACGAGATTAATATGGGTGAAGAGAACAGGAAAAAATCTGAAGCAAGTACTAGGATCATAAGATCAGATAACTAAAGCTCCTTTATCCATGGTGGGAGAGGTAGGATTACTGAGAAGAACTGCCACAGTAGTATAGGGTGTTAGTATAGCCCCTAACACTGAGGCTGCTCTAATCACAGGAAGCAGTAATCAACACACTATTCTACACCAGCAACTGGAATATAATAAAATCACAGACATCTTCTGGAAAGGGACTTGTCTTTCTCTTAAAAAGATAATACACACACCAAGGCACAGGCAAAAAATAGGAACTCTAAAAATGAAGATGAGACAAATTTTGACAAAATTCTATAATAAGTCTCTACATTAAACACAAAGTAGCAATATAATTGATGTTACACTTAACAACCACAGCAGCAAAACCCAACTCAAATTTCAACTAAACTAACTTAATATATAATAAATATCAAGTATTAGAAAAGGCTAATCTATTTCCATTTCAAAATACTCTACTTCCCTGACATACTTTGCTTTCAATTTTTAATGATATAAAGAAATCTAAAATATAAACACATATACACATCCCTAGATACCAGTTGTTGAACTAAAGATAAAGACAAAATATTGAAGGCATTCATTGGGGGCAGGGGAGAATTACATATTAGGGAGGAAAGATAATAATTTCTCTTATGAAGAGTGTTATCTGGCAAGCTCCCCATGGTGTATTCAATATGCCAAAAACAGTAACAACAAGTCTCACAATGGAGATGTTACCGGTGCCTGCTCTAGCAAATCAATGAACAACGGAAGGACAGTGCTACAGTGCATGAAAAGTGTTGGAGGGTGTAGGATAACGTTGGTTTGCCCTTCCTCCCTGGCCGCTGAGAGCTTGTGTTTGTTGATTGCCCCCCAACCTGTCAATTACCTTTGTCTCCTGATCAGACTCTGACTTATAAATATTGTCTTTCTCTTCTCCTTAATGTCCTTTGCATTGTTATTATTTCAGAGCAGTTGCTTTTTGTGTGGATACAGGAAGACAGTTAAAAAGACAAGTCTGTGGCTTGGAAGTTGATTGGCTCCAGATAATATACCTCCTGGACATCTGCTCTCTCGACTTAAGCCTCAGTTTCCCTAACTTCCTAGATCCCCAAAATGCAGCATCCCAACGAGGGACTGGATGGACCCAGGGCAAGCGGTGAGTTATGAGCTACTCTGGCATCGAAATGGGCCTTACCAAAGTGCCCTAATGCTTAACTATAAATTAAGAGCTTGGTCATGGACAAATTCTTTCATGATCCAAAAGTAATAACTAGATTGGACCCTGCTGGGGTTAGGAATGATTGATCTTGCCTGAGCACTGTAGTCTGAGTCTGCAGTAAGATGTCCCCAGGAGAGTCACCCTACAAGCCTAAAAGTGTCTATTACTGTGTTCATACATAATGGTAAATATTAGGAGAATTAAAGATGCTAATTAAATTGCAGGTCTAAGGAGATGAGAAACACACCTTAAGGGCTGTTTTACCTTTGTGGGCTGCAGGTGGTCAGAAAATCTGGAAAAACATTTTTGACCACACTTCTCGTGGGGAGGCATGGTTGGGGAGGCAGAGTTGGGGGGGTGTGGTGAGAGGATAAAATAGAGCAGCTTTGGGGAGAAAGGGTGGAATTGTTGGATGGATTGTTGGATGGATGGATTGATTGATGGTTTGAAAGAGAGATGGTTACAGAGGCAGCAGGGAAACAGAGATAGAGGAGACAGATACAGCGGGAAAAATGAATTATGCAATTAGAGAGAGAGACACAGAGAGAGAGAGGTTTCGAGAGAGCTGGGAGACATGAGAGATTGAATAAACGGCAACTAATCAGCAACCAGCTTGTTCCTCCTTCTTCTTTCACCCGTCCAAGGCAACAGCCATCCCAGGTGGAGAAACAGCTCAAGAGTATCAAACGTGGGCAGCGAGAGAGAGCCGCCTGGAGAACCGGAGAACACACTTTCACGTGTAATTCCTGCACTCGTGAGGGGCTTACACAGCCCTGCAGGAGGGGATTTACACAGCCCAAACTTGAGTGTGGGATTTTTTAACAGGAGGGAGTCAGAGTGATAGTACAGTCGGTAGGACATTTGCCTTGCAAGGGGCTGACCCAGGTTGGATTCCTGACAACCTATGTGGCTCCCTGGGCACCACCAGGAGTAATTCCTGAGTGCAAAGTCAGGAGAAGCCCTGAGTATCACCGGGTGTAACCCAGAAAAAAACCAAAAAACAAAAATAAATAAAAAATAAATAAATAAAATAAAAAAGGAAAAGAAAAAGACTGGAAGAACATTACTTACTAATCAGTTCTAAAACTAGCTAGTGTAACTTTCAAAAGTAAATAAATGATTTCACTATTAAATCTTGTAGAAGATGCAAATCAAGCAGCTAAAATTCATGAACACACAGGTCTCTTGGCTGAAAAATCTGGGGCTGGCCAAGTCCACACCTTCCTAAAGCCTTGGCAGCTGCTAGCACATCCAACTACAACTGCCATGCCAATAACTAACCTATACCATTCCTCTAATAGTCTCTGTAGAGACTCCAACCCATGAAAGTTCCAGGTATTTCTCTTTAGGCTGAAAATGCTAGTCCTACTGGAATGGGGGTGGGCAGACTCTGGAAGTCCCCATACTTCAGGAAGCCCAAACACCACATCCATCTCCCATAGCCACTGATACGTCAACTCATCAGCACAGTTCTAGAGATTCTGAAGTTTCCAGACTGTCATCTAAGGGGCCTCCTCCAAATGACACAATACTGAAATTCCTGTAGGTGTACATCAAATTACACCAACTAAACTCAAAAAATAAAAACAATAACATAGAAGGCTCAAGAAGCAACAAAAAGTTTAGCAAATCCTCAGACACAACAATTTTCACAAATTTTCTTTTGTTGAAGTATTTCTGATAATTTTACTAGCAATTTAGTTTTAAAAAGCAATCTAAAAGTACATTATTGTGCATCTTAAGGGGAAAGCTTGGGGAATGATTGGGGAAAATGGGGACAATGTAAAAGGAAGGCAACTCTGGTGGGATTGGTTTTGGAATACCAAAGACCTTTAATAACTATATTAATATAAACTTTGCAAACCATAGTGCTTAAATGAAGTATTTTATTTTTATAAATAAATAAAATTACCTCACAATTAAAAATAAATTAATTCATATAAATATTAATATCCAAAAGTATATGTTAAAAGGATCATTCAAGGTAGAAAATAAGAGAGGATTTTTTTAAAAACAAACTTCAATATGTTAAAAGAATTAAGGCAGGGAAAAAGATGACTTTTCAAAAGAAAAAAATTAATTAGGGGAAAAATCTAACAAGATCACATTTTATTTATTTATTTTTTATTTATTGAATTACCGTGTGATAGTTACAAGCTTTCATGTCTGGGTTACAATCACACAATGATCAGACACCCATCTCTCCACCAGTGCACACTCCCCACCACCAATATCCCCTGTATACTCCCCCTTTCCCATCCTCCCCCTGCCTCCATGGCAGACAATATTCCCTATACTCTCTCTATTTTGGGGCATTATGGTTTGCAATGCAGATACTGAAAGGTTATCATGTTTGGTCCATTATCCACTTTCAGCACACATCTCCTATCCCAACCGGTTCCTCCAGCCATCATTTTCTCAGAGAAGACCACATTTTAGTTCAACAATATCAATGAGCAATTAAACACAGTAATACTGAACAATATAAATGGGATGTTTGATGCCAAATAGATAGGACAGTGGTTAAAGCAATTGCCATGCATGTGGAGGACCCAGGTTTGATTCTTGACACCACAAATATGGTCCCTGAACCCTGCCAGGAGTAATCCCTGAGCACAGAGCTAGGATAAGCCTTGAATATCACTGGATGAGATAAAAAAAAGAAAAGTTTGCAAAATTTAATTATATCTCATATAAAGAATTCCACTGTAAATAAAAAACTTAAAAATGGGTTTAAAGAATAGTAAAGAAAATATACCAACACCAATCAAAAGAAAATGAGTGGCTATTAAAATCAAAGTCAATTTCAGCTTGAGAGATATTATCAGGGATTTTTAAAAGGTGCACAACAAGTAGGAGCTCAATTCACCAATGAGACATAAATATCTAAAATGTGCATGAACATTTACAACAGAGCTTCAAACTACATGAAGCAAGAACTGATAGAAGAGAAAAGAGAAACAGATATCTCCAAAAGAATATGATACCACCCAATCTTCCCAGGAAGACTGGTCCAGGCTGATAACTCTGAGGCTTTCTCAGGATGCGAGTGGACAGATTCCCTTTATGATAAAAACATAACGATCCATGGTCATACCCACCACGAAAGAAACAGCAGCTCCACAACAGAACCTTACAAAACTGTGAAGCTACCAAATCATTCTATTTCCATAGTCCCTGGGCCATGTAGCCTCAGACACCTCAAAGTTTCATAGTACTGTCAGCCCCGTAGTATCACAGTAAATCTGATTAGAAAGTTACATAGAAAACCACCAAACTCAGGGGGTATTGTGCTGCCAGCAGGTCAATCTGTACCTGTGAGGCGAGTGCATCAGCAGCCTGATGGCACAGTCAGGCCTTCAGATACCCCAAAAGTGCTACTGTGCCTTTGGCCAGACCCCAAAAACTTGGGACAATGTTTACCAAGAAGGTAAACGGTCAAAAGTTAGGTATGTGGGGACACACCCACAAACCACTTCCAGCTAAGCTATATAATTGGAGGCATAGTCTCTCTGGTTCCTGATCGAACTACTTAACAGCCATGATCCCAGAGGCTCAGAAATGAATCTCAGAACCCAAAAGCTTTTGGTAGAAATGCATCCTGTTCCTGCAGTAGGTAACTGGGGCTGGGCCACTCCAGGTGGGAAAAGTTTTCATGCCTTGGCCTGTTTCCCTTGGCAGTCTGGTGACCATCATCCTCCAGAGGCCACAGGACAGTCAGGTTTGGGCCTGCAGTGACGAGACTTGTGGGGCCTCACCAGATGGGCATGGAACCAGCCCTTTCCTCTCCATCCCAGCGAAACCTCGAGTCACCGCCTACAAACGGCCTCTCTGGCTCCTGACCAAGGTGATTAATGGCCATGATTCCAGAGACTCAGAAACAAATCTCGAAACCCAAAGGCTTTTGGCAGAAATGCATCTGGACCACATACACGGCCATGGCTCCAGAGGCAAAAGCACTTAATCCAGAGCCCAACAGCTTGCAGCAGAAAAGTGAATGGACCATGTGTTAAACTACGGCACCATGCCTCCTCGGGAGGGAAAGGGTGTTGCTCCCTTCCGCCTTTCTCCCTGCCGGCAGCAAGGTGACCACCACCTCAGAGCTTAATGGAAAGCCAGGTATGAGCCGGTGGTGGCGGGGCAACTGCAGTTTCATGGGAAGGGGGGCGGTACCGGTTCGTCCTTCACACCCTACCGAGGTCACGAGTTGCCCCCCACAAGCGACTCTCCGGCACGGCCATGGCTCCAGAGGCAAAAGCACTTAATCCAGAGCCCAACAGCTTGCAGCAGAAAAGTGAATGGACCATGTGTTAAACTACGGCACCATGCCTCCTCGGGAGGGAAAGGATGTTGCTCCCTTCCACCTTTTCTCCCCCGCAGCAGCAAGGTGGCCACTGTCTCAGAGCTTATAGGAAAGCCAAGTATGAGCCCGTGGTGACGGGGCAACGCAGTCTCATGGGAAGGGGGTGGTGGTACTGGCTCGTCCTTCACGCCCTACCGAGGTCCTGAGTTACCCCTCACGAGCGGCTCTCCGGCACAGCCATAACACCAGATGCACAGAAACCAATATCTAAATTATATGGCTCTTTGCAGAAATCCAAAATTGCGTGGCCACAATAACGGCCGCACAAAATTATATGATTCTCATAACCAGCTATAGAAAACAAAGTATTTTACAATGCCTTTTCAGCAATTCTAATTGTTGGGGGGGGGGAATTCTAAACAATAATGGTGCATCTTTTGTCGAAATGATGAATGTAATCAACGTAGAGAAGAGTTAAGTAGAAATCATCTGCCTCACAGGCATTGGGTGGGGTGGGAGGAGGGTATATTGGGGTTCTTGGTGGTGAAATGTGAGTACTGGTGAAGGGAAAAGTGTTTGATCATTGTATGACCGAGACTTAAACATGAAAGCTTAGTAACTTTTCCCACAATGATTCAATAAATAAATATAAGACAAAAAATAAATAAATAAATAAAACTATGAAAAAAAAAGTAAGGTGGAGTTCATGCCCAATTCAATCAGCTAATCAGTGGCTCAATAAATAGCAGTACTCCTACACAGAAAGAAAAAAAAAACCCACCAAGCTCAGTGAACCTAAACAATAACACAGAAAGCTCAACTAGCACCAACCAGCACAGTAGATCCTCAGACAATGATTTTAATAACATCATTAAGAGTTATGACAACTATCATAAATGGACTCTTATTGATCTATGTTTTGATAATTTCACTTTCCTTTATGAAGTAAATGTATTTCTCCTTGCAAAGGGGCAGGCTGGGGTGGTGTGTAGGAAAGTGGGGACACTGGTAGAGGGAAAGGCACATTGGTGGTGGGGTTGGTGTTGGAACATTCAAAGCCTGAAACAACTCTATTATGAACAACTTGGCAAATCACAGTGTTATAATAAATTTTTTTGTTTTAAAAAAAGAAAACATAAACAGTAAATTCACTTACTGGGTCAGAGACTTCAATGTTTATCTCTCAGTAATCAACATAACAAAGTCAATAAGCCAAGTAAGGACATAAATAGATTAAAAGCCATCTAATGTAATTTATAGAATACTGCAACTAATTACAGCAAAGCACAGTCGCTTTTAGGTACACCTAGAGCATTCAACAGGTTAAAACATATTTCAGTACAATAAATTAAACCTTAATTTTTAAAAATTAAAACAGTACAGGGGCTGGAGTGATAGCACAGCAGGTAGGGCGTTTGCCTTGCACGCGGCCGACCCGGGTTCGATTCCCAGCAACCCATATGGTCCCCCAAGCATCGCCAGGAGTAATTCCTGAGTGTATGAGCCAGGAGAACCCCTGTGTATCACTGGGTGTGATCCAAAAAGCAAAAAAAAATTGAAATAGTACAAAGTGAGGGGCTGGAGCAATAGCACAATTGGTAGGACGTTTACCTTCCACACAACCAAACTGGATTCGATTCCCAGCATCCCATATGGTCCCCTGAGCACTTCCAGGAGTAATTCCTGAGTGAAGAGCCAGGCGTAAACCCTGTGCATCGCCAAAGTCGTACAAAGTGTGTGCTCAAACTTTGTTTTTTCACATGGCAAGGTCTCCCAAGTGTTGCTCAGGAGGTCCAAAGTCACTCCCAGTAATTCTTGGCCAGATGGGCTAGTTACTCACTGTGAAATCCTGAGGATACAGCAGTTCTCAGACTCTGCAGAACAGGGAATTATACAAGCCATCCTGACAGTGCTCAGGAGCCTCCACGACCTCACCCAGCACTGCTCAGAGATTTCCAGGGCATAAAGGGCATAACCCTGGCACTGTATCTCTGGCTTCTGTGTTCTCAGACTTTGGTTGAATTAAACTAGAAACTGACAAGAGTTATAGAATATTCCTGATATATGAAATTTAATTTAATTTGGTTTGACTGATTTAATTTAATTTGGTTGAATTAAACTAGAAACTGCAAGAGATATAGAATATTCCTGATATGTGGAAATTAACCAACACACTTTGAAATAAAAAGAGGTACTCAAAGAAAATTAAGGAATTTTTTTTTCAAAGAGTGAAAATAAAAACACAATTTATTCATAATTTGGACACAGATAAAGCAGTCCAAACATTTTATACTTTTTTTTAAAAAGAAAGAATGATAGCCAAAGCAAGCATAAGGGGACGATAATACGGATGATAGCATAGTGCAATTAAATCAGGTACAAAAATAGAGAAAAATTAATGAAACCAAAGCAACTTTTGAATAATAATCTCCTAGAAACCTCCTTTACAAAAAACATAAATAATAAATTTTATCTATATCAGGAAATAAAGGGAGGTTGCTATAAAGCCTATAAACATTAAAAAGATAGTATAGAAAAATTAAATCCATAAATAGGGATGAAAAGTTTAAAATCCCTGAAAAAAACTGTCAATTAAAAAAGATAGAAAACAAGTAATTCTATGCATGTTTTTTAATTTGTATTTCAAGAGTTTTTCAGAAAATAATTCCAGCCTCAGGTGAGTTCTCTCTAAAGGAATAAATTATGTCCAAACTTTCTATTTGAATAAAGTAGAAGCATTTCACAATTCATTTTCTGAGTTACCATGATACCCTGATACAGTACCCAGATCCCCAAACACGCTGCAAGAACAGAAGAATACAGGAACAATGTTCCTAATTAAAATAGATGGGTGGTGGTGTAAATCCTTAACAAAATACTAGCAAATCAAGAACATCAATATGTTAACAGAATAATATACCATAACCAAGTGGATTTTACCCAAGATGTATAAGAAAGACTCAGTACTAAAAAAATTAATCAGTGTCATTCACTTCAACATTTCATCTCAACAAAGAAAAATCACATAATCATCTCAATAGATGCAAAATGGCTTTTGGCAAGATAAAACATCCTTTCTGACAAAAAACTGTCAACAAGTTGAAATCAAAGGGAAGTTCTTCAGTATGAAAAAGGACATTTACAGAAACTTACACCCAACCACTAAGTAATAGGGAAAGCAAAGCTTTTCCACTGAACTACAGATCAAGAAAAAAAAACTATTCATTTTTCTTTCTTCAACATAACAATACAGCTCAAACAGTTAAGAAGTAAATAATAGACAAGGATATTAGAAAGAAATATATTAAATAGTCTTTACTAACTATATGTTTATATAGAAAATCCCATCATAGCTACAAAAAAAATCGTATTATAACTAATTGTAAATTTGGAGAGGTTCTATAGTACATCATTATATAAAAAATAGTATTTTCTATGTAACAATTAGTAACAATTGGAAATTTAATTTTATGAAATTATTATTTATAATACAAAAGAAATAGATAAAAGTTAACACAATATGCACATGTATTAAATGACAAAAATTATAAAACAGAACCTAATAAGTAATATACCATTTTTATGTACTTAGAAACAGTATTATAAGCATGCTCTTCTCTTCAAACATCTGTGATTTCAACACAATTCCAATAAAACTTTCAGCATAATTTTTTAAAAACTTTTAATTTCATTCAAAGAATATACCATAAAGAAAATAAACTAGACAGTCAAAACAACTTTTTAAAAACAATAAAATTGCTACTGGAGAGATACCTCAATGGTGTGGAAGACATGCCTTTCATGCATAAACACCAAGTTTGATCTCCACACAGCATGGCATTCTGAGCACTGCCAGGTATAGCCCTGGGTAACACCCACCACCACCAGGCACGAGAAGGACCACATTGCCAGATCTATTATCAAACCATCAGGTCTATACTTTGAAGCTAAGTAGGCTCAGGAGTAGCCCTCAGACTGTGAGCACTTCTGGGGAGGCCACAAAAAAATGTGGGGAAAAATAATAATGTTGCAGGGTTTATACTACTTGATTTCAAAATATTAAAAACCTATGGTGAGCAAGACAATGTTATATTTGAGACATGACATAAATATAGATTAATGGGGAAAAGAGTCAAGAAATAGATCCATGCATCCAGATAATAAATTTCTGACTATGGTGCCAAAATGTGGCATGTAGAAGATAGTCATTTCACCAAATGTACAAATTATTTAAAAGCTATGTGCAGGTTGGTGAGAAATTCATTTATATATGCAAATGATAAGTCCATTATTCCTAGCAGCATATTTTTAAAAATACCTTAAAATGGAGTACAGCCCAAATATAAGTGCTGGAACCCTGAGATTTCGAGAATAAATCATGGGTGGGGAGAAAATCTAGATTTTTTATATCAATACCAAAAGTATACCCCATAAAGAAAAAAAATTGGTCAGTTTTATTTAATAAAAAATTCTTTTGAGGGATATTGTTAAGAAAATGAAAAAGAAAAGTCACAAAATTGGGAGGGGAACATTGACTTATAAGAATATAAACAGAACATAAAATCTCTAAAACAGGAAAATAATAGAATGAGCATGGTATTTGAAGACTTTACTTGAGAAGCTATTTGTGGCAGATGACAAATACATGAAAATTTGATCAATGTGATGAGTTATTAGGAAAATGCAAATTAAATCCCAAATTAGATGTTAAAAATTGAAATTTGACCCACTTGCTCACTAACAAATTATTCTATAGTTTTATGGGTATTGGCAGAAAACATCAAACTACTGGATCAGAGAAAGGGTATTTTGTTATGCCACGGTGCTTGGAGTAAGCACAGTAAGAAACATTAGCTTCATAATCATATCAGAGCCTCCCCCCCGCCATCCAATAATCACTGAATGGTAGTCTGTAGAGTGTAGATGCAAAAGTAGGCCCAGGTAGATATTGCACATGGAATGGGTTTATGTCACAGTCAGGGCACACCATCTTAGATAATCTTGGAAAATATCATTTGCCAACAAAGCCTCCTAAATTTTGTCCTGAAGACCAACATGTTCTTTATTATACTGGAATGTAAGCAAGTCTCTCTGATCTAAAGGAAGAGTTTATATCTTCCAAGACTCTGTCAAACAAACAACTATGAAAAAATTATTCAAACAAAAATTACTTGAGATTTGGAGCTAGAAAAATAGTACAATGGGTAGAATACTTGCCTTGCACTTGGCCGAACCAGGTTTTACACTGGCATACCATTTGTCCTCTAAGTACCACCAGGAATAATTTCTGATTACAGAGGCCAGAGTAAGCCTTGAACATCACTGGATGTGGCCCCCAAAAACATAAAAGAAAAAAAAGTACTTGAGTTTCTACTCGCAAGACAAGAAAAAATGCAAGAGACTAATAGTGAGTTCTCTCCCAGCATGAGCTATAATCACTACACCTATGAGAATGGCTTTATAAACCAGTAACTCTTTGAAAATTATAAGTGATATTTTAAGTAAAAGATTTAAGGTGTCCCATTCATTACTTTGGAGAATGTAAAATGACACATGGGTGAAGAAAGTTTATAAGGACCTTGGGTTAATGGTGGAAAGATCTTGTCATTCTGGTAGTAGGCATGGTATAGCAGAATTGCAAGTAGAAAATAATAATATTTGAATTGTTGTAACAAAGTTGAATTTTAAATGTACTTTGAAAATAAGTGGAACATTTTAACTATAGAAAATGGAAAGTCAGAATATATTAAATAAATAAAAATAAAGTTGAAATGTAGAGAGATTATACAGCAGGACACTTGACTTCCCTATCGCTGATCTAGGTTCCATCCCAGCACCTGATCTGGTCCACCAATCTTACCAAGAGTTATCTCTAAGTACAAAGCCAGTAGTAAGCCCCAAGTACTGCTATGTCCCCAAACTAAAAAATATATAAATAAGATTGAAGCTACATTTTTCACATGGCTCAGCAAGTATACTACTATTTGCATACATAAATAAAATGGAAAAATATGTATATTCACATAAAACGTACATTTTACAAATATTGTAAAAACTTAAAACTGAAAACAATCCAAATAATCTCATATGATAAATTGGCCAATGCATCATACATTTGTGGAGCAAAAGACTATTCAACAATTAGAAGGAACAAACTACTAAAACACACAGCATAGATGAATCTCAAATGAACTGAAATCATTTCACTATGAAAGAAAAGAGACTCAAATCGTTAAAAAAATCCTGCCCAATTTTAAAAACATAATAATTTGAAAAAAGCAAAATGATCAAAACAAAAAATGTATTAGCAACTGACAGGAGCTAAAGTAAAGTTTTTTTTTTTACAAAGAAACATGTTTTCTTGAGGTAATGGAACTGTTTTATAATTGATTGTAGAAGTGGTTAGAATATTGTAGGCTACTTAAACTCTCAAAACTATATGCCAAGAAGGATGAATTTTGTAGTTTGTAATTTATATACGCAAGAAAAATATTTATACAACCTCTAAAAACAGACTGAGTTCTCTATCTTTCTAAATGTGCATCTTGGGAGTATTCTCAAATTTTGTAAGCATCAATTTTCTCAATTGTGAAGTGCGAACAAAAGTAATATCTATCTTTAAGAGTTGTTAGCTTACTTTCTTGCTGTTCCAGCACTATTATGTTATATATTATGTACTTAGTATTATGTTGAATGTTAAAGATATAGAAATCAATCTTTGACATAGTTCCTTAATTCTGGGAGACTGCTATACAGTGAACAAATATCTCCTTAATGGACAAATGAACACAATTATTTAATTTCTATTATAGTAACACAATGACAAAAATACAAAACCAAATACCTAACATTTGTTAAGACAAACTCTAGCTAACAATTTGAAATATATCATAATGTCCAAAAGGGGGGGGGAGAGAAAAAGAGAGAGAGAGAGGAAAATTACCTGCCATAGAGGCAGGTGAGAGAGGGATGTGAGGAAAACAGGAGGCATTGGTGATGAAAAAAGGTACACATGTGAAGGGACAGATGTTGGAACATTGGATGGCTGAAACCCAACCATGAACAACCTTGTAACTGTCTATTTTACTGTGATCCAATATTTTGAAATATAGTTCAACTTCAGTAGGAATTTTCTAAAATAGGAATTAAAATATTAAGTCAAAAAAAAAAACAAATACTATTGATACCCCAAATATTTTTAGAATTATTCATATAATGTTAAGACTTGAACATTTATTTATAGTTTATCAGATTTGGGAAGAGTATTGATCTGTCTTACCTACTTAATTCCAGCATTTCAATGTTACCTTAATCTAGTAAAACTATCAAGGGAGCATATAAAACATGTGAAATGATGTTTATTCATTTACCAGTAATTTATCTATCTGGATAAAGCATTTCTCCAAAAATGATAAAGTAAAAAATAGCTTTAAAAAATAAAGAGAAGTCTTAAAAAACGGACTAGTGAACTTATTCCTATACTAAGTTCCTCCCCAAGTGGGGATTACTGTTTCTTTCTCATCTACTTTCCAATAAACCTTTTTATTTTCTAAAAAATAATAACAAAATAAAAATGGACTAGTATTTCAGAAGTAAACTTTCGTCAAATAAAAAGAAAATTAATGACTTCATTTTTATATCACAGAAAAAATGAATTTGTGTACTCTATGTATACAATTAGCTACAAATCGTGTATGTAAAACTTTGCATATCATGTACCTCTGTCCCTCTATTAGGTGCAATGTTCTGATACTGGTTTAGAGCATGAGAAATCCATGGTAGGACTCACTACAGCTATGTTTACAGAATTAGGTCCAGGGTCATACCATATTCATTATTCTTACACTGAAAGTCCATTTTATGCTCTGTTCTGATGGGATAAAGCTTAATAGGTAGTTTGTTTTAAATATGTCCTTTCCATTCAAGGCTAAAAGAAAAGCAAACTATTCTTATTTCAAAGATTTCCTATCTACTGTCATCTCACATCACATCTCAGTGAAACACTGTGAGAAATGTTCTTGGAGCATTATCAACTAAATTTTGCAACAAGTATGGCTTTTTGCACAGGATTTCACACTGAATAATATAGAAACATCTAGAGATTTTTAACCTAGTGAAAAAAGAACATTTTTAAAGATATTTTTAAGCATGCCATATGTACAAGGGGCTTCTCAAACAGAATTTACAGACATTTTCACCATTTCCCTTGCTCAGAACTATTGCTTTAGAATATGGAGCTCACCAACATGAGTCTTCCAAAATTTCATATACTAAAAATGTTTCTAAGGATTTGAATCTCTCAATAAGAAGCCAGTATGTGAAAAGGTATAAAAGAGAAAGAATCATTATGGTAACCAAAACAAGTCAAAATAAAAGAGTATAAATGTTGTTTGGGAAGGACCCAGAGAAATGATCACTGACTAGCTTACCTTGCTTTTTTCCATTAACATGTTTTAAAGTACCAGAAAGCTGGCAGTCAAAGCTGTCTTGAAGGCCACTCCTTTGCTTTTCAAGATGATGTTCTTCCTCAGCAATAGAAGAAAGCACATGTAGTGGCATTTGGTCACCAAGGGTTTGATTGTGCCACTGGGACATTATAGAATATGAGTCCTTTGCATGTTGGCTAAGTCTGGGCTTTGAACTTCGGGTAGAGTCCTGCAAATCACTATTATAACAGGAGAAATGATCCACTCCAACAAACAAGGAATCTGCATCCTCTTGACTCCAAGCATTGCCATGTTCTTCATCTTCAAAGTAAGTTTCCTGAACCTTAATATCATCTAGGTTCTGGGCTAGCTCATCGCTCAGTTTAGAGTCTTGTTTGTTTAAGTTAACCAGCGAAGCAGATAATGTATCACCTGCTTGCTGGAGAGCTTCATAAGCCCGAGATATCCAGGAAGTGAGAGGTTGGAAGAAGTTCTGAGCATCATGAGATGCCATGGCCAAAACCATGGCCAGCTATCTCAAGTCTACTAGTCCACTTGTTCCATTCCTTCAGTACTCAGGGCTTAATATCAACTACAGAATAAGCATGATGAGAAATTAAATTGGAGATCTCTTAATGGTTCTGAATATGTCACTCTCAAAACTTCTCAGCTGAAACAGAGGAAAGAGATACTTATACCTGTTGAAGTTACAACCTCAAACCCATCACCAGATACCTCCAGCCAATGCCAAATATCATTTGGAAAAAAAAATATTGAAATCTTAAATTAGCTACATTAAAATGACAATGAAAGACTAAATGTCATTTATTTCAGTGTCTCTTGCCTCTACAGACTCATGCAAAACTTCCACTAGCAGTATTGGGGTCCACTTATGTGGGCTAGAATAAGTCTATTCCCCCATAGACCATGTTTAAAAATGTGAAAAAGAATAAATGCATCTTCATTTAGAGGCTATTGGATATTACATTTCAAAATACATAAAATCTTAGATGCTTATTCTTTTGAATTTTCAGATCCCAAACAGCATGCTAATAAGCATCACTACTTGGTGACATAATGATATATTCTTTCAAAATAAATATGCACCTGGATTTAAAATATTTTAAGAAATCTTAAAATTTTATATTTTCATGAAATTTCTAGAAATTTTATCATATTCTTTTGGGGAGGCTTGGGGCCATATCCAGCAGTTCTCAGGGTTTACTACTGACCTTGTGCTCAGGGATCATTCATGGCGATGCTCAAGTGACCAAATATGGTGCCAGGGATCAAATCCGAGTCAGCTGTGGGCAAGATAGTCAGCTGTGTTTTAGCCCTGAACTATCCTTAATGACCAAATTATATTTTATTCTTGGGAGAAGGAGACCTGGATTATGCAGAAGGAGGAGGATTATGCAGCTAATTAGAAACATATGTCTTGTTGCCATTGTATGTACTAGCCTCCCAAAACAGCCTTCTACAACCTTTGAAATTCCTGAGAGGATCTTCTTTCTACTACATTTACAGCCTGAAGGAGGCAGCTACAGGATATCATCAGAGAAACAGAATATGATGAAGCCTGGAACTAAATATCTACACTATACCACACATACATGTATGCAGCAAACATGTACACACAGTAACATGTATGTATATGCAAGTATGAGCATCATGTGATATTTTATTACTGCCTTTCTAATGCAGATCGATAGCTCAAAAATCAATGATTTACATGACAAAAAAACCCCACAGGGAAAAAAACCCACAGATTTACTGTTTACACTTAAATATACCATGTGTCTTACAGAATAACTTTCTTCTGACTAAATCCTTTAAATTTCATTCCTGCATCAGGCTACTGAATATGACATGATTGCTGACATTTTCCTTAAAATTTCTCCCTATCTTTTTGTATAACCATTTATGCATGCTTTGATTCATTCAACAAAAAAGTATTGATTAAGTGCCTCTGAAAGACTGGGCACAATGCCAGGTATAAGGTAATGCTGACATCCCTGTCCCCCTGGAGCACACATTTCAGTTGAAGGGAAACTGAGTGTGGGGCTCTTTCTCCTTACACTGAATAATTCATGTGTATTTCTTTCAGTCTTTTCCTTATCTTCTCAACAACTACATAAATGCAACCACTCATTGTTCTATGGTTTCTTCTTCCCCTTTATAGCCACCCTGGGGTGAAGAATTCAACCATAAGTTTCAATTAACACTTTAACTCCAAAATATACTTCTCCAATCATTACCTCAATCTCTCTCCAGGCTCATATCTCTGGAACTTAACCCAGGGCTTCTTAAATTCTTTCTAATCACAACCACTTTTAGCTTGAGATTTAAGGTAATCTCAGTAGATAGAAATTTTTAAAATAGGAATACAAATCAAAAATTTACTGATAATAAATTATAAATGTATTTAAAAATTTTTTAAGTTAAACACCATATGGGGTTATGATCCATAATTGAAGAAGCTAAAATTGAGCCAGTAGTTCTCACTTTACCATGTCAGAAACCTTGTGAATTAATAAACATGGAGGCCCAAGCTGATGAAACAAATAAGCTTTGGACTTGATTTATCAAGTTCAACACCCCTCTCAAGTAATTCTGACACCCAACAATAAGACCCACTTGAATGTCTCACAAATTCTTAATTCAGTTGATCAAAACCTAGCATATCCCTCCACTATGAGGATTCAACACTCATCTGCAACATTCTAGTACACATAAATTTCTCTCTCTAATGTTCCCTCCTTTCATTTCAAGCACTGCTAGTTGTGGGTTCATTAAAAGACTCTCTTCATGTTCTGTACAGAGAACTCTCTTCCCTAAGTTTCCCAGATATTGCATCCATAGTTAGTCTCTAGCCTACCTTCTAGGTTTGTTCACCAGATCTGCCTTGCAACAAGTCTGTGACCTGTTTCCACTCCTGAACAGAAGTCTGACAGAAATAGGAATTTTCTATTTTATTTTTCTTTTATTTTCTAGCTTAACCCCAGTCTCTAGAAGTATATGAGCATTCCATAAATTCTCCATACATTCCATTTTAAGTTGTGCCTAGAACAGGGTCTATTCCAGAATAGTATGCTTTCAAGTTTGTTCAGGTAATGAAAAATTATTGAGAAGGTCTTACTATTACCACTCAAATCCCTTGCTTGTGAGCATTAAGTAGTTCTATTAGCATTTGTTTCACCCCATTTCACCACCCACAAATTTTTGTTTGTTTCTCCACAAATGCTTTGCTTAAGTTAATCAGCTCAGGCATCACAGACCTTGAATTCCCTGAAAAGTCATAGCATTAGATGTACCACTATTTTTTGGTATTTAAACTTTTTTAAATGGCTTTGTTTTTTAAATGAATCAACAATTTTTTCTATTGTTTTACTGTAAAGAGAAAACAATTTTCACATGCACCCAAAAATCTTTGCATTTAAGTCAGTATTTTCTTGTCTAAACTTAAAATAAGTAATAGCCAATGATCTTGGTGTTTTTTTCTGTCTTCTATAATCTATCAACCCTCTTGGCAATTTTTCTTAAAAATAAATTTTATATCATCCCAATACAGTTAAAATAAACAAAACCCACTATGGCTCCCTATTTTTATAATAACAAAATGTGGGTATAGACAAACAATCAATCAAAACTATTCATGTGTCTTAATATGGGTTTTTTAATTAACTTTAATAGCTTTAACTCACTAAATCCCTCACCTCACCTCTGTTGCTTATTCTACTTACCGCTCTCAGATCTATGTAGCCTGTCTATCCCTGGAGTCATTTTAACTTGCAAGCTCTCCTGTTAAGATAAAGCATACATTCTTTACTAGAGAAACAAAAGAAAGAAGGATGTTTCCCCCAAAACATCATTACATGTCTAGCTGATCTCAGTGCTGGAGGGAACCTGAAGGCCTCCACGAGGAGCCAACTCTTAATTTCTGTCTCACAGTATGTGAAGAAGATAGGGAGGGATATAACAGGACAAGGGAAAAGGGACTAAGATGAGTACCTATTTATCAACAAGCTAGGATCTATTTCAAAATCTTTACAACATGCAGAGATCTTCCTTCTGTACTGGTGATGAATGTTCAACCACATGTAAGCTGTCCCCTTAAAGCTGACACACATGAGGACTCAATCATCCCTCAATGCTTTCCACTATAAAACACTATGCACATTCGTACCCGTAGTATTTCCCAAAGTGACTGTGCTCTTTTCTGATTTTTTTGCTCTATCCAGGATGCCTTTTCCCTTCAAATACTCTTGGGAATGTGCTTATCACAATGAAACATCTATTATTTCCTATGTTAACTACACCTGCAAACATAGGTGCCTTGGAATGCTTCCAATGTGCTGTTATGACATATGGTTTCACTGGATGTGGTATTTACCAGTCTTCTTCAAGCAATGAACCATGAGACCATGTGTATTAGGATAGTGTTTATACTTCATAACTCCAAGACCAACACAGGTTAGGGACTCTGTATATGATCATTAAATGAATAAATGAATGAATTGAAGCTTCCAATGAAAAATTATAAGTGTCCCTAATTTGTTCACTTTTTTTCATATATCAAATAGAATTTACTCATTAGGTGGCCTCTAACAGTTCATTTTATCTTTACAACCCAAGAATATGCCAATGTAGGACAAAAAATCATTATATCACTGTGAGTAAGTATAGTTAGCAAGTTGACTCTTTAGGACTTGGTTCTGTTTTTTTTTTAATAACAATTGCCTGATGCTCTCACACTGAGAGAAAAGTGCCCAGATATCACCCTATAGTGTCCTGTTATATTATTCCAAAATACACAAAATATCTTTAATTAAAATCTAAAACATTACTTAGTAACCACCCTGAAGACCTTTCATTCTTTACTAAGGTATTTTACAACCAAAAGTGCAAGGCACTGGCAGAGGTGCCATAACGGTATCTTTGAGGCCTCAGTAATTGTCAATTTCATTGATAGAAAACAGCAAGAGTAATACCAAAACTATAGCTGGTATGTTAGTTCTTTGGGAGATGTTTTACAGCTGAGACAACAAAATGACTTCTAATATTATAGGGTGAAAACAATGAGAAAAACAAAAAAATACACAGTTTGTGCATTATAAGGAAAGATATATTTTAGGCCTTTCACATCTGAAAAGGTTCATTTTCTAAAGCAAAATAGCTAATGACACTTTATTATCAACATAAAGTATAAAAGCAGAAGTATAAAATAACAAAAAGTGTATGTTTAACATACAAGTTATTTCAACAGGTCTGGGTAAGATTTACAACCTGTCAAAATTCCAAGAATAATCAATCTAATAAAAATCTTCTAATAATTTATAAATTAAAATGAAGTAGGTCATTGACAGTCCCATTTCTTAAAAACACGTTAATTAGATTTATCTCTTAATTACATTAAGGTTTAACTTCATTAAGGTCATTTCCAATATAGGGAGTGACTGAAAAATAAGTATTTCAGATTGTATTTCTGTAAGGGGACAAGCTATCAAATTCCTGAGCCACATGCTCTCTCACATGTTGTGATCATCCTCCCCAAGAATAATTGTGAACAGAAGCATTTCATAGCCAGAATAATGCTCATGCTCCCTAAAAGAGTTAGTTATGTCTTTCTGAACCCATTTTTTTTCCTTTCTGATAACAGATGCTAGGGAGGAGGGGAAAGTTATGACCTAAGAAAAAATATCAGCTTCTAGGAGCTGTGCTTTAAAAAAAAAATCTGTTGTTTTGGTAAAAGCTATAGTGGGAGCCTATATGCTGGATGATTTTAAAAGAATTATCAGTTCTTGAAGAAATACATTCTGAGAGGAAAAAATACAATTGATTATGTTATTTTCCAATATATGATCCCTAAATAATCAAATTCCAATAGCTTATACAACTTCATCTATTTAATGAGTGCTAACATTTAGCACTATTTTTTTTTAATTTTTATTAGTGAAACACCATGAGGTACAGTTGTAGACTTACAGATTTTTGTGCTTGGGTTTCGATTATACAATGATCAAATACCCATCCCTCCACCAGTACCCATTTTCCACCACCACGGATCCCAGTATCCCTCCCATCCCCATCCCCCCACCCCATCCCACCCTGTCTCTGTGGCAGGGAATTCCCTTCTGTTCTCTCTCTCCTTTTGGGTGTTGAGGTCTGCAAAAGAGGCATTGAGTGGCAATCATTTTCGGTTCATAGTCTACTTTCAGCATGCATCTCTCATCTTGGGAGGATCCTCTAAACACCCTTTATTTGGTGCTCCCTTCTCTATCGAGCTGATTCCCCTAGAATGCCCGGCTGGCTTCTAAGCCATGGAGTAATCCTCCTGGTACTGATCTCGGCTATTCTTGGGTATTAATCTCCTATTTTGTTACTTTATGTCCCCCAAATAAATGCAATCTTTTTATGTCTATCCCTCTCTTCCTGACTCATTTCGCTTAGCATGATACTTTCCATGTAGTACCACTTGTATGTAAATTTCATGACTTCATCTTTTCTAACAGCTACACAGTACTCCATTGTGTAGATGTACCAAAGTTTCTTTAACCAGTCTTCTGTTCTTGGGCACTCAGGTTTTTTCCAGATTCTGGCTATTGTAAAGAGTAGCACTATTTTAAGGCCAAAATTATCTTAGAAAAATCTTACCTTTTTATTCTATCCTAAGTAAAATTTAAGAATACTGATTATTTAAAGTGGCTTCTTATAGCCTTCAGTTAACTGCTTTGGTTCACTTTAACCAGAAATGTGAATTTTTTGTCACTGACTTTCCAGAGTGGTCATTTAGTAAATTAAGGCTATAATTCTTTTTAGCTCCCTTGGGTTCCACACCTGGTAATGCTTAGGGCTTGCTCCTGGTTTTGTGCTTAGATGTAACTCCTGATGGTGTTCAGAGATTACATAATATATGTGGTTTCAGGGATTGAAGCAAGGTTTGCCCTGTGCAAGGTAAGAGCTTTAACTCCTATATTATCTCTCCAGCCCCTAAGACTTTAATTCTTTGACAATTATATCTTTCAGAGAAAAATGTTTTGCATTACCTATTGTGGACAAGAAAACTAAGAAAGATGAATAATGCATGAAGTCAAATTAAGAACTATAAAGATGGGCTGCAACACATCTTTAACACAATTCAAACAAGTCTAACAGGTGTTTTCTGTTAAGGAAAATTTGTTACGTGGGTAGGAATATGTGCTATTAAAATGAAAAAATTTTGAAGCATTTATCTGAAATGTGTTTTAAATGCTGTAATTTTAAATATCAAATGAACTATTCAGGACATTAGAGCAACAATATGAATACAATTCAGTCATAGTGTCACTGCTAGGGTATGAACAATCCTATAGAACCTTTAGGAAAGCAACCAATGTAAAACAAAACGTAAAATGATCATGCAACCAAAATACACTCTCATCAGTAGATACTGAAAAAAAGAAAATGGAGAACAAAAATAGCAATTACTTAAGGATTATACAAATAAATCTCAGCATTAGATCTTCCCTGAATTTTGCCAGGAACAAATCATGTTGTTACCTGGTATACATAAACACCCTCATCCGTAAAATAGCAGCACTAATGCCCTGCCTTGCCACTCACTTACATAAGTCTAATTATACAATGTACTTGGAGCACCTAGAGAAGAGTCTAGACTATAACAAATACTAATAAAGTTTTTTTAAATTTATGACATTTTAAACAGTAAAAATACATTAAATGTGATACTGGGCTGGAGTGGTGGTACACCGTAGGGCATTTGCCTTGAAGATGGCTAACCCAGATTCAATCCTCAGCATCCAACATGATCCCTGGAGCAATGCTAGAGTAATTTCTAAGTGCAGGGTGATGAGTAACCCCTGATCATTACCAGGTGTGACCCAAAAATCAGAAAAAAGGAAAAGAAAAGCTATACTATCATAGTATCACCTGCCAAACACTTCACAGTCTATGGTGCTTTATAACAACTTAAATGAATAAAAACCCTTTGTGAGGCATTGACATTTTCTATACTGTAGCTGAACAAAAAAATTAAGTATAGAAAGGGGAAGTGATTTGCCCCCAAGTGGAACTACACTTCCATTCCACTTTTGCTGAGAAGTCTTCAAATTCTGGCTTTAACTATCCTGTTCCAAATATTCATCAATACAATATTAATAAGACCATGAAGACATTAAAAATCAACGTGTAGAGGTATTTTCCTGAGTGGTACTCCCCAGTTGAATGTGAAGTTCAAATCCAAGTGTCTGTGGCCAAACTCTGTTCTTGTTCTCTTTCAACTTCTCTTCTTTTGACACAGTCACCTATTTCACCAATGAAAACATATTTTTTCTTTTTAAATGAAGGCTGTTGCAAGTAATTTCCCAAAATAAGTGTAAAACACCTCTATTACTGCTTAAATTAATGAAGGCTTACTTTAAAACATATTTTTGAAAACTTTGCAATAGACAGCTTGGAATTTGAATGTGATCTTATGATCACATTCAGTCTTTTTATAAAGACCAAAGTTGCCCTAAAAGAGCATTAAATTGCTCAAGTCTTTTTCCTTTATAACAATATTACCTTTTCAATATTCTCAAAATTTATTAATCCCCCTAAAAATTGAAAAACATTTATTACTACCAAGGCAGAGATTGTAGGCCTGAGCTAAGTCCCTAACATTGTACTAACAGGATTAATCCTTGAATACTGACTGAGAGAATCCCTAATCACTGCCAGGTGTAGCCAAAACAACTAATATATATATATAATATATATGTACACAATTCATATACACTCCAAAAATACTCAGTGTTGGAGGGCTACATGCAAAAAAAAGTGGGCTCAGATCTCTGCCTAACGCCATGTACAAAAGTAAGATCAAAGTGGACTAAAGACCTCAACATCAGACCGGCATCCATAAGGTACATTGAGGAAAAAGTTGGCAAAATCCTCCATGACATAGAAGCTAATGGTGTCTTCAAAGATGTCACGTCACTGGCCAAGCAAGTGAAAAGAGAGATAGGCAAATGGGACTATCTTAAACTAAGAAGCTTCTGCACCTCCAAAGAAACAGTGACCAAAATACAAAGACAGTCTACAGAATGGAAAAGGATATTCGCCAAATACACATCCGATAAGGGGTTGATATCAAGGATATACAAAGTACTGGTTGAACTCCACAAAAGAAAACATCCAACTCCATCAAAAAATGGGGAGATGAAATGAATAGAAACATTCACAAAGAAGAAATCCGAATGGCTAAAAGGCACATGAGAAAATGCTCCACATCATTAATGATCAGGGAGATGCAGATCAAAACCACAATGAGATATCATTTCATACCACAGAGACTGGCCCATATCCACAAGAACAAAAACAACCGGTGCTGGCGCAGATGTGGCGAGAAAGGGACTCTCCTTCACTGTTGGTGGGAATGCCGACTGGTTCAGCCCTTTTGGAAAACAGTATGGATGATTCTCAAAAAATTAGAAATAGTTCTCCTATTTGATCCAGCAATACCACTCCTGGGAATATATCCCAGAAAGGCAAAAAAGTATAGTCGAAGTGACATCTGCACTTGTTTGTTCATTGCAGCACTCTTTACAATAGCCAGAATCTGGAAAAAACCTGAGTGCCCAAGAACAGATGACTGGTTAAAAAAACTTTGGTACATTTGGACTACTATGTAGCTGTTAGAAAAAACAAAGTCATGAAATTTACATACAAGTGGTACTACATGGAAAGTATCATGTTAAGCGAAATGACTCAGAAAGAAAGGGATAGACATAGAAAGATTGCACTCATCTGGGGAACATAAAGTAACAAAATAGGAGAATTTGTTACTTTATGTTCCAAGAATGGCCGAGATTAGTACCAGGAATTTTATTCCATGGCTTGGAGGACAACCACACATACTAGGGGAAAAGGGAGCTCAGATAGAGAAGGGAACACCAAACAAAGGTGTTGGGACGATCCTGCCAGGATGGGAGAAGCATGCTGAAAGTAGACTATAGACCAAACATGATCGTCACCCATTGCCTCTTTTGCAAACCACAACACCCAAAAGGAGAGAGAGAACAAAAGGGAATCCCCTGCCACAGAGGCAGGGTGGAATGGGGGGGGATGGGGGGTGGGAGGGATACTGGGATCCGTGGTAGTGGGAAATGGGCACTGGTGGAGGAATGGGTATTTGATCATTGTATAATTGAAACCCAAGCACAAAAATTTGTAAGTCTGCAACTGTACCTCATGATGTCTCACTAATAAAAATTTTTAAAAAATGCTCAGTGTTTATAAAAACTTGGAAGGTATTTAAGGTATTTAGTCTTTCTAGAAGACACTATTTAATGTGACTTCAATGTCATAATTTTCTTAAGAAAACTATTGTTTCTCTTTTTTAAGATTTTATTACTGAATCACTGTGAGATAGATATTTACAAAGCTGTTTATAATTAGGTTTCAGTCATACAGTATTTCAACACCCTTTCTTCCACCATTGTACATTTCCCAGCACCAGTGCCCTAGTTTCCCTCTCATCACCTCCCCCACACATAGACACACACAGCCTGCCTCTCTGGTAGGCATTCTCTGTCTCTTTGTCTCTCTGTCTCTCTCTCTCGCTCGCTCACTCTCTTGCTTTCACTCTGTCTCTCTCCTTTTGGATATTATGATATATTTCAAATTGTTAGCTGGAGCTTGTCTTAACAAATGCTAGGTATTGGATTTTTTGTTCCATACGTTCTATATGTTCCATATGAATTTCAGGACGGATTTGTCTACTTCTAAGAAAAATATCATGGGTATCCTTATAGGGACCACATTGAATCTGTATGATTCTTTGGGAAGCATTGCCATTTTGACAATGTTAATTTTCCCACTCCATGAGCAGGGGATGTGTCTCCATTTCCTTATGTCTTCTTTCATTTTATGAACCTGCAAAACTACAGGTTTCTACAAAACTACAAAACTACCTCATTAGTCAAGCTGATTCCAAAATTCTTGATTTTCTGAGGCACGATTGTGAACTGGATTTTTTTTTCTTTTTTTTTCTTTTTTTTTTCTTTTTTTTTTTTTTATTAGTGAAAAACCATGAGGTACAGTTATAGGCTTACAAATTTTGTGCTTGGGATTCAGTTATACAATGATCAAGTCCCCATACCTCCACCAGTGCCCGTCATCCATCCCCATGGGTCCCAGCATCCCCCCCACCCTCATCCCCCCGCCCCCGTCCCATCCTGCCTCTGTGGCAGGGTATTCCCCCTTGTTCTCTCTCTCTTCTTTTGGGTACTGTGTTTTGCAAGAGAGGCTTTGAGTGGCAATCATGTTTGGTCTATCGACTACTTTTAGCATGCTTCTCCCACCCTGGGAGGGCCCTCACAACACCCTTCATTTGGTACTCTCTTCTCTATCTGAGCTTCCTTTTCACCTAGAGCCTGTGGCTGGACTGGATTTTTTTTTAATATCACTTCTTCTCTTTCATTGTTTTATATAGGAAAACCATGGACTTTTTTGTTTTAATTTCGCAACCTGCCACTCTACTATACAAATCTATTGTTTCTAGATCTATTTTTGCTAGATGCTTTAAGGTTCTCTAAGTAATAGTATCATGTCATCTGCAAACAGTGAGAGTTTGACATCTTCCTTTCCTATCTGGATGCTCTTAATATCTTTTTCTTCCCTGTCAAAAAAAACCCTGTTATTTCTCTTGTACAAAAATCCATGTTCAGATTACCATATAATTTGTATCAAGAATTTTAAAAATAATTATATGTACATTTGAAACTTTTTAAAGACCCAATAAAAATAAGAAAGAATTTCATTTGATTCATTCTGACTACACAACAGTTCCTAGACAAGAGTACACTTGTGTTCCATTATACATACCAACTGGGCCCAACTAAAGGAGGTTCTGATGTTGGTGATAATATCATCAGTATGAAGGAATTTCATCATAAGGGAATTTGATGAAATTAAGGAAGGTAAATTTCAAGTACAATTAAAAGAAATTGCTCCCAGATTAAGAGATCACAAGATTGCTGATTTTTGTCCCAAGAGAAGAGATAGAAACACCATTTGGATCACTTGTGAAAATGTGCTAGGCCTCAAAATAAGGAGAAAATTATGGAAGTAAGGTAATTATAGCCCTCTGGGGATATATAAAGCAATACTCTACATATCAGCGATCATTTAGTATTAGCTTTTTATTAATTATAACTGTAACATCTATCAACCTTGTTTAAAAAACTGTCTTTAAAGAGGGGTTAAATAATTTCTATTTTTTCACTTCAACCCATTCTATTTTTGTGCATTTCTATCATTTTCTTTTGCCATTTGCATGGTGTAACAGTCATATAAAGTGGAAAACTAAAAGTAATATTTAACAAATTCTTATCTTTTATGTATAATTTCTTACATAGGCATACCCATTCTTCCTATCAAAAAAAAATCACTTACATTTATCTGCTTTTATCCATGTTCACAGACAATACCTGAATCCAATTCCCATTATTTCTCATATGAGCCAGTTCAATCACCTCTTAAGTGACCTTGCATTCATTCCTACCTACCCTGTTTCCACACAATAGCCTTCACAATTATTTTAAGACACATACTTGTTATGTCATTCAATGTATGGAAATGTACTTTTAGTTGTTAACTTAATATAATATATATATAATTATGGACCCCCCAAAACACAAAATGGCACACTGCAATGTTACTTAAATAAAAATAATTTAATAAAATTACTTTCCTTTGTATCTAGGATAAATTTTAAATCATCCACAGACTTGGAAGGCCATTCATGATTGACCCTGTCTTGCCACTCTATTTGCTTTCTTCTTTTTGGCACCTCACAACCTTCTTTCAGCATCTATCCAGGATCTTCCCAAAGCTGAGAAAGCTCTCCTTCAACATTTTCTTAATTTGTTTCCAATACCCATCTGAACACCCCCTAATCCTAATACCTCTTACTTGTAGCTTAGTGATTACTATGCATTATTTCTTCCATCTACTCTTTCTCACTAAACTAGAGAGCCCATAAGATGTGGTAATAGGTTAATTTTTTTTAGTAGGTTAATTCTTGTCATTACTTTAGTCCAAGCATCTGGTTGAGTGACCATCAGTGGGCGAGGGATGGGAAGGAGTGTTAATTCAGTATGATCATGTGAGATCTTATTGCAGTGATGAAATATGCAAAAGTTCTTGGCTATCCACACAAAATATTATAATATTTAATTTTAATGCATTTTATATACTCAATTTTTTAAATTTTCAATAAATACCAAAAATCATCTTTTGGGGGAGTTTTTTGGGCTATACCTAGAAATACTCAAGGGTTCTTTCTGGCTTTGCACTCAGGAATTACTTCTGGAGGTGCTCAGGGAACCATAAGGGATGCCAGGGATAGAACCCAGGTTGGCCTCACATCAAGGCAAACACACTACCCACTGTACTATTGCCACTACCCAAAATATTTTTTATTTTTTTATTTTTTTTATTAGTGAAACGCCATGAAGTACAGTTGTAGACTTACAAACTTTCATGCTTGAGTTTCAGTTATACAATGATTGAGTAACCATCCCTCTACCAGTGCCCATTCTCCACCACCAATGATCCCAGTAGCCCTCCCACCCCTCCAGCCCATCCCCCCTAGCCCACCCCACCCCACCTCTGTTTAGGGCATCCTCTTTTGCTCTCTCTTTCCTTTAGGGTGTTTTAGTTTGCAATAGAAGTATCGAGCAGCCACTTTTTAAATAAAAATCTATGAAAGTACAGATTTAATAATCATATGTAACACTCTATATCTCAAGAAAATATGCTTTTTATGTATTCTCCATAAGTATAAGAATATAATTGAATATGGTGAAAAAATTATAATTGAATATAGAAAACAACATAAATGTTACATCTGTAAGAGTTTTATAGTAGTTAAGGTAAAGTTGATTTCTATATCTATGTCAAAAAGAATGTTATGAACAGCTGGATAAATTAGATATCATCATCAAAATATTTCAGGGAATTCTCTACCTTAACATTTTTCCCATTAATAGATTAGGATAGGACCAAAGATATCACTCAAGGGACTGAACTTATGATTTTCATGAATATGGCCCTGTTTTGGTCCCGCACCACATGATCTTCCAATGAAGAAGATGATACTGCCAGAAGCATACCCAAAGTACAGTTTGAAATAGTCCCTCAACACTGGCAAATGCAAAAACCATCCAACTCTTTTTTAAAATGCAAGTTAAGGTAGCAGCCTACATTTTTTTGTATTTAAAAGTTTTTATTGATCGAGATTCCATGGTTTCCGATACTGTTAGTAATAGTTTCACATGCATATAATTCCAGCATCACACTCATCACCAAGTTTTTCTTTTTAATTAACCTCTAGGTAATGCTGATACTATTAGTCCATCAACACACTTTGAGTGCAAGGTTTTGTTAAGGACTTGTTTGTGGGTCATAAAATTCACCTATTCTAAAATGTATGGCTCAGTATTTTATTGGGTATTTTGATTTGTACAACAGTCATTCTAAACTAATATTAGACCATTTTATCACTGTAATAAGATCTCCCATGATTATACAGAATTAACCCTCATTCCCACCGCCAGGTACTACCAATAAAATTTCCATCTTTCTAATTTTTCTTTACTGTATCATTGCTTATAAATGGGCTCAATCTTTAAAGATTATGAAAGATGAGAGAAATAACACTAAGACAAATGAGGCACCCTGAGCCAGTTCCACTTCTGCACCAAGTTGAGATAAGAGAGATGCTTAATTCCCTATACTTCCATTTTCTCACCGGCAAGATGACAGACTTGCATTTGGCAAGCTGTCAATATTCCCTACAAATAACATTCTTTATGAGGGTCTTCATGAGCTCCCCTTAGAAACTCTTCTTCAGACCTTTTTTCACTCCTCACATCCAACACACTGAAATAATTTTGCTTTACTCATATATAGTCTACAGACTTCTAGAATTCTATAATTTAGCATCCATATCAATAATAGAAGACACTTTACTGAATCAATTGAACTTATTTCAATAGACCTCTAAAAATTAGGTTTCTTAATATAGAAGCTAGCCTATAGGACTAAGGGGTATATTTATATAAAAAATAATTTGTAAGAGCACTTACAAAAAATTTTGAAAGATTTACTTATCCCCTACTGCCAGTGTTATAAATAGCACATGTTGGTGATTTTTCTTTCTCTGAAAGATATTCTGCAATCAACAATAACTCATTTCAATCTGGTTCCTACTATATTAGTGATAAGAAGGAAGTCCAATGGACTGTAGTAAAGAGATATTGGTAATTTAGTAGTACTTGTGCTGTGGCAACCTATTTTGAAGAGGAATGAAATTGTACTGCTAAAATATATACAGTCATATAAACTAATGTCAAAAGAAATTTTCATTTATAACTAAAATGTACCCATTAAGAACTCATTGTACATGTTTCTGTTAAGTTCTAAGATATAACCTCACTTTATTATATTGACTGATCCTCTTCTTTGAAAAAACATATCAATGCTCTCATTCTAAATCAAAACTATCAAATATTCCACTTTTTCCTGTTTCCTATATAAGCTTTAAACTAAGCATGTAGTAAAATTGTTCATTACTAAAATAACTATTGCTTCACATTTTATCTCCTTCATTAGTGGTTTATCAAAATGAGGTCTCCTGGGTTCTCTGATGACTGGAATCTTAGACTATTGATGCTAATGACATGATAATGTCAATACTTTTGTGTCTGGCAAACATTACTGAACAGATCCCCTGGGATCTGATCAAAAGCAACAGCTTAAATGGGATCTTTGTGGTTACAAACATAAGTGGCTTGGAGAAGTAATATTTGAAGACTCTCAAGTCTGACAAAGTGGCCCCGTCATAGGATATATGAAAATATACCATTCATGATCATGTTTCTCTTTCTACAGATGATAATTTCACTTAAGCACTGATAATAATTGTTTCAGTGCTTACTAAAGCACAACATGGATAGATAAAAATGTTCTTCATTAATTCTGCATACATGGGTAAACTGTTGTATATCATTACATGTAGTTTTGAAGATTATGTCTAGTTGGTTGAGCTCAAATGCTCGCTTAGGGTTTACTCCTGGATCTGTGCTCAAGGATCACTTCTATAGGGGCATGAGAACCATATAAGGTGCCAGGAATTATACCCAGGTTGATCATATGCGAGGTAAGCCTATTGCACTATCTCTCCAGGTGCTACATCTGTTTTAAACCAGTGATGCCTACCTTTTCCTTTTTTTCCCTACTCATTAAATCCTTAAAATTTCTTACTAAAGTACATGGAAGTATACTAGCTGAGCAATAGCAAGCACCTCTATGTTCTACTAGCAGCTCAATTCAAGTAGGATTTACTACTATCATAATGAATGGGATTACACCTTCCAGTAGAAAAAAATTCTAATATTTAATTCTAAAAGAAAGCAAATATAACAAGCCCTATAACAAGCAGATAATAGTAAGGGGTCCATACACTAACGTAAAAGATATAATTTCATGCAGCATCCCATTTCCAAACACAGTTCCACACAAAAATATGCATTTTGCTTAAATTTCAAAACTTTGGCGCTATCTATATAAAACTCTTTCTCTGAAATGTTCTTAAAATTAATACCACAAAAACAAGAAACCTCTATTACTGCTTAGGCCATTTAATATGAAGCCAGTCCATAGAAAAAACTAAAATGTTAAAAGATTGCCATTGTTCCAACACAGAATGATAATCTATCAAGGTCAATTTTCATATGCATGACTTGTTTGGAGCAGAAGATGGAGAGATTCCAGAAAATAGAAACCAATAAAAGAACTTTCTGAGTCTAGATAAGTATTGAAAACTTCTCCTCACTTTATGTAATGTGCCTATAATATGATTTATATTTTGTTTCAAATCATTTTAGAAGAGATATCCAAATGCCTTGAAGTTAATGCATATCAAAAGTGGCCTGTGCTTTTAAGAAATGACAATTGTAAATCACTATTCTGTAGTCAGTACTCGCTAGATGAGGAAAAAAAATTAAACCAATTTTTAAAGAGAGAGCAATTTCTTTTCATAAAACTGACATTAATTTTCCCAAGTATTAAGTGCTTTGAGGACCCAGTACATAAAAACCAAGAAAATAATATCAAAATGTTGTTTGAATTTCAAGATTCAGTCATTTCAAGTAATACCTTCCACCTACTCATTAAACCTCAATTAAAAAACCTGGAATAATATAGACTTGCAATAAGTTCTTTTTAAAGAGGCATTTCTTCCTTTAAGTGGGCTTTAATGGAATGTGAATATTTTTATTGGAATGTATAAAAACCGTAGATATGCCCTTTTATTTTAATTTACTGTCAAGCTAAGAAAACTGATGAGGAGACTGGAGCCATAGTACAGTGGGTAGGGTGTTTGCCTTGTGCGCAGCCGACCCAGATTTGGTTCCCAGCATCCCATATGGTCCTCTGAGCACCGCCAGGAGTAATTCCTGAGTGCAGATCCAGGAGTAACCCTGTGAATCGCCTGGTATGACCCAAAAAGCAAAAAGAAAAAAATAAAACTGATGAAATTACTCCAATAAATAGTTTAGAGCTGATTATTCAAAAAACTGGTTAAGCAGAAAAACTCAAATACACACTTCAATGCAGACACTGTGATCTGTATTACTATTGCCTTTTTCTTCTAAAATAATAATCCTTACTCCTTGTTTACTCCTTACTCCTTGTTGTCCACCCATCAACTAAATTGTTTTAAACACGAGTTTTCCTAAGGTACAATGAGAGTCACTGTCTTACTGTCAAGAGAAGCACAAATCCCCACTTCTTAGTGAGTCTTCTGACAAACTTAAGCCTCTTATGCTATTTTTTCAGCAGAATGTATTGCAGGAAGACAGTACTAAGAGAACAACTATTATTAACAATGCCATTCTTTCTCATATGCAAGTGCACAACTCTAAACTTACACACAAATAAAAATGACATATTCATCTCTACTATATCAAAATCTCTAAAAGTTACTGTAAAATCAGTATGACACTGTCACTTATCTTCAAGGAAAGGTGTGTTGAGAGCTGGAGATATGGTTCAGCGGTTGGAGCACAAGCTTTGAATACCGAGCCCAGGTTCTATCTCCTTCACCACACAGTTGCTAAAGCAAGGCATATGACCACCTGCCCCTTACCCACCCTCTAAAATAAGGCCCTCCCGTTGATCGTCGATTTGCTCGAGCGGGCCCAGTAACGTCTCCATTGGAGACTTTGTTGTTACTGTGTTTGGCATATCGAATACTCTCGGTAGCTTGCCGGGCTCTCCGAGAGGGGCGGAGGAATCGAACTCGGGTCGGCCATGTTGGCCGCTTGTAAGGCGAATGCCCTACCCGCTGTGCTATCGCTCCTGTGTGTTTAAGATCTCCTCCATCCATACCAGAGTCCAATGTTGCAAGGAGTACAAAGAGAAATTCAGTCCAGCAAGCAGTAAACACCTTATTGGGTGCTACTGTTTGGTCTCTTAGTCATAAAATTCCATGCTATGTATATTTCACATGCAAAAGTCCTATAGCTTCCTCCCAATAAATCAGACCTAGGACTCAATGCACAATATTATATGCCCATATGCTATACAGTCGCTGGTAAGAATCATAAAGGAAATTCTCTGTAGCTTTTGAAATGGTAAAGTATGTATGTTTAGGAGTCCTCAAACTTAGGTGTTAAACATTTCCACAGAAATTCATACTTTTGGAAAGCTTCAGATTTGTTTTTATTAATATCTTAGCATCACAGAGGAAGCTTGAATGCCACCAGAAGAATCTGTTTCTAAGGTAACACATAAGACACCCTTATGTAAATAGCTCAGAAAGCAGAGCTGCTCATATTTCATAAATATGTCTGCCCAGATCTATTGAAAGACTGTTGCTTTCCTCAACCAAATCAAGGTCCTCCCCATCTATAACAATCAGTTATCTGAATAACATGTTTGTTTGCTCAGTCAAATTCTTGAGGGAACAATACCCATCCTCAAAATTTCAATGGACAATACCCATTCTCAAAACAAATAGCGAAGGATACAAAATTTAAAAGGGACAGATCTACTTTCTCTTGGCATGAAAAATAAGGAAATTTAGAAATGAGTGATCTTTGTTAATAGTAACTGCCAACTCTGTGCGATTGTCAGATAGAGTTTTTATTCTATTCTTTCTACTTTCCTATATTATGAAATGTTCCATAATAAAATATTTTCTATCATTTTTCAACCTTCCTACCGTAATACAATGAAGGAAACAAGAATATAAATGTATATAGTAAGCAAGAACCTATAGTATTTAATTTTATGTGTTCAATTTGACCAGGCTATAATGCCAAAATGTTTGCTCCAGTGTCACTGTGAATATTTCTATAAAGGTATGTTTTGTGGGTGAGATTAATATTTTAAATGGTGTAGTATATATTAAACAGATTGCTTCCATAATGTGGGGGGGTCTTAATTCAAGACCATTAGAGAATGGAAACTAACCTCCCACAGCAGGAAAAAAGTCTCTTAGCAAACTATCTTTAGACTTTAACTATAAATTAGCTTTTCCCTGAGCTTCTGGACTATCAGCATATCCTGTTGATTTTATATTTTTCAGCCTGCATAATAATAACTAATTCCTTAATATAATCTACCTCAGACTTTCTCTCTTCCTTATCTTCTTTCCCCCCTTTCTGTTCCTCCCTCTCCATTAATCCCCCCAACACACAAACACACATATGATATGTAGTATAGGATAAGCTAGTCATGGTCATTAGAAGCTCTACTGGTAAGAATTCCCCAGAAAAATAGATCAATATATGCATATTCCCAGAAAGAGAAAACCAGTATCTGAAGCAAATTTTTCCACCCTGCTTAGTCTTTATTTATATTCTTAGTCTTTATTTTAGGTTCTTATAGAATTCTAAGTAATCTACTATTAGTACACTTGCTTCTTTATTTTTAGGGCATTGTTTGTTTCTGTTTTGTCATTTTGTTTTAGTCTGCCCTTACTCAAAAATGCTGTTTTCAAGAAAATAAGAAGTTTTTCTTATTTTTGTTTTTGTTGGTTTTTTGTTTTGAGGACTCCTCCTGTGGTGCACAGGGGCCACTGCAAATTCTGTATTTGAGCTGTTCCCAGTGTCAATGAAACCATGAAGTTATCAGAGATGACACATTACAAATGAAACTTACGTTCCAGCCCTTTTGAACCATTTTCCTATCTCTCTCTCCCTTTTTCTCTCTCTCTCCTCTCTCTTACTCTCTGTCATCCACTATTTCATTACCAACACTCAGAACACTAAACAACATAACAAAAATTTCCCCAATAAATAATACTGAAAGGATGAATACTTTTATTAAATCACATGAGATATAGTTACAAAGCTTTCATGTTTGAGTTTCAGTCATGCAATTATCGAACACCCATCCTGCCGCCAGTACACATTTTCCACCTCCAATGTCCCCAAGTATCCTCACTCTTCTCACCCTTCCTTCTGTCTCTATGGCAGAACAATTTCCCCCATACTCTCTCACTTTGGGGCATTATGGTTTGCAATACAGACACTGAGAGGCTATTACGTTTGGTTCTTTATCTACTTTGATGAATACTTTGAAAGCTATCTCTCAACTGAATTCTCTTTGAAATTCGTATCCACCAAAATGTTTTTGATTAGACATATTTTGATAGGCCCATTGGAGTATTCTCAATTATTAACTCTTTATCAAGTCATCAAAACAAGTCACTAAGCACCACAAAAAAACACACCAATGTATCTGATGTCCTGATGTTCAAATAAGCTATGGCAGCTCATCAATCTCAATTTTTCTTTTTATTTATGGGTTGAACTACATGAATTTTATAATATACAAAACAGTAATTTTATAACATTTGGCCTAATATTTTCATACATGGAGAAAGTGAAGAGATAGGTAAGAAGATATTTTTCAAGTTATATCATTAACATGTATGACTCCCACTCTAGCTACCATCTTTCCAACTGATTCTTGTTCACACAGTCTGGCTAGGTATAGGATAACATGAGAAAGGACAAAAATTTTCTGAAAGAAAAGTACAAAGAAGGCAAATTTCAGATGGAAGATTTCAAATTTCTAAATACTATCCAATTTGGCTGGAGAGATAGCACAGTGGTAGGGCGTCTGCCTTGCACACGGCTGACCGGGCAGACCCGAGTTCGATTCCTCTGCCCCCTCAGAGAGCCCAGGAAGCTACCAAGAGTTTCTCGCCCACACGTAAAGCCTGGCAAGCTACCCATGACATATTCGATATGCCAAACACAGTAACAAGTCTCTGGAGACATTACTGGACCCGCTCAAGCAAATCAATGAACAATGGGAGGACAGTGCTACAGTGCTACCCAAACCATAAATTCCAAAATAATTATTTTGTAACTTAGATGTTATAATTTGAAATGAAACACCACTGCCAGATGAATTTTCCATCCTCTACTTCCGCAGTGGCTTAGTGATACCCCTTTGCCTTAAATATATATCCTTGTCATAAGCTCTGGAAAGAGAACCTTAGAAGGTCTCTGCCAAAGATCTTGAGATGATAAGATCTTTCCAGATTATCATGGACATGGACACCCTGATTTTAAACTTTTGGTCTAAAGAGTTGTGTGGAAGATAAGTTTGTTCGCTCGAGCAAACTTACAACAGTTTTAAAAATCAAATTTATAATTATATGCTTAGGTTTCACAGGAAACCAAACCATCCATCAACCCCACTTTTGCCTGCTTTTCCTAACCCTAAAGAAGGCATGAAATGCTAGACTGAGCTGAGAAGATCAGATGAGTGAGCAGACCACATGGTTAATGTCTTACAATTTTGGCAGTATAGAATGTGAGTTCTAGATCTTAATAACTTGAAAATATTCATCTCTATAAGCTACAGTTTCATCATCTACAAAACTTAAATGGTCTTAGTACCTGCTTAATTGAATCATAGAATCAGAAACTTGTACTTGAACTGACTCTCACCTAAGTGCATAAACAAAATTTTAAAAATAATTTGCCACAGTTATAGTTGTCACAGAATTAGGGTATGTCAGAGGAACCTAGTGGACCAGTTAGTTGTGCAAGTAAAGAGCTATGGGTGCTCTTAGAGGGACCAGTTAGCTGAGCTTTTTGAACAATTGAGGAAACTTCCAGTTTGGGGATGATATTCAAATGGGCTATTACATACAAGCTGTGATTGCATGACCTCTGTGATCTTGTCTTTCTCTCTGATTAGCATTGGAAAATTAAATAAAAATAAGCCAACTAAAAGTAATTCACTGAATTTCACTTGGGATAATCAGTGTTTGGTTTTTCTCTTCCCACCCCTGCTACTATACATCAGGGAATAGAGGGAATGTTGTAAACTAATTACCATGATGTGTTGTTCCTCCTTCTGAGCTGAAGGAATGACCTCTGCCCTTTTATCATGTGGAGTATCCATACATGCAGTGTATGCCAGCCAGTACAATGTGATTTTTAAGACTGATACAAAATTAAAAGGCAGAGAGGCCTTGGTTTAAAAAAATCCTTCAGAGTTTTAAGATGCCAACCTCTGAAAACTAACTCCAATGTTAGGTCCCTTCTAAGTACAAGATCCTGTGAAACTGAGACGGGAGACTACTTTCCCATAACTTTTATTACAGTATTTGGTATAACTCTTTGGTCTTACTATTGTTGTCAATCTCTTGATTTTCCTAATCTATAAATTGAACTTTGCCATAATTCTATATGTATAGGAAATAAACATGATAGATACAGGGCTCAGTATTAGGCATAGTTTTAGGTATCACTGGGGATCTTGGAACATATATTTTGCCTAAAAAAAGGGAAGATTTCTTTGTCATATATATATTACAGGGGGGATTCAGAAAATAAGTTCAAAACTGCTTCTCTAATACAACAACACAAATGAATCATTTTATTCTTCAGAATTGCATATATTTTAGAATATAGTAGATTTCTGATATTCGATCATGTTTCGATCTGTTATAATAAAAATTTCATATGGCTCAACGAAAGAGTAGGATGGTCTAGTCCAATGATGTTTAAGCTTCCCATACCTATATGAGCCATACTGGTACATGGAATGACAGTTGAAAACAATGGGTCAAAGTTGCTTTTAATCATTTTTATTAGATCTATTCCGTTTATAAATTGGACCTAGAGAAAAAATTGCAAAGGCAACCCTAAGAATTAAACAGAATCACAAAATAGGAATTAGGAGAAGCCTTATCTACATTCAACAATTTGCAAATGAGGACGTACCATGCAGAGAGGTAAAAGGGGCTTCAGAAATATGAAGGTCAATTAGTAGCAAAATTAATCTCTGGCTGTCTGCCCTGTGCTCTCTCCACCACACCAAACCACTTTCCTTACTCCTTTACAACTGTAAAAATGTTATGAATCTCCCACTTCACTGAAAAATCAGTGCACTGGGGCTGATAATTAAAGCAAATATCAAAAGTTACAATCTTTTAAGAAACACATTTTTCAGACCTTTGATCAATGATAATCAAAGCTTTTAAAAGAAAAAATGTCAAAATGAAGGTGTTGCTTCTTAGACATAATTTGGAGATCCTTCTGATTAAATTATCTTCAAAAATTCATATGTCCCCACTCTGAGACTGAGACATGGATTTTTCTGTTTCTTGAGATAACAGCTTCTAGCTCATACTTTATTGTTATTGTTTCAGCATTATCATCAGACCTTATTTGCAAGTATAATTCATAATTGTCTATAAAATACTCAGATAACATGTCAAGCATGGCAAAAGGAAATATCCTAAATAGCTCTAACCTTAGTACCATTTATAATTTGCAAAGGAGAAAACATCATCAACTTTAATCTGCAATTTAAAAGATGAATACAAAGTGCTCCTGAGTGATGTCATTCTTATAAGTCATTACATCGTGACCAAGGCTAAAATTCTATCAGGACTTAGGTAGGTATAGTACCATGATAATATCTGTACACAATAAATTTATTTAATCTGCACTAACCCTATACTGTATATATTTATAATTCCAATATGAAGAATATGAAGATAAGAAAACTGAAGTTTAGAATGATTCCATAGTAACACTCTGCTTCTGAAGGGAGAAAAGATAACTATGAATGCTACATCTACATCACCCACAATGAAGCAGTAATCTATTCGCAAAACTCACCTATGTCCCAGCTAAAACAGCAATGGCTAAATCATGTATATGCCTCAGATTTAAAATAACAAACTCTATTTCAGAGAGCCATTCAATTTTCAGAAGATGAGTCATATATTCCAAATGGAGTTCAAAAATAAGGTGACAGAAACAGCAATAAGGACAGATCAATGGTCAGACCGGCAATTTATACCTATCCTGTTATCATCACTATGATTTTAAAATATATCCCTGCCCTCTTTAATATTCTTCTCTTCAGAAAATATAACCTAATTCCCCTTTCCTTGAAACCTAGGCTATACTTTTTATGGGGACGGGGGAACATTAGGCCATAGCAGATCCTAGAAGACTCATAGGTGCTGGGGATTGAGTCTGGGTCAGCTGCATGCAAAGCAAGTGCTTTACCTACCCACCGTACTCTCTCCAGCCTCTAGGAAAGATAGTATAGTTACTTAGTGAGTGACTAGAACATGGTGAACAGGATAATTCATGATATCTCAGACTTAAGAGAAAATTTAACCACGGCTTCCTTCTTGCTCTTCTCTCATTCAGGGACAGGCACCTGAAAGTCACCTGCCAAGTCATGAAGACATTCCAGTGGCCTTATGGAGGGGTTCTAAACCACAGAAACTGTCATCCTGGATCTGCTAGTGATGTGAAACCTTCAGAGTAATACAGAAATTATGACTACAGATTCAAAGAAAACTTTATAAATTCAACTAAATAAATTAATAATTATTAAATTCTATAATAGAAATGTATAATTTTAAATTTTCAGGTAATATTTTATGAAAAATGAAAGATAGAATTTATTCCTAAATTATGCTTTTTCTTCTAACAAAGTAAAAAAAATCTGAACCTTGGCTAGGACTATTGCAATATCAAGGCCAAATACTCTCCTTTGTTCAGTTTCACTTAGAGCATACCCAGGAAACAGGATGACAAGAGAACATTTTTTTCAATGCCTTGCTCTGCTCAAAAATATAGAGTAAATTTGTTCCTGCACTCATTATATCATGTGCCAAATGATCATAAAAGAAGAAGGTCAGAGTCAGAATAATTTTTAAAAAGGAATGGAGCAAAGTTTTCTGTAAGATAAGAGCTCTATCTTAAATGTTCTGTTTCTATGTGTTAAGAAGCATCACTCTGGAATAGAGTCCTATTTCAGAGTTCTACACTTCAGCCACCGAAAAGTGAATATTCCCTTTTATACAAGAAGATAAATTATTTTTATCTAGATTACTTCCCCCCTCCAAACTGATGGCAATTGGTAAAATATGGGATATGTTAAAAATATCTGTGTGCTTAAAGAGTAACAACCTCTCTTTAGAAAAGCTACTTAACAAACAAGGTGGGTCCCAAGAATTGAAAATCTTAAAAATAGTATACTGAAGTGAGGTTGTCAGCATTTTTCTAACATAATGAGACCAAAAAAAAAAAATGAACACTCTTGACAATCAAAAACCTTTTTTTTCCTCAAGCATTAGTCAAATGGAAACTCAATAGAGACTCCCTCAAAACTAAGAATACTTGAAGTGGTAAACAATCTTTTTCCATTTTCTCTTTGAACTTTAAAAAAATAAAAGAGTATTGCTTTCATAAAGCTCATGTATTTTTTGTAACATTCATTTACCATGTCCAACCACATCATCTGCTAAGCAGTTTATGTGTGATTTCTTATTAAGGCCCATCCTGGAAACAGTAGCATTCTTCCCCTAAGCCAAACCACAGCAAGTTACCAAGGTCAGGAGAAATTGAAGTGTAATGCTTACCCAGCCCTTCACAGATTTCATTCTTGTCTTTAGAGTGCTTTCTTTTCCCATGTTGCTCCAGGCATGGAAGACCCCCTATAGTCTCAAAACACAGCTTCTTGTTGATGAAGAGGAAGAGGACAGCCAGAAGAACAATAAATACCCCAACAGCAGACAAGAAGCCAATTGCTTCAGGAGGAACTGACAAGAAAATACAAAGAGAAAAAAATATCATCGCAATGTTACTCATCTTTTAGTTCAAAAAATTATCTCCATTATTTGTAATTTTTATATTTATTAATTCAAGCAGTAAATACTCTACAAAACGAACCTCTTGCAGATTTCCTTGGGTCTATTATACAGGAGAAGTGATAAGAGCTATTGCCCAGAACATCTTGCTAGATTGATAATCTAGATGAAATACCAATAGACCTAGATAGATGTGATTTCTTCTACTTGGCATACAATTTTTCTTAATCCTAGCATCTTCCTAATAATTCAGCTTCAAACACATTCTCTAAGAAAAAATATCCTTCACATGAATTGAGCTGAATGGTTGAACACGAGTTATAAAATCTTCTTTCTTATAGATACCTAAGTACTATTTACTACAGCTAAGGTCTGGGAACAATCTAAATACCAGATAACAGATGACTGTATAATTTGTATTCAATAGACACAATGAAATTCTCAGCTATGTGAAAATTTAAATCTTGGTTTTTGCTACAACATAGATTGAACTCGATGGTGTCATGTTAATTGAAATCAACTTAGAAAGAAAACGACAAATACTGAATGATCTTACTCACTGTTAGAGTATTTTTTTAAAAAAAAGGTTTTTGACAATACCCAGTGAAAGTAAACCCATGTACTTTGACAATAGAACTTAGGTTACCTTCAAAAATTTTACCTTGTAAAAAAAATAATAGAACCGAGGTTACCAAAGTGTACTTAGGAGTGGAAAAGAAGCATCTAATGGACTGTGATGATGGCTTATTGAAACTTGGGTGGTGAAAACAGCGTGGTAACACTGTATTCCAAAAGCATAAGATCCACACTCTTATAAATAATTTTATATTAACAAACTTAAAAACAAATCGCTTAAAAATAAAACTATCTAAAGCTTAAACATAATCACTGAATATAAATGTTTAGGCAAATCAATAAGCCATAGAAATAAGCCAAATACTACTGTACTAATTTCCAAACAATTTAATATTACTAACTGGACAATAAATAATACTTATATGGACATAATAATTACTTTTCTGGATACCATCTTATAAATCCAAATATGTTATATGATGAGGATGATTATCGGTGATAACAATAAAATTCCCAGTCCATATTATTCATGTAGTACTGTAGCACTATCCTCCCATTGTTTATCGTTTTTGCTCGAGTGGGCACCAGTAACATCTCACAACAAATATGAGACTTGTTACTGTTTTTGGAATAGTGAATAGTCATGGGTAGCTTGCCAGGCTTTGCCGTGCAGGCGAGATACTCTCGGTAGCTTGCCAGGCTCTCCGAGAGGGATGGAAGAATCAAAATCCGGTCGGCCGTGTGCAAGGCAAACACCCTACCTGCTGTGCTATTGCTACAGCCCATCATTCATGTAAAAACAGAAAATCAACTACTAATATTTTAGAACTTATAAAGATAATATTTTATTTTCTTTCTTCTCCTACTGATCAAAACTATCCTGAATTTTAAGTGGCTCAGTGAAGATTGATCCATCATGTATGTGTTTTTACATCCCAGTCACAACAAACTCTGGGGTCTTATTAGAATGGAGGCAGACAGTCTCCTTGTCCCCTACATCCTATTGGAAGCCCCAGCATTCACACCCATATACCAAAGTCACTGCCAAGCTTTTAGACCAGCTTCACAAGTTCAACAATTAATCTTGTAAGAGATGCCAGGCCAAGGTAAGAAAACTCAAGAGTACATGCTTCTTCAGGCTGAAAATCCTGGGACCCACTCAGGAGTCATGTGGGCCAAGAATCATCTCAGATCTACAGATTCTGTAGTTTCTGGAACACACAGCCACATACGGAGCTGTACTACACCTCCAAATTCCACAATATTGACAGCCCAGTAGGAGCAGCAGCAAATTAGATAGGTGAGTAGCATAGAAGCCAACTAAGCTCAATAAGCAAAAACAGTAACACAGAAGGCTCAATAAGAACCAAATGTCTCAGTAAATCATCACACAATTATTTTAATAACCCCATTATGAGATAACAATTTTCAGAAACTTTCTTAAACTGAACTACTTTTTTGATATGTCCACTTACCATTTTTTGGAAAAATAATAATAAGAAATAGGAAATAAATTATTTTGCACCATCCACAGGGGCAGTCATGGAGGGTTGGTTGGGATACTGGGGACAATGGTGGAAGGTAGGTCTCACTGGTGATGGGATTAGTGTTGAAATATCAAAGGCCCAAAACAACTAGTTGTAAACAGCTTTATAAACCGTGGTGTTTACTCAAAGTTTTTTTTTAAAAAGTAATATATACTCATAACCAGTCCCATTTTGGTTATGAGTATATATTACAGACACTGAAGCAAATTTAAGGAAAGGCTAATCTAAGGAAATGACCTGTAAGCCAGAACAAAATTTAGTTTCAAAAATGGAGAAATCATCTTATATAAAAAGACTGATAACAGAGTAGTTATCAGTGAGTTTTTTAAGGGAGTTCATTGCATAGGAGAAAGCTTATGAAAGAGGAACTGTGATGCTCAGGGAACCATAAGGAGTGCTGGGCATCATATCCAAGACAGTCTCTTGCAAAGTGAGCATTTTTCCCACTGTACTAGCATTCTGTCCCCAAATTTTAATTTGTTAACATGGCTGACAGGGTTTTTCATAACCTTTCTAGAAATCTCAGACTTTTTCCCCCATCACTCTCCAATATCAAAATTCTATTACCTGTATGTTCATCTATTTGTTTCTGGTTCTCCAAGACATAGATCACCTCCAGAACTTTGCCCAGACTGTTTCAATTCAGTTGAACAATTGCTAACCTTTCTTTCCACTCTGATACTGTACTTCCACGGAAAGTCTCTTATTCCTTTTGTTCTGTACATGCTTCTACTATTGCTCCCACCCACCAGGACTTTGCCAGCTCTTTCAAGAGATGTCAAGTGCTGAATTTTAAACTAAATTAGAATAGGAACTGTGTCTCTGTTACTCATTGTATTCTTTGCAGCTAGATTAGGCAAGGCACTCAATAAATATTTGCTGCCTAAAAAATTTATTGAACTCTACCGTGCTGATTAATATATCCACTAACAAAAAATTGCAGAAAGAAAAGATGTACTTCAAGTGGACCCATAACACTAATAATAATAAGCAGTATATAATTTCTGCAAGATCAAATTTTAGGGAAAAAAGGGTGTTTATCTATTACTCATAAGCATAAATATTTGTATCCTATAATAAATAAAGCTGAATTTTTATTTTTGAGTAAAAATCATTTTGCTCTTATAAATGACATGAGGCTTATTACCTAAGACCTGAAAAATACAATAAAATAAACATTTATTTTAAAATTTCTGTGTACTATTAAAATTTCATACACTTCCTTGCAATCATTTTGATTACATGACAAATACTCTCCTTTGTCTATATTGCTCTTTATTGCTTTAGCTACAAAATATTTTATTAAATAAAACTAATATTTTTTAAAATGTTATAAAATAATAAGTAGCTTGTGACTATAGCTATTTTGAAAATGTTGAAACATATAAAGTTCATGTTCAACTTCCCCATCCATCACTGTAGCACTGTCCTCCTGTTGTTCATTGATTTGCTCGAGCAGGCTCTAGTAACATCTCCATTGTGAGACTTCTTGTTACTGTTTTTGGAATATCGAATATGCCACGGGGAGCTTGCCAGGCTCTACCATGTGGAGGGGATACTCTCAGTAGCTTTCCGGACTCTCCGAGAGGGATGAAGAAATCGAACCTGGGTCAGCTGTGTGCAAAGTAAATGCCTACCCACTGTGCTATCACTCCAGCCCAACCATCATAGTTAAAATTTTAGATTTTCATGATATCTTTTTCATAACTATTTTACTATCATTAAAAGTTATTTAATATGCTGGCATTAATGTGTTTACTTAAAAAATGTTCACAGATTCTATATTGGAGTCAACATAAAGATATTATTAATGAATATATTATAAGATAATATGTCCAAAGATACAAGGAAAATTAGAAGGCTCTTATATTGTTCCAAGTAACCTATTTTTATTAGATATTTTTAAAAATCAAGTGATAATTCTTGTAGCAGTGAATTGAATGCAGATAAGTATAAAATTATTATACAGATGACAATATTTTTTCCTCAAAGTTATGTGTTCATTACCCCATTACCTTTAGTTTTTAATGCTTCATAATAAACATGATTTGACAGCCTACCTTTTGGTACTATATGGTTAACAAAAAAAATATTTTATAAGTGCTCCAAGCATTATGTTTCTTTTACCAGGATGTATAGTTTTTGTGGCTATCTTTTGTTGGTTTTTCCTAGGATCCATTCCTTTCACCAACATATCCATGGCCTTTCTTTAAGCTTAGGAAAGTTTACTTCAATTACATCTTTGATATTTTTTTTCTGTTCCACTATTCTTGTTTTTATCTTAAACTGGGTTCAAAGAGAGATACTTTCTCTCTTCGTCAGGATAATTTTTTTCTTTGATAATTTTTTTTCTGTTCCACTATTCTTATTTTTATCTTAAACTGGGTTTAAAGAGAGATACTTTCTCTCTTCGCCAGGATGGTGGAGAATATGAGCGTAAGTACAAATGTAGCCATAGCATAGAGAAAACTTAGTTTGTCAAGTTTGGTTAATTTTTGTGTTCAAATTTTTCCATATTTTATCTATTCAAATTTCATTTTTTCTATGTGTTTCTGGTATTAGTAGATATCTAAAGAGGTGAATGAGGGATTGTAAAACAAGTACTATGCTAAACTATACAAGCGTTTCTACATTTCCTACATGACTATGATAGAAATGGCTAGTATTGGCAGTAACTCAAAACTAAGGAGAACTGATTAGCCATGTGTTACTTGCACTCAACTTTATCATAACACAAGGATATGGGTGGTAGTATGAGGACACACTGGTGGTGGAAAAGTAACTATATTCACCAACATAATAAATGCCAATCAACAAACAGTGGGGGAATAAAGATTATACCAGAGGTGATAAAAGGATAGTGGTAAAGGGTCATAGGCACTTTGGGATGTTGGTCTGTAGCACTGTAGCACTGTCCTCCCGTTATTCATCAATTTGCTCGAGCGGGCCCAGTAATGTCTCCATTGTGAGACTTGTTGGTCACTGTATTTGGCATATTGAATACATCACAGGTAGCTTGCCAGGCTTTGCCGTGTGGGCGAGATACTCTCGGTAGCTTGCCGGGCTCTCCAAGAGGGATGGAAGAATCAAACCTGGCTTGGACAGGCTAGCCGCGTGCAGGGCAAACGCCCTACTGCTTGAACCCTATTGTAACCATGTTATCTAAATGTGGTTAATATATAATATAAATAGATAAATTGTTTAACTAGGGTTTCAAAGAACACTTTTCTGTTTAAAAGTAGTTTAAAATTCTAAGCAAATCCAGTAATTTCACTTCTAAGTATATATCCAAGAGAACTGAAAATAACATTTACATTAAAATATATGCATAAATGTTCATAACTATCATACTGTTCAAAGGTAAAAAAAACTGAAATATCTACCAACTAATGTGACTAAACAAAAAAATGGAATATTCACATAACAAATTCTATTTCACAATTTTTAAATTAAGTACTAATACCTCCATAATATGGATAAACCTTGAAAATATGCTTAAAGAAACCAGACCAGCATCCCTCCCACCCCCCCATCCCCCCCCGTCCCACCCTGCCTCTGTAGCAGGGCATTCCCCCTTGTTCTCTCTCTTTTCTTTTGGGTACTGTGTTTTGCAAGAGAGGCATTGAGTGGCAATCATGTTTGGTCTATAGACTACTTTCTTACAATCCCCAAACACCAAAACATAATACAAATAAGCACCACGGGTTATTGTAAAAAATAAAAAGGTGGGGGGAGCTTATACCTGCATGTAAAATTATAAACACAAATAAACTTACTAATTATATGCAAAAAAAAAGAAACCAGACCACATATTAAATTTTCCTTTTATGTAAAATGCCAAGATTAGGCAAATTCACATAGACAGTATATTAGCTGTTCTCAGAAACTGGAAAAAGGGAAAAATGAAAAGTGACTGTAAATAAGCATAGGTTTCTTTGAGGAGAAGAATGAGAAAATTATTCTGAAATTGGAGAATGATGATGAGTATAAGATGTTGTGACTATGTTAAAAGCAACTAAATTGTCCACTGACAAGGGTTTGTATTTTAATGAACATGAACTTTACATTGTCAAGGTTTTAAATAATTAATAATTTTATAAAAAGTAGGTGTGGCTGGAGCAATAACACAGCAGTTGGGCGTTTGCCTTGCATGCAGCCAACCTGGGTTCGATTCCTCCGCCCCTCTCGGAGAGCCCCGCAAGCTACCGAGAGTATCTCGCCTGCTCAGCAAAGCCTGGCAAGCTACCCATGACATATTCAATATGCCAAGCACAGTAAAAACAAGTCTCATGATGGAGACGTTGCTGGGCCTGCTCGAGCAAATTGATGAACAATGGGAGGACAGTGACAGTGATAAAAATTAGGAGAATAGACGCAAAGAACAATAATATTTTATAGTGGTTTGAAAATAATTTTCTTCATGCTTAAACATTCTGAAAATTTATGATTCAATATTTAAAATTAAATTTAAATATTAACATGTTATGATATGTATGGTCAGCTAATAATACCTTCAATGTGTAACAATGAATTCAACAAACCAACAGCTCCATCAGCATAAAACAAAATGGATTTAATGCTACACTTGAGTTTAAACAAAATTCAAGACTTTGGCAAGGAAACTTAAAGTCATTTTGGATTCCACATATACAAATGCAATAGTGAAGAATAAGTCTTACATATATCATCTGCTGTAGATGACAAGGGCACATATGTCAAGAAACTTAAGTGCCATATGCAGAGTAACTCATCTAATTATTCCAGTAATTACTAAATTGGAAATCAGATGGCTGTGAAGTGTGGTCATATAGTTCATGTAGAAAACTTCCTCAAAGTTAAATATATTTCTCACACGCCATTGGATCATCCCATCTGTTGATTTTCAAGCAGTGACTGAAGATGATAGAGCATACAATTACACGAATAGAGAAAGTTCTACATGTCGCAGACACTATATGTTTTTAAATTTAATTTCATGGTTGATACGGTGGTTCAAATTAGAAGTTAATCAATATCAACCATCTGATTCATTACAAGAATGGAAAATAAGGTGAGGAGGAAACTAAAATGTATGTAACAAAATTGTAAAGAGAGGTGAGGACTAGATTTAACTGACAATGATAAAAAAGAAAAACTAAAACTTAAAGTTTTATTTCATGGAAATAAAGTTTGGCAGAAATATGAAGAACAAAAAGAATATCATTGAAAATATAAAGAAAATTTGATATAAATATGTAACTCTTATTTCCTAGATACCCATATGTCTTTGAGTCTCCAAATTGAAAGTCCTATGATCAGTGATATGTCATCCATCAATTTCATCCACTAATTCAAATCAGAACATCTTTGAAATTGTTCCTATGATTGTTCTGAAGCATGATTATGCAGCAGAAATCTATAACCTAAATCCAAGCTTGTTCATCCTAGAATTTATGGCAGAGTGAAGACATACAGCAAAACTATATTATAAACTTAGAGTTGGAAGGTCTTAGTTGTTCCCACTACACGCATAAAAAGATAATGATGTCCCATGAGGCCTTTTTGGAACTGTAAGTGGATTCCCTATCCTTACTCCTGGGCTCTGGCCTTTACCATCTCTGAAGGTCTATATCCAAAATCTCAGATTCTTTGTTTGCTTATTTTATTTCCAGGTGAGGTTAACCTCTCGCATATTCCTCTTTGGCCTTTTAGGAATAGCTCTACTCACCACATTCCACATTATAAACACACTTATGCCTGTTGCTTGGTGAAGACTGGATGGGAAGGAAAAGAACTCTCAATCTAACCTTCAAGAGTTCCCATGGGGGTGAACTACAGATAAGCACTATCAGTGCTCAGCAGACACAATAAAGAACCTACTTAGAAGACCATCAAGCTCAGGGCCAAAGTGATATCAAAGCAGGAGGGCTTTGATTGCATGCAGCTACCCAGATTCAATCCATGACACCTCATATGGTCCCCTGACCCCCAGAAAAAAAATATCATTATCTTCTCAGACATTAATTTTGAAAATAGAAATTTAGTACAAGTAGAAACAGGAAAAAATCTCAAACACTTAGAAATTAAAATATATTTTAAAATACCATTAAAATAAAATTTAAATAGGCTATTTTAAAAAGAGGATTCATATTATGACACAGACCCTCAAATATATGATCACTTAATCTTCAATACAGAAGCAAGAAATGTGAAGAGGAGCAAGGAAAGATTTTTCAACGAGAAGTGCTGGGAAGAGTGGGTAGCTACAATCAAAAAAAGTCACTCAGACCTCTCTCTAATGTGAGGCAAAAACATCAGATCAAAATGGATTAAAGACCTCAATGTCAGGCCTGAATCCACAAGGTACATGGAGGAAAACATAGCAGAACCTTCTATGACATTGAAACTAAAGGCATCTTCAAAGATGAAATACCACTGACCAAGTAGAAATAAAGATAAACAAATGGGATTACATTAAACTAAGAAGTTTGTGCACCTCAAAAGAAATGGTGACCAAGATACAGAGACAGCCGATGGAATTGAAGAAATTATTTACCCAATACCCATCAGATAAGAGATTAATATCCAAGATATATAAGGCACTGATAGAACTTTACAAAAAAAAAAAACCAATCCCATCAAAAAATGGAGAAAAGAAATGAACAGAAACTTCCTCAAAGAATAAATAAAAATGGCCAAAAGGCACATGAAAAAATGTACTACATCACTAATCATCAGGGAGATGCAAATCAAAAAAGTAAGAAATCTTCTCATACCACAGAAACTTGCACATATCATAAACAACAAGAACAACCAGTGAGAATGAAGGAAGAAAGGGACTCTCCTTCATTGTTGGTGGTAATGAAGACTGGTCCATCCTTTTTGGAAAGCAATATGGGAATTTACACACACAAAAACCCTAGAAATTGAGCTTCCATATGACCCAGCAATATAATTTCTGGGAAGGTACCATGGGGGCCCAAAATCATACAGCATAAATGTTATCTTCATTCTTTGTTCATTGCAACACTATTCATAATATCCAGAATCTGAAAGCAACCTGAGTGCCTAAGAACAGACACTGATAAAGAATGGGTGGATGGTGTTTGGAACATTGTACACCATAAACAGCTTTGTAACTGTGTATTTCACAGTGATTATACAAATATACATATACATATACATATATAGAGAGAGAATATTCTTAATTTTGTTTAAAATGACCATTAAAAATAGAATCTCTGGGAACCAGAGTGATAGTACAGCAGGTAAGGCATTTATCTTGCATGTGGCCAACCCAGATTCAATCACCAGCACCATATTTAATTCTCCGAAACCTGGCAGGAGTTATCTCTGAGTACAGAGCCAATAAGCCCTGAGCACAGCAGGGTATGGCCCAGAAACCAAAAACTAGAACAAACAATGAAACAAACAAAAAACAAAAATCTCTGAAATAAAATTAAGTAGAGATACACAGGGCATATCACATAGCCAAAGACAACAGAACTGGAGAGTTGGTCTACAGAGCTGAGCTTTTCTGAGGAATGAGGCAAGAAGGTGGGGTCTTTGGGACACTGGTGGAAGAAGTGGGTACTGGAGTGGTAGGTGTGGTGCTAAAATGATGTATGCACAAAAATATAATTTTTTAAAATTTTTTATCAGTGAAACACCATGAGGTACAGTTGTAGACTTACAAATTTTGTGCTTGCGTTTCAGTTATATAATGATCGAGTACCCATCCCTCCACCAGTTCCCATTCTACACCACCACTGATCCCAGTATCCTTCCCCCCCCCCCCATATCATTTGTACTTCAATAAAAACAGGAGAAAAAACTACAAGAACACTCAAACCAGAATTTTACCATTAAAAATAAAGTTATGTGGCATGATAAAGGCTTTAGATAAACTCTGGTGGTAATTATATTACAAATGTAAGAAATCAACACAATCTACATAATTGACTTATACAGTTTATATATCAATTTTAGCTCAATAAAATCATTATTTTTTAAAAAAAAAGTTTCAATTATCTTGGTGTGTCTTCATCCTCATCTAGGAATTTATCTGCTTGTGAATCTGAGGAATATTCAAGAAAGAATGGTGAATTAAGTAAGGAGAGAGATGACTTAAATGTGAATACAGAATAGCTGTTGTCCAGTTTCACCAATTCCAGACTTTGGTCTCAGTGCAAAAAAAAAAATCTACAGTATCCTATATCAGCAGCACTAGCAAAATAAAAAGTTTCAAAGATTATTCTGGAGTCAGGAATAAGGCTCTAGTGGTGGAACATAAGACTTTCATATGTGAGGCCCTGGGTTTGATCCCCAACCCAGCATAATGCCCCTCCCCTGATCACTACTGAATGTAGCCCCATAAAAAATAAAAATAAAAAATAAAAGACAATGTTTGGTAGGAGCAACAGTACACTTGCCTTGCATGTACTATCTGATTCTGGAAGCCACACCCACAACCCGCCCCCAGCACCATCTTACAGCACACAGCGGCAAAGGGAAAAAAAAAAAAAACACGGCTGGAGGGCCCCACAGCTCCCGGAGAATTCTCCGGGCTCCATATAGAGCCGATATCACCTGGAGGTCCCAGATGGGGTAGGTGCTGTCTCCCCGCCTTCTCCAGATGAAATCCTGGTGACCATGAACTTCTATAAGCATGGCTCTAGCATGTGGGTACCAGGATTATTTTCCAAATTGCATGGCCATGTAAGTGTAAGCAGCCTGATATGCAAGTGATCAATGGAAAGTAAATGATCTAGCATTTGTCCCTGAAAATCGGGCTTGAATGGTGGTGGGAAAATCTGAGCAAAAGATAATTCCCAACTGAAATATATCTGGACTGTGCTATGCCACCTGGGAGGGGAAGGGTGTCTGTCCCTCCGCCTGCCCCCCTTTGCAGTGGCAACATGGTGACCTGCATCTTTTAGAGCCTAATGAACAGCCAGGTATGAGACTGCACTGACGAGGCACTTGGGGCTTCATGGGATGGGGGTGGAATCAGCCCTGCTTCCCGGCATGACAATGCTCCAGGGTTGCCACCCTCAAATGACTCCTCCAGCTTCTGACCAACCATGATCCCAGAGACACACATACCAATTTCAGAACCCAGGGGCTTCCGGCAGTAATCCCTCTAGGTTTATTACTAAAATATCATAAATCCAAATCCAAACGAAATAGTGTTGGAATATTGTATTCATGAAACCTTATCATTAACTATTGTGGCCACACAACATCATATGTTCTTCATAAACAAATTTTCTAATGATGTCTTTGTGGCAGGTCTGAATGTTGGGGGAAATTCCAAATAACAGTGTTGGGTCTTTTGTCATAATATTGAATGTGATCAATGTAGAGAGAGAGAGAGAGAGAGAGAGAGAGTAAAGTGAAAATCTGCCATACAGGTGGGGGGTGGAAGGGTATACTAGAGTTCTTGGTGGTGGAAAATGTGCACTGGTGAAGGGAAGGGTGTTTGATCATTGTATGACCGACCAAGACTTGAACTGAAAGTCTTTCACTGTGACTGTTCTCACAGTGATTCAATAAATAAATTTAGAAAGAAAGAAAGAAGGAAGGAAGGAAGAAAGGAAGGAAGGAAGGAAGGAAGGAAGGAAGGAAGGAAGGAAGGAAGGAAGGAAGGAAGGAAATAAGGAAAGGAGGAGGGAGGGAGGGAGGGAGGGAAGGGAAGGGAGAAGGAAAGAAAAACTAAAGAGAGAGGAAAGAAGAGAAAAAGAAAAAGAAATGACAATGCTAACTTGGTAGTATTTGAATATCTTGACAAAAAATATGGTGTGAATCAACAGCTTGATCTGCAGGTTATAAGAGAAAGAATTTCTGATGACCCCACAACTATTTGAAAGACATTTATAAAGAGAGAAGTTTTTACATTGAAAATAAAAAGAATGAGCATACTATCACCTTGGGGATAGCAAAAATACAGAAACTATGGTCTATGTTTTTACTTATTTTGCAACCATCAGAAAGAAGCTGAGAAATGGGAAGCTTTTAATAATTGAACACAAATGTGTCCATTTCCTAAATAGGTACTTTAGTGCACAACTTCAAAATATCTGTACTTTTAGAATCATGCATACTATTAACTATATTTTATAATCAATCATGAGATTAAATAAGTCACTTAAAAATTAGTACATAACAAATTCAACTTAGGACTTTAGTTTTTGTTTTATCTATAGTAATGCTCATAGAACTAACAAAAAGAGCAATGTCTTTGATATTTTGCAGCACAGGATTTGGCCAGTGTCCCAAATTTAGGACTAGTTTGGTATTGTAACCTAATTTATGATTAGTCAGTTCACGGTTAGTCACTTGTTTTTCTAAAATTATCTAAAATTATAAAATATTATACATTATATATTTAAAATACAGAAAATGGGGAGTTCCACATACATTTTCTTCCTAGTAATAGTGAATAGTGATATGTTAACTACATAGTCAAATTCTTTAGAGGGAAAAAATAAACCTTTCAAAAATAGGGGGTAAAGTGACTTAATGAAACCTAAGTGAGATTTTAACATGTTCCAAAATAAAACATAGCAACATATGGAGTCACTAGCAACCAATCATTTCTCAAAACACTTGACAACACAGCATTTGGGAGGTATACATAGGGTGCTATCTTTAATATAGTAATGTGTGTGTGTTGAAATGTGTCCATCTTCTGAGAATTAAGTAACCTACATACTTTATATGTTTAAAATATAAATTTTCCCTTGGCATGCTCTCTCTTCTCTCTCTCTCTCTCTCTCTCGTTCTCTCTCTCTCTCTCTCTCTCTCAAGCTTGCTCTCCTTCCCGTTAATACTCTGAAGAAGTAGTAACTAATGTTTTTTTTCTAATTCACCAATAAGTTCTTGAAAGGAATCGTTGATCTTCCTCACTTGTCTGAATTTTCTGAAATATTCATTTATACAGCATACTGTTCCAATACTTCTTCATTTTCTATTCTTCTTCCCATCTGGGAAAAAGAATAAAAAGAAGCAAAGTAATTAGATGATACTGTGCTGTTGATGGTGAATAAGCATCTTAGGACAACTGGATTTTTTATGGCATACTTATTTTACTAAATTTAATTGAGACATAAATAAACCTCATACAATTTATATATAATTTTCCATATGCAATTTTTGGAGCATGCAGGGCAGAGACACTTTGGTAGACGAAATGGTGTTGGAATATTGTATTAATGAAACCTTATCATTAACATTAATTGTTAATCATGGAGACTAAAATTTGGCCCTCCCGTTGATCGTCGATTTGCTCGAGCGGGCCCAGTAACGTCTCCATCGGAGACTTTGTTGTTACTGTGTCTGGCATATCGAATACTCTTGGTAGCTTGCCGGGCTCTCCAAGAGAGGCGGAGGAATCGAACTCGGGTCGGCCATGTTGGCCACATGTAAGGCGAACGCCCTACCCGCTGTGCTATCGCTCCAGCTCCCCTTCAAACTAAAATTTGAAGGGAAAAAAAAAGCAAGAACATCACTCAGGGACTAGAGAGAGAGTACGATGGGTAAGAGAGTTGTCTTTCACACAGCTGACCTGGATTTGCTCCCTGAATCTACCAGAAGTAATCCCAGACTGTACAGCCAGGAGTAAGCCTTGAGCTCTGCCAGGTATATTGCCTTTCCCCCAAAAAAATACATTCCCTATACCTTGAATATTATGAAATATAATTTTGTGATAAAATTAGAGACAGAGCAGTTAGGGATGCTTGTATTGAATACAGCCAAGTAGGGTCCAATTCCAGGCACCACATACAGTCTCCCAATAACAAACAGGAGCTATTTTCTTGAGTACAAACCTTGGGCTAAGCCTTGAGTGTTGACAGGTATTGCCCCAAAACACATACACAAACACACACATACACACACACACACACACACATATTAGCAACACGTGCCTGATAAGAGCATAAAAGCAGGTCATTTGAAACATAATAAAATATACATATGATTTTGGTGAAATAGTCGTTGAATCAATATGACAATATAGCTCTCAAGTAAAAAGACATAATTTCTATAATTGAGGGAAATTCAGAGACAATTCTACAACAAATGCAGAAACTATCATAGATGAAAGATGCTCAACTTTCTTCATGTCTCTAAAACAAAAGCATTTGCAGAGAATTTAAAGTGAAATATGATTTTGATTTGTTTATAACTTCTTTATTTTCAATGCATAAAATACTGCTCACACAGTGAGAATAAAATTTTAACAGAATTGCTTTTCACTGATTTAATACTCTCAAAATTTTTTCTTTCAGACTAAGATAGTCAAATATAATCTTTAAAGATTATAAAGACTTTAAATTCTAACTTTTAATCCCCCCAAAATAACATAGATTTAGTGCTTAGGGAATTTCCTAACATATAAATATAATGCAACTATTAGGATTAGACTCCTAATTTTTAGACAAATTCCTGGTACCTGGAAAATAAAAATACTTTCATGTGCTCAAAAAGCAATCTATATGCAGTGATACAAGCTTACCCTGTTAGTAAAAACTTTTTTTTTTATGTTTTCCTCGATGTATTTTTTTTTATTTTTTTCCCCTTTATTGTATTTTATTTTTTTTTAAGTTGTAGATTTACAATTTTTTGTGCTTTGGTTTCAATTATACAATGATCAGATACCCATCCCTCCACCAGTGCCCATTTTCCACCACCATGGATAATATCCCTCCCACCCCCATCCCCCCATCCCCCCTGTCTCTGTGGCAGGGCAATCCCCTGTGTTCTCTCTCTCCTTTTGGGTGTTGTGGTCTGCAAAAGAGGCATTGAGTGGCAAACATGTTCAGTCCATAGTCTACTTTCGACATGCATCTCCCCTCCTGGGAGGATCCTCCAAACATACTTTATTTGGTGCTCCCTTCTCTAACTGAACTGCCCTTTCCTCTAGGATACCTGGCTGGCCTCTAAGTTATGGAGTAATCCTCCTGGTGCTGATCTCAGCTATTCTTGGGTATTAATCTCATACTTTGTTACTTTATATCCCCCAGATGAATGCAATCTTTCTATGTCTATCCCTCTCTTTCTGACTCATTTCGCTTAGCATGATACTTTCCATATTGTACCACTTGTATGTAAATTTCATGACTTCATCTTTTCTAAGAGCTACATAGTACTCCATTGTGTAGATGTACCAAAGTTTCTTTAACCAGTCATCTGTTCTTGGGCACTCAGGTTTCTTCCAGTTTCTGGCTATTGTAAAGAGTGCTGCAATGAACAAACAAGTGCAGATGTCACTTCGACTATACATTTTTGCCTCTCTGGGATATATTCCCAGGAGTGGTATTGCTGGGTCAAATGGGAGCTCAATTTCTAATTTTTTGAGAATCGTCCATACTGTTTTCCAGATTGTATCAACAATCTTCTCAGACCATAATGCGCTGAAATTAGAAGTAAATCACACACAAAAACAGAAAACTAAATCAAACACCTGGAAATTAAACAGTGCACTATTGAACAACGAGTGGATTAGACAGGAAATCAAAGAGGAAATCAAAAGATTCCTAGAAACGAATGAAAATGAGAACACGAGTTACCAAAACTTATGGGACACAGCAAAGGCTGTGTTAAGAGGAAAGTTTATAGCTCTACAAGCATTCCTCAGGAAGGAGGAGCGAGCACACATAAGTAACCTAACCTCACAGCTTAAGAGCTTGGAGAAGGACCAAAAAAAGGAGCACAACCCGAACAGGAGAAAGGAAATAATAAAACTCAGAGCAGAGATTAACGAGATGGAAACCCAAAAAACAATCCGAAAGATCAATGAAACCAAGAGCTGGTTCTTTGAGAAAATTAACAAGATCGATAAGCCTCTAGCAAAACTCACAAAGAAAGGGAGAGAGAAAACCCTAATAAACCGAATCAGAAATGAAAAGGGGGTCATTACAACAGAAACCACAGAAATTCAGAGGATCCTCAGGGAGTACTTTGAGAAGCTTTATGCCACGGAACATCAAAACCTCGAGGAAATGGATAAATTCCTAGACTCCTACAGACTCCCAAGGCTGAACCAAGTAAAAACTTTTAAGGAACACTCAAAATTCACTGACATTTTAAAAATGGCCATCCCACCATTATCTTGAAGCATTGCACAGTTTCAAAATAATCTCCATCAAAATTCTGATGACACTCTACAAAATTTAATTGTTACTAAAAATTACTAAATAAAATTTGGTTCTATACAAAAAGTATAGAATCAAAACCTCTTCAAATACCAAAAAAAAAAAAACTTCTGAAGAAAAGGAAGATGAAAGGGATTATAATCTCTGACTTTAAATTATATTATAAAATTTAGTGCCACTAAAACTACGTGGCACTGTAGTGAAAAATATATTCTCAGACTAACCGAATATAAGGGCCCAGAGAGAAACATTCTGAGAAATGCACAGTTAATGTGACACAGATATCAGAGGAGTACATGAAGCAAGAGAAGCTCTCTAATAAAATGTGCTGGGAAACTGGATAGTCATGTGCAAAAATAAATAGATAAATAACAGGATCCATATCTCATCCCATGCACAAACTTTAATTCAAAGTAGATTAAAGACTTAGAGATAAGACCAGAATCTATAAAATACATTGAGGAAAACATAAGCAGAACTCAGCAATGTATGGACTGCACAGGCTGTTTTCAGTGATTTGACCCCATCAGCAAAGATAACAAAAATTAAAATAACAATTGGTACTATGTTAAGCTAAAAAGGTTTTCTTTTATTGCAAAAGAAACTTGGGCTAAATAACACTACTAAATAGAAGAAAATATTCACACACCATAGATCTGATAAAAGGATAATAACCAAGTTACGTTATAAAGCACTCGCAAAGCTCAACAACTAAGACAATAACCCCATTCAAAAATTTGAGAAAGAAGATGAACAAACACTTCCTTCAAGAAGACATATAAATATCCTGTAGGCATATTTAAAAAGGATTCATCATAGCTTACTAGTGGGGAAATGAAAATTAAAATAGTAATGAGGTAATAAGTGAGGATAGCACTGTAGCACTGTCCTCCCGTTGTTCATCGATTTGTTCGAGTGAGCCCAGTAACATCTCTATCGTGATAGCTTGCCAGGCTCTCCGAGAGGGGTGGAGGAATCGAACCCTGCTCAGCCGGGCCGGCTACACGCAAGGTAAATGCCCTACCGCTCTGCTATCGCTCCAGCCCATCAGTGAGGATACATATATTTAAAAGAAAAAACTGAAAACAACCATTATTGGTGGAGATAAAGTGAAAAGGAAACCCTGAATCACTGGTGTTGGAAATTTCATCTGGTTCGCCTCTATGTAAAACAGTTTGGAGAGTTCTCAAAAAACTAATATATTTTTCAATGACCAACAATTTCACTTCTTGGAATCTATCCCAAGAACACAAAAACATTAACCCAAAAAGATATATTCAGTCCTAAATTCATTGCAGTGCCTAATAGCCAGGATATGGAAACAAGCCAAATGTCTAATTGACAGATGATTTGAAAAAAAGAAATTATGGCATATCTACAAAGTGGAACATTATACAGCTATAAGAAAAACCAAAATCTTGCAATTTTCTGCATTTTGGAGAGTATTATGTTAAGAATAAGTCAGAGTCCAAAATATAAAGACAGTATATAGAAGAGGAAAGGATATTCACCCAATACCCATTCGATAAGGGGTTGATATCAAGGATATACAAAGCACTGGTTGAACTCCACAAGAAGAAAACATCCAACCCCATCAAAAAATGAGGTGAAAAAATGAACAGAAACTTTCTCAAAGAAAAAATCCGAATGGCTAAAAGGCACATGAGGAAATGCTCTACATCGATAACCATAAGGAAGATGCAGATCTAAACAACAATGAGATATCATCTCACACCACAGAGACTGGCCCACATCCAAAAGAACAAAAGCAACCGGTGTTGGTGTGGATGTGGCGAGAAAAGGACCCTCCTTCACTGCTGGTGGGAATGTCAACTGGTTCAGGTCTTTTGGAAAACAGTAATGGACGATCCTCAAGGTAAAGGTAAAGGTAAAGGCCCTCCCGTTGATCGTCGATTTGCTCGAGCGGGCCCAGTAACGTCTCCATTGGAGACTTTGTTGTTACTGTGTCTGGCATATCCAATACTCTCGGTAGCTTGCCGGGCTCCCCGAGAGGGGCGGAGGAATCGAACTCGGGTCGGCCATGTTGGCCGCTTGTAAGGCGAACGCCCTACCCGCTGTGCTATCGCTCGAGAGCCCGGCAAGCTACCGAGAGTATTCAATATGCCAGACACAGTAACAACAAAGTCTCCAATGGAGACGTTACTGGGCCCGCTCGAGGACGATCCTCAAAAAATTAGAAATTGATCCTCCATCTGACCCAGCAATACCACTCCGGGAATATATCCGGGAGAGGAAAAAACTACAGTCAAAATGACATCTGCAAAAATAAAATAAAGGGAAAAATTTTTTTAAAAAATGACATCTGCATTTCTATGTTCTTTGCTGCACTGTTCACAATAGCCAAAATTTGGAGAAAAAAAAAAACTCGAGTACCCGAGAACAGATGACTGGTTAAAGAAACTTTGGTACATCTACACAATGGAATACTATGCAGCTTTTAGAAAAGATGAAGTCATGAAATTTGCATACAAGTGGTTCTACATGGAAAGTATCATGCTAAGTGAAATGAGCCAGAGAGGACAGACATGGAAAGACTGCACTCATTTGGGGAATATAAAGTAACAGAATAGGAGAAGAACACCCAAGAATAGTTGAGATAAGTACCAGGAGGTCTTCTCTATGGCTTGGAAGCTGGCAGCACATGCTGGGGGAAAAGGCAGTTCAGATAGAGAAGGGAACACCAAGTAAAGGATGTGAGATGAGTGCTGAAAGTAGACTGTAGACTGAACATGATGGCCACTCAGTATGTCTATTGCAAACCACAACACCCTAAAGGAAAGAGAGAGCAAAAGGGAATGTCCTGCCACAAAGGTGGGGTGGGATGGAGGGGATAGGTTAGAGGGGTGGGAGGGCTGCTGGGATCATTGGTGTTGGAGAATGGACACTAGTGGAGGGATGGGTACTCGACCATTGTATAACTGAAACCCAAGCATGAAAGTTTGTTAAGTCTACAACTGTACCTCATGGTGTTTCACTAATTAAAAAAAAAAAAAAGAATAAGTCAGAGAGAGAAGAACAAATATCAGTTAATCTCACTCATCTGTGGTATATAGAGAAACAAAACAAGGGAAGAGATAATAGGAAAGGATGATAAACCCTGTGCCTTTGATTATAAAATTGAGATTACTGAACAGTGCAGAGAGAGAGGAAAATAAAGGGAGACGAGAAGTGACATAAGGACAGTGGTGGAGGGTCTGGGGCACTTTGGTGATGGTGAAAATGCAGTAACTTTGTACAATAAAATGATAAATGTTAACACTATTGTAACTATATAATTAAACTACAATAAAAATGTTTTTAACAAAAAGGAAGTTAATATCAAAAGGGAGCCAAAGAGATAGTATAGCACTTAAGTGTCTCTTGCCTTGCCTCTTGCTTATAGTTGACCCTGCTTTGATCCCCGGAGCCACATGTGGTCAGACTGTCAGGAGTGAACCCTGAGCACCAGTGGGTGTGCCATTCCAAAAGAAAAAAGAAAGGAAAAACTCCACTGAAGCTTCGGCTAAGAGCAAAATGCATAGCCTTAACAATAAAATTCATTATTCAATATTACCATTCCTTTCTGAAGTTCAAACCACATAACAACCATTTAAACAACAACAACTGAACGAAATCATCAGTGCATTCAAATAAAATTGGGAACTTTTGCCTACTCTAGTTCCTTAACTCTGGAGTTAATTTCTAAACAAAGCCCCCTTTTAAAAACACACACAGGATTCTAATCGATTCTAAGATTTCTCTACCAGAAGTATTTACTGGTTCTTTATAATTACAAAAAAAAAAAAGACCATAAATTGTCTGTTTTACTGTCTCTGCTAATTTCATTTCATTATATCCTTGGAGTAAGCTATTATTTTCCCCCTGGTTCCCATGGCATTCTTCATTATCAGCTGCTAATTGTCTAGCATTCACATAGGACTGTGAACCAAGTAGGCTGCTGCGTGGGTTGAAGTTCTAGGGGAAGCTGAACAGCAATAGGATTTTGCATTGTTATTATTGTGACACATTAGAAAGTTTCCACCCACTTACATGCCCACATTGCTCTGCTGCACAGCATCTGTACTCAGAGGGGCTGTGCACTGAAGCAAGGGAGGCCATCTGCACTAAGAATTCCACTTGGTGATTATCATAGCACAAGGGAAGATCACATGGGCCAAAGCACTGCAGTACAAAGAGCCGAAGGTCTAGTTCCATATGAAAGGCATCAATATTGATCTTAAAACACAATTATGACAGGTTCATCTACAAGGGTTCCTTTATTTCCCACCTGGAGCACAAGTACCTGATTCAGCCCAATTACACCCTCAAACTTCTCCTCATTTACCCTTCTGGAATTAAGGCCAATTTAGAGGTTTAAACCTTTTTTTAAAGATGCAAAGAGGTTGGAGACTTTTAAGTAGATTTAGAGATGTATTGCTCCTTGAGATTATTCCCAAAGGAGATGTAGATATCTGGAGCTAATTACATTTGACCTTATAAATTCAGGATGTGCCAAACAAAAGCTATTAGAAGAGCCAAAACAACAAGTAAGGTTTTACACATTTAGGTCAAGAGGGAGCTGTGAAAGTCTCTTAATTAGCAAAGCAAACAAGAGCTATAAAAGTGGGAATTTGAAGCTCAGAAGGTGGTACTTTATTGGAGTGCTTTGCAGGCACCATGTTTAAAAGTATTGTGAAACACAACACTGATTTCATAGCACCCTGTGGTCACTTTTACTAGAAAATTATGCCTTCAGAGTCTCCCCAGGGCATATGCTTGCAAGATACAGTTATCCTTTTCCTATCAGAGTCATAGGGAGCTAGATTTTTTTCATGAATTAACCACAATCCAAGCTATAAGACATGAATGATAGCAGACATTGACTTCAAACTGAGTCTCCCTTTTGCTTCCTAATGAGTCAAACACTGTCCAAGTATTTCTAGGATCCTGAAATTTAAGAAGTTGACGTTCAAAGTTTTGCTAGAGATGAGCATACTCAAGTGAATTCATTCATTCTAACTAAACCAACCAGAGGCTCAAAGGAGGAGAGCCAGAGTATATATAAGAAAAATACATGGTCCTGAGTAAAGAAATCAGGAACCAAAATTGAACTATTTCTAAACCCATAGTTACATGAGGCTCCAGGGGCAGTGCCGTATATTGAGTGACTATTGTATAGGTGCTTTTTCAGCAATTATTTATGTGATACATCAGGAAAACAATATTTATATTAAAATGCTTATTCCTCAAACAAAAACCAATGTTATTCTTCTCAGAAGTACAGTCAACTATATATATGAAGGTGGCTCCATTTAGTTAAAATTATGGGTCAAAGGTTTTCTTGTGAACAATGACAAAGAATAAGAAAAGTGGGTCCTTCTAGAGATCTGTTTCTTCCTCTCTACAGAGTCAATAACTCAGCTCTCTTCTTCAAAGGACTCTCTCCCTCAGATCTCAGAAAGGGTACTTAAAATCAGACCACTCGAGCCCCTGAATAGAGCTAATATTCATGTGGCATAAATATGAATATTTTTTATTTTAATTTTTTATCAAGGCACTGTTATTTACAAAATTACTCATAGTTGGTAAAGGTAAAGGTAAAGGTTGATTTGCTCGAGCGGGCCCAGTAACGTCTCCATTGGAGACTTTGTTGTTACTGTGTCTGGCATATCGAATACTCTCGGTAGCTTGCCGGGCTCTCCAAGAGGGGCGGAGGAATCAAACTCGGGTCGGCCATGTTGGCCGCTTGTAAGGCGAACGCCCTACCCGCTGTGCTATCGCTCCAGCTTTACTCATAGTTGAGTTTCAGGCAAACATGTTTCAAACCAACCCTATCACCAGTCTTAAATTCCCTCCACCAGTGTCTTCAGGTTGCCTCCTACCTTCCAGCCTGCCTCTTTGATAGGCACATTTTTAAAGTCTGGTTGTTTTCATTTGGACCTCATGCTTTCAGTTTCGTTGACCCTGTAGTTCACATACATAGATATATTTCACCTCTATACCATCAGTGTGCCCAAGACTCCTGCTTCTGCCTTGTTACATCCTGACTGCCACCACCCAATTCCCCTATTTCTTTCCTTCTCTATCTTAGTTGCATAGTCTAGGGTCCAAGGTAACCTAGGTACTCCACTTTGATAACTCACATTCCCTTTTCTTATTATCCTATATACCAGTTGAGATCATTCAATATTTAACCTTCTGATATACTGCACTATGATAATGAATACAACACCTTCATTATCCACCCACCAGTCGCTGGCCAACTAGGTTCATTCTGTATCATGGCTATTGTGCCAAATGCTACAATGAATAATGGTGTGCATATGTCCTTTTAAATTAACATTTTTTGTCCTGGGGAAAGATATCAAGAAGTGGAGTTGCTGGATCATATGGCCACACTATTCATACTTTTCTGAAAAAAATCCATACTATTTCCCACAGAGTTGAACCAAACAAGATTCCCACCAGTAGTGGATGAGGTTTCCTTGTTAACCACATCCCTGAAAATACAGGCTATCCCCAGTTTTTTTTCTTAAATGTGCTATTGTCACTGGTATGAGATGACAACTCATTGTAATTTTTCAATACAATTTATATTTAACAGAGACCTAAAGAGTGAAAACCACAAGTCTTTGCAAATATATAAAAACCTTAGGGTCACAATATTTTAAAACATCATAAAATCAAATTCAAACTTTTCAAAATGAATTAAACATTTTCAGACATTCTCTCCTCCTATTTTTCCTGCTTCCAACCCACATCTTAAGTCTAGGAAAGCACACACTAAAATATCAATTCAAAACTAAAAATATTCAGTACATATCTTGGATAAGATCACAGCCATCTAACTCCTGCAGGGATTCTTTCAGAATCCCCACTGTGAGTTTAAAAATCAGAAGAAGTATATCTCTCAGCTTAACTAATATCGCTCCGAACAAAACTTTTACTATTTAAATCCAGCAGAGTTCCATTTTGACAATACCACTGTTATCTCCACTGAAAAGAGGAAATACTGAATAGAGTCTAGTCTCATATGCATGGAAAATCAACCTAAGATCATTCTGTCAATAATTCTATTGGTTTCTTAGCACTCAGTCACAACCTGATTTTATTACTAATTCCAAGTTTAAAAAGTATTTTCAAGACTTAAAAAAAATTGTGGGGCTGGAGTGATAGCAGGTAGGGTGTTTACCTTGCACGCGGCCGACCCGAGTTCAATTCCCAGCATTCCATATGGTCCCTTGGGCACCACCAGGAGTAATTCCTGAGCGCATGAGCCAGGAGTGACCCTTGTGCATCATCGTGTGTGACCCCCCAAAAAAAATTTGTGTATTAAGTCAGGACCAGCTACCACCATGCTGAGGCCACTCTCCGCACACCTGAAGGTGCCGGCAGAGGAACAAAGGCAAGCGGGTCCCGGGGCTGAGATCTCCAAGCCTACTCGGATCGGGGCTGAGCATCCTCCACCCAGATCCTCCAAATTCCAGTAGGCGGGGGTCACACCCACCAACTGGCCCCCTGGCGCCGTGTAATCCCATCAACAGCCAATATTCAGAGATTTTAAAGCCCAGCTCCCAGAAGAAAACAGTGCAGTCTCCTGCCCCCGTGCCTGGCTGTCCTCGCCGGGACCCCTTGGAGGGGAGCAGGTTGAGCTTTCCTCCCCGCCCTGACCAGGGCTCCGGCAGCTGAAGACCTCCAGGACCAGCCACCACCATGCTGAGACCACTCTCCGCACACCTGAAGGTGCCAGCAGAGGAACAAAGGTATGCGGCCGCACGACATCTTTTTTTTTTTTCGCACGACATCTTATTATCTCATTTCTACTTTGGACAAACTGGCAGGCTACCGAATGTAACCTGCCCATAAGGCAGAGTCTGGGAAACTCCCCATGGCGTACCCAATATGCCAAATACCAGTAACAATGATGGGTCTCATTCTCCTAAAGAGCCTTGAATATAGCACTTTCTTAAAAATCTCAGGGCTAGGATGAAGGAGACATTACTGGGGCCTGTTCGAGACAATCGACGAATAACAGGATGTTCATGATTCATGAAGTCAAATAAAACTTTAAAAGGGGAATATAATGACCAACTCTAAAATAATAATAAAATAAAGGTCCTCCCGTTATTCATCGATTTGCTCGAATGGGCCCAGTAACGTCTCCATTGGAGATTTTTGTTGTTACTGTGTTTGGCATATCGAATACCTCACGGGTGGCTTGCCAGGCTCTGCCGTGCGGGCGAGATAATCTCAGTAGCTTGCCGGGCTCTCCGAGAGGGGCGGAGGAATCGAACTCGGGTCGGCCATGTTGGCTGCGTGCAAGGCAAACGCCCTACCACTGTGCTATCGCTCCAGCCCTATCTAAAGTAAGAAAAATTTTAAGACATTAAGTGGTAACAGAAAGCACTACAACAATTTGATTTAGAAGAATCCCATTATCTCATTCGCATACAATGCCTTATTTATTCATGAATCATGATCATCCTGTTGTTCGCTGATTGCCTCGAGCAGGCCCCAGTAACATCTCCTTCATCTTAGCCCTGAGATTTTTTTTTGAAGTACCATATCAAAGCTCATTCAGGGTTAGGAGAATGAGACCCATCATTGTTACTGGTATTTGGCATATTGGTTACGCCACGGGGAGTTTGCCAGACTCTGCCGTGTGGGCAGGTTACATTCAGTAGCCTGCCAGTTTGTACAAAGTAAGAATGAGATAATAAGATGTTGCGCGGCCACAAATGCAGCTGCACGCTTTCGGGAGCTGGGTTTTATAGTCTCTAGGTCTTGGCCGTTGATGGTTGTGACCCCTGCCTTATTTATTAATAATACTAAAATTATAAATAAGGCCAATATCTGAAAACTGCCACTTATATAATATCCCTTGTCAAATTACAGAAAAGTTGAATATTCTTCCAATTTTTAACATCTTTAAATATTGGTAAACAAATTAGTTTGTTGATGATTAGTTTGTATATTGCCAAAGATGTTTAGCCTGGCAAAAACAACCTCTTCTGCCCTTTTATGAATATTATCTGGCATATTATTTTCTGAAATAAATGTGGATAGGTCTTTAAATTCTAACTTCAAGATGCTTCATTTTTCATAAACTATATAAATAAGGAGCTATCCTACACTTTACTGGGCAAAAACATGAAAACTAGGCAGTGGGGAAGGAATTGAGACAGTCTATTCATTAAGAGATAAAGAAACTGGGACGTGAGTATGAAGTGAGGCATAGAACTCAGAAGGAAAATGAAGAGGAAATGGAAAAATCTCAGGATGTGAACTGAAGGAGGGCATGGTACCAAAGACATAACAAACAGGAGACTGTCTCAGGAAGGACAAAAACATACTGAAGAATGAAAGAAAAATCAATAATTTCTCAAAAAGTCACTAAAGATTACAAAAAGAATTAAGAGGAGGGTTAAGAATATTTTAGGAGTGAAAACCTTGGTGTTGACTTGGATTTCTACTGATTTGTATATAAATCGGTGCCTTGACAGTAGCACTCTATGCATGTCATGAAAGTGGAATGTCCCACTAGGAGATTAGTAGAGGCCAGTTTAGTGACTTTAATGTCCTCAGCAATGGCCCAAAGCTGGCCATAGATTGGCACTTGTGTAATACGACCACAATTGCACAGAAACAGAAGATTACAGCTTCAACAGCAACAGATTTAAATTTGTCCATAAATCCAAGATAGTGAGAAGATGCTATCTCTTCTCAATATAATTTCAAATGTTTCCCTGGGAAATAGCTGGTCCCTGGTTCCAAACTACAGTTTTTCTATGCCCCTGCTGAGGCCTGGGAAGCCCCTCTTTACAAAGGAAACTTCAAGAGCACATGGTAACCCTGTGTGGGAACTAGTCTCCAAGCACTGTTCTAAGCGAAAGACAAAAAAGCTTAAGCTGAGATATTTATGGCATTTTCAGTTTAATTGCTGTGAGGTGGGAAAAACTGACAGGTATTATCAACTATCATTGGTAATAGATGAGATATGTGGACAGTGCCCTAAGTAGGAGTCCAGGAAAGCTTGCCTACATCCACATGGAATACAAAAGGGAAAACTGAGAAAGAGAGGAATCAAGCAAGAGCTCCATAGAAGCTACTCCCCAAAAGAGGCAAGCTTCATAATATCTTTTACACTTACATGGCATTTACTATGTGCCAGGCACTGTACACTCATTTAAATCTCACACCATCCCTCTGAGGTTGGATCTATTATTACCATCCCTTAGCAGATGAGGGGAAAAAATAAGGTTTAGAGAGTTACTTATCTAAAGTTGCAGAGTAGTAACTGTCAGAGTTGAGCTTTGATCTGGGCAATCTGGCTAGAGTCCCCAGTTTAAAGCACTCTGCTCTCTTGCCTCATCTCAGGATATTCTCCCGGTCTGTACTGAGGTACTCTGATTTACAATATTATTGATGGCTGGAGCGATAGCACATGACTGGACTGATACCATAGCGGGTAGGGTGTTTGCTTTGCACATAGCCGATCCTGGTTTGATTCCTCTCTCCCTCTCGGAGAGCCTGGCAAGCTACTAACAGTATCCCACCCACACGGCAAAGCCTGGCAAGCTCCCCATGGCATATTAGATATGCCAAAAACCAGTAACAAGTCTCATAATGGAGACATTACTGGGGCCCACTTGAGCAAATTGATGAACCATGGGAGGACAGTGCTACAGTGTTATTAATGATAGGTCTGTGCATACATTTTTCCAATATCACACCCATTACCAGAGTTTTTGCTTCCTTCCACCAATGTCTCAAAGGTCCTTCCAATTGAACCCCCATCCAGCCTCAGTTCTGTGGATCAACTTTCCAGTTCTACTGCCTTTGGCCATTTGTTATTCCATTGTAGAATTTCTGAAGTTAGAATGCAACAGACACTCTGAGAATGGGGTTGGATGACTGTTAGAAAACATGAGGTCTCACCCTAAACTAGGAGAAAGAAATAGTAAAGTTGAGATAATGTTCCCTCAGAGGTAGAGTTTAAGCAGGTCAAAAATATGTACAAAGTCTGTAAGAAAAATGATCATGAAGATGATAAAACGATGACATACATCTGTTTATTCCATGTACTCCGCTCATCTTTAGAGATTCCTTCCCATCATTTATAAAAATCATGCACATAAATAGATGAATGCAATAAATATGGTAGGAAAAAGCATTGCCAAAAAAGTTGGGAAAAAAAAGAGAGAAAGACTGCTAATCCTAAAATTGGGAGTTAAAAAGCCCCCAGATGACATCAGCCTACATTCTCCTATAAAAGAATGACAGAAAGCTGGCATAGGATACTTTCAGTTTGGGAATGGCATGATTTACCACACGGATAGAGAGCAAGATCTAGACAAGGAATCAGGGCACATGCCTGACCTCTATGCTTCTTCTGCTCCTCATATTCTTCCTCAGCTGCAGCATGCCCCCACCCCCAGATTTATACATAAAGTGGAGAGAGAGAGGCAGCTCAGAGAGATAATCGAAGTTAGAGAAGGTTATTCCTTAAGCTCCTTGAAGTTAGAACAAATGTATGTTTCCCCTATTATCTGTACAACCAGGGATTCTTCAAGTTTAAGACACTTGAATGGACTCATGGATTAATGAATTCTGTGCTTAACCACAGACATGTGACTCTCTGTGACTTTCCACTGTCACAAAGAAAAAAATTCATTCTTCACATTTCTCCAATTTTCTGATCCAATAAACCCAAAAGCTTAAAAATTTACCTGTCAAGGTGACAGGTAGAGGCATGGGAGAGAACCTCAGGACAGCAGTGAAGAGAAATTAACACTATGGTAGGATTGGTGTTGTAACACTGCATGCCTAAAATTCAACTTCAAGTAAATTTTATATTATGTTGCTAATAATAACTAATAAAATAATAAATCATTTTTAATTTGGGGGAAAGTGCACACTTAACAGTGCTCAAGGGTTATTACTGGCTCTGCACTCAGGATTTACTAGTAGCAGTGCATGGGATTGGATTATATGGGATGCCAGGGATTGAACCCGACAGCCACATGAAAGACAAATGCCCTACCCACTATAACCCACTATACTATCATTCTGGCCCTTAATTAAAATTTTAAAAGTCATCTCACACCTGTAAAGTTTAGCACCTAATATGGGCTTCTACTTCTGCTACTAAAACAACAATCTGGTCTTATTTGTAAATGTCCATACAGTTCTACAAAAAATAAAGAGCTTGCTGCTCATCTAAAGTAACTATGCACCAATACTTAGCTTGACTGGTCCTGAGATTGCCAAAATCTGTCAGTAAATGCTTCAGAGACTTTAACTAAAAGAGCAGAGAGGTGAGGCATAGATAAGATTGATAGCTGTTAAAGTAAATCTACAAGCTAAGTAAAGCTTTAAGTTCTTATGTTGATTACTGTCAAGGGACTTCTCTTCCCTGGCAATCATGAAAGTGAGGAAATTAGCCTCTAAAGCCAAGGATGACACAAAGGGTCACCTTTACTTTTCTAAAACACTTAAAATAATTTAATTCTATTATATGTAAAGGGGCCCACAAAGACAGAGCCTGGCAAGCTCCCCATGACATATTGGATATGCCAAATACAGTAATGACATCAGATCTCATTCCCCTGACCCTGAAAGAGCCTCTAATCATTGGGAAAAGACAAGAAAGAAGAGGCTGCTAAAATCTCGGGGCTGGGAGGAATAAAGACATTACTGGCGCTTGCTCGAGTTAATTCGAAGATCAATGGGATGACAGTGATACAGTGATATGTAAAGGGGGGAAAAGCACTCTACACTGCCAGGTATGATTGCTATTAACTATGTTTGCTCCAGTAATTAAGAACCATCAAAATTATGATGACAAAGACAAACATTTTTGAGGAAAATAGTTTAAAGTCATATAAATTTTGAAATTCTTACTCATGGATTCACAGAGACATCACCGCCCACAGGGAAGTCCCTGCCCAATCACCACTAAGGTGGGTGATAAGAGTGTTGCTGGCACAAGCCCCAGTCATTTCTCCAGCTTTGCTGTCTGCTAGATAAGTCCACACTTAGGCTGGACAGCTGCTGAGGAGAGTTTTCTTTTTTTTTTTTTGGGTGCCTCTAAATTTGCCAAAGAGAACAAATTGTTCAGATTTAACAAAACAAGGATGTGCAGGTACACCTCATGCTATGAGGGAAAAATGCTACTATTTTTAGAAAACTTGCAAACAGACTGAATTTGTACAAGAGAAGGAACATGCAAGCCTAGCAGTCCAATGAGGAAGAATGACCAGGATGGTGCCAGGACATGACCTCTCTCTACAGAGCTCAACTGGCATCTCTGGTCACACTCCTCTGCCTTCAGAACAGCTGAAACCACAGCAGGAAAAGCAGCCATAACAGAGGGAAAAGAAAGAGATAGGGCAGAAAGCAGAAGGGAAGGTCAAGGGAGAAAAAGGAAATAAAGGAAAAGGAAGGAGATAGGAAAGGTGAAGCAATGTAAATATTTTCTCAAATGCAAAGTTTCCAGAGAACATCCGGAGCAATATGCAGTCTCCTTTCTTACTGACCTCTAGGTAAATGTCTCTTCCTTCTCTCATATCATCACTGGGTGACCACTAAACAAAATATCCACCTTAGAGGGATGGAACTCTGGTACGTTCAGTTGCCCATACAGTGCTCTATCATACCCTCTCCCAACAGACAAATTTAAGAATGTTCAACTCCAAACTTTTTAAATTATACTACACCATCGTTACCAGCATTCTTTGTTGCAAAATCATGGCATAAATGAGTCTTCATGTATTACTATGGAAACCCTGCAACTTCCTCTAGAAACCATTAAAAAAAAAAAAGGCTGTGCATAACCTCAATCTGACTTTCGATCACGATTTTCTCCAAGGAAGAAAACTGAAAATTAGATGGATTCATTCCGAGTTCCTTTTTCCAATCAAACAGATGGGATTTAGATAAGCTCTTAAAGCAAATTGTGATTCATATAATAATATGTAAACTTCTCTCAAATCTCAGAAGCTTTTCTTCTAAAGAATATACTGATAATTAAAACATTCTTGTACAAACCAAATTCTTTTAAAGTGATAGAGTTAAATAAAGGCTCTCTCAGTTACAATATTTCTAAACTCTGGCCAAAGGGTCACTATGCATGTGTCTTTTACCTAATTTATCAAAATACTGATTGTGAAAGATATACAGCTAAGAATTGTATTAAATATTTCCTATTCCCTTTTATCCCCATCCCAACGAGACCCCGAATCGACGCCCATGAATGGCCTGTCTGATTCCTGATCAAGCCATTTAATGGCCTTGATCCCAGAGACTCAGAAACAAATCTCAAAACTCAGCGGCTTTTGACAGAAATGCATCTAGTTCCTGCAGTAGGTTACCGGCACTGGGCCAACCCAGGTGGGAATAGGTTTCATGTCTGTTCCCCCTAGCAGCCTGGTGGCCACCATCCTCCAGAGGCCACTGGACAATCAGGTTTGGTCCCACAGTGATGAGACACATGGGGCCTCATGGGGTGGGGGTGGAGCCAGGCCTTTCCTCCACGCCCCAATGAGACCCCAAGTCACCACCCATGAGCATCCTCTCTGGCTCCTGATCAAGCTGCTAAATGGCCATGATCTCAGAGACTCAGAAACAAATCTCGAAACCCTGTGGCTTTTGGCAGAAATGCGTCCAGACCCACAATAGGTTACTGTCACTACAACTGTTACTGTCATTACAACCCTGCTAGATTGGTTTCATTATCCTCACTGACACAGATAAGGATTTTATTTATTTATTTATGTATTTCGCTTTTTGTGACCCAACAATGCACAGGAGGTACTTCTGGCTCTTGCACTCAGGAATTACTCCTGGCGGTACTCAGGGGACCATATGGGATGCTGAGAATCAAACCTGGGTTGGCTGCATGCAAGGCTAATACCCTACCCACTGTGCTATTTCTCCAGCCCCAGGACATGGAAATGTAGAGACAGAGAGACCTGCTTGTTAGTCACAAACCTCTGGTCAGCTGAAGAAACAGAAGTAGGCCAGCAATGATAGTTGAGGTTTTCCTGTTATACACAGCAGAACTCCACTCTGACTAAAATGTGAAACGTGCTCTTCCAGCTAGCCAGTCAAAATGTAGTCCAAACTAAGGAAGACCTGAAAATTTAGGGACCATGTGAGCCACGGCCATAGCCACAATGGCAAGCACAGAAAGTACCAGGAGGACTGAGTGATTCTGGTGGCATGTATTACCACAGGATCAACTTTGACAAATAGCATCCAGGTTACTTTGGGGAAGTGGCTAGAGCGATAGCACAGCGGTAGGGTGTTTGCCTTGCACGCAGCCAACATGGCCGACCCGAGTTCGATTCCTCCGCCCCTCTCGGAGAGCCCGGCAAGCTACCGAGAGTATCTCGCCCGCACGGCAGAGCCTGGCAAGCTCCCCGTGACATATTCGATATGCCAAACACAGTAACAACAAAGTCTCCAATGGAGACGTTACTGGGCCCGCTCGAGCAAATCGATGATCAATGGGAGGGCCTTTACTTTACTTTACACTTAAAGAGAGATTAAAGATTCTGCCAGGTGTCAATCTTAACAAACTGTAAACCTTGCTCAGTGAGCAAACAGAATTAATGCTGCCAAAATGCCAAAACAAAACTGGAGCAGCCCCTATCATAGATGGTTATAGTAGAGCTACTACAGAGTTCTGGAGAAAGGAAAACTCCTGAAGCAACTTGTCATCATGAAAGCCAAATTCATCACTAGAAGAGCTGAGGAGATGATTAAGAGAGCAGAAGCAGTCTGTGTCCTGGTAGCCTGAAGCCACCTAAAAGAAGGATTATCAAGTGATATGACTGCTTTTCTCTTAAGTAAATAAAGTAAAATAAAACGAGAAACCAGCATACGATGAGAAGATATGTAGAGAACACAGAAGAAAGAAAAATGTTCAAGACAGGGAAACAGTGAGAATGGGGAGCATCTGGATGGGATGTATGAGTGATAGCTACTATCAGCATGAATCAGCTTCAGTTATTGCAGGGCCCTAGTCCCTGCTGAAGGGACATGCTGGACTGGAGGGGCAGAACTGCTTGATTAATAGACACTACCCAAACTTCCAAGAAGAACTAGGAATTATAAAACACATATTGGATGTTATTCTCCTATTTTGTTGTTTTATGTTCCCCAGATGATGCAATCTTTCTATGTCTAGCCCTTTCTTTCTGAGTCATTTCGCTTAACATGTTACTTTCCATGTAGTACCACTTGTATGTAAATTTCCGAGTTCGATTCCTCCACCCCTCTCGGAGAGCCCGGCAAGCTACCGAGAGTATCTCGCCCACACGGCAGAGCCTGGCAAGCTCCCCGTGACGTATTCGATATGCCAAACACAGTAACAACAAAGTCTCCAATGGAGACGTTACTGGGCCCACTCGAGCAAATCGACGAACAATGGGAGGGCCTTTACCTTTACCTTTACCATCTTTTCTAACAAGGCAGGGTGGAATGGGGGGGAAGAGGGATGGGAGGGATACTGGGCTCCATGGTGGTGGGAAATGGGCACTGGTGGAAGGATGGGAATTTGATCATTGTATAATTGAAACCCAAGCACAAAAAAAAGTCTACAACTGTATCTCATGGTGTCTCACTAATTTAAAAAAACACATATTGGAAAAGCAAACCTATTCTTTCACAAAATAGTATTGATTTTATTGGTATAAAGTTGCAATAACTTACCAGACAGAGAAATGTTAAACTCTTGAAGCCACTTTAAAAGTCCATGCTATTTCCTCTATAAGTTTCAACAACTAAACTAAATACAGCTGTCAATTTCAAATCATTGTGTCACAACTAAGAATTCAGCTACAACTACAAATCCGTCACTCACCTAAGGAAACCAAACATGTAGGCAAGGTTGTAGGTTATAAGTGACAGAGCCAGGACAACTAAGCTCTCCTCCATCCCATATCAGTCTCTCTCCTGCACCATGCTATGTTTCATATAATAGTCTCAATAAAATCTCAGTGTAATAAAATAATATGGCCATCAACTTGGCTTTAGATATGATGGAACTTAGTTAATCCTGCAACACATGTTACACAGCATACCCATTTCTCTTACTAAAGTTTACTTCATATGACCAGGCCTAATTCTGGACCTTATATGACAACTTTGAGGATTAAATGTACATAGAACCTTTTATTTAACTGAATCATCATGAGATATACAGTTACAAAGCTGTTCATGACTGGGTTTCAGTCATACAATATCCCAACACCCATACCTCTACCAGTGTACATTTCCCACCATCAATGTCCCCAGTTTCCCTCCTTATAAGTTCCAGTCATAACAAGTTTTTCTCAGACTGACTGACCAGTTTTAAGGAATAAAGAAAATTAAGATGACTAACATGTAGTAGGAAATTGTTGCTTTGTTGGATACTTTTTAAAGCCTTTTATATTTAGGTGCATGAAAATTTAAGCCCAGAATTATTTTAATAAGTAAAAAATCAGGATGTGGTGGTAAGATACAGCGATTGTCTTATGTCTTAAATATGGCTGCCTCCTGGTCTATTATTGGTACCACACATGGTCCTCAACCAATCACCAGGAGAGGCCCTGGTTTCAAGACACTCTTAAAAAAAAAGTTGAAAATTAAAAATTAAAAGTATATGCAATCACTAAAGTTAGAGGCTTGGAAATATCTTGATACATAGTTTAATGAACCATCTATTTAGCAAAATCTCCGTGAAAACAATAACAATATATTTATATTTATGTGTGTGTATATATATATGTCTACATTTAATACATATATAGGTTTATGTGCATGTATATGTATAGACATACACACATAAAAATCTATACCAAAATTGAGAGATGAAAGAATGTAATACAATGATTATTTTCTTCTTTTATGTTTTTCTAATTTTATCTACCATAGATATTTGTTTTGTTCTTAAATAGAAAAAATTGAGTTGTTTTTGGTTTTATTCATCTAGGCCAGTGTAGGATGACATTGCTTTGTCCTTTCTCCCTTGCCACAAGGAGCTTAGGTTTATCAGGTCACACCCATCAAAGTGCTCCCAAGTCACTCCTGTTCTTTTGTTTATTTGTAACTACTTCTCTATTCTCTCTTCCCAAACAGTTAATCAGCTTACTCCCCTAATCAGATTCTGTTAATTTGTCTTTCTAGGACACCGAATTTGTAATATAAGTTAATATTGCCTTGCTCCTCTCCTTATGTCTTTTGAATAGTTTACTTTAAGGCAATGTCCTTTTGTATAGACACAAAAAGACAATTAACATTATGCTTTTGTAACTTGGGATTTAATTGGCTTCGAATATGATTCATTCCCTGGCATCTGCTTTCTCAACTTAAGCCTCAGTTGCCCTCACTTCCTAGCACCCCCAAAAGCAGGGCCCCAACGAAGGACTGCATAGAACCAGGGCAAGCGGTAAGCTATGTGCTACCCTGTCATCAAGATGGGCCTGGCCAAAGCGCCACAATTCTTAACTGTAAGTTAAGAACTTGATCATGACAAATGCTGTCATGATCCAAAAGTAACAACAAGACTAGGATCCTGCTATGGATAGGAAAGACAAATCTGGCCTGAGCACTGTAGCCTGAGATAGAGATGACCCCAGGAGAGAAATTCTATAAGCTTAATGCATCTCTTACTGTATCCATACAAAATGATTAATATTATGAATGCTTATATGTTTGTTGGAAGAGAAACAAAAGGAGAGGAGAAACACACCCATGGGATTCCACCCTTGGGTGGGTTGTCCTGCTGAAAGAGAATCTGTCCTAGAAGCAACATCCCTTGAGGGAAAGAACTTTAATCCTATTGATTCTGACCACACCTATGTGTAAGCCACCCCCTCAAGGTTGTGGGGATTTAACGAAACTGTAAGAGTGGACTGAAGATGAATATCAAGTGTGAGATCAAGATCCAGAGCCAGGAAAGAGGGGTCCAGATTGGGGCCCAGGAGAGAAAGAGAGAGAGAGACAGGAGTGAATGGGGATGAGAATGGAATAAACAGCATCTGATCAATCCAACAGCTTGACCCTTGTTTCATCCACCATCTTCCCCATGGCCCGGGCTGCCCTGGCTAGGAGGACATCCTGGGCCCCCCAGGACCTGGGCAGCCAGGGTAAGTGCTTTCAGACCACCCTCTGCCTGCCCTCAGAGTTTTATACAGGCCAGCACTTCTTAACTAGAGGCATATGGCTCCCTATAGGTCCCCAGGATATTCTAGTGGTATCTATGAAAATCACAAAAATTGGGAACTCACAGTACAAGATTGGGGGCTAATCAAATCAGGAAGCCACATGAAGGAGCCACAAAAAGTAAACAAGTCTGGAAGAACCACAGACAGAAAAAGGTTAGAAAACACTAACCTAGGATATCCTAGATGTATCTGGTTTCCTAATCCTCACTGTCCACACTTACTTCACCCATTCTGAAGAGGCACAGGTCTCAGATTGTGAGAAAGTATGTTGGTCCAAACACACAACTGGGAAGAACGCCTTTTAGTCATGTTCTCCTTGAGACAGATAAGAAAAGATAATGGGGAAAGGTAATATTGAGGCTTCAGATAGATAGTCCAGCAGGCAAAGTGCTTGCCTTCTATGCAGCTGACCTTAGTTCAACCCCCAGCACTGCAGAAGGTTCCCTGAGCTCTGCCAGGGAGTGATCTTGGAGAAGGAAGGGAAGGGGAAGGAGAAGGGGAAGTAGAAAGGGAAGGAGAAGGGAGAGAGGGATAGAAAGAGGGAAAGGAATGGAACAGGAAAAGAAATCCTGAAAATAAATGTAATCTTAAAAGAGCTAACTCTGTTGTGCTATTACTAGCATCTCTTTTGTTTCAGAGTCCAGAGTCCACAGAACAGCTCTAGCACATTTGTACTTTAAAGAGTTATACAACATAACCGTGTTTATTTGTTCCCACATCTGAGGATGGGGGTGGTGTAGAGGCTGAGAAAACAGGATGAGAGAAACTGGCTTGATGGCTCCAATTCCCAATTATTTTCTTTTATAATCTTAGAGATTCTGAGCAGTACCTATTGCTCCAGCTTCAGGTGCCTTTTTCTCGTCCCAAAGCCAGTGTTTTTGTGAAAGCAGACCATGAGAAAGGAGCATTGAAGCTGTGCCTTCACCTTCCCTCAGCTCTCATCTCTGACAGGCAGAATGGTGATTTAACTGTCAAACACCAAACAACACATCTTCTTTCAAGAGACTCCGCAGACCTCTCCATAAACTGACAAAGGAATATACAAACAAACAAGTGTCTGAAAGCTTTTGTGTTGCCATGGAAACTAGCCTAGCTTCCCCAAACTCACAATGCAGAAACTAATCCACTGAAAAACGGAACATAACTAATAAACTTGGTATTTTATAAATATGTTTGTACATTCTAAATCAGTGCTTCCCCAAACAGCTGCAATCAATGTTATATTCAATGTCAAAACTGACCTGGACTGGGAGTCTAGAAGTTGGTTTTTGCTGATAATGTTGAGTGAGCAAAGAAGTCAGATGGGGCTATATGGCAAGCATTTATGGGACTCATCTCACCAAATAATAAGATCTCTTCATACCATAATATGTAGTCCCTATTTACACAAGTCATGAGTAGGTAGTTAAACTAAATAAATAAGTATGGTCTGGAAAAAACATTGGGTGTATTGAGAGGTTTAGGGAAAGAAGAGGATTTCTGTTCATCCATACCAAGTTTCCTTTACACAATCCTTCCAGATATCAAAAATCTAGAAAAACCTGAGTAGAGGAATGGTACTAATTTTGGCTTCTGCCATTTGGTTTGGTGAAAAGGGAAAGGCTGACCCCTTAGACTTTTCAAGGAATAGTAGAAATAATAGGAGGATGTCTAGTTACAATGAAGCTGTGTGTATTTGTTGATTGCGGATCATAATGTCCAGTCTATGTTCAATTAGTTAAGGCAATGTCCACTTCTAGTTTAAAATTATTCTTTTGTTACCTTTGTGTCATATTCTTTAGTTTTCCCAGGTATTCAAAAGTTAGCAAGAGCATGAAGGTCAACTTGGTGAAAGGGCATATCTGGTGGTCCCTTCTTTCCTGCAGTGTGGTTTTGTGATACATATAAACTCTATAGAAAGTCCAGAGTCTCTTTCCCAGCTATGGCATTAAAAGAATATGTTCTAAGAACAGCCAGTGCTGGTGTGAATGTGAGGACAAAGGGACTCTCTTTCATTGTTGGTGGGAACGCCAACTGGTCCAGCCTTTTTGGAAAACAATATGGGCATTCCTTAAAAAACTAGAAATTGAGCTTCCATATGACCTAGCAATACCACTTCTGGCAATATATCTGGCAAAAAAGCACAGTAGAAATGGCATATGAATCTGTCTGTTCATTGCAGCACTGCTCACAATAGCCAGAATCTGGAAACAAGCCAAGGGCCTGAGAACAGAGGACTGGTTAAAGAAACTTTGGTACACAATGGAATACTATGCAGCTGTTAGGAAAGATGAAGTCATGAAATTTTCTTATAAGTGGATGGTCATGGAGAGTATCATGCTAAATGTAATGAGTCAGAAAGAGCGGGACAGACATAGAATAAGTGCACTCATTTGTGGAATACAAAATAACATGAGACTGACACCCAAGAACAGTAAAGATAGGACCAGGAATATTGCTCCATAGTTGGCAGCCTGCCTCATGAGCTGGGGGGAAGGCAGCTGGAATAGAGGAGAGATCACTATGTCTATGATGGTTGGAGGGATCATTTGAGATGGGAGATGTGTGCTGAAAGTAGATAAAGGACCAAACGTGATAGCCTCTTGGTATCTGTATTGCAAATCATAATGCCCAAAATTAGATAGAGTATGGGTGAAATTGTCTGCTATAGAGGTGGGGGAGGTTTGGGATGTGGGGGGGAATACTAGCGACATTGGTGGTGGAAGATGTGCACTGGTGGAGGACTGGGTTTTTGATCATTGTATAACTGAAACTCAAACATGAAAGCTTTGTAAATGTATCTCACAGTGATTCAATAAAAAAAAAGAATATGTTCTAAGGAAATAATCATAGACATGTACAGTGTTACTACAATGGACTTAGCTGTAGTTCTGTTCATAATAAAGGAAAAACTGGAAGAAACATAAATGGTTGATAATATAAGAAATATGCATATATTTTTATGTAGGAGTACTGCTATTTATTAAGCCAATGATTAGCTGATTGAATTGGTCATGAACTCCACCTTACTTTTTTTTCATAATTTTATTTATTTATTTTCTTCTTATATTTATTGAATCACTGTGGGAAAAGTTACTAAGCTTTCAGGTTTAAGTCTCGGTCATATAATGATCAAACACCTCTCTCTTCACCAGTACTCATTTTTCACCACCAAGACCCCAATATACCCCCTCCCTCCCCTCCCAATGCCTGTGAGGCAGATGATTTCCAATTAACTCTTCTCTACACTGATTACATTCATCATTTTGACAAAAGTAAGTAAGTAAGTAAAGTAAGTAAGTAAAGGCCCTTCCGTTGATCAATGATTTGCTCGAGCGGGCCCAGTAATGTCTCCATTGGAGACTTTGCTGTTACTGTGTCTGGCATATTGAATACTCTCGGTAGCTTGCCGGGCTCTCCGAGAGGGGTGGAGGAATCGAACTCGGGTCGGCCATGTTGGCCGCGTGCAAGGCAAACGCCCTACCCGCTGTGCTATCGCTCCAGCCCTTTCGACAAAAGATGCACCATTATTGTTTAGAATTTCCCACCCCAACAATTAGAATTGCTGAAAAGGCATTGTGAAATACTTTGTTTTCTATAGCTGGTTATGAGAATCATATAATGTCACATGGCCACGATTTGGGATTTCTTTCCCTCCCGGGGAGACATGGCACCGTAGTTTAACCATGGTCCATTTACTTTTCTGCCGCAAGCTGCCAGGCTCTGGACTAAATCCTTTAGCCTCTGGAGCCATGGCCGTGCCAGAGAGCCACTTGCAGGGGGCAACTCATGACTTCGGTAAGGTGTGAAGGATGAGCCGGTACCGCCCCTCTTCCCATGAGACTGCAGTTGTCCCGTCACTGCCAGCTCATATCTGGCTTGCCAATAAGCTTTGAGGCAGTGGCCACCTTGTTGCGGTGGGGGGGGGGGGGGGGGATTGGGCGGTAGAAGGGAGCAACACCCTTTCCCCCCCTGGGAGGCATGGCACCATAGTTTAACGCATGGTCCATTCACTTTTCTGCCACAAGCTGCTTGGCTCTGGATTAAATCCTTTTGCCTCTGGAGCCATAGCCGTGCTGTAGATATGCTCGTGGGGGGCAATTCATGACCTCAGTAGGGCGTGAAGGATGAGCCGATACTGCCCTCCTTCCCATGAGACTGCAGTTGCCCTGTCACTGCTGGCTCATGCCTGGCTCTCCAATAAGCTCTGAGGCGGTTGGCCACCTTGTATGTGGTCCAGATGCATTTCTGCCAAAAGCAGCTGGGTTTCGAGATTTGTTTCTGAGTTTCTGGGATCATGGCCGTAAATCAGCTTGATCAGGAGTCAGAGAGGCCATTTGTAGGCAGCAACTCGGGGTCTTGCTGGGATGGGGAGGAAAGGGCTGGTTCCACCCCCATCTGGTGAGGCCCTGCGTGTCTGGTCACTGCAGGCCCAAACCTGACTGTCCAGTGGGCTCTGGAGGATGGTGGTCACCGGCTGCCAAGGGGAACAGACCAAGACACAAAACCTGGAGTAACCCAGCGCCAGTAACCTACTGCAGGAACAGGACGCATTTCTGTCAAAAGTCTTTGGGTTCCAAGATTTGTTTCTGAGTCTCTGGGATCATGGCCATTAAGCAGTTTGATCAGAAACCAGAGAGGCCATGCCTCCAATTATATAGCTGAGCCAGAGGTGGTTTGTGTGTGTGTCTCCCACATACCTAACTTTTGGCCATTTAAATTTCTTGGTAAACTTTGTCCCAAGTTTTTGGGGTCTGGCGAAAGGCACAGCAGCACTTTTGGGGTATCTGAAGGCCTGACTGTGCCATAAGGCTGCTGATGCACTCGCCTCACAAGTACAGATTGACCTGCTGGTGGCACCATAGCCCCAAGATGTATATAATTTTTAGTAGAACCTCACAGATGAATTCTGTAGGGCCAGAAAAAAAAGGATATAGAAAAATGTTCACACAATGCCAAGAAAAAATTTATTATGTGTCATGTAAATTATGACTCTTTTAAAATACATGTACAGGGGCTGGAGAAATAGCACAGCGGGTAGGGTATTTATCTTGCACACAGCCAACCCAGGTTCGATTCCCAGAATCCCATATGGTCCCCCGAGCACCGCCAGGAGTAATTCCTGAGTGCATGAACCAGGAGTAACTCCTGTGCATTGCCAGGTGTGACCCAAAAAGCAAAAAAAAAAAAAGTATGTCATATGTACCTCATAAAAATTGTAATTATAGTATTATCTAAATGGATTAATAGTCGAGGTGTTCCCACCTATCATGTTGGCCATGATAAAATGTTCTTATAAAATTTTAAAATGTAAATTAAACAAAAAGGATGATATATATTTTAATATCATTCCTTTCCTAAAAATGTATAAGCTACAAACAAAATGACCCACTATTTTTAATTTATGTACTCAAAAATTATTAACTGGATCAACATTATGGAATATGTATTTGTATCTATTTGTCCATTATTTATACATTTCTCCGTATGTATTCATTGAAAAAATTTTGAGGTGCTGAGTAGGCAAAAAAAAGGGTGGGAGGAACCAATATGGGTCTGCACGGCTGGTGGCACACCTGAAATAGGAAGAGAAGTGCCTTGTTTTCCTAATGCTATTACAACCCATTTTCACAAACTAAAAAGATTCATTATATCATCATCTCTAGGCCAGAAATCCAAATTTTGGATTTTGGAGCTCACTGGGCTATTACCAATAAGACAGACTTGTATTCGTTTCTGGAGTCTCTAGGGTAGCAACTGTTTCTTATCTTTTCCACACCCTTTACCTCCATCTTCAATTCTTTCTCCCACACTATAATGTCAGACTTCTACTTCTGCTTTCCTTTGGGTACACCCACTCGGGGCACTCCAGACGGGGGTGGGTTAGAACCCTCCCCACCCCAAGGGACCCAGCCCCGGCAGCCCAACCTCCACTACCCAACCACCACCACACTCCAGACCACTTTCTACATGTTTGGGCTGAGCCTGACATATGAATGAACATATTCCTGGATCACGTGGCCATGAAAGCGGCCACATGACACATCATAAGACGCTCCCTACCCATTTTTCAGAGCCTGGCAAGCTACCTGTGGCATATTAAATATGCCAAAAACAGTAACAATAACGGGTCTCATTCCCCTGACCCTGAAAGAGTCTCCAATACAACAGTGTTGAGAAAGATGAGTAAGGAGAGGCTGCTAAAATCTCAGGACTGGGACAAATGGAGATGTTACTGGTGCCCACTTGAGCAAATCTATGAACAGAATGACAGTGATACAGTGATACATCTAATTATGTTGGGTTCTTCCTGGATAATTCAGGATACTCTCTATTTTAAGATGTCAGTTGGTTAGCAACCTTCATCTTATGTGCAGCCTAATTTTCCTTTGTTAAGAAAAAGAAATATTCACAGGTTCTAAGAATTAGGACTTGGACATCTTGAGGGGAGAGAGTTCAAAACACAATTACTTTGCCTTCTCCAAATTATAAAATCATTGCAAATGTCCCTAACACACACACACACACACACACACACACACAAAACATGTCTAAAGAATGGTAACATCAATGTAAGTGGGTAGAGAAAGAAGTTCCATCAGATGTAAGATTGAGACCTGAAGGATTTGGTGGCCTCTCAGACATAAGAATAAGCAGAAGCCTTAGTACTAGGTGACAGATTTTACCACTTACAGAAACAGGAAACATATAACATACAAGGGTAGAGACAGGGAAAAAGAAAACAAGGTGGAACACAAGTGGAGCTGGAGGGCCCCAGGGAACATCTCAAGTCACATGAGTAGTTTATCAGGAGGGGGATCTGCACTAGACAAAAAAAAAAAAAAAAGAATAAAACCTTCTGCTTTCTACCCTGATATCCCAAGTAAGGCTTGCCTCCAGATGACATCACTGGGCCCCTTCAGGAAGAGCCCCTCCAATTGGGTGGGTTCCAGCAGCCTCCACACCTAGCCTGCACCTGAGACCCATGTCACAAGTCCTGACATATACACTAAAAAAATTACAGACTTCTCACAATTATGCTACCAGTCATTATGTGAGGACAGACAGAAAAGAAAGAGCAACGACCCAACCTAATTCCTCAGCATTTTTCAGGGACTATCTCCAGAGACTCACCACCAGCACCTCAAGAACACTAGAAAGCGAATAGAAAAAACAAGTAGAAATCCACTAAGTATGATAAGCAAAAATAATATCACTGAAGACATAAACAACACTAATCAGCTCAGTAAATCATCAATATCTTTAGTGATGCTATCATGAGGATGATCAATGAGCTCAAAGAAATGATAACATAGGTAGTCAGCAGAGGACAAGAAAGCATGAGTTTAATAGAAAAAAACTACTACAATCAGAAATTACAGAAATAGCATGGTAGGTGATATAAAAAAAAACTTAAAGGAAATTCTGAATAGCAGGATAACAGCAGCTTAGAAAAAAATCAAGAAGTTTCAAGATAAGAAGTAAACTGCTAGGGAACCGCAGAAGGTGGGAAATACTCTGAAAAGAAATGAATCACGTACACAGAGCTATGGGATGAGATCAAGAGGAACAATATAAGAATCACTGGAGTCTCTAAAGAACAGGAAGGCAAATGTGATGAGAAAACAATAAAGAAATCATCAATAAGAATTTCCCAGAGTTAAAAACTGTAGGCACTGAGATCCAAGAGGCCTAAGGGGTCTCAGAAAAGACTCAACTAGAAAAATTCCAAAACATATTATACTCAAAATGACAAAATCCAAAGATGGAGATAAAATATTGAAAGCAACAAGATTAAAGAAGGAATTTACACTCAAATGAAAGCCCATCAGATGTTCAGAAAATCTATCAAATGAGAGAGACTCTCTGAATCAGAAGAGCAGGAGGAATACAGTACAACAACTCAATGAAATGAACACCTCACCAAGAATACTCTATCCAGCTAGATTATCACTCAGATGTGAAGGAACAATACAAATCATAGACAGGTAACAACTCAAAGTCATAGCTTTGAGAACAGTTTTGCAAGAAGCATTAAAAGAGCTTCTTTTTTTTCACTTTTTCCCACTTTATTCAAACACTATTGTTTAAAAAGTTATGATTCATTACAGACATTCAATATTCCAACATCAATCCCACCATCATCACCTTCCCTCCACCATTGTCTCCATTTTCCCAACCACTCCTCAAGCATGCCCACAGTAATTTATATTGTTTGTTTCCACTAAATGGCTAATGGAATGATGAAAAGTTATTTCTGTACAAGAAAATTTGTGAAAATTGTTGTATCTCACCATGGGACATTAAGTCCTCATTTGAGGGTTTACTAAGCTGTTGTTAATTTTTCTATTAGACGAGATTTGTTAAGGACAAGATAAACTTACCAACATGTGGCATTGACTATGGCACTCACTAATAGTGTATATGGTTACCTTCTACTAGATTAAGAAAGATTAAAAACATATAGCAATCAATCATCACAAATTGACCTCTATTGATTTATTTTCCGATAATTCTATTTGCCATTCCTTTAAGTTTTATTGGAGCAAGTAATATAAAATAAATTTGTTATATTCCTGGCAGAGGGGCATGCTGGGAGGGTGGGAGGACAAAAAGGAACATAGGTGGAAGGAAGGGGACATTGCTAGTGGGATTGGTGCTGCAACATTATGTGCTTGAAACAACTCATTATGAACGACTTTGTAAATCACACTGTCTTAATAAAACTATCTTAAAAAGAAGAGAGTAATACAGCAGCATACAGTGCCTTAATAAAGCAAGAGAGATGAGGGGACTAGGCCATCTGCTCTAGCATGAATTCCATAGAAAGAACAGAGAAGTCTTTGCTGGTACTCCACAGTTGAAAAGCCTTGGGTAAAATATGAGCCTACATGAGAGGAATTGGTATCCATGTGAATTAGCCAAGCTGGTCTGATTCATTCCCTTAAAGCTACAGGAAAACACAACCTGTTTCATGAAGTGTGAAAGTTCAGTAATTCTTTAATTTAATTCAATTTAGGCATGCCACAGACCTGTCATATATAATTCAGCCTGGTAAACTATATTCTACAGTCTGTGTTTTTCCAGTAGTCATAACTACTTTTTTCAGTTAAAAAAAATAGACAATGGAAAAACAAGTAAGAACTTTCAAACCACCAGAAGTCATTTAGAACTAATTTGGGGAGGTTTTTGGCTAAGGCAGTGTCTTATTGGAGGAGCTTATGGGGTGAAATTTTTAGTGAATTTCATCATCCAAAGACAAATTCAAGCTTCTTTCAACACATTCTCCGGGAACACGAACAAAGCAACACTAGCATTAACCCAAGATATACCTTCAAAGCGAATGTGTTTTGTTTTTGTTTAATTGTTACTACTAAAGTAAACATTCTCCTCAAATATTTATTAAAGTCTGGAAAGAGGGAAGTGAAAGGTCATTTAAAGCCTGCCTTGGCTCCTCAAACCATGTCTTTTTTTTTTTTTTTTTTTTTTTTTTTGCTTTTTGGATCACACCTGGAGATGAACAGGGGTTACTCCTGGTTCTGCACAGGGGTTACTTCTGGTTATGCACTAGGAATTATTCCTGGTGGTGTTCAGGGGACAATATGGGATGCTAGGAATCAAACCCCAGTCAGCTACGTACAAGGCAAATGCCCTAACTGCTGTGCTATCGCTCCAGCCCCTCACCATGTCATTTATCCTGAGAAAATTTTACTCTACCTTGGAAATACAATATAGCTATACATATCAAACATTAACTGATTAAGAAGAATGTATTTATCTGATACATTTATCTAATGTATTAACAAATTTTCTACAATTCCATATGGGGTCATGACCAGTGTCTAGAGACTCAATATCTCCATTCAATAAGAGGCTGCAAAGGAACAGAGAATTAGTGTGACCTGATCAGGACTTGACTAATAGCAGTATCAGACACAGGAGGCAAGTCAAACTCCAGATTTGTGTTCTTCCCACAGCCTTGCCTGAATCTCTCTTCCTCACCTCGCCACATACAGATCACATCTTCTACAGGAAATAATAAGTACCCAGAATTTTCTTTCTTTGTTTCATCTCCAATCCCAACTCAAAACTCATCTGTCAAACCTGAGAGTTTAGTGTACAAGCTTGACAAGAAAAAGGAAAAAATTTTCTCTGTAGGTTTGTTAGAGAGATGTGCTGAGTGTAGCTAGAATACCTACTACATAAATAAAAGACAGTCTCTTGGGCACCACAACAACGAAGAATTCTCCGGGCTCCAACCCAAGCTGATATCACCAGGGTGTCCCAGATGGAGCAGGTGCAGTCTCCCCACCTTCTCCAGATGGAATCCCAGTGACCATGAGCTTCTACAAGCATGTCTCCAGTATGTGGGAACAAGGACTATTCCTCCGAACTGCATGGCCTCATAAACGGCCACGCGACCTTTCCTGATATACAAAGGGAGCAATGGAAAATAGATGATCTAGTGTCTGCCCCTAGAAGGCAGGATTGAATGGTGGTGTGAATATCCAAGCAAAATATAATGCCCAAAACTATAGAGAGAGTATCCGAGCAATTGTCTGTTGTAGAGGCAGGGTAAAGACTGAGATGGAAATGGAGGGGATAATGGAGATATTGGTGGTGGAAAGTTTGCACTGGTGGAAGGATGGTATATCAAACATGAAAGCTTTGGAACTGTATCTCACAGTGGCTCATGCTTCTGGACTGTGAATTAAGCTACAGCCCCGTGCCACCCTGGTGGTAGGGGGAAAAGGGTATTGTCCCTTCCACCTTCTTCCCCTCAGTAGCATGGTGACCACCATATTTCAGACCATTTTGGACTAAGAGGTAGGAGCTTGCAGTGACACATGAGGCCTCACAGGATGTGGGATGAAGTTGGCCATTCTCCCTGCCCTGACAAGACCCCAAGTTGCTGCCCATGAACAGCATCTCTGGCTCCTGAATGGCCATGATCCCGGAGGCACACAAACCAATCATGGAACCCAGCAGCTTCTGGCAGAAATCCCTCCAGACTTAATTGCTAAAATATCAGAAATTCAAAATTGCGCGGCCGCTATTGCAGCTGTGCAACATAATATGCTCTTTATTATCAGCAATAGAGAACAAATTATCTAATGATGCCTTCTCAGCAGGTCTGAATGTTGGGGGAAAATTCCAAATAATAATGGTAGGTCTTCTGTAGAAAAACTGAATGTAATCAAAGTAAAGAGAAAGTGGAAATCATCTGCCACATTGGCAGTGGGAGCGTTGGGAGGAGGGGTATAGTGAGGGTTTTGGTGGTGAAAAATGTACACTGGTGAAGGGGTGGGTGTTTGATCATTATATGACCGAGACATACATGCAAGCTTTGTAACAGTTTCCAGGGTGACTCAATAACTATAAAAAAGACAGTCTCTTTACCAGGAATTTCTGGATCACTATTCCACTGGGCCTCAGAATGGATAGAGGAGAACTAAGCCAATGCTGGAGAGGCAACGGCTCTAAAATGTATGGCCCAAGAATTTTTTTTAATTTTGTTTTTATTAGTGAAACACTATGAGGTACAGTTGTAGACTTACAGATTTTTGTGCCAAGGATTTTTTAATACTATTTAGCAGTGCTCCTCTTCCACAGTACAAGGAGGAATATCCCCCAGTGCACAAACTGTCATTAATAACCACATGCACAGGAAATATCAGTCTTATGTTCATTAAATCACCTTGCTTCCTGCAAGAGTCAAGCTTTCAGATGAACTTCTATTCTTATTTGTGCACTTAGACTCATAGTTCCCTGATAAAAAGCTATATCTTAATGCTCTAGGTCCTGGAGGAAACAGTGCTCAATTCTCAGCCCAGGTTACCAAACGCCTCCAAACAAGAACTAATCTTATGACAAAGAGACATGCCTTTCAAAAGAAAATAAAATGTTATTGCTACCATCTGTTTCTACCAATTCCAAAAGACTGGGCTTCCCACCTAGTGGTAAAAGAATCAGGTGTCCAGAAATAACCAAATCATGTTGCTATGGGATTTTTGATAACTAAAGATCACTAATCCTTGTCTAAAACCCCTCCTGGCTGGGTATTTAGCACACGTAATAGAAGCAGTACATGGGCTTACTTAGATCAAAGCTCTGTGCAAAGGTCAAAACTAGTTTAAAATTTGATACTGGCATAGAGAGTGAAACATTGATTATATCCTTTCTTTCCATCCATTTCTATACAGCAAAATTTCTGCTACCTATTTTCCTTATAGATCCTTAATATATATATATATATATATATATAAATAGAGAGAGAGAGAGAGAGAGAGAGAGATTCCTATCTCTTAGAGTAGAAGGAAAAAGTAAAAAAATCTCCACTGCTATTTGTGTTAACCTCTCTACCAGGCATATATTTCACCTCTAGACAGGTCCCACCTTTTAAACTCCCTTTCTTGTCAAGGTCAGATTAAATCACGTATCACAGATCCATAAGGAATTTAAACTCCTGACACTGAAAGATTTTCAAATTAATTTAATGTAACAGAAAGTCTTAAAAGGTTAAATACTCCATGCATGCATACTATGAAATAAATACTATAATATAAATAATTATTTGACTATTTTTAAGGAAAACTGTATCCTTCCCTCTGAACACCAAAGTTAGTCTGATGATTGCTCAGAACATCTAACTTATGAGCACTGAGAAACACTTTAAAACTTCAAAGCAAGCTAAATGGTATAATTCCTTGAAAAAGTTGATTCAACAGATACTTCAAAGCTACCAAAATATCTTTGAAAAGAAGACCTCCATATCTAAGTATAAATTATTTTTTAACTCTAGGTCAAAGTGATTTTTCAGTGTCCTGAGAGTAATATACAATAGAAATGCAAAGCAATAGGTCTAAAGGTAGTGGAGCTCATTGCCTACCTATGAGAATACGAAAAAACAAATATAAGAATTACCAAAGGAATGTTTGCCAGAGAGGAAGTAAAGAAACTGGTCTGACTCACCATTATAGCTATTAGGACCTTTTTTTGCCTTTATAATTTATTATTTTTTGCAAATACATAACTACTTGTTTAGTGCCATTATTAGTTCCCTATGGGAATAATTGTTTTCATGAAAAATTTGCTTCAAATTGTTCTTCAATTACTATCAAACTATAAGTAATTATTCTTGAGTAACATATAATTTGCTGCCCTGACTAAGCTCAGACTCTGGCCATAAATAATTTTTGCTAATCATAAAAGTGCTTTGCTTATTTACCCCTACATATAAATAGCAGGTACAAGATCCCAACTGGAATTTTGATGGAGATTAAATAGTCCCTTGTGAATATCAGAATCTGGAATCAAGGTCACTGTTCGTATCACTGTCATCCCGTTTTTTATCGATTTGCTTGAGTGGGCACCAGTAACGTCTCCACTGTGAAACTTGTTACTGTTTTTGGCATATCAAATACGCCATAGGCAGCTTACCAGGCTACACCGTGCAGGCGATATACTCTCAGTAGCTTGCCAGGCTCTCCAAGGAGGCAGAGAAATCAGCCTGGGTTGGCCGCATGCAAGGCAAAAGTCCTACCTGCTGTGCTATCGCTCCAGCCCCTGGAATCAAGGTAGCTTTTTTTAAGTATTAATAAGTGATTACTGAACTGAATGCTTTTCTATAACTTCAGACTGAGAAGAAACTATGTTTTAGAATTTAAAAACTGTAGGCTAACTGAATGTGATAGGAAGAGTTATAAAGCCAAATAATCGCTTTTATTACTCCGTAAAATATAAAAATGTGAATATATTATATGAATTATCATTGGTGTAATTATTATAACAGATTTTAAATACACCTTCTTCATATAGTGAGTTAACATAATTACAGCAAAGAAATTGTTACATAATGTCTAATCAGTCTCTTTCCATGAAATAATAGGTATTTTATTGTGCGTATATATGTGTATTTATATATATACATGAATATATGTATGTGTCTTAGTGCCACACCCAGATGTGCTATAACATAAAATAATAATAGCACCATAGCACCATCCTCCCATTGTTCATAGATTTGCTCGAGCGGGCACCAGTAACATCTCACAACAAATTGTGAGGCTTGTTGTTACTGTTTTTGGCATATCAAATATGTCACAGGCACTTTCCAGGCTTTGCCCTGCAGGCAAGATACTCTCAGTAGTTTGCAGGGCTCTCTGAGAGGGGCAAAGGAATTGAACCCAGGTCGGCCACATGCAAGGCAAATGCCCTACCTGCTGTGCTATTGCTCCAGCCCAATATAATAATATTATTTTATAGTACTGGCTACCACCCATGACAAGGTGACCACGCAGTGCTGGGAACCAAACCTGGGCCTGTGCTCTTTCTAGTGATCTATTGCCTTTTTTCTTCAGCATAGAAATTTAGGATTATACTTAAATTTGGTGGGAATGTGGCACTGTCTTCTAGTTCATACTCTATAGAAAGCAATATGAATCTCTCTCAAAAACATAACTAGAACTCCCATATGACCCAGCAAGACCACTTCTTGGCATCTATTCACAAAAAAGAAAAACATTAATCTGAAAGGCTATATACACATCTATATTGATCACAGCACTTAATATCCAAGATACAGAAATAACCCAAGTATGAATGAATGAATGAATGAATCAAGAAGTTGTGGTATACAGGGGTATGGTGCCTCTAGCAGATCAACCTTTACCTGCAGGGAGAGTGCATCAGCAGCCTGATGGTGCCTTCAGGCTTTCTGATACCCCCAAATTGCTGCTGTGCCTTAGGTCATACCCCAACAACTTGGGACCAAGTTTACCAAGAAACTAAATAGCCAAAAGTATGTTTGAGCCCCCAAACCTCAGCTATGCAACTCATTTGTTGACCTTATTTCAAATAAATCTCAAAAGAGATCAAAAGCCACAATTAATCTCAGACCCATGCATGGCTGAACAGACTGGGGTAAATCGAAGGGGGTCATCCTGGAGCCTTCACAGTCACAAACACAGCCCCAACGCGGCCACCCAATTGAAAAGATACTCCAGCCTTACCATCCTGATAAAAATACTGAATTCCCTGAATAAACACCATGACTTCTTAGCACCTGTATTGCAAATCATAATGTACAAAAGGAAAAGAAGAGCGAGAGAGAGAGAGAGAGAGAGAGAGAGAGAGAGCAAGAAGAAAAGTACCTCCCATAAAAGGAGGTTGGGGTGGGAGTGGGGGTGAGTAATAGTGGTAGGTAAATAGGGGACATTGGTGATGGAAATGTACACCAGGAGGAATGGTTGCAGTATCATTGTATGATTGGGGCTGAGCATCCTCCACCCAGATCCTCCATCTTCCAGTAGGCAAGAGTCACACCCACCAACTGGCCCCATGGCACCATGCAATCCCATCAATGGCTAAGACCAGAGATTATAAAACCCAGCTCCCAGAAGGGTGTGGCCGCATTCATCGCCACGTGACATCTTATTATCTCATTTTTACTTTGGACAACCTGGCAGGCTACCAAATGTAACCTGCCCATACGGCAGAGTCTAGCAAACTCCCCGTGATGTACTCAGTATGCCAAATACCAGGAACAATGATGGGTCTCATTCTTCTAACCCTAAAAGGGCCTTAAATATGGCACTTTTTAAAATCTCTGGGCTAGAACAAAGGAGACATTGCTGGGGCCTGCTCGAGGCAATCGACGAACAACAGAATGATCTACTCTGATCGTGATCTACTCTGATTATGATGTATACCTAAAATTGACATAATGTCATAATATATTCTTTTTTCATTTAAAAAGCATTTAATTTCTACATATTTATACTTTTTATTCTAAGCCATATCAACCATCATTCTTTTTAATTAAGTTATTCAGTCTGTCCATATAGGCAAAAACTGTATCAATAGCCATGTACCAGGCATATTCTAGATTAAGGCAGAAAAATTCCCTGGCTTTCAAATTTTACAGAGTGGTCTTACACCTCTAAAACATGACTTGACCTAGAAAATACATTTTTACTTTCAACTTTTTCTTCTTGTGAGATATCCATTAAAATGAAGGGTAAAACAACCTCCTTTTTGCGAGGATAATGCATCAATCAGTTGTAAACCTCACAGTCTTCCAGAATATTATTCTAGGGTTTCACCAATAAAGTGAAATATTCTGGCTCATTCGCTTTAAGAGACAAGAGAGAAGATCATAATCATTGCATCACAGAAAGTAAAGTAAAATTTAGTAGCACTGTAGCACTGTTCTCCCATTGTTCATTGATTTGATCGAGCGGGCACCAGTAATGTCTCTATTGTGATACTTGTTGTTAATGTTTTTGGCATATCGAACATGCCACGGGGAGCTTGCCAGGCTCTGCCCTGTGAGTGGGATACTCTCGGTAGCTTGCCAGGCTCTCTGAGAGGGATGGAGGAATGCAATTTGCATTGCACCGGGTCAGCCGCATACGATGCAAATGCCCTACCCACTGTGCTATCTCTCCAGTCCATCAAGAATAGATATTAAGTAATATAATAAATAGCTAAAATCAAGTGTAAAATTTATTAGCACTGTAGCACTGTCTTCCCATTGTTCATCAATTTGCTCGAGCGGGCCCTGTAACGTCTCCATTGTGAGACTTGTTGTTACTGTGTTTGGCATAACAAATACATCACAGGTAGCTTGCCAGGCTTTGATGAGCAGGCAAGATACTCTCAGTAGCTTGCCAGGCTCTCTGAGAGGGGCAGAGGCATCAAACCCAGCTTGGCCAGGCCGGCCTCGCACAAGGCAAATACCCTATCACTGTGCTATTGCTCCAGCCCATCAAGAACAGATATTATGTAATATAATAAATAGCTAAGATCAAGTGTAAAATTTAATAAAAATAAGAAAATATAGTAACAATAAAAACCTAACCTTGAAGTTTCCCTAAGAAGCATACACATAATATATGTGCGTAGAAATCTATAAGCACAAAAACTCCTTAAAATCCTAGAATGGAATTCTTTCTGTTTCCTGTTTTAATTACAATGAATCTATGCAGTGCTAAATTTTGAAGACTATTTGTTTTCCACATGTAAAAATACTGAGAATATAATTAACTACTTAAATTAAAATGCTGATATATCAGTTGTGTCCACAGTGAACACTTTGTACAACATATGATTTGATACTAATTTATGCCAAATTTTCCTTCACAGTCATAAATTAACTAAAACTGGCCACTGGAATTTCTAACTGCCAAAATACTCTCTTTTCAGGCTTCACACCTTCTGATGTAAATGTGAAAGCTCATCTCAGGTGCAGATACTGAGAGAAATGGAAAGGAGAAAGGAGAAGAAAACAGACAATTAAAGAATACCTCAGTCAGGTACTTGTCCTAGGGAACCAAGTCGGAGACTGCTGGTGACCCTTCACATCTATTCTCCCTCTTCTTCTTTATGAATAAAAGCCAACAATTATTGGCAGCAGCTGGGAAGTAGCTGTCTCTGAATACCTGCGGCATTTCTTAAGCCCCAATAATTGAATAAAGCTATATGGCTCGGACCAGTCAAGATTATGGAAGTCCAAATATGATGGGCAAAGCCTAGTGCCCTAATAATCAAGAAACCATTGCAATGAAACCAAACTACCTGTGAATTTTGTTATGTGAATGAGAAACTTCGAACTTGTTAAGTCACTGTCATTTCGATTTTCTGTCTCTTGTAGGTAAAATATAGAATACATCAACTTACTTAATCCATGTTAAATTGGTATTATGATTTTACATAACAAGCTAAATAATCTATACATCATGAGCAAGAGAAACCATACATGAAAAAGATAATATGCAGTATGTGGAGTATGAAGCAGATATTGGTACAAAACAGAGGCAACAATACTAGACTGCCAGAGAAGACTTTTATATAGAATTTTAAGGAACAATTACCCAAACAAACCAATACTTCAGGTATTTTAATAATGAAATGAAAATCAATCTTAATGCTGAGTGCATGGCATATCAGTTGCTGAAATGCTTGTTAGGGCTGCTGCTACTAACAACTTTAGTCTCAGATTAGATTCATTGACATTTCTAAGGCACATTTTACAAATATGTTCAAAGAGCAATAGCACAGCATGTAGGGCGTTTGCCTTGCACGCGGCCAACATGGCCGACCCGAGTTCGATTCCTCCGCCCCTCTCGGAGAGCCTGGCAAGCCACACTGAGAGTATCTCGACTGCACGACAAAGCCTGGCAAGCTACCCATGACGTATTCGATATGCCAAACACAGTAACAACAAGCCTCATAATGGAGACATTATGCTTGAGCAAATTGATGAACAACAGGAAGACAGTGCTACAGTGCTACAGTTCAAAGAAAAACCTTAAATATCATAGTTAAATATACCAAGAATGGAGACACCAAAGCATTATATTGATTAAATGTCTTTTTTAATGCAATATATTTTTCACATTTTTTATTAAGGCACTGTGACTTACAAAGTTATTCATAGCTGAGTTTTAGACATACAATACTGCAGCACAAATCCCACTACTAGTGTCAACTTTCCTTCACAATGTTCCCAGGTTCCCTCCTATATCTCTGCCCCGTCCAGCCTGTCCTCTTGGCAGGCATCTTACTAAATTTGGTTGTTAAAGTTTGGGTCTCTTGGTTTCAGTGTTGTTGACTCTTTGGTTTGGATATTTGACACTATCATTCCCTAAAACTACCTTTGTACCTTAATTCCCTAACCTGGCCCCTGTTGCTTCTCATCAATCTCTTATCTCCCACCTCTCCCTCTTTCTTTGCTTTGCCTCCCTATACTCTGGGGCCAAGATTGATCAGGATATCCCATTTTTTAAAACATTGCATTACCTTATCCAATTATTCTAAATACCACACATAAGTGATATCCTGTTTTCCTTTCTTCTGGCTTACTTTAACATACTGTCTTCCAGCTCCATCCATGTTGCCACGAGTTGCATGATTTGATCATTCCTCACAGCCATGTAGTATTCCATTGTGAATATTCACCACATTTTCATGATCCACTTACCTGTCAAGTTGGACATTTAAATTGATTCCAAATCTTAGCTATTGTACTTAGTGTTGCAACAAATAATGGTATACAAACATTTTTATGAATGAATGTTTTTCTGTGAGTTTCAAAAAAAAAAAGCATGGGCATGTGGGACTCGAGCAACGGGCAAATGGACGAAGGACATAGGGAATGGAGAAACAGGAGAAACAGGGCCCCAGGCTAGTTTGTAGTCAGTTTATTTCTCTTTCCTCCCCCAAATAATCCAATCATTTCCTTACAGCACAATTGTCATAGTTTTGGTTGTAGTCACAATCATCATAGTTCCATCATCCCCATCCTTGTAGCCCTTATTGTAGTTGTTATATTCCCCTCTTTCTCCTTACACCAAAATCATATAGAAATCATGCAGAGTCAGGGTACACATAGGTGGGGTTGAAAATAACAAACAGATGTAAAGCCATTTGTTCAGGAGAAGTTCTAGGAGATTAACTCATGGACAAAATCTCACCTGAGGGTCCAGCACTCTAGATTACTAGGAGATCCACTCAAGGACAGGATTTCATCTAGGGTGTATTGCTTTATCTTTTTCTCAGCTGGTAATCTATTTAAACAATCATGATGAATTTACTTCTTATGTTTCTAGTCATTTTGTATGAGCACTGTAAGAGATCTATTAAACTTAAAGGTTGGCTCTTCTTGGGGACATCTCGCTATATGTCCCAGACTACAGATCTCAGGTCAGGTTATTCTTTCCTAACCCCAGCAGGGTCCTTATTCAGTTTCTTCTTTTTGGGTCATGACAGAGTTTGTTCCATGACCACGCTCTTAACTTTTATACTTATGACGCTGAGCGAGCTTGTCCCGTTTCAATCCCAGGGTATCTTACAGCTTGTTCTGAGTGCACCAGTCCTTTTGTCAGGATGATCCTTTCGGAGGTGTTAGGAAGTAAAGGTAACTGAGGCTTAAATCAAGTTAATATGATGGATGCCCAAGAAAAAATATTATTTGGAGCCAAATAACTCCCATGTTACAAAAGCATAGTATCAATTGTCTTTCTGTGTTTTTATACAAAAAGAACATTGCTAAACTTTGCAAATGACATAAAGGAAAGAAAAAAGCAATACAGAATTATTAGTGTCTGATGGAATTGGGTGTGCCTCAGGAGCACTGTGGTGGGAGTAATTCAACAAACCTAAGCTTCCTGGAGGAGGAGCAAGGACAAACCAATGCTATCCAACATTTTTCTATCCTGAGAATACCCAGAAGAGGAATTTCTGGGTCATATGGAGCTCAATCCTGAGTTTATTAAGTACCCACCATATTGTTTTTCATAGAGATTGGATCAGACAATATACCCAACAGCAGTGGAGGAGGGTTTCTTTTTACCACATCCCTACCAACAGAGACAGTTCACAATATTTTTGATATGTGCCATTCTCACTGGTGTAGGATGATACTTTATTGTCTTCTTGATTTGGATTTCTCTAATAATAAGTGATGAGCATTTTTTCATGTGCCTACTGGACATTGTTGATATTCCTCAGGGAAGTGTCTGTTCATTTCCTTTCACAATTTTTATGGGGATGTTTTGGTTGTTTTTGTTGATTTTTGTGAGTACTTTATAGATACTGGATCCCACCCTTTCATCTGATATGTTGAGTGCAAATATTTTCTCCCACTCAGTTATCATTCAGTTTTAGTCTGCTTATCTTCTGCCATACAGAAACTTTTTAATTTGATGTAGTCTTCCATTTGTTTAGTTTTAATTTCTATAGTCTTTGTCAATGGCATCATATCACTGAAGACTCCTTTGAGGTCTAAGTCTTGGGGCATTTTGCCTATATTTTCCTCACTGTCACTGTCACTGTCCTCCCATTGGTCATCGATTTGCTCAAGCAGGCCCAGTAGTAACATTGTGAGACTTGTTACTGTGTTTGGCATATTTCCTCAATGTACTTTATTAGATTCAGGTCTAATTTCAGGGTCTTTGAGTCACTCTGAGTTGACTTTTATGTAAGGTATGAGATGCGAATTCAGCTTTAATTTCTTGCATGCAGTTATCCAATTCTCCCAACACCATTTGTTGAAAAGGCTGTCTTTATTCCATTTCATGCTCTCATCTCCTTTGTCAAAAATTAGGTAGCATATGAGGGGTGTTGGGGAGTCTTTGTTCTATTCTGACCCACAGAATATAGGTGAGAGTCTTTCTTTAATCTAGTGCTGTGCTTTTATTTCTACTGCTTTATAGTATATATTTAAGTTAGGTAGTGAGATACCTCCCCAGGTCTCGTTTTTCATTATGGTTTTGGCTATGCTAGGGTCTCTTATGGTTCCACACAAACTTAATAATAGAGTGTTTTAAGTACTTGAAGAATATTGCCTGATTTTGAGTAAGAATTGCATTGAATATACATAGTAGTTTGGCTAAATATGGTAATTTTGACAATGTTGATTGTTCTAGTCCAGGAGCAGGGAATGTTTTTCCATCTCCTACAATTTTCTTTAATTTCTTTCTTGGGTGTTTTGAAGTTCAAGGCATAGGTGTCTCACCTCTTTTGTTAAGTTGATTTCTAGGTAATTGATGCTTTTGGATACTACTTTAAGTTGAATAGAGTTTTTGATCTCTTTCTCCTCTGGTTCATTATTTGTATATATGAATGCGACCAAGTTTTGTGTATGGACTGTAGTCAGTCACTTTGCTGTACTGATTTATTGTTTATAAGGGGTTTTGAGTGAACTCTTGATGGTTTTCAATTACATTAACATGTCATCTGCAAGTAAAGACAACGTGATTGCCTCTTTTCCAGAATTAAATGTCTTAAATGTCTCAATTATCCTCAAAATTCGCAAATACCCTCAAACTTTTAGAGGTCCTGTGGTACTTGGTTTAGTCATCTCAGTAAATAAGACTCACCTCCAATAGCCTCCCACCTTCTGCCATTTTATATTTATATTTTTTCTTCATATCATTCCATGAAGGTACCAGCAGAGGAACAAAGGAATGCGGGTCCCGGAGCTGAGATCTCCAAGCCTGCTCGGATCGGGGATGAGCATCCTCCACCCAGATCCTCCAAATTCCAGTAGGCAGGGGTCACACCCACCAACTGGCCCCCTGGTGCCATATAATCCCATCAATGGCCAAGACTCAGAGACTATAAAACCCAGCTCCCAGAAGAGAACAGCGCAGAGTCTCCTGCCTCCGCGCCTGGCTGTCCTCGCCTGGGCCCCTTGAAAGGGAGCGGGTTGAGTTTACCTCCCCACCCCGAACAGGGCTCCAGCAGCCGAAGACCTCCAGAACCAGCCACCACCACGCTGAGACCACTCTCCACATGCATGAAGGTACCGGCAGAGGAACAGAGGCATGTGGGTCCCGGGGCTGAGATCTCCAAGCCTGCTCAGATCGGGGATGAGCATCCTCCACCCAGATCCTCCAAATTCCAGTAGGCAGGGGTCACACCCACCAACTGGCCCCCTGGTGCCATGTAATCCCATCAATGGCCAAGACTCAGAGACTATAAAACCCAGCTCCCAGAAGAGAACAGCGCAGAATCTCCTGCCCCCGCGCCTGGCTGTCCTCGCCGGGGCCCCTTGGAAGGGAGCGGGTTGAGTTTCCCTCCTCGCCCCAACCAGGGATCCGGCAGCCAAAGACCTCCAGAACCAGCCACCACCATGCTGAGACCACTCTCCACGCCCATGAAGGTACTGGCAAAAGAACAAAGGCATGCGGCGCACAACATCTTATTATCTTATTCCTACTTTGGACAAACTGGCAGGCTACCAAATGTAACCTGCCCACATGGCAGAATCTGGCAAACTCCCCGTGGCGTACCCAATATGCCAAATACCAATAACAAAGATGGGTCTCATTATCTTTACCCTGAAAGAGCCTTGAATATGGCACTTTTTTAAAAATCTCAGCGCTAGGATGAAGGAGACGTTACTGGGGCCTGCTCGAGGCAATCAACGAACAACAGGATGGTCGTGATGGTGATGGTGATCGTGATCATTCCATGGCCCCTAGCACAATGCTAATCATAACTAAGGTCTTAAAAAAAGTTATATAAAGTGATTGCCTAATGATTATTAGAGGGATTGTCCAGGATGGGGGGTGTATGCTGAAAATAGATAAAGAACCAAATGTGATATCCTCACAATATCTGTACTGCAAACCATAATTCCCAAAAGTAGGAAGAGAATATGGGGGAAATTGTCTGCCATAGAGGCAGGGGGAGGCTTGGAATGGGGGTGGGATACTGGGGACATTGGTTGTGAAAGGTGTGCACTGGTGGAGGAATGGGTGTTCAATCACTGTATAACTGAAACTCAAATATAAAATCTTTGTAACGAACATAAAATCTTTTTATTGCTCACAGTGATTCAATAAAAAAATAAAAATATATAAAGTGATTGCCTAATATGTAAGAATTACCAACTCAATTTTTATGTTGAAATAATTCTAATGTCTCCTACCTATCCTGGATTAATCATGGACAGCAGCCCTTTATACACACCATTGTATAAGTATAAACTTTGTTTTCAATGAGATTTAACTTTCAAGGGAAACTACTTCTCAAAACAAAAATACTGACAACAGATATGATATATATTCATTGTGTCCCTATTGAATAATGTACTTACAACCACTCTGGCAGCATGGTTTTGAAAGGTCAAACTCCTAATAATGAGATGTTTACTTTGAATCATCATAAATAAATGACAACATGTTTTTCATTAAATATCAAATACAAGAAACTTTGTGACAATAAAATAATTCAGCTAAATTTTATATTTGTCAGGCACAGGCATTTTACTGTAATGCAACCCAATAACTGCATTAGGATGTTTAGAAGTTAGAAATCAGGTTCTCCTGTTCTTACTAAGACAACTAGTAGGAAGCAATACAATAATTAGCTCCAGGTGTTTGCATTCACTCATTGGTCAAAATAAGTTAAAAAGGTAAGGTAAAGGCCCTCCCGTTGATCGTCGATTTGCTCGAGCGGGCCCAGTAACGTCTCCATTGGAGACTTTGTTGTTACTGTGTCTGGCATATCGAATACTCTCGGTAGCTTGCCGGGCTCTCCGAGAGGGGCGGAGGAATCGAACTCGGGTCGGCCATGTTGGCCGCTTGTAAGGCGAACGCCCTACCCGCTGTGCTATCGCTCCAGCCCATTGGTCAAAATAGGAAGGAATTATCAACTGGTGATGATATTTAGAAGAGAAATGGTAAAAATAAATTAGAGATCCCTCGAATGGTTGCTTGGAATGGCAATAGTTCAGCCAGCAGAAATCAACATAGCTTATTATCAAGATCAATGAAGCTCAAACTTATTTTTATAAAGAAATAAGAAATAACCATTTTATTGTATAGATACACCTCTTACAAACAAATTTGGTGTCATAGACCCCAGCATGTATGACTCAAATAGTTGGGATAGTTTTGTTACCCTACTTTCTACATAAATAAAAATTCACAAGGGCCATTCTCTTCCAGTATGCCAGATTAACAGGAAGAATATTATAAACTAATCACACCAAATCTTCCTAACATTAGTTACCATCAATGAGAATTTATTCAAATGCTTGGGACCAGATTGATAGTACAGGTGAAAGGGCATTTGCCTTGAATATGGCTAACCCAGGTTCAATCTCTGGCATCCCATATGATTCCTGTCAGGAATAATCCCTGAGTACATAGTCAGGAGTAATCCCTGAGCATTGCCAGGTATGGCCCCAAACCCAAAATTTAAAAAAAGAATTTATTCAAAAGCATTTCATCACTTCTTTACTCATTAATATCATTTTAGACATAGGACCATTTTAAAGCCAAAAGAAAAAACTCACAAAGTAAGCTCTTGAGATATAGCAACTAGAAAAGTTAAAACTTGAAACCAAACCTGCCTGCCCCAAAGTCCTTTTTTCTTTAAAACTATACCATTGCTATTTCATCTCACTTCCAATGGGATAAGTATTTTGAAGTTGTTGCCCCACAGGTGATGGACAGGTACCTCTCTCCTGCTGGGTTCCCTCTGTGACTAACAACTTACAATATTGTTTGTTGGCTTGGATTAGACAGACAATGTTGAAATGTCTGTCAAACAAATTATTTGTCCAAACAAAATGGATATTCAAGGATCCTGATCCCCTTCCTCTAATTAAAAAAAAATCCTACAATGTTTCAGAGAAGCGGTTCTTGCAATGTAAGGTGACAGTACTCAATAAGGAATACAGACAGCTAAGCAAAGAACTGGGAGTAAATATATAAATAGGGCAGACATGAAATTAAATATTGACACTGCCAACAGACCAAAGGTTACAAATACAACAGAAAAACAGAAGTTTCCTGTTAGAGAAAATAGTACTGGGGCAATGTCCTTCCTTTGTGATGAGTTACAGGCAGCTTCTCCAGAGGAGAATTTCAGGTGCTGTGAGAATAAGGAAGTGGCTAGTGACTTTGGCAATAAAAATTGATGAGTTTGAAATTGATTCAAAGGGCAAAGTAACGTTCTGAGTAGGAGGAAAAGGTTCTAAGAGAATTCACTGCTTTCATATTAGAATTTATGTAATTTTGAAAAATGAGGGAAAATGGTATGAATTAATTCAATACAATTTGTTTTTAGGACTTACAGTGCCAAGCTCTATGATAGAGCCAGGAGAACAATGAGTAAGTCAATGTATACTGTCCAGAGGAAGAGAGGAGACAAACACAGATTTAACTATTACCTGTAAACTATGAAGCTGGAAGTAAGCTCTGCAGACTAAAGGAAGATGTTGGAAATGCTTATAAGTCAATCTAGAGATCTGAAGAGAGTTTCCTGGAAACTAGCTCTTCTTGCTGTTTGGCAAATTATATGAACCATTTAATCTTTCCGAGTCCCAATTTCTTCCACATGTAAAGTGGAAATAAGAATAGGATTTACCTATTGTTTCTAATATAAATAGTGAAAGGTTATCAGGTATATCCCTTTACCTACTTCCAATCCTCAGTTCCTATCCAAAAAGATCATTTACATCTATTTTTATTATTATCATCCTAGTCCCTTCTCTATCCTAATAGCCTTTTGCCCACAGACAGTTTTCTAATTATTGACCCAGTCCTCCAGGCCCTTTTTACCTTGGCCTGAGAGAGAGAAAGAGAGAAGAAAAGTGCCTGCCACAGAGGCAGGGGCAGGAGGCTGGAGGGAAAGAAAACTTGGGACATTGGTTGTGGGAAATGTACACTGGTAAAGGGACGGGTGTTGGAGCATTCTATGACTGAAACCCAATCATGAACAAGATATACATTGTATCTCACTGTGATTTGATTCTAAAAGAGAAAGGGGGAGGAGGAGGAGGATGAGGAGGAGGAGAAAAATCTACTTGATCCATTTGGTGAAACTATTCTGTATATTAATGGTAGATGTCATTATGTTTGTTAAAACAATATAATGTGCAGAGTGACCTGTAAAGTGAAATACAGGTTTAATTAACAGAAAATAGGATTTACTTCTTGAGTAAAGATTAAAATTAGAAGAGAGTCTGGCATATGTTTTATACAACTTTAAAAATTTGCCTAATTAGGGGTGGATAGATAGTTCAATTGACTGGAGCACGTGCTATGCCTGCAGGAGCCCAGGTTCCATTCTTGGTACCACATGGTTACCCAAGCACTGCTAGGAGCAGTAAGCCAGGAGTAGCCTTTCCACAGCACCACAAAAAAAATAATGAAAAAGTTACCTGATTATTTTGTAAATGATAACAATGAACATCCATACAACAAATGAGTCAAAAAATTTAGCAATCTTGGAGTAAGGGTAATTAAGAGGATATTTGCTTTGGATGTAAAGTGTCCACAATGTCTATGAGATATTCAAAATAGAGGTTTCTAGCAGGCAGTTGTTTGTAAAAGTCTAGACAGTCTGGGACTAGAGATATAAATTTAAGAATCATGCTGTAGTTGATGTCATGAGAATGAATGAGATCATCAAAGGAGAGGACAGTGAGGATAGTTATGACCAAGTTTTGAATAACATAAACATTTATAAATCAGGAGAAAGAGAGCCAGCAACAGGAAATAAGGAGGTAAGAGGAAGCAGACAGTATGGTAGGGAGAAAATCAGGTACTTGGAAACTAGATGAAGAGGGAAAAGAATTCACAATAGCTGGAGCATAGGGGTGTGAAACTACAACATGTACATGGAGGGTGGGGAAATGATAGAACTATGATGTCTTTACTACCACAGTATAAACTAAGAGGCTGAAATTAAAATAAAACCATCAGGTAAAAAACTTCGTATGTCAAAGGGGACGGAGCGAAAGTACAGCGGGTAGGGCTTTTGCCTTGCATGCAGCCAAACCGGGTTCGATTCCTGGCATCCCAGATGGTTCCCCAAGTACCACCAAGAGCAATTCCTAAGTGTAAAGCCAGGAGTAACCCTTTAGCATAGCTGGGTGTGACCCACAAATCAAAAAAAAAACTTTGTCAAGTCAAGAACTTTGGGTAACCAAGAGGTACAAGGCAGTTGTAACTAGAAAAGAGAACTTCCTGGGTGTTCATACTAGAAAACTTATTCTGGTATCTATGTGAAAAATGTCTATGGGAGGCCAAGTAATGTCTTCCTGTGATGTCCTAATCCCTGAAACCTGGCAATATGGTAGGTACATGAACATCAAAGATATCAAAGATCGCATATGGAAATAAGGTTGCTAATCAAATTATTCTATAATAGGAGGATATCCTCAGTTATCTTCATGGAATCAAATATATCACAGCAAAGGTTATACATACCCCTAAAAATGTGAATCAGTAGCTACTGCTAAAGGATAGTTAAAATAATAGTTATAAGCCCAATGACTTGATAACCCTGGAATGCTTCCCTTGCAAGATAATGGTCATGAGTTCAAATCCCCCTTATCATCAAATATTTTGCATACAATTCTAGTAGCAATGTTCCTTGACCTCACATCTATGCTGTCTATGTTCCCCAATACCCCATGCAATTTCTAGTCAGGTGTATGTAAGTACCTCAAAGGAGTGCAAATCCCCCATGAGCTCTACAAATAAAAATGTGTGAGCAACATGGCCAGGAATGTGAGTCCTGTAACCTCCAACAAGAACTAGAACCATAACTTGGGTGCCTCAACCAAAGAATATAACCCTCAAGACCAGAGATTTAGCTCAGCAGTATAGTACTTGCCCTGCATGTGTCAGGCACTGGGTTTGGTCCATGGAACCACAAAAAGGCAAAAGATATGACCCTAGTTGAACACATGGTCAGGTCCCACCATGGAAGAATTCAAAGATCAGTAAACACTGTCACCAAGGATGTAAGCACCATAACCTGATGTGCAATCCTCAGTCATCACCATGACATCAACAGCAGTGAAGGGAAGAGGAAGAGGGTGAAATTTAAAAACAAGTCTCAAAGAAAATAATAAACTAAGAATTTAAATACATGATTTAAAAATTTTAATAGTGGTCACTTATCATTACACTAAAACTTAGACAGCGCCCAAGGTCTGTCTTTTATTTTCTGTGAATCCTCACCATATGTTGTTTTCTGTTCTTCTCAAAAGTTAGGAAAATGTTTTTATAATTCTCAATTCTCTTCTATTTCTCTGACATCTAGAAATGCCTTGACTACAAGCTTGCAATAGTAATAATTTTCTCTCTCGGGAGCTATCTTCTGTTTGTTTTTCATACAAATAATTCATATTCACTATAGAAAAATTAGAACACAAACAAGCAAAAAGGAAAATCATTCCAATTCCACCCCTTGAGATGATCAACAGTGTACTTTCAGAGGCATCTTTTGAGAATGTCATGTTAACATATTATATATGTTTGTCTGCGTGCATATGTATGTGTGTGTTTATAAGAAATATAAGAAACCATACTCTCCTAAAATGTTATGCTTTTCTCACCAGGCAGCATGTCATGAATCTTTCCACAAATATGAATAAACATTTAAAATATGCCTCATGGGCTAAGTAATCAACATAAGAATATACTATCATTTACACTGTGGTTTATTTACTCAGTTCCATTATAACTGGATTTTTGGTTTTGTCTTTACTTTAGTCCCCATCTTGTGTGCCCCCTCTCCATCACATCCCACTCTTCATCCTATTTTCTTTTTCTTTCCTCTTTTTATTTAGAAGTTGTGCTTTCAGAATTGTTAATGACAGATTCAAGCATGATATGTTTCAACTCCAATCCCACCCCAGGGTCTGCATCACTCTACCAGTGGCCCCAGATTCCTTCCCACACCTCAGTCTGTCTCCTTGAAAAATAGATTTTTAAGTTTAATTATTGTAGTCTGTGACCCATTCTTTCCGTAGTGTTGAGTCTAGTCATTTAGACATATACAGAGAGTTTGGCTTTCTACCACAGACTAGTCCAAGGCTCTTATTCTTTTAATTCTGTTTGCCTTTGCTTGCTTTTCCTCTCCACTTCTCTCCTCCCCTAGCATCTTGTTTCTGTTTTCCAGGGTCAAAGGTTTACTCTCCATTGATACCTTCCAATCCCTTGCCATGTTAGATTAGTGAAAATATCTAGGATTTGGTCAAAACAACAAGAGATATCATCGCACACCACAGAGACAGGCACATATCCAAAAGAACAAAAGCAACCAGTGTTGGCATGGATGTAGGGAGAGAGGGAGTGTCTTTCACTGCTGGTGGGAATGCCAACTGGTCCAGCATTTTTGGAAAGCAATATGGAAGTTTCTCAAAAAACTATAAATTGATCAATCATTGTATAACTGAAACCCAAGCACAAAAATTTGTAAGTCTACAACTGTACCTCATGGTGTTTCACTAATAAAAATTTAAAAAAGAAAACGTATTCTGAGTGAATTTCCTAATGCTGGCTGATTTTACTCCTAACACCATAAAATTTCTTTATGTGTACATTTAAACTACTAATAAAGTACCCATCTACTTTAAAAAAAAAAACTAGAAATTGAGCTCGCATTTGACCCAGCAATACCACTTCTGGGAATATATCCTGAAGATGCAAAAAAAAGTGAAAAGTAGCAGAATTTGGAAAAAACCTGAATGCCCAAGAACAGATGACTGGTTAAAGAAACTTTGCTATATCTACACAATGGAATACTATGCAGCTGTTAGAAAAGATGAAATCATGAAATTTGCATATAAGTGGATGGACATGGAGAGTATCATGCTAAGTGAAAAGAGTCAGAGAGGGACAGACATAGAATGACTGTACTCATTTGTGGAATATGAAGTAACATAATAGTAGAATAATGCCTAAGGATAGTAGAGATAAGTGCCAGGAGGATCGCTCCATGGCTTGGAAACTGGTCTCATGTGCTGGGGGAAAAGGCAGCTGGGATAGAGAAGGGACCACTAAGTAAATGATGGTTGGAGGGCTCTGCCGGAATGGGAGATGCATGCTGAAAGTAGGCTACAGACCAAACATGATGGCTGCTGAGTGCCTGTATTGCAAACCGTAACATCCGAGAGAGAGAGAGAGAGAGAGAGAGAGAGAGAGAGAGAGAAGAGAGAGAGAGAGAGAGAGAGAGAGAAATGAATGTGCTGCCACAGAGGTGGGGATCGCAGGGGGAAAGGGAGTGCCAAAAGGGATATTGGGAACATTGGTAGTAGAAGATGGGCACTGGTGGAGGGATGGGCACTCAAACATTGTATAACTAAAATGTAATCAACCAAAGTTTGTAAGTCTGTAAAAAAAAAAAGTAAAAAATGAATTAAAAAAAAAAGAAAATATCTAGGATCTGTCCTTGTCCTTCTGATTTACTTCACTTAACATGAGAGTCTCCAGTTCTATTTAACATACATAAATTGTGTGATTTCGCCATTATTTGTGGCCGTATAGAATTCCATTGTGTGTATGTGTGTGCTGGAGCGATAGCACAGCGGTAGGGCGTTCGCCTTACACGCGGCCAACATGGCCGACCCGAGTTCGATTCCTCAGCCCCTCTCGGAGAGCCCGGCAAGCTACCGAGAGTATTCGATATGCCAGACACAGTAACAACAAAGTCTCCAATGGAGAAGTTATATAGATATATCACAAATATATATATATATATATTTATATCACAACTTCATTTTTCAGTCATCTGTGATTGGACTGCTGGGTTGTTTCCATATTCTGATTATTGTACCAAGTTCTGCCTATGTCTTTTTTGAATAATTTTTTTGTGTGTCTTGGGAGTAGATACCAAAAGCTTCTTTGCTGGGTAATATGGGAGATCTATTTTCACCTGCTACCTTTAAGGTTGGCTTTCTGCATTTTACCATTTTCTCCAGTTTTCTCTAGCTACCACATTTCCCAAACATGATAACAAAACAGATTTCTAAGACCTGTTAAATAAGCCTGGGACAAGCTATAGAAATAGAAGTGTATTTAAAGCAGAAGAAGCTTGAATTTTGTCAATAATATTAATAATGACTGGCAATATATACTAATCTGAAAATGTCTTAACACCAAACTTCTGGATACTAAGACAGAAAAATCTCCCTACTTTATTATTGCTTAGTTTTAAATTCTGACAATCCATACTTATAATTAGAAAGACTTGATGAAAAGGAATACTTCTCCTTGCAAGTGACCAAAAAAAGAAATCAACTCAAGTAACTTTTTAAAAAAATTTTATTAGTGAAACACCATGAAGTAAAGTTGTAGACTTACAAATTTTTGTGCTTGGGTTTCAGTTATACAATGATTGAGTACCCATCCCTCCACCAGTGCCCTTGACCCAGCAATACCACTCCTGGGAATATATCCCAGAGAGGCAAAAAGTATAGTCGAAGTGACATCTGCACTTGTTTGTTCATTGCAGCACTGTTTTCAAGTAACTTTTAGGGGAAAAAAACAGGTTGCTTCCAAAAACTTTTAAAAGGCATGATCAGATTCAAATACCCACACACTATCAGGATACTTCTTAACCTCTTGACCTCTTGCCTCTGTTGTTACCTGTGCTTTCTGTTCAAAATTAGAAAGTTTCCAATAGCAGCAGCAATTTCAGTCATATCACAACATTAAGTCTCATTAAAGTTCCTTCCTCAATATCTCAACAATGGAACATTTATGCAACAGGTTCTTATTGAACCACTAGTGTAACATACTTGTCTCTTTGGTCCAGAGGATGAATAATAATAGATCTGAGTCAACAGTCTGTATGCTATGCACTAGGTATGCCAAAACTACTAGGTATAAACACACCAAGCAGTGAATGGATGTTTGTGTGAGCAATACAATAGAGGGAATGACATTTTCTAGGACACTAATCTTAAATTTTGGAGATCACACATTCCTCTGAAAATCTAAGCTTCCCATTCAGGAGAATAATCAAAAGTACACATTTGGCATATAGTGCACTGGTATACTAGAAGTCATTTTCTTTGTATAGGCAGAATATATACGCAGCCTTACTAAGAGTTATGCTCCTTGCCATTTTCATGAGAACATTAATGGTTACTTCATGAACAATGATCAAAACAGATTGAAATGTCACTGGTGAGGGAAGGGATGGGAATCTCACATATAAATTTCAAAAATTTTGAGTTGTTTACCTTGATAAAGTTTAAACTATTCCAAATGGACTATACCATCTTTCATATTTAAGCAAATATACACTATTACAGAAAAAAATAAATACTTTCATACACAAAGAGTAGGCAAGGCTCAAAACATCTTCTTTTTTTGTCTCAGTCACTTTATTTTTTTTAAGTCCAGCAAGCTACCGAGAGTATCTCACCCACACGGCAAACTCTGACAAGCTCCCCATGATGTATTTGATATGCCAAACACAGTAACAAGTCTCATAATGTTACTGGGCTCGCTCAAGCAAATCTATGAACAACGGGACGATAATGATACTGATAGGTATATTTTTATTAGTGAAACACCATGATGTACAGTTGTAGATTTACAAATTTTTGTGCTTGAGTTTCAGTTATACAATGATCGAATACCCATGCCTCCATTAGTGCCCATTCTCCACCACCACTGATCCCAGTATCCCTCCCACCCCCATCCCCCCATCTCACCCTGCCTCTATGCCAGGGCATTCCACCTTGTTCTCTCCTTTTGAGTGCTGTGGTTTGCAAAAGAGGCATTGTGTGGCAATCATGTTCAGTCAAGAGTCTACTCTCAGCGTGCATCTCCCATCCTGGTATGGACGATTCTCAAAATATCTTTTACCTTGACTGACAGATATACTTGCATCAAGGAATTCAAGAATGTCCTAAGACTGAGGTCGCATTCATACTGTACCATTTCCTTTGTCCTAAAAACCTATGAGATCATCTTTGGCAAAGATTGCTATCAATGATGCACTGATGTCATCAGAGAAGAAATTAATAATCCATATTCTAGTATAGAGGTCTTCTAAGTAGACACAACCTTCATATTCTAAAGTATTTCCAGACGTCTGCTTATTTCTGCCCATAGAAAAATGAATTCACAGGATATAATCACACTACATTTTATTTAGCACACAGGATCAATCTTTTCAGCAATAGAAGTCATATAAATACAAACTTCCTTTGTAATGTTAACCCAATAAAAATAATCATATATTATGGTAAATTAGATAAGAGACCTGGGTCCTATGAAATTAGAGAATAAAAATAAATAACTGATTCATACTTACAATAGTGTATGAATATATAGGAATACATAATTTTATATGCATTACATATTTGTGCATATATAATCAAAAGAAATTTCAAATGAATTAATACCTCTTCCAAAAGATTCTAAGTCGGTTTTATTTCCCTTGAGAGAAATTAAATTTGTGCCTATAGTACAATTAGGGGCCTGGAAATATTTCAGTCTAATTGACATCTATGCTATAGTTACGTCTGTGTCTAGTTTCTATGGTTGAAACTGGAAGATATTATGTTCAGTAAACTAAGTCAAATAGAGAAAGACAAATAATAAACAGAAAAAAAGGACAAGCAAAACAAACTCAGACAATAAGAACAAAATAGTGGTTACTGAAGTAAGACAGGGTGGGTAAATCAGGTGAAAGAATTAAAATGTATATATAGTAAAGGATGGGAGTTAAACCTTTGATGGTGAACATGTATGTTAAATGAGATTTTGATTTATAATGTGCATCAAAAAATGATAGTGCAATAAATCAATGTTATTTTAATTAAAACAACATTGTTTTAAATGTTGATGCGCGACATCTTATCATCTCATTCCTACTTTGGACAAACTGGCAGGCTACCGAATGTAACCTGCCCACATGGCAGAATCTGGCAAACTCTCCGTGGCGTACCCAATATGCCAAATACCAGTAACAATGAAGGGTTTCATTCTCCTAACTCTGAAAGAGCCTTGAGTATGGCACTTTTTAAAAAAAATCTCAGGGCTAGGACAAAGGAGACATTACTGGGGCCTGCTCGAGGCAATCGATGAATAACAGGATGGTTGTGATTGTGATTGATTTAATTAAAAATATTAAGCTAATTAGAGGCCAGCCGGGCATTCTAGGGGAAAGGGCAGCTCAAATAGAGAAGGGTGCACCAAATAAAGGGTGTTTGGAGGATCCTCCCAGGAGGGGAGATGCATGCTGAAAGTAGACTATAGACCGAACATGATTGCCACTCAATGCCTCTTTTGCAGACCACAACACCCAAAAGGAGAGAGAGAACAAAAAGGAATGCCCTTCCACAGAGGCAGGGTGGGATGGGGAGCATGGGGGTGGGAGGGATATTATCCATGGTGGTGGAAAATGGGCACTGGTGGAGGGATGGGTATTTGATCATTGTATAATCAAAACCCAAGCACAAAAAATTGTAAATCTACAACTGTACCTCATGGTGTTTCACTAATAAAAATTTTAAAAAATAGAGCATTAGTAAAAATATACTATAACAAAGTTAAAAAAATATTAAGCTAAGAATATCCATAATTATGTATAAAAATTCAAAGAATATTTGAAAGTGGAATATGTCATTTTATAACTATACATATAATTATATAAGACCTGATTACAAACATTATATTATATATTTATACTATATTTTATACAAATGTGTGTGCATATACATAAGCACTTCTTTAAATATGTATCCTTTTATAAGTTTCACTAGAGTAGGATTTTTGAGCCAGAGATAGAGTACAGCAGTTCAGACACTTGCTTTGAATGTATCTGGCCTAGATTTGATCCTAAGGACCAATTTCAGTCCCCTGAGCACTGCCAGGAGAGATCCCTGGGCATAAATTCAGGAGTATTCCCTAAGTACCGCTGGGTGTATACCAAAAACAACAAGAACAACAGAGCAGTAAAAATAATAGGATCTTTGTTCTTTTCACTCCTCTATCCCCTCTTAGCCAAATAATTAGTTATGTTCATCTATCAGGTTTGGGGGAGGGGTACTTTGCAGGGTAGAGGATACACCAGTTATGCTTAGGGCTTACTCCTGTCTCTACACTCAGGAATCACTTCTGTCAGTGCTGGCGGGGACCTCAAGAGATGTATGGAACAGATCCCTGGTCTCTTGCAAGCATACTAACCTGCTGTGCTATCTCTTCAGGTTACATCAATCAGTTTTACCGTGGGAGGAAAAAATCTGATATTTAGTCACCACTTGACTTTCCTTGTGATACTATTTATAAAATTCCGTTTATGATAGAAAAAGACTGTATTATTCAATAACTCTCCCCATCCCCAGCACCCCAAAAAACAAATATAAGATGAAATATTAAGCACATTAAGTCACTGAAAGTAATGGGGACTATGTTTTTTAGATGAAGTGATATGGGGCATATTAAAAGGTAATGAGTCTGAGCAGAGTCTCCTGCCCCCGCACCTGGATGTCCTCACCAGGGCCCCTTGGAGGGGAGCGGGCTGAGTTTCCCTCCCCACCCTGAACAGGGCTCCGGCAGCCGAAGATCTCCAGAACTAGCCACCACCACGCTGAGACCACTCTCCACATGCATGAAGGTACCAGCAGAGGAACAAAGGCATGCGGGTCCTGGGGCTGAGATCTCCAAGCCTGCTCGGATCGGGGCTGAGCATCCTCCACGCAGATCCTCCATCTTCCAGTAGGCAGGGGTCACACCCACCAACTGGTCCCCTGGTGCTGTGTAATCCCATCAATGGCCAAGACCCAGAGACTATAAAACCCAGCTCCTGGAAGCGTGGAGCTGTATTCGCAGATGCTCAACATCTTGTTATCTCATTCTTACTTTGGACAAACTGGCAGGCTACCGAATGTAACCTGCTCACACAGCAGAGTCTGGCTAACTCCCGTGGCGTACCCAATATGCCAAATACCAGTAACAATGATGGGCCTCATTCTCTTAACCCTGAAAGAGCCTTGAATATGGCACTTTTTAAAAAATCTCAGGGCTAGGATGAAGGAGACATTACTGGGGCCTGCTTGAGGCAATCAACGAACAACAAGATGGTCGTGATCATGATCAAGTCTGAGCAAGATTACATATCGTCATCTTCTAGGCTGTGATAAGAATTTTAATCTATTTCTAAGTATGATGGCAGAGAATGGTGGGTCAGAGTCAAGGCATAACAAGATGCTACATACCACCTAACAGCCTCATTTTGCTGCTGTCTGGAGAACAGCATAGAAGAAACCAGGGTAAACAAGGAGAAATTAGGAGTCTTCCTCATTAATTCAAGAGGAGGATATTAGTCAGTGCTACCTGGGAAATAACTGTGAAGTATATACATTTGTGAAGGCAGAGCCAAGATAATTTCAAGAATAACTCCAACTTTTGGACCTCAACAAACAAATGGTGCCACTTTACACAGCAAGGGAATGTTTAAAGGAACAGGTAAGGGGGAAAATGTGAGTCTGAATTAGATATATCTAATTTAGAAATGCCTACTGGACAATGAGGCGACAATATTACTTGGATAAGTAGTCTTTAATAAATAAATTTAAAGTCAAATTGCAAACATAATGGGAGAGTCCTAATGATGTGGCAAAATACAGAACTATGGGAAGAGAGATAGTACAGTGGAAACATTTGCCTTGCATGAGGTCAACTGGGTTCAATCACTAGCACTGCTTATAGTCTGCCAAGCACCATCAGAAGTCATCATTGGGCACAGAGCCAGGAGTAAGCCCTGAGCACTGTCAGGAATGGCCTCAAAACAAAATAAAACAAGAAAAGAGCTCCCAAGTAATGGATATTAGAGGTGTCTTAAGCAATCTGACCACAAAGGCAAACACAACAAAGAAATCAATAATAAACAAATGGAACTGCACCAAATTAAAAAGGTTTTACATGACAAGAGAAACTCAAAATAAAGTGACACCTGCTGAGAAAGGGAGAAAATATCTGAATATAGTACATCAGAGACAGGGCTAATATCCAAGAATTATAAATCATTCACAAAACTCAACAACAAAATGTACAATGACCCCATCCAAAAATTAAGAGAGGAGATGAATACACATGTCTCCAAATAAGATATAAAGATACATAGTAGGAATATGAAAAAGTACTCATAATCATTTATGATCTAAGAAATGTAAATAAAAATGACAATGAGGTATTAATCCACACCAGTGAGATTGGCATGTCTCAAAAGACTAGAAATAATCAGTGTTGGTGGAGATGTAGTGAGAAAGCAGCTCTCATTCACTTTAGGTGGGAATGCCATCTGGCTCAACCTCTATGGTAAGTACTACGATAATTTCTCAAAATAGGAAGAATACAATCAGAAATACCACTTGTGGTATCTACTCCCAAAGAGAAAAAAAATTTATTTGAAAGCATATATGCATTCCTATGTTAACTGCAATGTTTAGCTTAAAAGCTAGGACATGGAAACAATCCAAATGTCCAGTTATAGATAAATGGATCAAGAAATTGTGGCATACTTACACAATGGAATATTATGCAGCTGCAAGAAAGAATGTAATCATGCAATTTACTACTATGTGTATGGGACAAGAAGACATCATGCTGAATCAAGTCAGAAGAGGAGCAGATACATAAGATCTCATATGTGGTATGTATACATAGTAAGGAAGCAACAAATGGTCAAAGAAAATAGAAGTAGAGAAATGGTCCACAGAATTGACTTTACCTGCAGGAGGGAGGAATAGGAAATCTTTGTGGGACATTGGTAGAGGAGAGATATGATATGGGCACTCTGGACATTCTGGTGTTGGGGATAGTGTTAGAACAATATATGCATGAAACTATAATTAGCAGTGTTTTAAATCACAGTACCTCAGTACAAATGGGGGTTAGGAAAGAATGTGCCAAGAATAATATGAATGATATTGAATGAGATATCTCTGAATAGACATATTGATTAGCAGTGACATAACATGGAGTTTTTGTTTTATCAAAACAGCAAAAGAAGATATGTTTCAACTGGGTATAGCAGTCAAGCTTTTCCTTCCAGAGCGGGTTTAGCCTGGTTAGGAAGCTTTGCTTATACATGAAATACAGAAGTTATAATATTTTCTCATTCCTAAGTAATGCTTTGTATGTGTTTGTGCTGTGTGTGTATAAAGAGATTAATGCTCTTCAAAACTAAACAAGCTAAACTCCCTATGTCATTTCAAATACATCAATACTTTATAGAACCCAAATGGGTTCACCAAATAGGGAAAAGACAACAGGCTATCATGAGAGATCTCAGTAATTCATTCATTTGCATCCTAAAGAGAGAATCTAACTCATTTTATGTTTTTTTTCTTTTCTTTGTATTAGGATAAATCAGGTTTAAACTTCTCATAAAAATCCATTTTGCCTTCATTTTTCCTTTTCATTTTTATTGAGGTACTGTGATTTATAGTACTGTTAATAATTGTTTTATGCATATGATGTGTGTGTCGCGACACATCATAACACACTAAATACCCATCTTCTGGAATTGTCATACCATATTTGATAGGGTTCAAATATGGTAACACCTACAAGGGTGATTAGAGGTCACCCCAAAATTCTCTATACCTCTCGGAAAGACTGGCAAGCTACCGAGAGTATTCCGCCCGCACGGAAGAGCCTGGCAAGCTATCCGCTGTGTATTCGATATGCCAAAACCAGTAACTACAACTGGTCTCATTCACCTGACCCTGAAGGCTTCACCGACATGGCAGCACTGAGAAGGATGAGAAAGGAGAGGCCGACAAAATCTCAAGGCCGACCTAGGCTGCCACAACGAAGGAAGACAAAAATGATCGTCTGTACTTTCAATGCACGTACGCTAGCATCAGATGCATCCATCGAGGACCTGATGGTACAAGCGCGAATGATCAAGTACGACATCATCGGTCTGACCGAGACAAGAAGACACGAATCTCACCATGCCGTTTTCGACACTGGAGAAGAATTGTTCCTCGGAACATGCGATAAAAGAGGTGTTGGAGGCTTCGGTGTCCTTGTCAACACAAACTTGGCCAAGAGCATTGATTCATTCGAATGCCTAACAACCCGAATCGGACGTTTACATTTGAATAGATGTGGCTCACTGCCTGCAGTTTCTATCTTCGTTGTCTACGCACCAACATCTCATTATGATGAAAGAGAAATCTAGAAGTTCTACATGGAGCTAGAGAAGTTCTATAAAGAAGACCACACCTTCTACAAGATCATTGTGGGTGATTTTAATGCCAAGATAGGACCGAGAAGATCAGCTGAAGAACTTCACATCGGAACCCATGGCCTAGAATGGAACGAACAGGGTGAGAGACTGTCTGAGTTCATCATGTCGACCAAGACCATTCATGGTAACTCACAGTTCCAGAAGGCAGAATCTAAACGATGGACATGGGAGTCTCCCGGTGGACGATTCCACAACGAAATAGACCACATCATATTCAATCGACGGTTTTGCCTGACTGATGTCGCTGTTGTCCCAAAATTTCGAACGGGATCGGACCACCGTCTCCTTCGTGCAAAATTCTACTTCACAGAGCGGGGAGAAAGGGCTGCAAAGTTCAAAAAGAGAACTCCCAGAATGACCACCAACTGGGAACTCTTTGGTACTATTGCGGCAACATGGGAAGATGCCATTGTTGACAACATTGACGAGGAATACGATCGACTGGTTCAGCACCTCCATGAATGTGCGAGGAACGCCAAGAGAGAGATAGCCACAAAAAGTCGCCTATCTTCGAAAACTCTTGAGCTAATTCGCCAGCGTGGTTTGGCGCATGCCTCAGGCAACCGCAAGCTAACGTCCGAGCTTGCAAAGCAGTGCAGAGATGCGATCAAGGAAGACCTCAAAGAGAGAAGAGCAGAAGTACTGGTAGATGCGGCAGAAGCCGGGAAAAGTATTCGTAACGCCCGCCTGTCCTTCGCCAACTATAAGACCAAGATGACTGCCCTCCGACGTCCTGATGGATCCATCACATCCTCCAGAACGGCAATGGAGAAGATTATCCATGACTTCTACTCAAATCTCTTCGATAGCCATGTCCACTTGCCGACATACCAAATTCCACAGGATGGGTATGTCGTTCCCAACGTTCTCCCTTCCGAAATCCGACACGCCATTTCGTCAGTAAAGAAGCAAACAGCACCCGGCCCAGACAAGGTCAGACCTGAACACCTGAAGAACCTGCCGTCAGTACTCATCAATACACTGGCTCGGCTCTTCACTCGCTACCTGTCTGAATGCAAGGTTCCATCTCAATGGAAAACCAGCAGGACCGTACTACTGTTCAAGAAGGGAGACATCCATGACATTGGCAACTATCGCCCGATCTGCCTATTGTCTGTCATCTACAAGTTGTTCACTCGAGTCATCCTGAATAGGATTGGCAGAACACTAGATGAAGGACAACCATGTGAGCAAGCAGGGTTCCGCAAAGGATTCAGCACCATCGACCATATCCACACGATAACCAAACTCATTGAGGTTTCTCGGGAGTTCAAGATGCCGCTCTGCTTAACGTTCATTGATTTAAAGAAGGCCTTTGATTCTGTTGAGACGGAAGCGGTCATTGAAGCCCTAGCCAATCAGGGCATTCAAGCCCAATACATCAGGATCCTCCGTGAGCTGTATTGCGGATTCACTACCAGGATCTCACCATTCTACAAAGAAGTGATCGTTGATGTCAAGAGAGGGGTGCGGCAGGGTGATACCATTTCACCAAAACTCTTCAGTGCCACCCTCGAGAACATCATGCGACGACTGGAATGGGAAGGAATGGGAGTGAAGATAGATGGTCGGCAACTACACCACCTCCGCTTTGCTGATGACATTGTTTTAATAACACCAAACATCAGCCAAGCGGCACAAATGCTGGCCGACTTTGACCGTGAGTGTGGAAAGGTAGGACTACAGCTGAATCTTACGAAGACAATGTTTATGAGAAACAGCCTTGTTCCTGACGCCCCATTCGCTCTCAATGGAACGACCATCTCCGAATGCAACAGCTATGTGTACCTAGGTCGAGAGGTCAACATGACAAATGACCTGGCACCCGAGCTGCGCAGGAGGAAGAGAGCGGCTTGGAACGCCTTCAAGAACGTCGAAGAAATAGCTAAGAGGACGAAGAACCTCCGGCTCCGGGCACATCTCTTTGATTCCACTGTTCTTCCTGCATTAACATATGCCTCAGAGACCTGGGCCCTACGCAAACAAGATGAGAACGCCATTCAGGTCTCCCAAAGAAGAATAGAAAGAGCTATGCTTGGAATATCACGTTTCACTCAAATGAGAGATAGAATCCGGAGTTCTGACATCCGTCGACGATCAAGGATCAGGGACGCTGTCTCATATGCCAAGGTATCGAAAATCAGATGGGCTGGTCACGTAATGAGATTTAAAGACGACCGTTGGACTAGAGCTGTTACTGATTGGATTCCACGGGATGTCAAGAGACCGCGTGGCCGCCCACCTACCAGATGGTCAGACTTCTTTGTCAAGGTCATGAACGATCGGTTTGAGGCCCTCCATGTTCCCGGAGCGAAGAGATGCCATTGGGCTACACTAGCACGCGACAGGGACAAATGGAGACGTTACTGGCGCCCGCTCGAGCAAATCGACAACTAACGGGAAGTTAAGTGATTAAGTGAAGTGATTATGCATATATCATTCCAACACCACAACCCCCCAACAGAGTGCCCACTTCTTCCACTGGGTCTCAGGCACCACTCCCAGTCATACCTCACCCCTCCGGGTAAGTTCTGCATCTGTTTTTTTAATATCCTTATATGGAAGGCTCTTTCAGCTTTATTATCGATATTTTTCTTTAGCCAAAAAAAAAAAGCCACCCAAAATGAATAATCTTATTTTCTTCTCTGTTGTTTCAGTTCAGGTTAGACCTAATGAAAATAAAACAGCACCCATATTCATAATGCAGAAAATATTTTTCTTACTTTTTTACCAACAAGGTATTTATTAAATGAAGAACTTACCATCAGTACTCATCAATACACTGGCTCGGCTCTTCACACGCTACCTATCTGAATGCAAGTTTCCATCCCAATGGAAAACCAGCAAGACTGTACTACTATACAAGAAGGGAGACATCCACGACATTGGCAAATCTGCCTATTGTCTGTCATCTACAAACTGTTCACTCAAGTCATCCTGAATAGGATTAGCAGAACACTAGATGAAGGACAACCATGTGAACAAGCCAGGTTCTGAAAAGGATTCAGTACCATCGACCATATCCACACAATTACTAAGCTCATTGAGGTTTCTCAGGAGTTCAAGATGCTGCTCTGTCTAAGATTCATTGATTTAAAGAAGGCCTTTGACAGTAATAATTAAAACAGCATGGTACTGGAACAAAAGCAGAGCTGCAGACCAATGGAACAGAGTTGAATATACTGACATTTCCTCCCAAACATATAATCATCTAATTTTTGATAAGGGGGCAAGAAAAGTGAAATGGAGCAGGGAAAGCCTCTTCAACAAACTGTGCTGGCAAAATTGGACGGCTACATGCAAAAAAGTGGGCTCAGATCTCTGCCTAACACCATGCACAAAAGTAAGATCAAAATGGATTTATGACCTCAACATCAGACCAGAATCCATAATGTTTATTGAAGACAAAGTCGGCAAAACTCTCCATGATATTGAAGCTAATGGTATCTTCAAAGATGTCACGCCACTGGCCGAGCAAGTGAAAACAGAGATAGACAAATGGGACTATCTTAAACTAAGAAGCTTCTGCACCTCAAAAGAAACATTGACCAAAATACAAAGACAGCCTACAGAATGGGAAAGGATATTCACCAAGTACACATCCGACAAGGGGTTGATATCAAGGATATACAAGGTACTGGTTAAACTCCACAAGAAGAAATCACCCAACCCCATCAAAAAATGGGGTGAGGAAATGAACAGAAACTCTCGCAAAGAAGAAATTCGAATGGCAAAAAGGCACATGAGAAAATGCTCTACATCACTAATCATCAGAGAGATGCAGATCAAAACCACAATGAGATATCATTTCACACCACAGAGACTGGCCCACATCCACAAGAACAAAAGCAACCGGTGCTGGCGCGGATGTGGCGAGAAAGGGACCCTCCTTCACTGCTGGTGGGAATGCCGGCTGGTCCAACCCTTTTGGAAAACAGTATGGACGACTCTCAAAAAATTAGAATTTGATCTGCCATTTGACCCAGCTATAGCACTCCTGGGAATATATCCCAGAGAGGCAAAAAGGTATAGTCGAAGTGACATCTGCAATTGTTTGTTCATTGCAGCACTCTTTACAATAGCCAGAATCTGGAAAAAACCTGAGTGCCCAAGAACAGATGACTGGTTAAAGAAACTTTGGTACATTTACACAATGGAGTACTATGTAGCTGTTAGAAAAGATGAAGTTATGAAATTTACATACAAGTGGTACTACATGGAAAGTATCATGTTAAGCGAAATGAGTCAGAAAGAAAGGGATAGACACAGAAAGATTGCATTCATCTGGGGAACATAAAGCAACAAAAAGGGAGAGTAACACCCAGGAATGGCTGAGATTAGTACCAGGAATTTTGCTCCATGAATGGAAGGCCAGCCACAGGCTCTAGGTGAAAAGGAAGCTCAGATAGAGAAGAGAGTACCAAATGAAGGGTGTTGTGAGGGTCCTCCCAGGGTGGAAGAAGCATGCTAAAAGTAGTCGATAGACCAAACATGATTGCCACTCAAAGCCTCTCTTGCAAAACACAGTACCCAAAAGAAGAGAGAGAGAACAAGGGGGAATACCCTGCCACAGAGGCAGGATGGGACGGGGGGGGGGGGGGGATGAGGGTGGGGGGGATGCTGGGACCCATGGGGATGGATGACGGGCACTGGTGGAGGGATGGGCACTTGATCATTGTATAACTGAAACCCAAGCACAAAATTTGTAAGCCTATAACTGTACCTCATGGTTTTTCACTAATAAAAAAAGAAAAAATAAATAAAGAAGGCCTTTGATTCTGTTGAGACTGAAGCGTTCATAGAAGCCCTAGCCAATCAGGGCATACAAACTCAATACATCAGGGTCCTCCGTGAGCTCTATTACAGATTCACTACCAGGATCTCACCATTCTACAAAGAAGTAATTATCCATGTCAAGAGAGGGGTTTGGCAGGGTGATACCATTTTACCAAAACTCTTCAGTGCCACCCTCGAGAATGTCATGCAATGACTGGAATGGGAAAGAATGGGAGTGAAGATAGATGGTTGGCAACTACACCACCTCCGTTTTGCTGATGACATCATTCCAATAACACCAAATATCAGCCAAGCGGCACAAATGCTGACTGACTTCGACTGTGAATGTGGGAAGGTCGGACTACAGCTGAATCTTACGAAGACAATGTTTATGAAAAATAGCCTCGTTCCTGATGCTCCATTCACTCTCAACAGAACCACCATCTCCGAATGCAACAGTTATATATACCTAGGTCGAGAAATCAACATGATGAATGACCTGGCACCTGAGTTATGCAGGAGGAAGAGAGCGGCTTGGAATGCCTTCAAGAGCGTTGAAGCTAAGAGGACAAAGAACCTCCAGCTACAAGCACATCTCTTTGATTCCACTGTTCTTCCTGCATTAACATATGCCTCAGAGACCTGGGCCATACGCAAACAGGATGAGAACGCTATTCAGGTCTCTCAAAGAGGAATCGAAAGAGTTATGCTTGGAATATCATGCTTCACTCAAATGAGAGATAGAATCCGGAGTTCTGATCTCCATCAACGCTCAAGAATCAGGGACGCTGTCTCATTTGCCTAGGCATCAAAAATCAGATGAACTGGACATGTAATGAGGTTTACAGACAACCGATGGACTAGAGCCATTACTGACTGGATTCCACAGGACATCAAAAGATCACGTGGACGCCCACCTACAAGATGGTCAGACTTCTTCGTCAAGACCCTGAATGATCAGTTCGAGGCTCTGCATGTTCCTAGAATGAAGAGATGCCATTGGGATACACTAGCACGCAACAGGGATGAATGGAGACGTTACTGGCACGCGCTCGAGTAAATCGATGAATAACGGGGGATCAAGTGATCAAGTGAAGATGTTTATTAATTTCAAAATATAATGGCAGTGACTATTATCCCACATTGTTATTCCATGTATTCTATTCTTAATGTATTATGTTACATTAATTTATTTACTTAAAAGGTAAAGGTAAAGGCCCTCCCATTGATCGTCGATTTGCTCGAGCGGGCCCAGTAACGTCTCCATTGGAGACTTTGTTGTTACTGTGTTTGGCATATCGAATACTCTCGGTAGCTTGCCGGGCTCTCCGAGAGGGGCGGAGGAATCGGACTCGGGTCGGCCACGTTGGCCGCTTGTAAGGCGAATGCCCTACCGCTGTGCTATCGCTCCAGCTTAAGGTCAATTTTTTTTTCCCCTTTATTTTATTTTATTTTTTTAAAGTTGTAGATTTACAATTTTTTGTGCTTTGGTTTCAATTATACAATGATCAGATACCCATCCCTCCACCAGTGCCCATTTTCCACCACCATGGATAATATCCCTCCCACCCCCATCCCCCCATCCCCCCTGTCTCTGTGGCAGGGCAATCCCCTGTGTTCTCTCTCTCCTTTTGGGTGTTGTGGTCTGCAAAAGAGGCATTGAGTGGCAAACATGTTCAGTCCATAGTCTACTTTCGACATGCATCTCCCCTCCTGGGAGGATCCTCCAAACATACTTTATTTGGTGCTCCCTTCTCTATCTGAACTGCCCTTTCCTCTAGGATACCTGGCTGGCCTCTAAGTTATGGAGTAATCCTCCTGGTGCTGATCTCAGCTATTCTTGGGTATTAATCTCATACTTTGTTACTTTATATCCCCCAGATGAATGCAATCTTTCTATGTCTATCCCTCTCTTTCTGACTCATTTCGCTTAGCATGATACTTTCCATATTGTACCACTTGTATGTAAATTTCATGACTTCATCTTTTCTAAGAGCTACATAGTACTCCATTGTGTAGATGTACCAAAGTTTCTTTAACCAGTCATCTGTTCTTGGGCATTCAGGTTTCTTCCAGTTTCTGGCTATTGTAAAGAGCGCTGCAATGAACAAACAAGTGCAGATGTCACTTCGACTATACATTTTTGCCTCTCTGGGATATATTCCCAGGAGTGGTATTGCTGGGTCAAATGGGAGCTCAATTTCTAATTTTTTGAGAATCGTCCATACTGTTTTCCAGAGGGGCTGAACCAGTGGACATTCCCACCAACAGTGAAGGAGTGTCCCTTTCTCGCCACATCCACGCCAGCATCGGTTGCTTTTGTTCTTTTGGATGTGGGCCAGTCTCTGAGGTGTGAGATGGTATCTCATTGTGGTTTTTATCTGCATCTCCCTGATGATTAATGATGTAGAGCATTTTCTCATGTGCTTTTTTGCCATTCGGATTTCTTCTTTGAGAAAGTTTCTGTTCATTTCATTGCCCCATTTTTGGATGGGGTTAAGGTCAATTTTTAAGGTGTATGAAGAAAAATAATTGGGGTCCAGATTAATAATTTCATCAAGGCCATGACTATAGCTTTTATTGACTGAACTGTCAAGTTAGTTCCAATAATTCCTCATAGCAATCTGTATTACTAAAATCCATAATTCATTAATTCTTTCAACTATTTGGTGAGCATATACCATGTGCTAGGCACTAAAGCTTAGTAATTCAATGACAAACTAGAAGGAATCCCTATACTTATGATCTAGTGGTAAAAACAGACAAATCAATGTTATATTTTCAGATGGTGACAAGTACTAAGAAAAAAATATAGTGAAGTAAGGAGATAGATTTTTCAGCTGACTGATGAGAACAGAAGGAAGGAAGACAGGATAGTAAAACGATATCACATTGAGCCAAGATATGAATGAAAATGGAGCATAAAAATTCTACGTTTCCTCAATGGAATTTGTCAATCCCTACTTCATGTTTCTGTTTATCTTTATTTCTCTAATTCATTTGCTTGAAAAATCACTACTGAGAGCCTACAATACTTCAGGCACTATTCCCAGAGCTCTATTGTAGCTTTAGGTGATCTTGGGGTTTTTTTCTCTTTTGTTTTGGGGCCATACATTGCTTCACTCAGGGTTTACTCCAAGTTCTGTGCTTGAGTATCACTCATATGTATGCTGTGCTTGCCTTGTGCCCTACTTGTTGTACTAGGTCAGTCCCTTGTTCATCTTGTTTTTATCTTTCTCTACCAAGAGATTAAAGAAATTGAAATTAGGTCTTTATAGTACCATTAGTTATACATATATATATGGGAATTTGATGGAGAGATGAATAGATAAATCATTTGATGGTATTTGATGGAGAGATAAATAGATAAATATATGGATAGTCCAAAATCTGAGGACCTCTGATAGTCAAAAAGCTTCAATTTTCTTCCTATCATTCTCATAAGAAAGCTAAGCTTATACACACACCTCTTAAGAAACTCAGCATAATAAATCAGGTTAAGCCTACTGGGAAATAAAGGATTTGAGTCAAAGGAAATCTTTGATTAATAGTGTAGCTCATTACTCAACATTCTTTCTCAACAGTAAATATAAAGGCTATAAACTTTGTCTTAAATCAGTAACTCCGAGGGCTCCCCAAATACAGAGTAGTACAAATTGACTTTTAAAAAGCTATGCCCCAAAAGTGTATAAGAGCATGCAATGTCACAGTTGTGTGTGGTACTGCCAATGACACAGCATTATTCAGATGTCCAAAGTAAACTGAAAATGGTCTACTCATCATATCCAATCCTCAATTCTGAAAGAATTCTTTACCATTTTAGGCATAATTCTATGTTGTTTAATACTTTGAAAAATTCTTGTCAGATTAGAGCAAAATTCTAACAAATTTTTAGCTCCCACCCCCCAGGATGGATCAGAGAATAATACCAAAGAGTCACTAGCTGATAAAAATTAGTTATAAAATTTTATGTTAATGCTTGGAGATATAACATTCCCACCATCACAATGAAAATGTGCAAACATTAAAAAAAATTACAGCTGAATTTTTACCAGAAATCTTGTAAGGTACATATCAAATGCCCGCCCAACAATTTTCTGCCTTTATAATCATTTGACAATTGCAGCAATAATATACTTGTTTCTTCCTAACTGCACTTTTTGGGCAACATAGATAATATTCCTCATGTAAACCCCTGTTTCTATTGTTTTAAAGATCAAATATCATTTCACCTGAGAAGCACAGAGGGGCTGGTTGCCCTGGCAACATAATTTGCTTCCAGTTCAATGGAACATCTAGTTCTTTTTCATGGGTTCACTGCACAGAGCAACCAATCCTAGCTCAGAGAGCCCTACTTCCTTTTCAAAGCACTATTTTTTTAAAAGTCTGTTGCTAAGGTGTTTTGTTATGGTTAAATGAACCTCTTAAATATTGATTTTAATGCTTTCATTTTTTTAAGCTGCTCTGCTTTCAGCTTTTTCTTAAACACGTGGGACACAGTTCCTCTGAGCCTTTTATTCATCTATGGTGCATTTTTCATTTCAATGATACAAATCCATTGGCATCTTTTATATATTTTTTAACTGAAAAACAACAATCATTTGACTAAATGAGGATGGGCTTGGAAGAACACCTGCAACACTACTCTGTACATACAATCCAGAAGTAGAACAACGTGAATGCCCATCTAAATTGACCAAATATTGACTTCTATCACCAAAAATACTTAAAGACTTACCTTTCTGTTAGAGGCAAATACCTACTTCTCTTGTTTTAGAGTATCTCTTCAACCTAGTTAAACACTAGTCATTGGTCAGTCCTTCAAAATTAAACCTCTGTACCTAGTTCATGAGTGCGCAGTAACCCAATTGGAACTTCTAGGCCATAAAAAAAAATCAGTGTGAGGGAATAATCTGCAAATTTTATTCAGCAAAATCCAGGGAAAAGAACAAATTCAAAGTGCTATCTGCATAGTCAATGAATATCCAAGAAACTGTTGAAAAGAAAAATCTAGTGAAACAGAATAGTCTTGCCAAAGGACAGCAACAACCTTATGTAACATAAAATAAAATTCAGAAAACAAATAGTAGAAAACATTCTCTAAAAATGATGAAAACTCATTCAATCCTCAATTCAAAGCTATCTTCACATTTTGGAACATGTTTAAGAACAGTGGGCCTTTCACATGAGAAAATGCTCTACATCACTAATCATCATGAAGATGCAGATCAAAACAGTAATGAGGTATCAACTCACACTACAGAGACTGGCCCACATCCAAAAGAACAAGAGCAACTGGTGTTGGTGCAGATATGGTGAGAAAGGGACTCTCCTTCACTGCTGGTGGGAATGCCGACTGGTTCAGCCCTTTTGGAAAACAGCATGGAAGCTTCTCAAAAAATTGGAAATTGAGTTCCCATTTGACCCAGCAATACCACTCCTGGGAATATATCCCAGAGAGGTAAAAAAGTATAGTTAAAATGACATCTGCACTTGTATGTTCATTGCTACACTGTTCACAATAGCCAAAATCTGAAGGAAAAAAAAAAACCTGAGTGCCCGAGAACAGATGACTGGTCAAAGAAACTTTGGTATATCTACACAATGGAATACTATGCAGCTATTAGAAAAGATGAAGTCATAAAATTTGCATACAAATGGTACTACATGGAAAGTATTGTGCTAAGTGAAATGAGTCAGAAAGAGAGAGATAGACATAGAAAGGCTGCACTCATCTTGGGAATATAAAGTAACAGAATGGGAGACGAACACCCAAGAACAGTTGAGATAAGTACCAGGAGGTCTGCTTCATGGTCTGGAAGCTGGCAGCACATGCTGGGGGGAAAGGCAGTTCAGATAGAGAAGAAAACACCAATTAAAGGGTGTTTGGAGGATTTGCTCGGGATGCAAGATGCGTGCCAAAAGTAGACTATAGACTGAACACCATGGCCACTCAGAATGTCTATTTCAAGCCACAAAACCCTAAAGGAAAGAGAGCAAAAGGGAATGCCCTGCCACAGAGGTGGGGCGGGGTGGGGGAAATGGGACGGGGGGTGGGATGGCTACTGGGCTCATTGGTAGTGGAGAATGGGCACTAGTGGAGGGATGGGTACTTGATCATTATGTAACTAAAACCCAAACACAAAAGTTTGTAAGGCTACAACTGTACCTCATGGTGTTTCGCTAATAAAAAAATAAATAAGAATAAAATCAGTGGGCCTTTTTCAGAAAGCAGTAATATATGTCACATGTGAAAAATATAAAGTAGACACGCCTATATTTCTATGGCTATACATTATTACAAGTGTAAGTATAAATATCAAAATAGAAATTCAGTTGTCACATTTAGGACAGAAATTTCCTTTTAAGACTGAACTTTAAGTAAATGCAAACAAAAACTGAGGGCTTTCCCTAAACAGTATAACACTCACCGAATTTAAAATAAACAACATGGTGCAGAGTTCAGCAAGTTAAAATGGACGTGAAACATCAGAAAACGATGCAGAGACAACTTAGACATGGACAAGACTAAAGACATAGCTGGATGCTTACTTAGCAATTCAGCCTCTACACTCTCTAAACTTTAGGCTCCACAAATGTTCTGGCAAAAAAAGCTGACAATTAGCTCTAGGCATTACAAATTTTAATCTAAGTAGAGTATACAGTGAGTTGAATAATGGCTCTAAAATAAAGGTTTGTCCACACTCATATTCCCACGACCTGAGTCACAATCTCATTTGGAAAAAAAATATTATCACCAGTGTGACCTCAATTTGCAGCTGTAATTAAATGGATTATTTCAAAATAAGATCATCCTAGATATAACAGGTTACTCCTAAATCTAATAGCAAGTGTTTTTCTGAGAGATGTGGAAAGAAAAGCTAGTGAAAACAAAGATCAGAGTTATGCAGTCATAAGCCAGCTAAAGTCACCAAAAGCTGGAAGAGAAATCAACAGATATGACTCAGAGGTAGAGCATGTGTGAGGATATGCTAGATTACCAGCACTGCAGAAATGAGTACATGAGCACTGGACACCACAACAATAACATCAGTAAGAGGGATGATAATAACAACTATCATATCATATTTCTATATATTATATAATTATATAATTTATTGTTATCTGGAAGAAGCAAGGAACAATTCTTCCTTAGAGTCTTCAGTGGAAGAGAGAACCTTTCCAGCATTTTGATTTTGGACTTTTTTGCTACCTAACATTGTGAGAGTACAAATTTCTATTGTACTAAGCCAGCAGCATGTAATATGACAGTGACGACAGAACACAAAACAAGTATATACAGATGCAGTAGTATTTCTTGCAGAGATATAAAGTGAGCATACACAAAAATTTCACCTAGCCTAAATTACCATGAAAATCTTTTGTAGTCATCTGAAAGTACTCTCAAACATACCCAACATGGATGATTTTTATTTCAATGTTTGAAATAGATTAGTGCTTCTTGGTTGAGAACCAGCTGCAAAAGCTAAGTTGAGTGTCAAGAACATATACCTTACCTATCAAAAAAATGGGAGAAGAAATGAATAGAAACTTTCTCAAAGAAGAAATAAAAATGACATGCAAAAGAATCTCTGACAGAACAGCTCACTGCAGAGATGCCTCTGGACTTTGAGCTGGGCTGATTTCACCAGGGTGCTTCAGATGGGAGCGTGCATCATCCCTCCACCTGCCCCCCAAAATCCTCAGCAGCGCCAACTTCCAGAGCACAATGAGAGGTGAAGGTACACGGGTTTAGTGACGGCGAACACCTCTAGGTCTCAAGGGATAGGGGATGAGCCAGTCCTTCTCATCCTCCCATCCCCATGGAACCCTGGAGATCATACCCATAACCTGCCTCTGGCTGCAATTTAAGCTCCTTAATGGCCATAATCCAGAGACACACAAAAGAATCTCCACACTGAGCAGTTAGCTGCAGAAGTTTTTCTAACCCTAATTATCTAAACTTTTAGAATTCCAGGAGCATGCAGTAGCTCTCATGGCTGCACGACATATTATGCTTTTCATAACAAGCAATACAAAAGAGAATATGGGAGAGATTGTCTGCCATAGATACAGAGGGAGAGGTGGAATGTGGGGTTGGGGATACTGGGGACATTGGTAGTGGAAGATGTGCACTGGTGGAGGGTTGTGTGTTTGATCATTGTCTGACTGAAATTCAAACATGAAAGCTTTGTAACTGTATCTCACAGTGATTCAATTAAAAAATGGCCAAAAGGCACATGAAAATATGCTCTACAGCAGTAATCATCAGGGAGATGCAAATCAAAAAGAAAATAAGGTATCATCTCACATCACAAAAACTCGCACACTTCCAAAAAAAAACAAGAGTAACCAGAGCAGGTGCGGATGTGGGGAGAAAGGGACTCTCCATTGTTAGTGGGAATGTTGTCTTGTCCAGCCTTTTTGGAAAACAATATGAATATTCCTCAAATATTCCTCAAAAAAAAACTAGAAGTTGAGCTCCCATTTGAGTCAGCAATGCCACTTTTGGGAATATATCCTGGGGCCCCAAACTACACAGCGGAAATGTCATCCATCTTCTATGGTCTATGCAATACTATACACAATAGTCAGAATCTGGAAACAACCAATGTGCCCAAGAACAGACTACTGAATAAAGAAACTATGATACATCTACATAATGGAATACTACACAGCTGTTAGGAAAAATGAATTAATGAAATTTGCTTGTAAATGGATGGACATGGAAAGTACCATGCTGAGTGGAATGAGCTGAAGGAGAGGGACAGATATAAATGATTGCCTTCATTTGTGGGATATAAAAATATTTATATATTATGATGGGGCTGGAGCAATAGCACAGCAGGTAGGGCATTTGCCTTGGACACGGCTAACCCAGGTTCCATTCCCAGCATCCCATATGGTTCCCCAAACACCACCAGGAGTGACTCCTGAGTGTAGAGCCAGGTGTAAACCCAGAGTATCGTCTGGTGTGACCCAAAAAACAGAAAAAAATATTTATATATTATGAGACTAATACCCAAGGCCAGGGAAAACAGGGGCCAGGAGGACTAGTCAATGGTTAAAAGATTGACACAAGATTGACACAAGTTAAAAGATTGACACAAGTCCAGGGAGGGGGGGTAAGAGCAATTATGATAGAGAAGGAACCATTATTACTATAATAGTTGGAAACGATTATTTTGGACAGGAACTGATTGTTGAAAGTAGGTAAAGGGACATACCTGATAATGTTTCAGATTCTATACTACAAACCATAATGCCCAAAATGAATGACAGAGATGAGAGAGAGAGAGAGAGAGAGAAGAGAAGAAAAGTGCCTGCTATAGAGGCAGGTGGGGCATGGGAGCAGGAGGGAAACTGGGGACATTGGTGGTGGGAGATGTACACTAGTGAAGAAAGGGATGGATGTTTGAGCATTCTATGACTGAAACCCAATCATAAACAATCATGAGATACACAGTGTGCATCTCACTGTGATTCAATTAAAAATAAATTCATTTTTAAATGCATTGAAAAATTAAATAAAAATATTAAAATAAAAAAGAACACACATATTTTTTATATTCTGAATCATATAATTTTTCACCAGAGAGCAATACTCACAACCCAGGAAATTCTATAAAGCCCAGACTACCTAGACAGGAGCAATTATCCCTAACAAGTTGGAGCAAATATTCATGGAGAATAAAGGAAAACCAACTTGACTGTTTATTAACATTGTACTTTGTTTTCTGTCAAATTCCCAAGCACTAATATTTGAACCCTTTTAAATTAGATATTCAGTTAACTGCCTCTGTTGTGATTCAACTCAATATTTTTTATCATATTGGACCTAGAATTGTATGACAAGCCATTTTATTTATTTATTTATTTATTTATTTATTTATTTTGAATACCCATCCCTCCACCAGTGACCATTTCCCACCACCACGGATCCCAGTATCCCTCCCACCCCCCCACCCCCCACCCCATCCCACCCTGCCTCTGTGGCAGGGAATTCCCTTTTGTTCTCTCTCTCCTATTGGGTGTCGCGGTTTGTGTAAGAGTTAAGCCTGATTTTCAGGGAGAAACATTGGATGATTTACTTTCCACTGATCACTTTGTATATAGGGAGATGTTGCGCGGCCCCTTACGCAGCCATGCATTTTAGAGTAAAAGTCCTGGTTCCCACATACTTGAGCTATGCTTGTAGAGGCTCATGGTCACCAGGGCTCCATCTGGAGGAGGCAGGATATGGCACCTACCCCATCTGGGACTTCCCGGTGATCTCCGCTCTTTTTGGGATCTGGTGCATTCTCCGGGAGCTGTGGAGCCGCCCAGCGACCTTTCTTCTCTGTGGCTGTGTGCTGTAAAGATGGCGCTGGGCGGGGGGGGGGGGGTGGGTTGTGGGCATGACTTCCGGAATCAGAGGTTACCTGGGAGCCAGGGCAGTCCCAGCAGTTTGGAGGAAAAGTCCAAGTCCTGGTTCCCGCATACTCGAGCTATGCTTGACAAGCCATTTTTTTCATTTTTAAAAAGAATGTTACAAATTATTCTACAAGTTGAGATCCTAAATATTTTCTGATAGCTTCTCATAAGATTCTGATTTAATAGGCTTGTGCCAGGCAAAAAAATATGAATTTCTAACAAGTACCAGATAATTCTTATGACCAGGTAGCACTGTAGCACTTTAGCACTGTCCTCCCATTGTTCATCAATTTGCTCGAGCGGGCACCAGTAACATTTCACAACAAACTGTGAGACTTGTTGTTACTGTGTTTGGCATATCAAATACGTCACAGGTAGCTTGCCAGGCTTTGCCGTGCGGGCAAGATACTCTTGGTAGCTTGCTGGGCTCTCTGAGAGGGGCAGAGGAACTGAACTTATGTCAAGGCAAACACCCTACCCGCTGTGCTATCTCTCTCCATGATCAGGTAAATTTATAAATGTCTATGCCTCTCCTCTAAGGGCTTGTCTTAAGATTCAAATTAGAGGACATCTTATGATTTCACTATAGAACTAAATTGGTATACCCAAATCAATCCTACAAACAGCATTCTGGTGCAGAAATGTGTAAGAAAGGAACTGCAGGAAATTAGTTGTCTTTAAAGAGCAAAGGTTAATTTTGCCATACATATGAATGCCTTGCTCAAGGTAAGAGTGAGAAAAAATAGAATCATCAAGATTTCAAAGTTGCGATGTATTTGAAAAAGAGACACACAATCTAAATTGTATGACTATGCACATGTTTTCACCTAAGACAAAGAGGTCTCTCACACTCTACAGTTTTGTAGTTGACCTGAAAAAAACCAAAGTAGTTTGACTCTCTTGGTAGGAATATTGTCATATTTTCATTACTATTTCTAAAAGTATAATTAGAGAAAAGATATTATAGCTCTGCAAACAGGTATTTTTGATCTTCTGGAGTCATTCCCTACATCTCTCTTGGTAGGAATATTGTCATATTTTCACTACTATTTCTAAAAGTATAATTAGAGAAAAGATATTATAGCTCTGCAAACAGGTATTTTTGATCTTCTGGAGTCTTTCCCTACATCATACTCAGTTTATCTACATAACCATTAAAATATGGAGAAAGTGATAGCATGTTAATTCTAAGATCAGTCTCTCAAGAATATTGTGGCATTGATCTCTCTATTGAAAAGCACATGGTGGAAGAAAGGGAATGGCAACATCCCTTTCTAAGAAGCCAAAGGGAAAGACAAGGAATTGTGAATAACAACCATATGAGTGAACTGGGCTGGAGCCATAGCACAGTGGGTAGGGCGTTTGCCATGCACGCAGCCAACATGGCCGACCCGCATTCGATTCCTCCACCCCTCTCAGAGAGCCTAGGAAGCTACCAAGAGTATCTCGCCTGCACAGCAAAGCCTGGCAAGCTCCCTGTGATGTATTTGATATGCCAAAAACAGTAACAACAAGTCTCACAATTTGTTGTGAGATGTTACTGGTACCCGCTCCAGCAAATCAATGAAAAATGGGAGGACAGTGCTACATGAGCTAACCTACGTGGAGGAAGTAGGGGGCCCCAGTCAAATTTTCCTGTAACTGCAGCCTCTACTGACATTCTCACTGTATCTTCAAGATAGACCCTGAGCCAGAACCACACAACTAAAGCACTTTTTGGTTCCTGACATCAAAAATTGAAATAATTTTTTAAAACCCCAACTTGCAATTTTTCACATTCTAATATAGGGCTGGAGAGATTATACAGTGGGTCAGATGCTTACCTTTCACATGACCAGCTCAAGTTATATCTCCTGCAGTGCATAGGATCTCCTCAAGCCCCACCAGGAGTTATTCCTGAGCACAGAGTTGGGAGCAAGCCATGAGCATTGCCAGGTATGGTCCAAAAAATAATAAAAGATAATTTCTGCATATTCTAGTTAATAAATGAAGTAAAATTTTATTAATAACAAGTCATATTAACATGTGAAGATCTCCCTCAGGAAATTAATAAGGGTCTTACTAAAAATACTCAAGCATCTATAATCAAGAATAAAATTATGATGCATTTGAATGACATGTGTATGAAAAGTTTGAATTCAAGTTTCTATAAACCAAGTGGTTATTGGGGAATCTGAGCCACTCTTACCCATAGTGCAGTTCTGTTAGAGGGACAAAGAGGTGGCAAGGTCCATCTTTGTCAGGCTTTAGGGCAAAACTTGAATGTACTGTTATTCCAGAGCAAAGCTTTATGTGCTGTTATAGATCACAACTTCTAGCACAATATATAAATGGTACACATTTAAAATAATGATTCATTCCTAAAATGATTACTTCTAATTTTTATAATGTGAGCCCCATGAAACAAGAAGCACTTTATGCTTCACTTGTTATTCTGTCCATTGTGTCTCTCAGGACTCTTGGTACATGACTGGTGATACATCTAGGAGTGGGAAGGGATAGATAGAGAGATAGGAATACATCCTGAGCTATTTAGTACAATTGTTTATTCAGATAAACTTGAAGTTATGACATAGAAGCCATGAGGGGAAAACTAAAACATTCATGCTATAATACTCATAGCACAGCGGTAGGGCGTTCGCCTTACAAGCGGCCAACATGGCCGACCCAAGTTCGATTCCTCCACCCCTCTCAGAGAGCCCGGCAAGCTAGGGAGAGTATTCGATATGCCAGACACAGTAACAACAAAGTCTCCAATGGAGACGTTACTGGGCCCGCTCGAGCAAATCGACGATCAACGGGAGGGCCTTTACCTTTACTTACCTTTACCTTATGGTTTTTCTAATAATTGTTCACTCCAGGCCATGAAAATACAAGTTAAAAAATTCTATACTAGTAAAACTAAAGAGGGAAAGAAGAATCTTAAATTTTCACCCAATATTAAATACCTTTTAAACAATATGCTATAAGCAGAGGGTGGGGTGGAGGGAGAGTTGTTACACCTAGATATTCAAGAGGACTAACTAATATCCTGTTGTCACCAACACTTATGCTGTTGGGCTATTGTGAGGACAATCACTCACACTTAATTAGCTGACATAAGGTAATTAACTAAGTACATAGTATGCTGACCTCAGACCAGACCTAGAAGGAGCTCACATTGCATTCATCCACATTATTCAGACCAAAACTTTGTAATATAGTTACAGACAGACACAGGAAGATCTGAAAAATGTCACTGCTTACCAGACAGCCACTTTCCTGTAAGACTACCCTATCAAGTGAGAGCAAAGTGAGAGCAGGAATCCTTGGAAGACAACGAATTCAAAACTCATTTTAAAATCTTAATAGTTAGTAATTAAAACTTCTCAAGGAATATTTTGCTAACATATATTAAAACTTACAACTGATGTGAAAATCACCACAACTGAAAAGATGTGTGAGCACCATGGCCAGGAAGTGTGATATAATTTTAGACATCTGAGAATAATATTAGGTTTCGCTTATCTTTATAGTCCTTAGACATGAGTCTGTGCTAGCAAGTCCTCTAAAATATATTGTTGAAGGTACAAGGAAGAAATTTAATAGGGAGGTTTTCAATGTGGGTGATAAGTAAATATGCTATTCCTTTGACCCCAACTGTAACAGAAGCAATTAGATGGCATCACATTTTCTTAGGCTACCTAAGAAAATGTGTTCATGATTATTCCTTCATCTCCTGTAAGTGAATTTTAATGATCTCCCTCTTTCAATAATTGCTATGTTTCTAACCTCCCAGTAGTCCCACATATTCAAGTGAATTATGATTAAAGTTGCTAATTATAGTAGTGTTATATAGAAAAGACAAAGAGAAAAATTCATAAATACAAGGCTTATGAAAAAAGTGGGCCAAAGCTTTAATTTGCTTTTAGAATCCCAGTGAGGAGACTTTCTACATCAGTGAGCATTACCAAATCTTGACTTATTCCACTTATGCAGGTATATGACTTAAAGGGCACACAGATTTGCTTTCCTGTATAGTTTCTCTTTTTCTGAAATCATTTCAACAATGAGCCAGTATCTAGTCATTACCCAAATGACCACCCATCAAAAAAGGAAACAGTATGCTTCATCAAAAGCCGCATGTTCTAGTCTCTGAAAGGAGACAAGGCAGCTGCTCATATTTTAATTCTGATAAACTTGGTTGCCCACACTACATTTCCAAGAAGTAAGACTAAATCAGGGCAAGTCAACACTGAAGGTTCTTCTTAAGGTCTGATCTAAACATGAACACAAACCTCATAACATTAAGGAAATTCAAAACCTCAATCTCCACTGCTCCAAGATACAGAAAATCCCAGGTTTGAATTTCATGTTACATTGAAATGCTACTATGGAAATTTTAGCAGGAAGCTTGTGTCGACATTATTTTTCCGTGTTTCCCCTTCCCTTTCTCCCTTAAATTTCAGAACCCTCTGAAATGGGGAAAATCTAAAACACATTGATTTGAGTCTTATAGTTTGAAGTGTGTAACAAGCTCTCCCTAGGAGAAGCTGTTCCTTCGTATTCTAGTCCCCTGATTGAGCCAAAATGAAACTTTAAGGAGACTTTTACACTGATAAGGCCAATACTCTCCAGCCAGTGGAAACTGCTCAGTTGACTCTTTCTTGACATCTACCATCTTTGCTCTTCACTACTATACTGCAAAACACATCCCCCCCATGGGTCCTGACCTATTATTGTACAGCAGAAAGGCACTTGCCTTGCAGGAAGCCTACCCAGGTTGAATTCCTGGCACCTCATATGGTCCCCCAAGCTCTAGGAGTTATCCCTGAGTGCAGAGTCAGGAGTATGCCCTCAGTGGTGCCCATGTGGCACAAAAACAAAACACACACACATCCTGTTGGTATGTTTCTGCCACTTTGTATACATGAGATGTATGTTCTTTGTATATTCCTCAATTGTGCATGCTTTCCATTCTCCCTCATTAGTATGTATTAGCTTCCTGAAAAACTACTAGATTATGTATAAGCTGTAAATGTCACTCCTTTTCTCCTAGTAATAAAATAATATCCCCTACTCCCTCTCTTTGAAGCTGTTTTCTAACTGCACTAGTGTACATCCTTTCCAACTTAAGTGGTTTTATTGCTAATAAAACCCCTTCTTTCTATTTAATGTTCTAGTGCATTTGCTAGAATAACACTGGCATGTTGGATGAAATCCATGATGTTGGCTAACTGACCACACACTTAATAAAAAGGAATGAATGGTATAATAAGAAATGAAGGAAACAATGCAATTTTATTCCTGTTCTTACAGAGATTGAACCAGGGTCTCACACATGCACATCACACATGCACATGTGCTAAGTTGCAACCAACCCAAGTCCCCAATCAGGCAAATTTGATCCCAGAGTTGATAATCCTGAGTTCCAAATGTAGATTAATTGAAACTACTGACAGCACAAAATTCACAGAAGTTAAGAGACCCTGGAAAAACAGGGTGGGATGGTTTCAGTGGGACTCGGCAATTATAAGTTATTCTAGATAGAGGCTAGGAATGGAAGAAAGTATCCAGTTTTTTCCATGAAGTAAAATTAGGTTTCAGGATCCTTTGATTGAGAGTTTTAAGGAATAGGTTGAAGCAGAATGACCTCTCAAGAATTATTCAGGCAACTTTCCAACAGTAGAACATGTATCTCATGGTGATTCAATACAAAATAAATATATTTATTATTTAATTTAAATAATAAATATATTTAATAAATAATTATTAAATATAATATAATAAACTGCTTTTAAAAAGAATTATTGGCAAAACTTCTCTCATTAGTGAGACTCTTGAAGGACATAGGAAGGGTCGAATGATACCAATCTACAGACAAAATTTCAAATTCCAACTCCTCCAGAACTCCACCAAGGTGAGACATTAGGCTTTGTGTATTTTATTATCATGGTTTAAATAACAAGTTTAACCAAGTTTAGGGGTCAAAGAGATAACTAGTACAGAGGGTAGGGTATTTGCCTTACATATGACCAAGCCAAATACCAGTAACAATGATGGGTCTCATTCTCCTAAAGAGCCCTGAATATAATCTCAGGGCTAGGATGAAAGAGACGTTACTGGGGCCTGCTCGAGGCAATCGACGATTAACAGGATGATGAAATGAAAATGAAATGAAAATGACCAAGCCAGGTTTGATCTCCAGCACTGACAGGAGTAATTCCTGAATGTAGAGCCAGGAGCAACCCCTGAGCATTGCCGATTGTCACACCCCCCAAAAAAGCAAAAATTTAAATAAAAATACAACATATATAGGTTTGTATGAGATTCCTACTTCTAACTGACAGCTAGCAAGGGTCATCTAGCTAGCTAGTTTAGGAATTCATCTAAACATAGACCTGCCTGGTGCAAAAAAAATAAAGTGTTTAAAAATTATCTATAGTTTACTTCCTACAATATTAATCCACTCATTCAACAATTTTCATCCAATTAAAAAATATGAAAATTTAGAGGCCAGAGCAATGCTACCAAGTAGTGTGCTAGTTGACAAGGGTTAAACATAGCAGACAAGGGTTTGAGTATCTAATATCATCACATATAGTCCACCAAACACCACCAGAAGTGATCCCTGAACAAGGAGCCAGAAGTTAACAATGAACATAAAAAGGTGTGGCACAAAAACATATATAAATTTATATTAAATTTATGTATAAATATATTTATTTTGGGCCCGCTCGAGCAAATCGATGATCAACGGGAGGGCCTTTACATTCCAGAAATATTGCAAACACTGAGGAAATATTAATCAATCAAATAGGTGGTTATTGTTCTCAGAAGTTATATGATAAAATAAATCCTATAGCATCTTTCCCTTTTATTCATAACCTAATAAAAACACTACCTCTCCCTTTCCTTGTGAAAGGAAATTGTGACACAATTTATTGTCTTCTATAAAGAGATACTCCACACTTAAAGTATACTCACTATAAGACAAAGCAAGTGCACAAAAATGAATAAAATACATTTCCCAGAAGATATATGTGTAAATAGATAGACAAATACCAGAAGTTGCAAAGATCCAGGTGTAGGTATATGTATCTCTACTCAAAAAAATGCACATTGACATATAACCTCCATAACCTGAAAATGAGATGTAGGTGTAAGGGGTTTAGGTCATTTGGAAGGGGAGTTGGCCCCTGCTCCAATATCACTGAAGTTCTTATAAGAAAGATTTTCTATAAAAGCAAGGACACAGGATGATGCAACCACAAAAAAAAAAGAAATTATAATTATGTAACTGAAAGCCTAAAAAGCCTAAATTTGCTTGTAAACCACCAGAAAGTCTAGAATTAAAAAGGGACACTGGTCCTTTGAGACCTTGGTTCAAGATTTCTAAGGCTCTGAAACTGTGAGGTAATAAGTAATTTTTTTCTTTAAGCAGCCTAGTGAGTGGTAGTTTGTTATGGCAGCTGTATTCATTTATTATAGTAAATGAGTGCAATCAACCTTGCTAAGAACAGACCAGGGTGTAAACATGAAGAAAGAAACAGCTTTACTGTGTCTCTGACAGGCAGGGATGACTTGCCACTGGATCAACTATTCGCACAAGGCTGGGAATAGAAACAGGTCTTCTACCAGACAGCAGGGGGAAGTCAAAACTTCTAGATTGTGCAAAATTATACTGTGCCAAATTATGAAGGGTTAGTATGCTCCAGGTACTCTTCTAAGCAATATATACAATATGCAATGAAGTAGTAGATAACTGGCAAGTTTATGAATGGCATATGATGCATAGAATTGCATCTGTTTTGTTTTGGGGGGCCACAGCAGGCAGTTATTAGGGCTTATCCATGGCTCTATCATGAGGGAGCACAGCTATCAGTCTTTGGGGGACCAGATGGGTTTCCAGGAATCAAAACCAAGTCAGTTGCATACAACGCAAGCACTATAGCCACTGTACTATTGCTGCAGGTCCTGCTTCTAACTTTTACTGGAAGGCAGAATTATGTTGACATGGTACCTATTGGGACACCTTTAAGTAATTAAAAACATACGAAAAATATAACGTTCAAATTAAGAAAACAGGGTACTGAATATACTGTACTTCAGTACTGGTTATGAAAACCAGTTAAAAATGCTACTAAAACATGTTATAAAAGATGCAACTAAGCATATTTGATACTGTGGTAGAATAAAGAAATATAAAGTCAGATAGATATCTCAAAGGGCTGAGTGCTTTGCATGCAAGAGGCCAGGCTCAAGTTCTGGCATAAAAAAGTCTCCTGACTCCCTCCAAGAGAAACCCTTGAATAAAGAGTTGGGAGTAGCCCCAGGCCACTATCAAGGACACAAAACATCCAAGATATATAAACAGAAAGACAGGCAGATAGATTGACTTGTTGTAGCCAAACTGCAAGCCACAGTGCCAAAGAAAACAGTATGGAAAGTTCTAAAGAAAAATTAAGAGAAATACTTTATGATTCAGCCAATCCACTTCTGAGTATTTAACTGAATAACACAAAAACATCCACTCAAAAACATATAAGAACTCCAATATTCATTGTATAATTATTTACAACAACCAATATTGGAAACAACTTAAATGTTCATCAATGGGTGAATCGATAGAAAATGTAGTATATATGCACAGTAAAATACTACTCCACTATGAGATGAAATCTTCCCACTTGCAACATGAATGGAACTTGAAGGGAAGTTAGGAGAAAGACAATTATCGCATGATTTCATTTATATGTAGAATAGAAAGAAACAAAAAAAATGAACAAACAAAACAAAAAAGCAAAAGCAAATTCTTAGACACAGAGAACATCTGTCTTGTGTTACCAAAGCAGAAGTGTATGTGTCGGGGCTGGGGGGAGGGTATGCAATGGATAAAAGGACTCAATTGTGGAGTGATGGAAAAAAACTAGACTCCTGGTGGTGATCTCAATCTAGAATATACAGATGTCAAATGTCAAATTATGTTGTACAAATGAAACTAACACATTGCTACAAGATCAATAAAAATAAATTAATTAAAAAATGTAATACATCGTGGAGTTCATGCCCAATTCAATCAGCTTAATCAATAGCTGAATAAACAGCAATACTCCTATATAAAAAAATGTACTACATATAAACCCTTGATATTCCTAATTAAGGGCACAAACCCTGCTGCTAGAATGGACAGTTCACACTGTTCCATGTTGCTATGTATCTGTAAGTCCCACATATGAGAGAGATCATTCTGTATCTATCCATTTCCTTCTGGCTTCACTTAGCATGATATCCTCTAGTTCCAAAGCACCAAAATGAAAAGAGCAGACTTTTAGAGGACGATGGTACCCAAGGAACAGAGATTGTTCATCATGTCACATCTTCCCAGAACACCTTCCCAACTACTGCATGAAATTCCCTTTCAGGTCTTAGGCATACATTTTCATTCAGTGCCTGCCCCTTAGTGCAGGTCACTATAAGACCTTTGGGTTGCCCTGTAGGAGGATGAATATTTTTAGAAATCTCCAAGACTTTTTACAGTGTAGGAATACACACAGCTCATTCTGCTGTATAAAAATAAACCTTGATGGTAATAAAAAGTCTACCATGGGATCAACCCTGATCAATGGGATCAATCCTACCCAGAATTCCATGTCTGAATTCTATTTTACATCTCCCTAAACAAATGCAGAAAGGGGGTGAGGGGAGGGTGATAACTTTACCCCCATAACCTCTCTAGACCTAACTTGAAGTGGTGAGAAAGAAAACCAAGACACAGACACAGATCAGGGTAAAGGGATAGAGTGAGGAGGGTGAGGGGAGAAGAGAAATAAAAGGAAAGAAAACAGGAGATAAATAGAAAGAATGTGGGTATTGGGAGAAGAGGGGAAGAGAGAAGAATGAAGGAGAGAAGCAAAAGAGAAGTGGTCTCTCATGTCTTTTCCCCATCTGTCCCTTTCTCTTTTCCTGGTTAAAGGGTCTTATCCACTCCAGGAGGAAATATGTAGGATTTGAAAGAAGAAGAATGTCAGGGAAAACCTCAATTATAGAAAATTGTTGATTCATCACATCTACTTTCTCCATCTTTTACTCTTCTGTTTTGCATTTAGAAGCTAAGAATTGCCACATTTTCAGCAATTTGCTTCTGACAACTCCTCAGAATATAAATGGTGACTAGGAATAGTTAAGCAAAGGAAAATAAAGAAGATTAATTCAATCATTAGCATCTGACATCACAAAGATAAAAGCACACCCCCAAAATAAAACTTGAGTCCAAATGTCAAAATTCTCTCTGATTTGAATAGCTGCAGGAAAACTCACTAATGCAATAGGTATACTAGGTATACCGCACCCCCCATCACCACCACCACCATGATAAGTAAAGAGAGTTCAAGGACACGAGACATATCAGGCTCCAGGGAGAGATAAGCAAGCTTAGGGAATGAGGGATTCAGGGGAAAAGGACAAGCTCTAAGCCAGACCCTGACCCGAACGTGCTGATGGTTTCAAATGGCTTTCATCTTCCCTTCATTTTCCAGATGTCTCCTGCCTGCCACTCTCAGTGTGCCAATATTAAATCTCTTTAGTACTTTCTTGACTTGGGGAGCAAATCAGATGTTTGACTTTTCTGCTGTGTGCTAGTTCCCTCAATCATATATTCCAGGACTGTTAGCTGCTATTTATTTTTCATCTACAGATGGCTTCATAAAAGCCATTCTCCTCATTCTGAAAAAAGTCCAAGTGGTAGCTGGATATTCATTTAAGATGCAAATCAGGTTATGCAGGTGGCACAAAATAATAGCAGGCTTTAAGAACCACGGATGAGGGGTGGAACTGACACAAACACCAGGCGCTGCTTGATGAAAGCATGACTCTCCCCCCTGCTTCCCTGCGCCTCCACAGCAGGGCTGTTTGGCTCTTACCTATAGACAGTAACAGAATTCTAAATAGAATACTCTCCCTAAATTGTTGCATCTACTTTCTAGGCCAGGGGTCAGCAAACATTTTCTTCCTAGGACCACATTGTCACTATTGCATTCAACTTTGCAATATAGTGAAAGCAGGCACAGATAATACATCCACTGAGGGAGCATGACTATATTCCAGTAACAAAGATTACCTATAAGACACTGGGCTTTGAATTTTACATAATGTTAACAGATCATGAGATAGTAATTTTTTTTGACATTTTCTCAGTCATCTGAGACAGTCTAGCCATTTGGACTGGATTTGGCACCCAGGTCATAGTTCTTAAACTTCTTACTTGGATCATTATGATCTCACAGAATAAATCACAATATAATAAACATTAACAGCCTCCAGCAGTACATGAAAGATCACTTTATTATCCCATTTCTTTTTGAATATATGTTAAAGCAAGACAGGACTATAATTTACATTTTTCCTCACAAACAATACAAAATTACAAAACTGCATCAAAGAATTTTCAAGTACAAAATATACAAGTGAAAAGTCATTCTCAATTAGTCATAAAAAATGAGTGTTACAGTTCAAATGACTGGATACCCTATACTTAGCAGAAGAAAGCTATGGATTTGAACCCTAGAAGTACAAGGTCCCCTGAGCATCCTGGGAGCAATTCTTGAGCATTAGCCAAGAGCAGTTCCTAAACACAAAAGAAAAACACAAAGCATATCATGAAAATGTGGCATAAATATAACAATGGAATACTATGCATCTATGAGAAGAACAAAATCATGCAATTCGCTGCAAGAGAGGTGGACCTGGAAGATATTATGTTAAATAATGTAATCTAGAAGGACAAACATAGGATAATCTCACATACATGGTATACAGAAGAACTGAACAACGGAATACAATGTTTGAAAGAGAGGATTCCCAAGGCATCCTTGACCGCAGAGTATAGGGAGGAGAAGAATAGAGAAAGAAAGAAACTGAGGGAGGCGGGAAGAAAAGATAGACAGGAAGCAACAGAAAGCATGAGTCAAGGAGATCTGAGTACATGGGGGGGTATAAAAAAGTGGTATAGCTAACGATCCTAATCACAGAGTCAACAACACCCAAAACAAGAGATCCAAACTTCAACAACCAAACTAAAAAATGTGCCTGTTAAGGTGACAGGCTAGGGATATTGATGGATGCAGGCATGGAAGAGAGGCTGGGAACCCTGGTAGAGAGAGGAAGATACTAGTGTTGGGATCAGTGCAGAAATATATATATATCTACATATATATATATAAAATACATTTCACCCAAATATATAAATAACTTTATAAATCATGACTCTTTAATTTTTGAAAGAATAATTTTAATTTTTTTATTTAAGAATGCCCAGGTGCCTTTATGGCAGTATTGTATTAGCCTATGTTAAATGAATTATGACCAATGAAATAAATTGTAGTGGTTTGTATAGTCTATAATCAAGAAATCTCATTTGTCCATGATAGCCTGGCCACCATCCCTTTCAGTCTGACAAGGTATGCAAGGATTTGTTCCAGAACAATAGTAGAAGCACAGTTACTCATTGTTGACAATATACTTGAGTTTTGTTGCTCACCTTTATGCTCTAATTTTAGAGGCACTGCCCAAGAATCATCCTCTTCTCACTGGCCTTCACACCAAAAAAGAGGTATGTTTCTATCTCACATTTGAATTCCCTCCATGAATGGTAAGCTTTAATTTGAAGGACTGAGAAACAGGATTCGGGGTAGAAAATAAAATGTGGAAGGTGTATACAGTTGAGAAAACCTTAGTAGGAAGTAGGAAGTAGGCTTATTAGGAAAGTGACTGATCCAAGTTGGTTCCACCAGAAATTGATGAGTTAGTGCTGGAGAAAGAGACTGAGCTTACTGTCACAAAGCATGAGGCCAGCAGAAGCCAGAGAACACCTGAAAAGTTCTCACTAGTATTTGCCCATTCCACTTCCCCATCCTCACCTACCAAACCCAAAAATGGCTCAGAAGAAATTACCCCAGACCCTAGAGCTACTTAAAGACAGAGGCCAGAGAACCAACTGAAGCAAAATCAGGTTATCCTGGTACCCCAGCGCAATCTATCTGTTCTGCAGATAGATTGTAATTATGAATAAATTCTTCCCTGCCTTCCTGCAGAGTCTACTAGGAAATAAGGATAGTTCATCTTCTGATTTAAAGAAAAGTGTTTGAAAGCCGAATTTCCCAAGTTAACTAATGTAGCACTGTCCTCCCGTTGTTCATCGATTTGCTTGAACGGGCCCAGTTTCGTCTCCATTGTGAGACTTGTTACTGTGTTTGGCATATCGAATACGTCATGGGGAGCTTGCCAGGCTTTGCCGTGCGGGCGAGATACTCTCGGTAGCTTGCCGGGCACTCCGAGAGGGGCAGAAGAATCAAACCGGCCGGCTGCGCACAAAACAAATACCTTACCGCTGTGCTATCACTTCAGCCTAAGTTAACTAATATTTACTAAAAAATTCAGAAGAGACTAAATTTACCTTAAATTGACAATGTTAGATATTTTCTACAACTGGGAGTGGGGTGCAGTTTCTAATTAAGTCGAGAGTAGAAGGAATACTACAGAGCAGAAGAGTAAGAGTAGTAAGAGTAGTAAAATACTAATAGCATAATAGTAATAATACAGTAGTAGCTTCATTCATAATAGTTCTAAGTTAATAATCATTTCCTGGACTCGTGATCTGACATAATATTAGCTCTATTCACTTCCAAAATGAGATTTCTAGAACCAGTGGTTTTTCTGCTGTTCTGCAGTGGCAAGGTTGAGTAGAAAGAACAGACAAGAAAGAGACGTCAATAAGCTCAAAAGAGCCAATCAATTATTTTAAAGCATGCTTGATCTCACAGCTACTACTGACACACGACCCACATCCCACTCTGTGCCACAGTCCATCTCTTCAGTGACTTAATACCTGTCATTGTTTTTTCTCTATATAAAACCCTAAATATTTATTATTTTATATTTAAGGATATTAATATTTGTTCATATTTAAGGAGATTTTATGTTCTTTTAAAATGGTGGTTTCCTACTTGATCACAGGGAAAGCTCCTGATCCCAATTAATAAAGGCACTGAAGTGATTTCTTCAGTGTGAACACAATCCAGTCCTCCCTTTCTGAGAAAACAGACCCTGGGTCCTAGATGATTACGCCACCTAGCGGCCTATTTGCTCTTCTGTGAGCTTCCCTCAATCTGAAACAAGGATGCCCAGCCATCAGTTAAATTATTCCATCTCACAGCCTATGAATTTCAATAAACATACCATCTGTTCACCTTCTGTGTGGGAGTTCAATCATCTTCTTGGCAGCAGTATTATTCTACAGCAATTACCTATGTCTTCATCACCTCTCATTGAGCTGCAGCAGCAGTCTCTGTAAAAGCGACAAGTTTTAAACCCGTTTCTACAGCTAGAACAGTCTCTATGGTTAGAACCTAAGAAAAGACCTACTTAATAGTGGGGAGGGGTGGAGGGGGAACACCCACAACCTAGTGAAATGAGCAGGTTTTCCTTTGCTCTGTGCATAGAACTGCAGAGACTTTATCTTAAACTTGTTGAAGTGAAAATATTGGGAAAAGGAAAAACCATGCGGGGAGTGGAGATGTGGAATCAGGAGGAATGGGGTCTCTCTGCCACCATGTCACTGTATGACTGTGTTCACAGTTTAATAATCTCTGTGGTCCTCAATCCCCCTTGGAGGAAAAAAACAGAGCGGTCAGAATGAACCTCCATCCAATGAATTTTGCTCTAGCTCTAAAAACTGTAAAATTAATGGATGGAAATAGAAGCCTAAAGTGCAGCCCACGCCCAGGTGTGCCACTGAACTGCTCAGCTTTGTTGAAATTATAATTAACTAAACTATAGCAAAAAAAACCAGTAAAAAGTCACAGCCAATGAAGTGACTTGAATGCTTTATAAATTTAGATTAAGACTGATGACATTTTCCTGTACAAAAGTATTTAGTAGAATACTAATATTTTGACTCAAAAGAATAATGACCAGTAGAAAGAATATGGCAGAGAGACAAGAAAAGAGAAAGTGATGAAAGGGAAGCGACGGTGGGGAGAAAGGAAATAAGATTTTTTTTTTTAGTTTCTGGGCCTAGTCATAACAAGTCAGCCTCACCTGATATTTCATGCTAAATGAGGTCTCCCAAAAAAATTTTTCTTGTAATTTATGCACTTTAAGATCTGGCCACTACAGGGTTTTTTTTTTCATTCTTTCCAAGCAAATTTAAAAATAGGTTAAAGCAACCTATAAGTAGCAAAACGTGGATTATATAATTACATTACACAGGTGGCCAAGAAAAAAATAAGTTGACTCCTACCACAGAGAATTGTTAGTGTTCACAGATCTCCATCCTTTATCCAAACAGGTGTCTTTAGTCTTCTCCTAGCCTGGGAGCATGTTCTCTCAGGTTTTCCGGCTTCCTTCTTTTCTCCATCTCCCTCTCATTTTCCCTGTTCTAATAAGTTTTCAGTCCTTGTCACTGTTCCCCAGTGCAACTTGCCTTATCTCTGTCTTTAACCATTTAGAATTTTGTAAAGATCCCAGGTGTGGGATTCTTCAGGCTCACTTCTCCTCAGTGACAGCTAAAGCACATGAACTTCATCCCCCAGGCTGCCAACTCTAGCTTCTGCAGCTCCTCAAATCAGCAAACAGGAATCAACAGTGTGCTGACATTCACTGTTATGTTCTGAATTTCCCTAAAGTCATATTCTCCACAACAGAGGCAATAAACTATTGGCTCGAAATGCAAGTCAGTGTTAAAATTTGGAGCAAAAAATGTGTTAAGCCTAATAAATGTACTTTCTATAAAGAGATACAGAGAGTTGAGAGTTGGAAAGCGGGGAGGGTATGTATACTGGAGACATTGGTGGTGCATAATGTGCAGTGGTGGAGGAATGAGTGTTTGATCATTGTATGATTGAAACTCAAACATGAAAGCGTGTAACTATCTCCTGGTGATTCAATAATAAAAATTAAAATAAAAAGAGATACAAGGCAAGAGAGACAGAGAGATTATGTATGTGCATGTAAGAGTACAAATTCTAAAAGGAGGGGGCAGAGGGTAACTCAAAGGAAACTCAGAGGGTAACTCAAAGGAGAACTCATTCTTCAAAGCTCATCAGGGGAAGAAAACACTGGCCTTCTCTAAAGCCTAAAGAAAAACTGGAGTGGTTAGTAGAATTTTGAAAGGCAAAAGAAAGATCTTAGTCAAAGGCCAAAGGATCAGTTTCACAAGTTAGAGACAGACATCATTCCTTCTCTTAGTGAAAGCATCTTAAATGACATCATCAACAAGAAACCCTGCAGACAAGGGACTTACTTTCACAGCAGACATGTTCATTTGTGTTCAAGAAAAACTACAGACATGATATTTGAGCACAGAATCTTTTTCACAAGGGAAAAAAAGTACTGACTATCATCCACCTGCCATCAGCCCTCAACCATTCATTCACAGAACCACAGCCAGGAAACTATTCAATACAATCCCAGAGGCTAGGTCTTGTCTGCTACTTCTATGCATAATTTACTAATATACACAGTTCTCGTCAACAGAGGCCTCCATTTTTTTTGTTTCTTTGTTTCATGTATCAATGAAGTTTAAGGTTCTATAGAATTACGAGCCAGATAAAAGAACATTGCAAGAAAATCAGCCTCTTTTCTAAAAGGGAGCAAAAGTTGTATTTTCTATAGAAGGTTAAGTTTATTGTTGCTGCACTGTTTGTGATTAATATATATTCCTGACTTGATTCAATACCATCCAACTTCACCCTCTATCTGGAACTTCACATTCACAGGAGCAAGGGATAAAAATAGTTCTGCTACCTTGGATGAGTTAATGAACCTGAATCCTCATTGCTCTGATTAATACATAAAACAAATAAGACAACTTAAGAGAAACCACCAGTTCCAGCTTTAGTATCAGTTCCATGGACTGCATCCTCAGTTCTGGAACCTGGCTTGCCTCCTTTCCAAACCACCAGTAGTCACAAGGCCCCATCCTTTCTGCTATCTACACTTCCACCAAAAGTATCTATCCAATCTTGCAACCTCCAAAATTAAAACGAGAAGGAAAAGGGAGGTTTATTCTTCTCACCTGAGATAAGAACATCCTAATCTTATTCTTTCTCCACTTTCAATAGGGTTATTGAAATTTTCTCTCAATTGTGCATTTTTGGTGACTGCAAAACACACCTCTTTTTCCCCCTCAACCACCAGAACCTCTGCTTGGACTTTCTGTGAGGATTATTATCCAAATGCTTTCTGTCAATTTCAGCAGAAACCCAAATGTTAGGGTTGTGTGGTGTTCCATAGAGAACTGTTAAGTATATTCTCATCTTTGGAGCTTTTTAAGGGGTAAGGGAGGCTAAAAATATACTTCTAATGACCACAAAACATGGATTCCATTAGTATTTTCAAATACCTGCTTCCTTTGTCAAGTCTCAAGTGATCTGGCAATAGGTACAAGAATTAATCCATCCACTGATAGTAAGACAGTGAGGAATTACCTTCAATGCCTTCTCAAAGATCAAGGCACAATTTCCAGTCTTTCCCCATAGTCTTAATAATAATGGTCTTATTCATCCCTAGTCACCACACACTTTACATAAATAAGTTTAAATATAAAAAAGCACCCTATAGGAGGTACTATTATTATCCACCATTTTATAGACAAAGAAACATAACTAGTTAAGCTAGTCATCCAACATTAGACTTCCTGCTGAGTAAAGGTGTGAATCCATAGCTCTAGTTCAAGAACCCTGAGCCTTGAGCATTCAGCCATGAAACTTCCACATGCCTATTCAGAATAAGTTTTTTGTCATACAATATTATATAATGCATTTCTAAATGATATTTTCTGAAGCTTCTGAAACCCTAGCGATAGCATAGCGGTAGGGCGTTCGCCTTACAAGCGGCCAACATGGCCGACCCGAGTTCGATTCCTCCGCCCCTCTCGGAGAGCCTGGCAAGCTACCGAGAGTATCTCGCCCACATGGCAGAGCCTGGCAAGCTCCCCGTGACGTATTCGTTATGCCAGACACAGTAACAACAAAGTCTCCAATGGAGATGTTACTGGGCCCGCTCGAGCAAATCGACGATCAACGGGAGGGCCTCGAGCAAATTTTCTGAAGCAATGGCACCCAAGAAGGAAAGAAAGCTGTCTCTAATTCAACAAAAAGAAATAATTAGAGATGATCTGACTCAAATCTTTCATGAAAGAACTCATTCCATTACATTTATGGCCTATATCAAAAGAGAAGAGATTGACTTTATTTCCTGAAGCCCTCTGGTTTTTTAATGGGTCTCACGTGAGAAATATGTTGGATTTTGCACAAAACTGCCAGTCACATTTATTGACTTTTTGCCTTAAAATGGGAAGTGACTTCATCCCCAATCAGCATAACAGATCTTAAAAAACTGAATGAGCAAAAGCTTTTTGCACTCCAGAAAAAGCAACTGCTTTTGGTAGCAAGGGGAGGGTGCAGGGCAGGGAACCAGTCTACCAACTTCTTAGGCATAATGAACTCACCTATTAATCTTGTCCTGCTACTCTTGCTAATTCTGAAAAATCAAAATATAGCTACGCCTTGTTGTTCTCAAATTTAAAAGCCAAGTAGTGTCATCAGAAACAAAGGATCTTTTATCTTTATTCTTCAATTGCTCAAGTTTTTCTTCAAGTAACTACTTCACATCAATCAAGGGAAAAGTACGGCTGTTAAATACTATTTTAAACTATTAAACCTAGATTTTGGTTTATGTTATGTTTCTAAATACCATATGAAAGCCCAGAGGCCTCTAGTAATTACAAAATTAACTTTTTAAATTATAGTCAATAACATATGTCTAAAATATAAGGAAATTAGGGGCCAGAACAATAAAACAGTGGTAGGATCAACCCAGATTCTATTCCCAGCTCCTCATATGGTTCCCCCAAATCCACCAGGATTGATCCCCGAGTACAGAGTCAGGAATAATCCCTGAATACCACCATATTGTCCCTAAAACCAAAAATTTTAATTATATATATGGAAAGTCACAAACTGACTTTTTGGATAACTTCTAACAATCCTCACTATAAATATAAGGAGCTTGAGGAATTCTCTTATGTGTTTTCAGAACTATTATTGCTGATGAATTTATAAATTTATCAATCTCAAGTAACTATTTCTACTTATTCATTTCCTTCCATAATTAGGGTAGGTCTGCACTCTATTTTTGAAAAAGAGTCTGAAAACTTTAATTAGATGAAAAGGCAGAAGAGCCAGAGAAATAGCACAAAGATTGGGGTGCTTACCTGGCTTGCAGCTGACTCTGGTTCGATTACTAGTACCACATAAGATTCCTCGAGCCCCACCAAGAGTGATCCCTAAACACAATCTAGGAGTAAACCTTGAGCACAAATGGATGTGGCTCCAAAAGAAAAAAAAATGAAAGAAAAGTAAAAATAGGTATACAAGAAGAAAACTACCTCATGGGCCAATAGTTGTAGAAAATATGGTAGTAGGGGAATCCAAATGATACTTTTAAGATACAAAAAAACTATTTTAAAATTAAATATAAATATTTATCAGGTCACATATGTTTGATAGTACAGTCCCCAGCTGAGTTGGATTACCATTTGTTTATTCTCTCCCTTCCTACCTCTTTCTTCTTTTTCACTTCACAAATAATATATGATGTGAAACATCTTTTTGTATACTTCTTTGCCTTCTGTTTATCTTCTCTGGTGAGATGTCTGCTGTGTCTTAGGCCCATTTTTAAATTTAGTTGTTCCTTCAATTTTTGTTAGGTTCTAAGAATTCTTTCCATCTTTTGAGCAAGATGCATAATTTTCTTACTATTAAGTTATAATTAACCTTTAACATTATGTTTGGATGTACAACCTAATAATTTATTATTGAAAAGATTACACAATAAATCAAATTAACACTGATCACCACAAAAGTCACAGAATATTTTTCTTGTAATAAAAACTTTTAAGTGCTCTTTTAGTAACTTTTAAATATGCCAAGTATTGTTATTACCTACAGTCATAATGCTATACCTTACGTCTCTATGACTTCCCTACTTTATGACTGGAATATTGAACATTCTGAGTGCCTTTTACCCATTTCACACACAACCTGCATCTCAGCAATCACCAGTAATCTGTTCTCTGTAATTCTGAGGCCAATTTGGTTTTTAGAGGGCTTTTTTACTTTTTTTTATAGTACACAAATAAATAAAATCATCCAAAATCATACAATTTTGTCTTTTTCTCTTTGACCTATTTCCCTTGGAGTAATACTCTCCAAGTCAATTCATGAGGCCACAAATGCAAGCATTCAATCCTTTATAATAGAATAATATTTCACAATATATAAATAGACCACAACTTCTTTATCTACTCATCCATTGATGGACACTTAGATTGTTCCATTCACTATTATAAATAATGTTGCAACAATACAAAATGAATATATATTTCCAAGTTGATATGTTCATTTTGGGATATATATCTTATAAGTAGAATTGAAAATTGTTCTATTTTTCAGTTTTAAGGACCTCCCTATGCCAATTTACATTCTCACATATACTAGGGTTCTCTTTTTCTATTCATCCTCTCTAACATTTATTTTTCGACTTGTTTTAATAGATGTGAGATCATCTCTCACTGTGGCTTTGTTTTGCACTTTTCTGAAAACTAATGAATTAAACCATCACTTCATATGCCTGTTGCTAACAGTACATCTTCTTTGTGGGGCAAAGGAGAATCTATTCTTTTGTCCATTTTTAGCCAAATAGCTTGTTTTTTGCTATTGAGTTTCATAGCTTTTTATATACTTTGGATATTAGCTCCTAATCCAAAAAATGATTTAAAAATATTTCCCCCAGTTATTGGGTTGCCTTGTCTTTTTGCTAATGATTTCCTTTGCTGTCCAGAATTTTTTTGGGTTGATGTAGTTTTGCTTTGTTTTTGCTTTTAATGCATTTTCTTTGGATATCAAATCCAAAGTTTCCCTCCCCACCCTGAGCAGAACCCTGGCAGTCAAAGACCTCCAGAACCAACCACAACCATGCTGAGACCACTCTCCACACGTATGAAGGTAACGGCCGAGGAACAAAGGCATGCGGGTCCCGGGGCTGAAATCTCCAAACCTGCATGGATGGGGGCTGAGCATCCTCCACCCAGATCCTCCATATTCCAGTAGGCAGGGGTCACATCCACCAACTGGCCCCCTGGCGCCATGTAATCCCATCAATAGCCAAGACCCAGAGACTATAAAACCCAGCTCCTGAAAGCACACGACATCTTATTATCTCATTCTTACTTTGGACAACCTGGCAGGCTACCGAATGTAACCTGCCTACACGGCAGAGTCTGGCAAACTCCCCCTGGCATATCCAATATGCCAAATACCAGTAACAATGATGGGTCTCATTCTCCTAACCCTGAAAGAGGCTTGAATGTGGCACTTTTTAGGGTCTCAGGCTAGGACAAAGGAGACATTACTGGTGCCTGCTCGAGGCAATCAATGAACAACAGGATGATCATGATCATGATCAAATCCAAAAGTTTATCAACTTCGTATTTACAAAAGTGTTATATTTGCTTTTTTCAAGGAGTTTCATTATCCCAGATGACTCAATTCTAATCTATCTTAATTTTTGTGTATGACTCAAGATCACTGTTCTCCCATTGTTCATCAATTGCTTGAGCGGGCCCAGTAATGTCTCCATTGTGAGACTTGTTACTGTGTTTGGCATATCGAATACATCACGGGGAACTTGCCAGGCTTTGCTGTGTGGGCGAGATACTCTCAGTAGCTTGCCAGGCTCTCCAAGAGGTGCGGATGAATCGAACTCAGATTGTCCATGTCGACCACATGCAAGGCAAACGCCCTACCCGCTATGCTATCGCTCCAGCCCATGACTCAAGATAGCAGTCTAGATTTACTAACACAATTTATTCAAGAAACTTTCCTTTCTCTATTGTATATCCTTGGTTCCTTGATCATAAATTTTTGACCATATACGTATGAGTTTATTTCTAGCCTCTTTACTTTGATCTCAATACTTGTTTTTACAAAAATGACATTATTTTCATTACTATAGTTTTATAATATTGTATTATAAATATTACAATATTATAATACTGTAGGGCTGGAGCGATAGCACAGCGGGTAGGGCGTTCGCCTTACAAGCGGCCAACATGGCCGACCCGAGTTCGATTCCTCCACCCCTCTCGGAGAGCCCGGCAAGCTACCGAGAGTATTCGATATGCCAGACACAGTAACAACAAAGTCTCCAATGGAGACATTACTGGGCCTGCTCGAGCAAATCGACGATCAACGGGAGGGCCTTTACCTCTAATATTGTAATATAGTTTTACAATATTGTATATATCGCCCACACAGCAATATAAGGTTCCAGTTCTTTTTATAAACACTTCGCCCCCTTCTGTCTCCTCACCTTCTGTTATACTCTTTATTCCTATGGATTGTCTTCTAACAAACTCTCATAATTCTTAAATAGCTTCTTCAGTTTCCATAAATCTTACTACTCTCTCATCTTCCATTTGTCTTGTTTTCTGGATCACACCTAGCATATTCTCAGGTTACCACTCCCTGTGCTCGCTGTGCATTGACTTAGGGGTTACTTCTGGTGGTGTTTGAGGAATCGTGTGGGGTGAGGGCTTGAATGCAGATGTTCTCTTCGATTCTTCATTAGTTATTCACTTCTATAAAACAATAATCTCACTTATTATAGAGATTTTCATATTATTCCTATTTTGTTCAACATTTTTTGTTACCGCAATCTTAGCGAAGAACTCCTTTGATCCTGCATTTTTTCTTTCACCCATGTTTTATTCTGTGTTTTGTATGCATTTATATATTTCATTATTTTTTCTTTGTAATAGATATTTAAAATTCATGTTTCAAATGGTCAAGATTGATTTCCACTAAACTTTACTCATTGTTACCAGACTTAATCTTATTTGTCACTTGCTTTGTTTTCCTCATAGGAGGCATTAAGGCTCTTGTTTTGGAGTCCTCCTTTGTTTTTGCTTTATTCTGTATGGGTGTTATTGTTGTTGTTGTTTTTGTTGTTTGTTGTTGTTGTTGTTTCCAGGATTTCAGATATGAGAAGAGGAACTAATCTGCTGGGGGTGCTTCGAGTGGAAATGAGCCAGTCTGAATATTATAGCCCTTACTATTCTCTCTCCTCTTAGGACCAGGCCCATTCTCTTTCTGAGTTCAACAGCTGTGGTCCCAGGTCCTTCCTCTAGGTCCAACCATGAGTATCGGCTGTTACTGATTATATACTGTAGAAATTGTCTTGCCTGGATTTTCATTGACAGTGGAAAAGTCTTACCTGTTGACACCATTCTACTTCACATTAATTGAATACAAGTTTTGAAGCAACTAGCAAGTCTTAGCTATAAGCATGAAGGAAAGAAAATGTTTTGACTGCCATATTATATCAAGTAAAATCACTAGCACTTTCATCTAATCCCAGCTCCCCACCACTGGCAGACATACAGATACTGCTCTTCCCTGTGAAGGAGTTTGCTGGTACCCTGGAAACGAAATCTCAAAGTCCAGGTCCTTGCCTTGCTTAAATCACAACTCTTTTTGCTAAATTTCTACGTTTGTTCAGTAAACTGAGAAAGCTGGGGGGAGAGTGCAGATGCCTGTCATGTAATACGTCCTAAAATTGGAACTGGAGAAAGAGATAGCTCATTGCGCTATGTGTATGTTTACATGTGGGAAGCTCAGCTTTTATTCCCAATATACCACATGGTCCCCTGAGCACTGTCAGGAGCAACCTTCAAACACAGAGCCAAGAGTATCCTCTGAAACCACCAAGTGTGGCCCTGAAACCAGAAATAAATAAAACTGCTGGGGTTTAAAGTCCTGTTACTACACCCAGGTTGCAGCAGCCAACTGGGTCTTTCCCTCCTTAGTGGAACTGCTTACTGGTATCCTAAAATACTGAGTAGCCCTACTTTGATATGTAACTCATGCTGCAGCTTCTCTAAAATTCTTTACTTTGTCTATATAGCTGAAGTTCCAACATCCTTCATCCTATTATACCAATACTTTGGAGCATAACCTACAAAAACTTAAGAACTTATTAAATAGGAATTAGAAATTGCCAAGAGTCTTTTAGAAAATGTACCAGAGATACAATAAACTAAAAGATCTTGAGTACAATAAACTTTATCAAAACAAAAACTCTAAAGGAAGCACTAAAATTTAGGTCCCTGAGTACATAAGGTTTATGAGCTTAATGTAAAGCATCAAAGACTTCAGAGCACCCAAGAACACATAAAAGATTAAAAGCAGAAATATTAATGAAAGAAACCAAATTGAGCTCATGTCCAAAAGAGCTTTGAACTTGATAAGGCCCTAACAAATTCAAGCTTTGAACTTCATAAGATGGCCTTAACAATTTATGAGTATAAAGTTCCAAAGATTTATAATACAATAACTAGACTTGAATAGTCTGCTGATTTAAATCACCCACACTTATAAGAATAGATTTTCACCCTAATTGTGTATGGGCCTCACCCCTACATGAACTTCCACTCAAGACACTGGACTAGTCCTGGCAAAAGGAATGAAACACACATGCTCACTGCTTCAGAGAATTGACCCTTCAGGCTGTGGACTCCCTTCTCCAACCATCATTTGCAACTACCAGACCCTCTGAGTGGACACTCCAGTGCAGGAACTGGGTATAGCAGAGGAGGGACCTCACATCCCTTCGCTGTATAATCCTAAAATAAGAAGACATAGGATCTTTATTCCTTTAAGAGTACAGACTATACTTCTCTCTCATAGGTATACTGTCTTCCCGTTATTCATCAATTATGCTCAAGCAGGTCCAGTAACATCTCCATTTTTTTGAGACTTGTTGTTACTCTGTTTGGCATATTGAATACATCACAGGTAGCTTGCCAGGCTTTGCCATGCGGGCGAAATACTCTTGGTAGCTTGCCAAGCTCTCCGAGAGAGGCGGAGGAATCCAACCCGGCACGGCCCTGCTGGCTGCACGCAAGGCAAACGCCCTACTGCTGTGCTATCGTATACTATTAATTAATAAACCTGCTTTGTTTTTACCTTTCCATTTCTGACTGTTCCTTTCACCTCGACCCTGAGATGTGGTCCAATTCTTGGGTCAGTATCAAGAACCTGGCATCCCAAGAAGATACAGGAGTTTCTTGACCTCCCCCACTCCCACCCCAATCTATCCATTTAGATTGATCAGTTATCTGTCAGTGATAAATTATAGAGATTTGTATGAGAGATAGGGTAGGTTTCTGTTTGTTTATTAAGGTAATTTTTTCAGGCTGAGGTTCTCTTATTTAAATTATTATAAAAATTATTTTCTCTTATTTTGAATCACTGGAGCGATAGCACAGCAGGTAGGGCGTTTGCCTTACAAGCGGCCAACATGGTCGACCCGAGTTCGATTCCTCCGCCCATCTCGGAGAGCCCGGCAAGCTACCGAGAGTATTAGATATGCCAGACACAGTAACAACAAAGTCTCCAATGGAGACGTTACTGGGCCCGCTCGAGCAAATCGACGATCAACGGGAGGGCTTTTACCTTTACCTTTACCTTGAATCACTGGGAATAAATTCAAAAAAATTATTAATAAAGTGGCTGTTTGTTATATGCTGACGCTATGTAGCTGCTTTGAATACATTTTGAGGTGAGACACATTACTGACCTCTTCCTCAGAGGCACATTAAGACCATTTGTAGAAATGGATTTATACAGAGAAATCAAATGATAGCAGGAAATAGTGGGAAGAGGTATCTCACTCTGTATATACAAGACTGTTAGTAGCTTATAGATATTATCATGGGATGATCTGAGGTTTTTCAGTCAACTCTCATATCATCCTAAAGAATCAATACAAGAATGCTTACTACACAGACAAAGCTTCTAGATAAATCCTCTAACAACATTTAGACAACCACTCAAGGTTCTTCCAACTGAACAGTTCTCCATCAACCACTACAGGTAGACTAAAATCTTTTCCTTTTTTAAGACTAAAATATTTCTAATGTTCTCCTCAACCGTTTCTAATCTACATCACCAGAAGAGGGAGAGCTTCAAGTTCATTTTGGATTCTACACTGTTACAGAAAAAGAAAAGTGGAGGCAGAAAATGAAAAAAGAATTAGAAATTCAAATTACTTGAAAAAAAAAAACAGGTTTTGCTGGAAAACTAATTGAAATTTCTTCCTTTGATTCTTTCTCAGTCTTAAGGATTTTGCAAGCCAACATAAGAGATGTGGATTTGTTTCAAGTGTGACCACATACTCATTGATATTTATTTCAAAGCCAGGTATAACTGAAAATCCAACCTGTTATGCGTTAGTCATGTGCTTGTATTTGGGAATCATACAAATTAGAACTACCCATGGAGTTTCCTTTTATGCAAGTGATAACAGAACTACATTTCAGTTCTCTTTAAAATGAGATTTCTGGATCAACTCTGGTGTTCCTACAAATTGACGTTTATATAACTGAGTAAAAAGAGCCAAGAAAAAACTGCCTCTGGCTTGCTACTTTCTAGGAGAAATATGCAACATTATTATACTGAAAAAGTTTCAGAGACTGTATTATCACCTTCATTTTCAAAGTAATAATTATTACTGACTGTATCTTTGAGGGAAAAATGGAGATAAATAGGAACTATATCTCATTCCCTTAAGTTATGCACTGATGGAACTACAATACCTTTTTTTTAACCACTATGGTTTATAATATTGTTACTATTAGGGTTTCATGCATACAACGTTCCAACTCCACACACTCCCACCTGAGTGATGTCTTCCTTCCATCATTGCCTTCCTTCCCATCCCCAACCGCCACCTCCCTCACTTACCCCCACCAACTCTCCACCATGGTAAGGTCAGTACTTGAGACCAGTTAAAGATTCTGTTGCTATGGGATATTTGTTATTTTCTTGCTATGTTTCTTTGCATTCCACATATGAAAGATATCATTCTGTATCTGTCCCTCTCTTTCTGGCTAATTTCACTCAGCATGAAACTCTCCAGGGGATGAAGGTCTCTTTTTCTCCACATCCACGACAACACTGATTGTTTTTGTTTATTTTGATGTGTGCCAGTATCACTGGTATGAGGTGATATATAATTGTTGTTTTGATTTTCATTTCCCTACTGATAAGTGCCATAGAGCATGTTTTCATGTACATGTTGGCCACCTGCATGTTCTCCTTAACAAGTTTCTATTCATCTCCTCCCCCATTTTTGGATGGAGTTGGTTAGTTTTTTCTTGTTAAGCTTTACAACAGCTTTACACACCTCAGATATTAACCCTTTGTCAGATGAATGGTGAGCAAACATTTTATCCTGATTTGTGGGTTTCTTTTTATTCTGGTCATTGATTTTTTTTATGGTGCAGAAGCTTCATAAGCTGATCTAATTCCATTGGTTTATCTTTGCATCTGTTTGCTTGGCCAATGATATTGAATCATGAAGATGCCTTTAAAGTTAATGTCATGAAGAGTTCTGCCTATTTCCCTATATAATTTATGGATTCAAGACTGATAGATAATTAGTCTTTTTAATTGGATTTTATGCATGTGTGATGAAACTACAATACTCTTATTTAAGCTATTTCATTTTTATCAGACTTAAAGAGCATGGTGAGTAGAATTAACTGGCAGTCAGGTACATCAGGGCTTAACTAGACCTGATAAATCCACCTTGTATACACATAGTATTCTGACCTTATCACTCTCCTAAGGGATTGGGTTTTGACTAGTCATTTCCCAGTGATATAGCTATCGTCTCTATTTTTCCATAGTATCTTCTACACTGCTGAAGGACTCATTTTTCCTTTCAGAGCTCCTGAAGGAGTAAATGTTCCCCCCAAAATCATGAAGATCAAGAAACCAACCATGCTGGAACTACATGACCATTCTTACACATATCTTTCAGAGGAAAAAACTTAAGACACACACTCAATTTTAGACAGAAATGAAGAAGCCCACAACTTTAGATCCAGGTCTTCTATGCTCATCCTGGTTGGCAACACTCTTTAGTAGAAGAGTTAGGATAAAAACAAGACTTCTGATTATCTGAAAAATTCTTAAGCCCCAACTGTACCAAAGACCTAGTGAGTAGAAATTTGGGGGAGTAAAACTATTAGGAACACAGGATTATGTAAAGGTCCAAAAGAGATTAATATAAACAAGTGAGGATGCAAGTCTTTGTTCTACCTTTTTAGTAGCAAGAATTGAAGCCTCAGACTTCACAAAACAATCAGCATTTCTCCCTCTTTGACTCCAGATCTAAACATGGGAGTGTGTGTGAGACATCCTTCCCTCCTTGAGATGCAGGTGAGAATGCCAACAAGTACCAAAAATCACATGTCATTCAGCTGAAAGGCTGAGTGCTTCACTCTACTCACAAAGGGTTCATTGGTTTCTTGGACAAGAAAAAATGGCCCAAAAGCCAGATACTAAAGAAAATCTCCACACCCCCCTCCAGTTAATACATACTCTAATTGGCATAGTTTTGAGACAATGAATTAGAATCACAGAGAAGATTGATAAGTGAAAGAAAGTGAGGGGTTCTGATGAGAATCCCCCCTACTCTGAAAAGCCAAGGAGAAAAGAGAGCTCATTTTAGCCATTTGGACAACTTATAGGTGAATTTTGCAAGAAAAATTGACCTGGTTTCTCCAGCAGTAGCAGAGGCACAGATAGCCTTGTTCCTAAGCAACAGACAGATGCCTTTATTTCACATCATTGCTCAGGCTGGAATAATTTGATTCCCTGTTTCCCTACAGCACCACTCTGGCTTCCTACCTGCCTGTAGAACAAAAGCTTAAAATGGGGCCCTTCCCTCTCTCTGATGCACTCTACACAGAGACAGTAATTTTCTGAGAGATTTAGGCCTGTTCTTTTTGAGTACAAGGAAAGGAACATAATCTAGAACGCCATCTGTCATCCTGAAATAGCCAATAGTGGCACTATTTTTACCCAGCAATTATCAAACAAATGGAGTCATTTGAAAGAGTCACAGCTGTTCCTCAGTGTTATCTCAGTACAAATATGACACAGTGCATGCTGATTTTGTTTTCTGCTTTGTGTCTCATGTACACCGAAGCAGTGATAATTTCTCAACCCATCAGAACAGAAGTCAAAGTGTGTACTCCACAACGGAGTCACTCAGGCAAATTAAAAATCCCTCATTATCTTGATTACACGGTCAGGGTTTCACTAAATGCAGTTCTTATTTAGAAAGCAAATGCAATTAACTACATATTTCAGAGTGCTAGGAAGCATTTTAATCTCACAGAAAATAGAAAATTTTCTCCTGTTGAAATGGGACCTAGAAGAATTATTAGTACATGTGATTTTTACATATGTTAGCACTCCTAACAGGAAAAAAAGCAACATTTGCAGAATGAATCCTATTTTCATGCTTTCCATTATTAATCTTCATCAAAGAAACAGAAAAAATGTTCTATTGAAATAAATGTATTCAGCTGAATACACACATGCATGGGTGTGTTCATCGACACAGTTATATAGAAAGCTCCAGAAAATAACTGTCATTCTTTTTCATTACCTGCATTTTAACATTTTTCCTATCTATAGACAATTCTTCAATTTAACAATAGAGTTCTCACCACACTCAATCACAATGAAAAAACTAGCCTTCCTAGTTTCTACTATGGGGACAAAAGAATATGAATTCAGCACAACCACGAAGATGCAACCACTAGGAGCACTGTGATCACCAGAGTGCTCTCTCCCTCTCCCTCCACTCTCACTCTCTCCCTCTCTCCCTCTCCCCTCCCTCTCTCCTTCCCCTCTCCCTCTCCCTCCTCTCTTTTTCTTCCTCCCCTTTCTTTCTCCCTTTCTCCTCTCTCTCCCACTCCCCCTTCCGCTTCCCCCCCCCACTCTCTTTCTCTCTCTCTAGTGTTCCTGCAGAACATGGCTCTCAGGGCATGCAGTTCTTGATAACAATTGTTCCTGGGGAGCAAGATGCACCTTTAATGCCATGAAACAAGAATGTCCACCAGACAGAGAGGCACTATCCTGGCTTTGTCCTCTGTCCTCAGTCTCTTTCCTGTCTTTATAGTCAAAGTCTGGTCCTTTAGTCTACCCTGTGAACCAGGCAACTGCCTTTTAAACAAATCATTTGCTACTTAAATAAACTTATGTTTCCTTTCCCAACCCACTCAGGTAGTCTACATACTTAAGCCAATCAATATGATGGCTGTAACCAAGAACCAGAAGTCAAAAAATGTTTTTATAATTCAGATCCCAACTATGTGAGAGAAGGATTATACTTAATAATCAGGTTATCCTACTGACTTTTCAACTCTTTCCCAGTTTTGAGTCTCTAGTCTTTATTTTATATACACACAATTCAGAGAGTTATGAACCACCCCCTCCACTCCCACAAAGTCCTGATTCCTCACTTTCAACTAACAATGTAATCAAAAATACGTTTATGATGGAGTTAAAAAGTGCGCATGCTTCACATTTAGAAGAAAAATGTAGGTGACAAAAACACCTTCATGTAAAGTTATTCCCCAAAGAAATCAAAAAGGAATATCTACATGCAAAAGCCACAACACTAGGCAATGCAAAGCCACACCTTGTATTTTTCCACTAGAGTCTCTCAAATTTTAATGTGCTTATGAGTCTCATGTGATAGCACAGTGGTAGGTTGTTTGCCTTGCACACGGCCAGCACGGCCGACCTGGGTTCGATTCTTCCACCCCTCTCGGAGAGCCTGGCAAGCTACCAAGAGTATCTTGCCTGCACAACAAAGCCTGGCAAGCTACCCGTGAAGTATTCAATATGCCAAACACAGTAACAACAAGTCTCACAATGGAGAAGTTACTGGGCTCGCTCGAGAAAATCGATGAACAACAAGAGGACAGTGCTACAGAGCTAAGAGTCTCATGAGAATTATGTTAGAATGCAGACTCTGACCCATGATGTCTGAGATTCTACGCTCTGCCAAGCTACCAGGCGATGTCCATACATTCAGTCCATAACTACACTGTGAGAAGCAAGGGGTCAAGCACTCAGGCATTATTCCTAAGACACCAGAATAAAACTTCCCTAGTTCAATAAAATCAAACATGTTCCCTCTTCATTTTCTGGAACACAACTTTTCCTCTGTTATATTTAGATGAACTAGTCGCAATACATTTCATCACTTGGCACACAACTCACATCAAATGGAAAATTCCTTATGTGCAAAGTCTTAGAACATATAAAAACAAATTAAACCCTGCTTCACTGGTTCTGAAAATGTTAAATTCTGTGAAACTGCCTATTTAATAATATAAGTACTGCTTGGGCTTTCATTTTGGATCCTACAAAATAAATGAAATTAGGATCCTTTACTATTTTGTGGTTCCCAAGATTCTTACACTTGGATAGGTTTTAATATTTTTCATGTAAATTAGTACAATAAAGACTTATCTCAAAAGAATAAGATCTCCTATATGTGAAGATTTGAGCACAAAGAACAAATGCCTTATTCTTTGTGTTTCACCTCAATGTAAAAAAATTATTTTTTATGTATTTTGTTTGTTTTCCTATTCATGTTTTGGGGCCATACCCAGCACTTCTTGGAAACTACCCACCAACTTTGTACTCTGGGGTTACCCAGGAGATCATGCAGCATCAATGATCAAACCTGACTGCCTACATGCATGTAGAGCAAAGCATGTGTTCTAATCCTTTGATCTATTTCCCAGGGCTTTATCTGTAATTTTTTTCTTTTTCTTTTCTCTCATGAACTTGATGGAAATTTCCATGGCAAGGTCTTTTAAGATCTTTTAAGATCTTTTTAACATGAATAAAACTATCTTGCAACATGCTATACAATAGTCTATCTCCTGCAAATCTTACATACAACTTCAATATCTTTCTTACAGTCATATTTTTTAAGCATTAACCAGTGTAGCTTTGAAAGTGGAATAGATTGTGCATTACTTGTAAAACCAATAACTCTTCTCTAAACACCTCCAAAATTTCACAATATATAAGAAAATTAAAAGAAAAGATTCTGGAGATGTAGTGACAAAGGAAAGCTTGTTTACTATTGGCTGGATGACTCTGCAATTCTACTCCTTGGCATCTACACACAAAACACAAAAACATTCATTCAAAATATATTTGCTCTCCTATGCTCATTGCAGCATGATTCATAACAATCAAGATCTGGAAACAACTCAAGTGCTGAACAACAGATGAGTGGATAAAGAAACTGTGGTACATGTACACAGTGGAATACTACTCAGAGAAAATAAATAAATAAAAGTTAATATTCTGCTGTCTGTTGCAACCTGGATATAACTGGAGGTTTTCATTTATTAAGTGAAACAAATGGGGCGGGGTGTTGGGGAGCTTTGAGACAGGATCAGAGATGGTGGTACTCAAGATTTACTTCTGGCTCTGCTCTCAGGGATCATTCATGATGAGACAGGGTGCCAAGAAATGAACCCAAGTTTTCCATGTGCAAGGAATGTGCCTTACCTACTAAACTATATCTCCAGTCTCAAATGAAATGAGAGGAAGAAGGACAAAGACCAGATGACCTCACTCATCTGTGATAGATAGAGAAACGAAGCAAGGGATTAGATGACATATTCTTGATCTTGGATTAAAAACTAAGATTACCAAGCTGCAGGGGAAGGAGTTGTGTGGAGATATGCAGACTGAAAGTAACATACTACAATGGTGGAGGATCTTGGGCATTTTGGTCATAGTGAAGGTGCATCAAATTTGTCCATCAAAACTACAGAAGCTTACACTATTGTAATCGTGTTACCTAGTTACAACAGAACCTTTTTAATATTTTATCATGTTAATTTTAACTAACCTAAAATGAAATTTTGACCTTTTTATTATGATAATATCTCAAATTGAATTTTTTTTAAAAAAGGAAATAATTTGTAAGGAGGGGTACCCTACCACTTATTCTGAAGATCTTCATTCTTATTGTGTTATCAGAGGAATATCTGTCCCCTTTGCCTTCTTTATACTTTCCCCTAACTCAGGTGAGGAATATTTTCATAATAAAAAGTATATCATGGTGGGATGGAACAATTGTACAGCAGATAGGGTGCTTACCTTGCATGTGACCAACCCAGGTTCAATTCCCAGCACCCATGTGGTCCCCCAAGTCCACAAAAAAATGATTCCTGACAGCAGAACCAGGAGTAGGTCCTGAGCACTACTGGTTTTGCCCCCCCCAATTAATTAATTAACTAATTAATTAATACATGACGGGGCCAGAGAAATAGTACAGGAGTTAAGGTGTTTGCCTTGCATGCTGTTGACCCCAGTTCAATCTCCAGCACCACATATGGTCCTCAAGTCCTGTAAGGAGTGATTCCCTGAGCAGAGAGGCAGAAGGTAGCCTTGAGCACCACTGGGTATAACCCAAAAACAAACAAAATATATCAAAGTTATGCTATGAGTAAATGCATTCACAAAAGAGGTTCATTTTATTTTGAATAGTCTAAAAATACCAATATCCATGTCTAGTAAATCTACATATAAAGTCCCACTGGACATGGATGAGGACACAGTGGCAGAGACGCCAGGCCAATAAGCAGTCAGAGGAGGAAGAAGAGTTTCCAAGGAGAAGCTAAGCAAACCCAGCTCTTGATGAAAAGGATTGGAAAGTTCTGGACATATCACAAAGGCCTCGTGCATGTACTTCTCATGCAGAAGACAAGGTTCAATTAATGGCACTGATAGTCGTCCAGCACTATCAGGAATAACCCCCAAGTAATACACCACAAGTAACCCCTAAGCAAAGTCATGTATGGCCCAAAAACAAAAGAACAAAACAAAATTAAATTAAAAAATAAAGGACCTTGGGAAAAACCAGGAAAAAATACCTACTCATCCTTATGACCCCAGATTCATTTATACCGGTGATATATATGACATTCCCTTAAAATAATGGAGTGAAACAAAGAGACTTTCCTTATTAGGTCTTTTAATCCAAGACTGTAAGTTTGCAATAACAACAATTAGGGTGTATCACAAACTCAAATGTCACAGATTTTTATAATTTACATGTTCTTTTTTCCCAGGAAGGATCTATATACTAGTCAATATTTCAGGCAGCCTATTCTCATTAAAACATTGAGTCAACATATAATTTTCTTTCAGTAGAAAACCAAACAGATAATGTTAACTAGCTAATATTCCTCCTTATCTGTGAATAGGATGATTCTCTTCTATATTCTACTCAAAATCAGATTTGAAAACTTAATTGCATAACAGAACTGATCAATGAAGTATTTTTGCCAAGATATAAGTGAATTGTGTGAAACAAAATTCAATTTTTAGAGAATGAATTACTCATCCAGGGAGACAAGTGCTAATTTTTTCACTGAAGGAAAAGAAACCAGGACAAATTATGAACTGTGATAAAGGCAATCAAACTTTGCTATCAGTTTCCCAAACCTCAGGACAGACAGAAAAAGTTCAGGGAAGGGTATGACCTGATTCAGCACTCTATCCTTCCAGTTCAACCTCAGAGAAAAAGTAGGGTTTTCTTTTTCTTTGAAAATAGGAAAGTTAGGAGCTATAGTGATAGTATAGCAGGTAGGGTACTTCCCTTGCATGCAACTGACCCAGGGTTAATCTGCAGAATATCATATGATCCCCCAAACATCACCAGGAGTAATTTGAGAGTGCAGAGGCAGGAATAATCCCTGAGTGTTGCAGGCTTTGTTCCCCACAAATAAGGAAAAACAGGAAGGCTAAGGGAAGACACAGTGAGAAGTCAGGACTACTGAGAGATCATTATTTTTAGGTGAACTAGTGCAGGCGGATTTCTTTAAAGCCAAACTGATTTTCAAATTAGCTGTTTACAATTTTTTAATGAGACAGCTATAGGTATAAAGATGTATTATTGTGTTCACAGAGAAAATTATAAGTAGCACAGGCATATTTTATGTAAATAACTCAGGGAATCATTTATGATTATGCTTTGGTAATTCAGTATGCATCAATGAATGCCGTAAAAATACATAAAATGTTTATAACTGGATTTAAGATCAATATTATGAGCTGAATACATAGTGTGATTATAACTATTAATAACTACAATTCAATGAACACTTTCCATATTTATTTGTAGTTCCTGCCATAATATTGCAAAGGGATGTAAAATCATCAATACACTTCACAGGCAAGAAAATGAAACTTAAAAAGGTTAAGTAACTTTCCCAAGATAAAGAATAGAATTTTAAAATAGAACACTAGTGTCTAGAAGACAATGTGCTAAGATGATAACATTGCTTGCATAATGGCTTTGTATTATTTTTCTTGTATGTATTATACATAATGATTCTGGTATTCTAATATTATGTGAGAAAATGTGTTAAGGATTTCTGTTTAGACCATAGTATTGTGAGACTGTTTAAATTTATTCTTCTGCCTTAACAGAAAGCCCTAAGAAAAAAATCTCTGTCATAACAGTTGGGAAGACATAGAAAGAGAGCACCAGACAATAATTCCTGCCAGAGAGGAAGCAAGAAGTGATTCTCAGAAGTTCCAGAATTCATTACCTGGAAAACATGTTCAGACTATAAAACAGGTTGGAAAAGCCAAAGCCAGAAACCAGTCTTGACAATTTGACTGAATGGAGTAGCCTTTGGAGAAGACAAGGTGACTAGAATTTGGGAAGGTAACTACTCCAGAAGAGTAGTACTCCAGAGAGATTCGTATGCAGAGCTCTGGAAATCTCCAGAGAATTTTCTTTGAATCTGCATATGAAGAAACACCAAATGAAACAGCACATGAAGAAACACCAAAGTCAGATGAAAAACAATTCAGAGGTACAGTTAAAAAAAAAATTCAAGAGGGGGTAGGAAGAGAGCTCAAGTGGTAGGGCACAAGTCTAGTTTATGTAAAACCCTGATTTCAGTTCCCAGAGCTGCACTGTGCCTCACTCCCTCACCAGGTGTGATCCAGGTAAGCCACACCTTACCACCAGGAAATTACAGGATACAGGTGGCTCTGGGGGAGAGGGGCAAGAGTCATCAGAGTGACCCTACTGACAAAAGGCTATAAATTATATGTGCTCATAGTAGCCAGTATTTTTTCTAAAAATGTGAAGTAGAATACTTAGAAGCCATTGTTTCAATGCCAGGACAAAGTGGAAGTACATTATAGACTGATATACACCCATCTAACAAAGCATAAGAACAAGCCTCATCCTGAAGCAATAGCACAGCGAGTAGGGCATTTGCCTTGCATGCAGCCAACATGGCCGACCCTGGTTCTATTCCCAGCATCCTATATGGTCCCCCAAGCATCCCCAGGAGTAATTCCTGAGTGCATGAGCCAGAAGTAACCCCTGAGCATCGCCTGGTGTGACCCAAAAGGCAAAAAAAAAAAGAGAACAAGCCTCATCAATATTAGACCAACTAAAAATGATCCAGCTGTATTCCAAATATATTTAACTGAAAAGTGAAGTATATCTAAAGAAATAAGACTTTCCAGCAGCACAAAATTCACAATGTTTGGCATACAATTAAAAATTATCAAGCAAATACTTTAGACAACATAAACTTCAGGCTAAAAAAAGTTCTGAAACAGAGAGAGTCATTTCTTAATGATCAAGGGATATGTACATCAGGAAGAACTCACACACCTAAACACTTCTGCATCTAATTAAGGACCAGAAAAATACTTAAAATAACTACTAATAGACTTGAAGGAAGACATTGATAACAGCACAATAATAGTTGGAGACATCATCTCTACTCTATCACCTCTTGATAGATAAACTAGACTAAAACTCAACAAGAAAACACTGGCTTTGAAAGGAGAAATGAAAGAGATGGACTTCACAAGAAAAGGAGGCTACAAGATACTAGAACTTGTGAGACACACAAAAAAGCAGTGTTAAGAAGAAAGTTCATAGCAATTTAAGCATACATTAGGAAATAAGTAAGGGCCCACATAACCACTAAGAAAGTAGAAAGGCAAGAGATCCATTGAGTGGCAATCATGTTTGGTCTATAGTGTACTTTCAGCATGCTTCTCCCATCGGATCCTCCCAACACCCTTTATTTGGTGCTCCCTATTCTATCCAAGCTCCCTTTTCCTCTAGCATATGTGGCTGGCCTCCAAGCCATGGAGCAAAATTTCTGGTACTAATCTCGGCCACTCTTGGGTGTTAGTCTCCTATAACTGAAACCCAAGCACAAAAATTTGTAAGTCTACAATTGTACCTCATGGTGTTTTACTAATAAAAACTTTTTTAAATAAATAAATAAGAAAGTAGAAAGTCAGGTGGGAGTAATAGTATATCAGTTAGAGTGCTTACCCTGCATGCAGCCAGCCCAAGTTTGATCTCTAGTACACCATATGATCCCCTGAGCACTGCCAGGAGTGATACCTTGAGCACAGAGTATGGTCTGAATACCAACAGGTGTAGCCCCAAAACAACAACAATCAAAAAAAAACTTAAAAAGGGACCAACGAAAGGATCCCAGAAGAAAGGAAATAATAAATCTTGGAGCAGAAAGTGATCAATTTAAATCCAAAAAAAATCCAAAACATTAATGAAACCAAGAGCTAGTTCTTTGATTCTTTGAAGAAGTGAACAAGATTAACCAACCATTAGAAAGACTCAAATTTAAAAAGAGAAATAAGCTGAATTAGAAATGAAAGGGAAATAATACGACAAATACCACAGAAATTCAAAGAATTATCAGGAATTACTTTGAAAATCTTTATGCCATTAAACAGGAAGAACCTAGACTGAACATGGTAAAGTTTTGGATTCCTATAACCTCCCAAGGTTGAAAAAGATACGGAGCACCTGAACAGACAAAACACTACAGAGGAAATCAAAATGGTGATGAAAAATCTCCAAGAAACCAAAAACCAAAATCTCAGACTCAGATGGATTCACACTTGAGTTCTTCAAAATAAAGCTTCTGCCAATCCTCTCCAGGCTCTTTCAGGAAATTGAAGAGACATAAACTCTTCCATTTTTATGTAGCAAATACTACCCGACACCAAAGGCAGATAGAGAAGTCACTGAAAGGGAAAACTACAGACTTAGATGCCCAATGAACATTGATTCAAAGATCCTCAACAAAATACTATCAAATTAAATCCAAAAACACATTGAAAAGATCATACACCATGATCAAGTGTGATTTGTTCCAGAAATGCAAAGATGGTTTAATATACACAAACCAATCAACATAACAAACATAATATAAATTCACAGCAAACATACTCAATGGTGAAAAAATGGAAAGCCTTTCCTCTAAGATCAGGTACAAGACAAATATGTCCATTGTCATTACAATTCAATGGAACACTGGAAGTCCTTGTCACAGCAATTAGGAAAGAAAGAAGTATTAAGGGAACCCAGATAGGAAAAGAAATCAAGTACATGACATAATATTATGCTTAGAAAGCCCTAAAGATGCTACCAAAAAGCTACAAACAATAGACTTATATAGTAAAGTGGCAAGATATAAAGCAACATACAAAAACCCATGGTTTTTCTACATGCAAATACTGAAATAGGAGAGAGAAATTTAAAAACAGTCACAATTGTGACTCAGAAAAATCAAGTTCCTGGGGCTGGAGTGATAGTACAGCCGGTAGGACGTTTGCCTTGCACACAGCCGACCCGGGTTTGATTCCCAGCATCCCATATGGTCCCCCGAGCACTGCCAGGAGTAATTCCTAAGTGCATGAGCCAGGAGTAACCCCTGAGCGTCACTGGGTGTGACCCAAAAAGAAAAGAAAAGAAAAAAAAGAAAATCAAGTTTCTGTGCATTAGCTAAATAAAAGAGATGAAAGACCTATACAAAGAAAGCTACAAAACACTACTGAAAAAAAATAAAAGAGGACATGAGGAAATGGAAACATATCCCCTGTTCATGAACCAGGAGGATTAATATTATCAAAATGGCAATGTTCCCCTAAACTTTATACAAATTTAATGCAGTCTCTAAAAGGATCCCATGTCATTTTTCAAAGAAATATATCAAACACTCCTGAAATTCACATGAAATAAAAAACCTTTCTTCTCCCCCAATAGCCAAAGCAGTCCAGGGAAAAAGAATATATGAGACATTGTTCTTTTTAACTTCAAACTGTACTACAAAGCTGTAGTAATTAAAACAATGTGGTACTGGAAGAAGGACAAACTCTCAAATTAATGTAATAGAGTTAAAACAAATTAATGTAATATAATTGAAAATCCAGAGACAGATCCTCCAATATATGGACAATCTTCAACAAAAGAGTAAAAAGTATGAAGTGGAATAGGAAAGCCTCTTCAACAAGCAGTGGTGGGAAAACTGGCTGGTCACATGCAAAACTTTGAATATAAACACCTTTCTAACATCATGCACAAAGGTCAAATCAAATTTATAATTACAGTCAGAAATTTCAAATTTCAGATCTATCTCAATGATAGATAGACAGAAAAATAGACAGAAAAATTAGTAGAGATATAAAACACAAGAAACCAAACTAATCTTACTGTCATTTACAGAACACTTTACCCAATATTAATAATATTAGAATTCAATAAATGAATTGCAAAGAAGATGCTAGAGTCTCCTGAATATTTGGATCAAGCTTAAATATACAGAAGAATCAAACTACCATTCTCGGAAATTTAGGAAAAGTACATCTCCAGGAACCCTAAAGATACAAAAGACAACAAAGCAACAGTATGCCAACTTTCCTGACAAACTAATGAAATTCTTGAAAACACTATCAAATTCCAGTGAAGAATAAACAATAGTAATGCCAGCAGAATAGGAGTTCCCCAATTTTCAACCCCACCCCAGCACCAAACATTGATTTGGCAACCATCCAAGATAGAAGATCCTGTTGTAAACACTTCAGAATCCAAGTAGGAGGTTGAGATAGTACAGGAGGTACCTAGCAGAGATGTGGCCTCAGTGGGCAGAGTTGTTCATTCCTGCCACTCCACAAAGGTTGTTGACAGGCTGCTTGATACTGTGAAAACATCAGGGCTAAGAATTCTCCCCTGCCTTACTGGGTAAGAAGCTTGCAATTTTTAAAAAATTACAGTTAGTTTGGCCTAATTTGTTTGTCCTAAGGGATTCTTAGGCTGTATGGTGTTTTGCCTTGAGGAAAATTCTCTAAGGAATTTACAGGCTGGGCTTCTTGATTGGGTTAGGAACCAAATTTAATCCTCATCTAAATTATTTTTTGGTGTTTTAATAAGACTGTGTGTGTTAGAAGAGCTACTTTCTATGTTAGGGTGGTGGGATATGGGTTGTACCATACCCAGTGGTGCTTAAGGTTGACCCCTGGTAGTGGTATTTTGAACCATATATGGTGTCAGGATGTAACTGAGGTGAGTTGTACTGCCAGCCTCCTACATTATTTTAAAATTTGAAAGCATTTACCCTTTTTGACATTGTAAGTTGCCTGACACAATTTTTAAATTATTTGGTTATATATTTTTATAACAATTTCCATGAAACAGATGTTATTTTCTTACAAAATCTAGATCTTTTTTCTTGAATCATGATGTTAAACGTTACAGTGAAATGAGGAACTGTAGTCTTTGATGATGAAGAAAGGAAGCCAAAATACAGGTCTGAGAAAAAATTTTAACATGGCAAACAATTTGAGGGGCTAAATGTTACTCAACTGATTCTCTGTAAGCTAATTACTTGCCTTGTACGTGTCTTGTGTATGGCTGATCATATGGGGTTCAATTCCCAACACCCCATATGTTCCCCTGCGCCTTGCCAGGAGTGATCCCTAAGCACAGAGCAAAGAGTAAGCTCTGAGCACCACCAAGTATAGCACATTAAAAAAAATCAACTGATTCTCTGTAAATACACACACACACACACATACATACACATACACCTAGCTTTTTTTTACTGAGATGGTTACAGTTAACTTGTAACCAAGGAACCACAGAAAATAGAGGCATAAAGAATAAGAGAATCTCTACTAACTGAAGGAATGTCAGAAACTGACACAATGCTTTCCTCAGTCAGATTTCATAGAGTTTTTCCAAATCACTGAATACGAGCACTGCTACACACCACCATGCTGAACAGCACCACATCACTAGGCTCCAGAGCAGAAATGTCTGACTGGTTGGCTGAGCATCACCAGGAGCGGCCCCAGATCCTCTGAATAGGGCTACCTATTTAGAACCAAGATTTTCCAGACTAATTTCCTAGGGGTCTTTCCTCTTTGAAGTATTGTGTTAGTGTTAGTATCTTAAACATTTGCTTTTGCCAGACAACTTTTTAATCTTAGGAGCTTGACTATTTTTATTAAATACAAACTGAACTGAAAAATAGATTCTGATTTCAAAAATCAAACAGAGTACCTTCCACTCGGGTTTATAATGATAATGACTGTTTCACATATGTAAAGAGTCACAACATCATTTTTTATAGTTTAATCTGAGTTTTTATATTTATTATTGGTATATTTTAAATGGGCTGGAGCGATAGCACAGTGGGTAGGGCATTTGCCTTGCATGTGGCCAACCCGCATTTGTGGTGTATTCGATATGTCAAAAACAGTGACAACAAGTCTCACAATGGAGACGTTACTGGTGCCTGCTCAAGCAAATCAATGAACAACGGGAAGACAGTGCTACAGTGCAGTGCTATATTATAAATATAGCATGTATACCAATGCTTCTGCTTACCGTAGAAGCCAGTCCATGGCTTAAAAAATGTATCTGCAAATAGCATATGAATAGTCTGCTGGCATTTCCAGGATTTATCCCCACCAACATGACCACTTAGGAAAGAAGGAAGCAGCTCAGAGTGGGCTAGCAAGTTAACTGTAACCATCTCAGTAAAAACAGCTAAAAAAGAGAGAAAAAGAACAACAGTCTTCTGGGATGTTGTGTTTCATGTTTATTTTTACAGTAAATTATAAATTTGTCAGTTTCTATTAGGTGAGTACTTCGAGAAGTAAACAGTTAAAAGCATTGTTTTCTCTAAGAAGTTTTTGAAAAGAGCAAGGGAATGGATGAATTAGGTTAAAAGGTAAATTGCATATGTTGTAGATAGCTCAACAGGCTGAATGTCTCTACTCAGCCTGGGTTCTATCCTTGGTACGTATTCACAAGCACCATTGGTGTGGTACAAAAACCAACACCCCCAAATGTATATACATATATGTATACACACATATATACACACAGACTTGGACTTTACTGTTAAGCTAAATATATTATAAATAAATATTGACTTATAACAATGCATATCTGAAATCTACCATAGAATATTTTGACCCAACAGTAAAGAACTTTTGTTTCAGATTTCAAAATAATCAGGACTGGGTAGGTGATGAAAGGGTATGCTTAAAGTCTGGGCTTAATCTATAGCACTTCATGGATACTTAAGTATGCAGTCCCCAAATCCTGGTGTGCTTCTCCCAAAACATAAAATATTAAAATTCAAAATAATTATATTAATGAAAGTAAATGAACTACATAAGGTATAGAGGTAACATATTCACATATATAGATACCATATTCACCGATAGGTAACCATATGTGAATAAATGAGAAGTACCACTAAGTAAATAAAAACATGATTTTTAAAAATTTACCAACAGTGAGCAATGTACTTTTCTACAGCTGCTAAACCTATGCTATATCCTAAAGAGTATACCATCCTTTAGTCTAGATTATAATCTACTATTGTGGCAATACAGAAAAAGTAAGTTTATCTTGCTTACTTAGTTATGTTTAGGGTGATGCATATCCAGTTATGCTCAAGGCTTATTCCTGACTCTGCTCAGGGTTCACTCCAGACTCAAGGTCCATATACCCGAGACTGAACTTAGGTCAGCTGCATACAAGGAAAGTAGTTTAAGCCCTATATTGTCTCTCCAGTCCAAGTGTGTCCTTTTGTTGTTTGTGTTTGTGTGTGTGTGAAGTAAACCAGATTTTATTTGGAGGGGTTTTGAAGGTGTGGAAGGGGAGAGAGTGAGAGAGAGAGTAATACACTCAAAAGAGAATGCAGGCTTCACCGAGGGCAGAGAGAGCCCCTCCACACATCCCAGCACTAGACATGAAAGCATGAAAGTACACATCTCAAGGGGGAGATGTGGGTGACACATGTGCTCAGGCACTACATGTGCTCGACAACATGGGCGCAAGCAGCACATGGGCTCAGGCAGCACATATGTGCCCAAGTGTGTCCTTTTGCTCCCTACAAAGCTTGAAGTCTTATTATTATATTTTGCTAAATAGTTTCAACTGTTTGCTTGCATATTGCAGCTAATCAATGGAAACACTTGGTTTTTTGCTTGTTTTCCTCAAACAGAGGGAGAATTTAAAAAGTGCTAGGCAGCCAAAAAAATACTAATAAATAAAAATACTAATAAACTTCTAGAACCTCTCAATCTTTTCTAATGCCAGCATACTAATCTATTATATATTTAAATTCTCAAATAGCAACAGCACAAGTGAAACAAACTAATGAAATAAATGTAGTCCTGAATAAGTAAACAAATGAAAAATAAAACCCAATTAACTGATTCTCCAAACATTGGTATGATTAAATATTCATAGCAGGTGACTTCCATTCCTCCTGCAATTCTTCCCTCCTATAAGTTCTCGTCATTTGATCTCCCGACCCTATTTCCTACTATCACTGTGCACTGATTTGTCTTTTCATTTTTGTTTGTTAATTTTATATTCCTATATGGCACACATAGGCAGACTTATTCAATATTTGCCTTTTTATCTGACATTTAACATGCATAATTCCCTAAAACTGTTTTCATATTGTGAAGAAAACCACATTTTAAATGTCAAAAACTAGAACAGGCTACAGCAGAAGATGGAAAAGACCCTCAAAATATGCCAACAAAAATATTAAATTTTCACAATTTCCAAAACCATCATTAGATTCAGTGCAATCCCATTCAAGACTTCAATGGCATATTACTTTTCTTTTTCGTTCTTTCTTTCTTTCTTTCTTTACTGAATCAACGTGAGATACACAGTTACAAATTGATCATGATTGGATTTTAGTCATACAAAGTTCCAAGACCCATCCTTTCACCTTCCCACCAACAATGTCCTCAGTTTCTCTCCTGCCACCCTTCGCACCTGCCTCCAACACCTGTCCCAGCCTGTCTCTGTAACAAGCTCCCTGCCTCTCTCTCTCTCTCTCTCCCTCTTTCTCTTTCTCTCTCTCCTCTCTCCCTCTTCCTTCCTCTTTCCCTCTCTCTTCCTCTCTCCCTTTCCTCAGGGCATTATGAATTGCAATATAGGTGCTGAGGAGTTATTATGTATATCCCTTTACCTACTTTCAGCACTCAGTTCTTGTCCAGAGTGATCATTTCTAACTATCATTGTCTTACTGGTCTCTTTTTTTATCCTAATTGCCCTCCTCCACCCCTCACCCTTCCACTTGTGGCAAGCTTTCATTCATGAACCAGTTCTTCTGGCCCTTCTTTTTTATTGTATATGGGTATTAGTCTCATGTTATGCTTTTTTATATACCACAGATGAATGAAATCATTCTGTCACTCTCCTTTTAATGCATTTCACTCAGCATGATAATCTCCATGTCCATCCATTTATAAGCAAATTTCATGACTTCATTTTAAAGTCATTACTGGTGACTGTGTAGTATTCCATTGTGTACATGTACCAGTTTCTTTTTTATTATTACTACTCGTCATGTTTCATTATGAGATACACAATTAAAAAGTTGTCCATGATTTGATTTCTGTCATAGAATTGTCTAATACCAAAGTTTCTTTATCCAGTCCTCAGTTCTCAGGCACTCAGGTTGTTCCCAGATTCTGGCTATTGTGAATAGTGCTACTGTGAACATAGAAGTGTAAATGACATTTTTGCTATGTATTTTTTGGCCCTCAGGGTATATTCCCAGAAGTGATATTGCTGGGTCATATGGAAGCTCAATTTCTAGTTTTTTGAGAATTGCTCAAAAAGGCTAGACAGGTCAGCATTCCCACCAATCATGAATGAGAGTTCTTTCTCCCTATATATGTGACACCATGATTCACAAGGTTATTAATAATAGAGTTTCAGGCATACTGAAATGTTCCAACACCAATCCCACCACTAATGTTGACTTCCCTCCACCAGTGCCCCTAGATTTCCTCCCACCCCCCAGCCTGCCTCCTTGACAGGCTACATTTTTAAATTTGATTGTTGTAATTATGTTGTGTTAAACAAAGTAAGTCAGAATAACAAATACAAAATGTTCTCACTTATCTGTGGTATGTAGAATAAAAGGACAAGGAAATGCAAGGTATCAAAGAGGAAAAACTTAGGAGCTGGAGGGATAGCACAGTGGGTAGGTCATTTATCTCACATGTTGACTGAGCCAACTCAATCCTCAGCACCCCTGCGATCCCTTGAGCATGACCAGGAGTAATTTCTGAGTGCAGAGCCAGGAATAACTCCTGAACATTGCTGAGTGTGGCCCCCAAACAAAACAAACAACAACAACTAGAGGATATACCTAGATTACCCTTACTCTAGATCAGAAAATTTAGGAAGGAGGAAGGAACCAGGGAGTGTAAGAAGAGGTCTATGCAGATGGTAGTTAACAGGGTACAGGTCAGGAGACTTGGACACATTAGGAGTGTAGAGGTGAGGCATATCTATATCTATGAATCATAGAATCAACAAAACTGAAATATGAGTTCCTCTCCCTTTTTTTGTTTTAGGTTTATTTTTGACCACACATGGCTGTGCTCAGCGCTTACTCATGTATCTGGGCTCAGGGATCACTTCTGGCAGGGCTTGGAAGACCATATGCACTGCTGGGCATTGAACACAGGTCAGCACATACAAGGCAAGTGCCTTAACCTCTGTACGATTGCTCAGGACTGAATTCCCCTCTTCTTTTTTTTTTTGTTTTCATTTTTCTAAAATTGAATTACCTTGAAATACACAGTTACAATGTAGTTCATGTTCGGGTTTAAGTCATACCATGTTCCAACGCCTGTCCCTTCACCAGTACACATTTCCCACCTCCAATGTTCCCAGTTCCCATCCTTCCACACACCCCAGCCCCGCCAGTCTGCCCCTAGAGCAGACACTTTTCTTCTTCTTCTCCCCCCTCTTTTTCCCCAAATCCTCCCATTTTTGACAGATCTTTTTCAATTCTTTTCATCTTGTGTTTGTCGACTACACTCTTTTTTATGCTTTTTCATGTTCTAGTCCTTCTTTCCCTAATCAATTCCAGTCTCACCTGCTGTATTACTAAAGTACTTTCTCAAAGTCAAAAACATCAAATTGTAAAATTCAACAGTAAACTACCAAACATGGAAGCAGGCACCTTCAATGGTGCCAGTCACATGCCCCAGGCTCACCTCTGCTTTTGGCCATAGTTATTGTAGAAAGCTCCACACTTACACAGCATTATTTCTTAAGCACCCACCTCAGTTCTTTCAGCTTTTCTGCCTCAGGTTTCCTCCCACAACAGCTTTCAAAGCTCAGTTCAGAGAAATTCACACTCTTGAGAAAACCTACAATGGAGTGGGACCAGCTAATTAGCCTGACTTCACAATGTTCAACCAGGCAGTTCCGGGGGAACTCTACCTTTCTCCATTGGTGAAGCTGATCACCTAGAACAAGATTCTCACCCTTTATTGCCTTTCATCCTTCTCTCTCACCTACCCACTCTCATTTATGTTCCTTGGATGACCTCCAAGTAAACACCTCTGCCTCTGACCTTGTCTGTGTGCTACTTTAAAAGAACCCACACTCGAGCCTAACTAGTTGCTGCCCCCCCAAAATAGGTCTGTACCCACTTGGCACCTCCTCCCCACCTAAACTCGTGACCCTGAAAACCAGCCACTTCCAGGACCTGGCCTGGGGCACCTGCCTCCACTTCCACAGTGAGTGCCTGCTCAACTAGTCACCACCACCCCCCCAAACAGGTCTGTGGACTAGGATCCGGACTGGCTGGGGATGTGGCCACCACTGTAGTGGGCATGGCCTTCTCCCTGGCAGGAAGCTGCTAGGGCTGTGGCAGTTACTTTTCCCACTCCCAGCACGCTCGACTTTCATCCCAGTCTTTATCACCTAATTCTGTGGAAAAATCCTGGCCACCTCAACTACAATACAACAATAATCCACTGGCCTATTCCAATTCTAACAAAAGATCAATATGCAAGAAGCTGTACAAGCTCAATATTAAAAAGCACCTCCTTCAAAGCTTCACTAGTTGCTTGTCATAAGCCAAGAATAATGCCTGTGCAGAAGGTCAGACTCTAGGAAGGGAGAAGGATGAACACCATCAACTGACCTTATCCAGAATCCTTTCCCACAATAAGAGGGAACAGTGCTAGTGAATTCCAGGGTTTTACTACTAGACAACCAAAACAACATGAAAAAACAGCGCAAATCTCCAGTACAAGGAGGGGATGAAGAAGAGAGTCCCGAATCCTCAACTGGCGTTATCCACAAATATGCTCTCTCCAATAAAAAAATTCCGAGATGAAATGCAGAGGATTTTCAAGGAATTACTCAAAGAATCAATGGAGGAGATATCCAGAAAACTAAAGGAAGAAATGAAAGAAACAGTAAAAAGATAGTCGAGAAAATATAGGAGGAAATGAGAGCAGAAATAAAGCTACAAAAAGAAGGACACGAGGAAGTGGAAACATATCCCCTGCTTATGGATAGGAAGAATCAACATCATCAAAATGGCAATACTCCCGAAAGCATTATACAGATTCAACACGATCCCTATAAGGTAAAGGTAAAGGTAAAGGCCCTCCCGTTGATCGTCGATTTGCTCGAGCGGGCCCAGTAACGTCTCCATTGGAGACTTTTGTTGTTACTGTGTCTGGCATATCGAATACTCTCGGTAGCTTGCCGGGCTCTCCGAGAGGGGCGGAGGAATCGAACTCGGGTCGGCCATGTTGGCCGCTTGTAAGGCGAACGCCCTACACACTGTGCTATCGCTCCAGCCCATAGGTATAAGGATACCTATGAAATTCTTCAAAGAAATAGATCAAGCACTCCTGAAATTCATATGGAACAACAAACACCCACTAATAGCTAAAGCAATTCTTGGGAAAAAGACATGGGGAGGCATTACCCTCCCCAACCTCAAACTCTACTACAAAGTGGTAATAATTAAAACAGCATGGTACTGGAACAAAGCCAGGGCTGCAGACCAGTGTAACAGGGTGGAATATCTGTACACGTAACCCCAAATGTATGAATATCTAATCTTTGATAAGGGAGCAAGAAATTTAAGTGGAATGAGTAAAGCCTCTTCAACAAATGGTGCTGGCATAATTGGACACCCACATGCCAAAAAATGGGCTTAGACCTCAACTTAACACCATGCACAAAAGTCAGATCAAAATGGATTAAAGATCTCAACATCAGGCCAAAATCCTAAGATACACTGAAGACAAGGTTGACAAAACCCTCCATGATATTGAGGCTAACGTTATCTTCAAAGACAACACTCCACTGACCAACCAAGTGGAAACAGATAAACAAATGGGACTATCTTAAATTAAGAAGCTTCTGCACCTCAAAAGTCCAGAATACAAAGTGACAATCTACAGAATGGGAAAGGATATTTACCCAATACTCATCTGATAAGGGGTTGATATCAAGGATATACAAAGCACTGGTTGAACTCTACAAGAAGAAAACATCTAACCTCATCATAAAATGGGGTTATGAAATGAACAGAAACTTTCCCAAAGAAAAAATCTGAATGGCTAAAAGACACATGACAAAATGCTCTACATCACTAATCACCGGGGAGATGCAGATCAAAACAACAATGAGATATCATCTCACACCACAGAGACTGGCCCACATCCAAAAGAACAAAAGCAACCGAAGTTGGCATGGATATGGTGAGAAAGGGACTCTCCTTCACTGCTGGTGGGAATGCTGACTGGTTCAGCCCTTTTGGAAAACAGTATGGACGCTTCTCAAAAAATTAGAAATTGAGCTCCCAGCAATACCACTCCTAGGAATATATCCGGGAGAGGCAAAAAAGTAAAGTCGAAATGACATCTGCACTTCTATTTTTATTGTTGCACTATTCACAATAGCCAAAATTTGGAGGAAAAAAACCGAGTGCCCGAGAACAGATGACTGGTTAAAGAAACTTTGGTACATCTACACAATGGAGTACTATGCAGCTGTTACAAAAGATGGAGTCACGAAATTTACATACAAGTGGTACTATATGGAAAGTATCATACTAAGTGAAATGAGTCAGAAAGAGAGGGACAGATGATTGCATTCATCTGGGGAATATAAAGTAACAAAATAGGAAACTAACCAGTAATATAAAGTAACAAAATAGAAAACTAAATAAGTACCAGGAGGTTCACTCAATGGCTTGGAGGCCAGCCACACATGCTAGGAGAAAAGGCAGTTCAGATAGAGAAGGAAGCACCAAGTAAATGGTGTTGGGAGGATTCTCCCAGGATAAAAGATGCGTGCTGAAAGTAGACTATAGAGCGAACATGATTGCCACTCAATGCCTCTTTTGCAAACCACAGCACCCAAAAGAAGAGAGAGAACAAAAGGGAATGCCCTGCCACAGGGGTGGGGTAGGATGGGGGGTAGGTGATGGGAGGGATACTGGGAGCATTGGAGGTGGAGAATGGGCACTGGTGGAGGGATGGGTACTTGATCATTGTATAACTGAAACCCAAGCACAAAAATTTGTAAGTCTACAACTGTACCTCATGGTGTTTCATTAATAAAAATTTTTTAAATAAGAATTACATAAAATTTTTATTACAGTGTTCATGCAAAAAAAAAAACCCACACTCAGTGATCCTTATTGACTTGGTCATATATGAATGCTCAACTATTCCCTATTCCCTGAAACCTAGTTTCACTTGGCCTCTAGAATAACTTCAGTATTCCCTCCTGCCTCTCTGACTGCTCTTTCTCAGTCTCTGCTGGTTGCTCCTTCCTGACTTCTGGGTCCTTGGCCACTGTTTTTTCATGCCTGCACCTTTTAACATGGGGCTATGAGTCAATAATGTAGCATGAAACATCGCCCTAATGTTCATACTAGTCTCAAATTTCCCTACCAAGACCAGTTCTTGCCCTCCAACTTCAAATTCAGACCTTCAATTGCCTAATCAGTATCTTCATTAGGATGTCTAATAGACATATATGACTTGATGCTTCCAAAATTGAACAACTGATTGCCTCATTTTCCTAAATTCACCCCTTCCACCATCTTTCCTCCAAGTTGATGACAGTTGCTTTCCAATTGCTTGGGTCAAAACTCTCACTGATCCTGGGTTTTACTTTCTTTCATAACACATATTCAGTCCATCTGCAAATTCTGTCAATTGTATCCTCAAAATAGTACATAAAACAGGACGATTAACAACAAAATCTGACTAGCTTTCACCACTTCCACTAGTGAACCAAGCTACTGCCATCTTTGTTGCACAGTCTAGAAAAGTGGTATGACCCTTCACCCTATTTTAATTGATTCTCAAAAAAGCAGTCAGAGGGACTGGGAAGATAGCACAAGGGATAGGGTGCATGCAAGACATGCAGTGACCTGGGATAGCTTCCCTGCACCACTCAGCCTCCTAAGTAATGCTGGTTACAGCCCTAGAGTTCTGAGTACCACCAGGTGCCAGATGTGGCTCTGGTGGGTCACAGGGTTGTAGGGTAGGAGCAGCACCGCAGTGTCAGGTCCAAAACCACTGGAACAGCTGGCTAAGAAACACTGAGAGTGGCCCAAGAGGGATCTAAAGACTACTTGGGTCACAGAAAATAGAATGGGGAGGGGAGGCACAGCCAAGGGGGGGAAATGTTCAAATTTATGTCAGAGGGTTTGGAGAGATAGCACAAGGCTTAAGGCACTTGTCTTGCATGCAGTTGACCCAGGTTCAATCCCAACCAACACCAGCAATGATCCCTGAGCACAGAACCAAGACTAAGCCCTGAGCACCAGCAGAAGTGACCCCAAAACACAAACAAATAATGTATATCAGTTATGAGCTCATTAACCAGCCATGATCCAGAGACTCATAAATAAATCTTGAATGAGATCAACAAGCTACAGAGATGCATCCAGACCACACCAGGCTGACTCTCATATCCAAGGAACCCCGGAGGGGGTAGGTGTGCCCACTACTTGTCCAAACAAATTCCTGGTAGCCAAAACCTCCACACTCCAGTCATTGCCATGCTCATGTCTGAACTCCACAGGCTCAGGATAAGCTTCATCCAGAATGAATCTGTTGAAAAACTCAGATATGCGGTTTTGTTACTAAACCTCCAGGCTCTCACAGAGTCAGGGATGGACGACCTCCCCCCATCCCATTGTTCTTTGGGGAGCCTGGCCATGAACTGCCTCTGGTTCCACATAAACCTGACCATGAACTGCTTCTGGTTCCACATAAACTTAACAACCAGTCATGATCCAGAGACTCATAAATAAATCTCGAAAGAGAACAACAAGCTTCAGAGACACCTCAGACCCCAAAGTCACCATCTAGTTAAAAATTTAACTCCAGTTATCTCACCCCATTCAAACTTTTAGAATTCCTAGAGTTCATTGCTACATACAGCCATGTGGCAAACTCTCAAACTCCACACCACTTATATAATAGGAGTAGCACACCCCATTGGATGGGATATAAAGTACAAGCAAATTTAATAAAATATTAATACACAAGGCTTAACCTGTAACAACATGTTAGTAATCTCTTATGCAATGGCTTAATGTATCCTATCCAGAGTGAGATACAACAATCTTCACACACTTTCTTCTAAGGAAAATTTTTTGGATAATTTTTAGCAAATTATTTATAACAAGAAATATACAATAAATTATTTAGGACATGTTAGGGGCAGACTTGGGTAATTGGAAATATTGGTGGTGGGAAGTTGCAACGGTGGTGGAATTGGTGTTGGAATACTGAATGTAATAAATTATCATGAACAACTTTATAAAAATAAAATTTTTAAAAAGATGTACATAATATTGGGGCTCCTTGATTTTTTTCCTTGCAATTTCTCTTTGCCCAAGAAAATTGTATGTGGTCCAGGGTATATAATAGTAAATCAATAATAATATACATAGCAGTTAATAATAAGTCATAAAGAGATTTATTTTAAAGAACACACATATTTAGTCAGTCGACATATGCAGGGATGCAACCCACAACTGAAGAAGCCTCAAAATAAAAATAAAATTCAAAATAAAATTCAAAGTCCTGATCCTTGCTCCCAGGACTGCCCATTCCTGGCCATTCCCCTTCTCCCACCCTACCTCCCTTCCTCCTCTCCACTTCTCCCTTCACTAACTCTGTCTCAGGTACTTGGCCCTCCTGGCTGTTCCTCAGTCATATCAGATATACTTCTGGGGCTCTATTTTCATATTCTTTTGAAGACTTTAGGGATAAATTTAAGTGGGAATACATATAATTCATATGTTAATTTGATACAATTACTATGATTTTTTTCACCACCATCAACATTTCTCAGGGGGCTTGGTGCTCAGGGGGTCATCCCGGCAGTACTCAGAGACCATACAATGCTGGGGCTCAAACCCAGACCTCCTGCATGCAATGCTTGAAAATCTTTTTCCCACTTTTGTCAAATTTATTCAAACCATTCAGATTTACTACAGGAGAACTGAATTCCCCTTTCCATGGGGTCATTATATTGAAAATCACTGTCACCGCTTCATTTGAAGGACTTTGTTACCGATTTGTAGTTAATGCATTTAAAAAAAAAAAAGGAAAACTTTCTGGATACCAAGCTAACAATCAATACATTTATCAGTGTCCTTGCAGATGGAGAATTATATATTCACTAAAATACTCAAAGTTCATATAACTCGACCTCTTTCTTTTCATAAAAAAGAGGAAAAGTGATAAAATCCAAAAGTCTTAACTTTAGAGCCAGGGTGCTGAAATTATCACTACCTTGAGACAAACAAGAGATGACAAATTCTTTCACTATACAAGTGAGTGGGAAGTACCTGCAGCATCTGTCAGGATTAAGCAAGCATGGGGAAAGGAACACCATTCGTTAATAACTTTAGAAAAATGTGGAGGAAAACATCGCTGCTCTGGGTAAATCTGTGCATATATGCATGTGACATTAGAGGCATGATTATCCATGCTTCTTAAGAGTCAATTGGGTTTGGGTCTTCCTCTTTCCTCACTCTGCTAAATTGGTCAGAGAAACTCAGGAAACTAGTTTCATCCCTAAACAAAACCACAAGGATTCCTAGATGGACTGATTTGGCCTGGCTAGGCTGGGGAACCAAAATGCCACAGTGTGTGTGTGTGTGTGTGTGTGTGTGTGTGTGTGTGTGTTCGGTTTATTTGGGTTAGTTTGAGGACCACATCTGCCAGCGTTTGGGGATAACTCCTGGAGCAGTATTCATGACCATCTGAGTGTCAGGAATTGAATTGGGTTCAGTCATGTGCAAGGCAAGTACCTTAATCCCTGTACTATCTCTCTAGCCTCAAAGCTCTGAGACTATAAAAAAGAATATGTGGGGGGAAAGGCAGAAAAATATGTCGATCCATTCACTGTTTCTTCCTAAAATAGTAACAGCCATCCCCTTACCCTCCACCCCTCGCCAAGGTCATAAACCTCTGTTTGGAGATTGCATGTGATCTTTCATCAGTTACGGGCACGGTCCTCCCGTTATTCATTGATTTGCTCGAGTGGGCCCAGTAACATCTCCATCGTGAGACTTGTTGTTACTGTGTTTGGCATATCGAATACATCACAGGTAGCTTGCCAGGCTTTGCCGTACGGGCGAGATACTCTCGGTAGCTTGCCGGGCTCTCCGAGATGGGCAGAGGAATCGAACTTGGGTCGGCCATATTGGCTGTGTGCAAGGCAAAACGCCTGATCTTTCATAATATAAGAAAATATAGGGAAATTTGAAATCCTCTTACAAAAATTGCTAACGTATATTTTTAATTTTTTGTTTAACAAATTAGACCCTTTGGGGGAGGAAGGGGAAAATTATGTCGACAAGACCCATACATATATGAGATAAATCATAATGATATGATCCACAAGCCAAGTTTGAAGTTGTATGGAAAATAACAATACTTTCTTTGAACCTTATGAATGTGCCTCTGAGGGTTTGTATATACTCATGGAAACACACAACACATGCCTCATTGGACATCATATCAAATGCCCCTTTTGTGTTCCTGCTAAATGAGAAATCCTAATAATTCCATAGTAATCTCAAACCAAAGTTCCCTGCACCCTGCCCACTCCCACTTCTAATTCCCTGAGAAATCTCTAAAGAACTTATTTGTTCTCTGTGTTTGAGTTTCCCCTCTGTAGGTTTCCTTATTACCAATTAAAATTTGATTCTGGATTTAACAGAAAGAAGGAGCCCAACCTTGGTCCAGAGTGATAGTACAGAAAGTAGGGTGTCTGCCAGGCTGGCGACCGACCTGGGTTCAATCCCTGCCATCCAATATGGTCCCCTGAGCACCACCAGGAGTAATACCACCAGGAGTAATTCCTGAGTGCAGAGCCTGGAGCAAGCTCTGAGCATTGCCGGGTGTGACCAAAAACCCAAAAGAAGAAAAAGAAAGAAACAGAAAGAGTCCAGCCTCTAAAGGACCCAGAAAATCAAAGGTCCAAAATAATTTCAATTCTCCTACCCATAGAGTTGTGTTTGTTTGGGGAAAATAGAGAAAAAGAGACTGTCTCATTCCATTCTATATTTTAAATCAGTGTTTCTCAGCCTTTTCCTGACTATGGTCCCTTCCGAACTTGTTTCCTTCCTGTGAATCTCCTGTCCAACCAGGTTCCCCCAAGTGTCATGCCATGCCCACTTATTTATGTGATTTTTACCTGTGACTCCCCATTGGAAGACCCTGAGAGCCCACAGGGATTTTATTAGCCCAAGTTGAGAAACTCTTCTTGAAATCATTGATAATCCTAATTAAATAAAATTCTGTGTTTATAGTATTAATTTCATTCAACTCTCATCCAAATGAGAAAAAAAGGAAAGAAAAGGTTTTTCATTTTTAAATAATTGCTAGAGCAACTGTCATTTTCATGTCAACTCAGCCCCTCAGCCCTGTCATAAATTCAAAATAATGACATAATGTTGGCCTCAAATGTGACCAAAAGAATTTCAAATTCACTAATTATCATTAGCACACAAAGGAGAATGGGAGGACCATTCGAAGCATCTCATTAAAACAAAGCAGTGCTACTGTAGAGAACACCAAATGGGATAAAATTTCCAGAGAAAATTTTCTTTCAACAACTCATTTGCTCTCTTATCAACAGGCAGACAGAATAAGGTCAGAGAAAAACTTTTTAAATTTTTTATCATAGTTTAGGTAATAAGATTATAATTTTTTATTATTTTTATATATAATAAATATATTATATTTATTTTTATATATAATAAATATATTATATTTCTTTTTTTTTTCATCATCCTGTTATTCGTCAATTGCCTCGAGCAGGCCCCAGTAACGTCTCTTTCATCCTAGCCCTGAGATTATATTCAAGGCTATTTAGGAGAATGAGACCCATCATTGTTACTGGTATCTGGCATATTTGGTACACCACGGGGAGTTTGCCAGACTCTGCCCTGTGGGCAGGCTACATTCGATAGCCTGCAAGTTTGTCCAAAGTAGTAATGAGACAATAAGATGTCATAAAAAAAAGTTCTGATAAGATGTCGCACGGCCACGAATGCGGCCGCGCGGTTCCGGAATCTGGATTTTATAGTCTCTGAGTCTTGGCCACTGATGGGATTACACGACGCCAGGGGGCCAGGTGGTGGGTGTGACCCCCGCCTACTGGAATTTGGAGGATCTGGGTGGAAGATGCTCGACTCCAATTCGAGTAGGCTTGGAGGTCTCGGCCCCGGAACCCGCGTGGCTTTGTCCCTCTGCCAGTACCTTCATGTGTGCGGAGAGTGGTCTCAGCATGGTGGTGGCTGGTCCTGGAGGTCTTCGGCTGCCAGAGCCCTGGTCGGGGCGGGGAGGAAAGCTCAACCCGCTCCCCTCCAAGGGGCTCCGGGAAGGAACACCCAGGCACAGGGGCAGAAGACTGCACTGTTCTCGTCCGGAATCTGGATTTTATAGTCTCTGAGTCTTGGCCGCTGATGGGATTACACGGCGCCAGGGGGCCAGGTGGTGGGTGTGACCCCCGCCTACTGGAATTTGGAGGATCTGGGTGGAAGATGCTCGACTCCAATTCAAGTAGGCTTGGAGGTCTCGGCCCCGGAACCCGCGTGGCTTTGTCCCTCTGCCAGTACCTTCATGTGTGCGGAGAGTGGTCTCAGCATGGTGGTGGCTGGTCCTGGAGGTCTTCGGCTGCCGGAGCCCTGGTCGGGGCGGGGAGGAAAGCTCAACCCGCTCCCCTCCAAGGGGCTCCGGGAAGGAACACCCAGGCACAGGGGCAGAAGACTGCACTGTTCTCGTCCAGAATCTGGATTTTATAGTCTCTGAGTCTTGGCCGCTGATGGGATTACACGGCGCCAGGGGGCCAGGTGGTGGGTGTGACCCCCGCCTACTGGAATTTGGAGGATCTGGGTGGAAGATGCTCGACTCCAATTCAAGTAGGCTTGGAGGTCTCGGCCCCGGAACCCGCGTGGCTTTGTCCCTCTGCCAGTACCTTCATGTGTGCGGAGAGTGGTCTCAGCATGGTGGTGGCTGGTCCTGGAGGTCTTCGGCTGCCGGAGCCCTGGTCGGGGCGGGGAGGAAAGCTCAACCCGCTCCCCTCCAAGGGGATCCGGGAAGGAACATTATATTATATTATATTATAATATAATTATAATTTCGGGGCACAGTGGTTGTACAGCAGATAAGTTGCTTGGCTTGCACGCAGCTGTCCTGTGTTCAATCCCCAAACCACACATGGTCCCTAAGTCCTCCAGGAGTGATTCCTGAGGGCAAAGGTAGAAGTAAGCCCTAATCACAGACAAGTATGGACTAAACACCCCACCCTCTCCCCCCAAAAATTAAAATTAGCAAGTTTTAGATATTTTTAATAATAAAATCTACTAATCTAGGCATCCTGTGTTGTTTCTTAGTACATCTACTGACAATGAAAGCACCAGCACTGTTTAAAGCCATTTTTTTCCAAAAAAAAACAAGGAGATTATCTGGGGTTTACTAAGCATTCTCTGTTATGTGAACTAAAAGCCTGGGATATAGTAATAAATGTGTCCCCACCAGTGACTGAGAAAAGTGATGCTTTGTGATACTCTGTTGGGACAGGTGGGGAATGGGAGGAGTTTCCAATTTGAATTACATATGGCTTTTTCCAATAGTGTATGGAGTGTTTTAGAAAGCCAAACTTCTTTCTCCATTAAGCTTAGGAGACCTGTGGTTACTTTCCATTCGGTAATATCATTCGGTCTGGGAAAATATCAAGGAATTCTGCTTCATTCCTGGAGAGAAAATGTAAGAGTCACAACTGTATAGCACTGTAGCACTGTCCTCCCATTGCTCATCGATTTGCTCAAGCGGGCATCAATAACATCTCCATTGTGAGACTTGTGGTTACTGTTTTTGGCACATTAAATATGTCGTGGGTAGATTGCAGGTCTTGCCGGGCGAGCAGGATACTCTCGGTAGCTTGCCGGGCTCTCTGCAAAGGGCAGAGGACTCGAACCTGGGTTGGCTGAGTGCAAGGCAAACGCCCTACCCACTGTGCTATTGCTCCGGCCCAGAGGTATAAAAAGCTATGAAATCATGTGGTCTGGTCCTGGTGCATGACAGGACAGACACACATGCTTCTGGTAAATTCTCCACAATCAAATCACCTATCCTGTGGGACCCTCAAATAATGTTATAAAGATCAGAATGGCCTCTTGGCACTGCACTGTAGCACTGTCATCCTGTTATTCATCAATTTGCTTGAGCAGCCACCAGTAATGTCTCCATTCATCCCTGTCACATGCTAGCGTAGCCCAATGGCATCTGCTCGCTCCAGGAACACAAAGTGAGACCCGTTGTTGTTACTATTACTGTTTTTGGCATATTGAATATGCCACGGGTAGCTTGCCAGGCTCTGCCATGTGGGCAGGGTACTCTCAGTAGATTGCTCCAAGGAAAACTGCATTGCTCTCTTCTGGGAGCTTTGTTCTATAGTCTCTGGGTCTTAGAGTTGATGAGATTACATGGCACCAAGGGCAGTTTGTGAGTGTGGCTGCCAAGCTATTGGAGAACTGGGGATCTGGTGGAGGAGGCCCAGTCCTGATCCAAGCAGGCTTGGAGATCTCAGACACGTGTCCCGCATACCTGTGTTCTCTGACAGTTCCTTAATGCCTGAGGCTCATCAAAGCATGTGAAGAGTGGCCTTGGGCATGGCTGTGGCTGGGTTCTGGAGGTTTTTGGCTGTGGGCTCTACTTGGGGCAGGGAGGGAAACTCAACCCACCCCCCTCTGAGGGGCCCCAGTGAAAACAGCCTGGTACGGGGGCAGGAGATTCTGTGTCACTCTCTTCCGGGAGCTTTGTTTTATAGTTTCTGGCTCTTGGCCATTGATGAGATTTCATGGCACCAGGGGACGTTTGTGACAGGAAAAAAAAAACATGTCCACCCCTGCAAATCCCCAAAACTGCTTCCCACTCTCTCTTACCTGGATGACTGGTTCCATTCATTATTCTTTATTATTCACATCTTGAATCTCTCCCCCTCCATTGGCTTTTCCACCTAAGCCTATATAATTATACTCATCTTCCCTTCTTAAATAGAATCTTTTACTGGGATGCTCAGCTGCCCTATCATCGCATCTCCTACAAATTTCTTGACAAGAACAGCCTGTATTTGCTAACTCTGCCTCCTCATCTCCTTCTGTACCTTAATTACTCTGCTCAGCTAAAACTTCCTTGCAAGTCAACAGCCACTTTGACACTGTTTTTCTTTTTTAAAAAACAGTCTAGCTTAATAATTTTATTTTAGTTTATTTTGATTGATTGATTGATTAATTTTTGCTTTTTGGGTCACACCCGGCGATGCACAGGGGTTACTCCTGGCTCTGCACTCAGGAATCACTCCTGGTGGTGCTTAGGGGACCATACGGGATGCTGGGAATTGAACCCGGGTCGGCCGCGTGCAAGGCAAACACCCTACCCACTGTGCTATCACTCCAGCCCCGCCACTGTTTTTCTGAGGAGCTTTGCTCACTCCTTAACCTGTCTGAAGTCTCTGCGTCATGATGTGTCCTGAGCCTGCTAGCATCACGGGCTCCTTGGGCATTTTTCCCAAGCCTGACTCCTCTTTCCTGTTTTTATTTGTGATCCCCGCATTGCCCAGATACTTGCAATTACACCCCTAAGGTTTTGTCCTTACCTCTCTCTTTCTTTCTAATCACCCTCTCTAAGGAACATTAGTCATTTGTGGGACCTCTCTAAAGCCTATTCCTGATGTTTCCCATATCTAAGACCACCAAGTCCCCTCAAACTCTGAACTCCCATTCCCAATTGCCTGTTAGGCTTCTCTCTCCAGAAGTTCACTGCATCTTAAATGTCCCCCCAAATAACACAGTAGTTTGGCCTCCTCATCTGATTCTGTTTCATTCAATGAGATTTGTGTTCAACTAGCTGTCTAACCTTGAAACCCAATAAACTTTTATTTCTCCACCACCCCCAATATCTAATCTTGAATCTGAAAGACCTGAATTCTATCTCCAAAACGTCCTTACAGTTTTACTGAGCTCAGCCTCTGAACGTTAAACAGACAGGACTTGCTGGCCTAAAAGTTAACTTTTGCTTACTAAGAGAGATCAGGGTCTCTACAATTAGGCTTCAATGCAGATTACCTACATACAATCCCCCAAACCACGCACATCTCATGCACATGTCAAACTGAGCCATAAATTATTCTCCACAATTACCCTAAACTCCTCGTACTATGGATCTATGGTTATGCAGTCCCCACTACCTGTGATATGTCAGCCTCCATTCCTTCTCCTCACTCAGATATTTGCAAGGCCAGCTCAAATGTCAACTCTTACTACAATCCTTCCAGCCCCTTAAAGTGAAGCTATAATCACTTCCTTTAGCACTTCCACACAACTCTGGGTGTAACCCTCTCCTAGCCTTTAGAACCCTTTCCTTTATGTCCATATGTTTGTAAGGTCATCTCATTGTAAGGCCCCAGTAGTGTTTCTCATACAGTACAAACTCAATAAACAAATTCCTTTAAGCTCTTAGGACTGACCAAAATAAAGTGGTACTTTTAGCCTGTGTTAACAAAAGCACGATAAGTAAAATAATGTCCTTTCTTCCCATTGTTTTTTCCCACTGTCAACCTTTTTCCTCTTTTCTCCCAAAAAGATGAACAGCTTTAGATATGGAATGGTGAACCCCTTTGTCACAGAGATTTTTAATGGTTCTGTGCACTGCAGGTCAAAATGGAAGTTTCACGCTACCCACAAAACTTTCCATCCAGAAAGGGACTGGTGGGAGAAAGTCTCTCTAAAAGAAAAAAAAAGATATGAGTGATCCTCCAGATGAGAAAAGTTATAACCGTGAGACATGTCAGCCCTCCTGAGAATTGCTGGGAGCTGAGATGCTACTCCAGGAAACCTACAGAGGATAGACATTCTCTTTGTCTCTGGAGAGAACAGAAGGGTCTGCTGCCTCTACTAAGAAACATGACCCAGTCTTCAACTAAAGTTTCACAGAAAATACAAAACAGTCATGTTGGAAATAATGCCCTCCACTCCTGCCCTAAATTTTCAGCAGTGACTTATCCTTTAGGTTCTGACATGATCCCATGAGTGAACAATGGTACTTCAACTAACTCAGAGAAATAAAGAAACATAACCTAAAATTAGATGCTGCAAATAAAAGTAATAATTACACAATGCTCATTCAAATACCCAGGAAAATTACATGACCACATTGCCAGATCCTTGAAACAGTTTGAGGACATGACACTGGCCCGTTCTATATCCTAAGACATAAATTAATCACAGTTTCTTTTCTTTTTTCCTTAAGCTGGAGAGCAAAGGTAGAATGAACTATTGCAAGCCCTCAGGAAATGGCTCGTTGTAATTACATCACGTTGCTTAGTGTAAAATTTGTACAGCCATGACCACAGCCTTGAGGCATATCTCAGGATCACAGAGTTAGCTAGAAACCCTGATGCACAGAGGGATGTGGGAACCTGCAGTCGGCCAGTCCTCGGAAATAGATGAGACATGAACCCCTAGATGATAACAACCAATAGGAGTTTGACACAGCACAAACCAGCTGGAGCTGTGAAACCAAGTAAAAGGTCACCAGGAACTTAGCTAGACCACCAAGAATTGGGAAACTTGCAGAAATCAGGGATAAAAAGTGTGCAAGAATAAAGGAGGGCATTGCTCTCCTACTAGAGGGGACAGCCCTGACAGGTCAGCTTTCTATATTTGATACCTTGCTTTTAGAACTCAGTGCTTGCTTGATTTGTGCCAAATGAAACTTTATACTACAAAGCTCATTGCTTTGTGTGGTCTTTTGGATATCGGACCTTAAAACAGTTGGGGGCTTGCCCGGGATGCAAAAGACTGCCTGGACTCCAAAGGGTTTCAGAGTCTTGGGTTCCGAAGGGTTTTCTGGAATCCGTTAGTTCATTGCTTTGTGTGGTCTTTCAAATATCAGTCCCTAACAATGTCTAGATGTGATTACATAGGTAATGAAATTTTCTGGCTTATATTTTTCTGTTAAAATCTATTATAAATTGTTCTTCAGTATTTTTTCTATGATGTGTCTCTCAGAATGACCAATTCCAGCCTTGGGAACTGGGAAAGAAGCTGACATCAAGAGAAGCACAGAGGGGATATGGTGCCGCCAGTAGGTCAATCTGTATCTGTAAGGCGAGTGCATCAGCAGCCTGACGGCGCCTTCAGACTTCCAGATACCCCAAAATTTCTGGTGTATCTTTGGCCAGACCCCAAAAGCTTGGGGCAAAGTTTACCAAGAAAGTAAACAGTCAAAAGTTAGGTATGTGGAGGACACACCCACAAACCACCTCCAGCTCAGCTATATAATTGGAAGTAAGGCCTCTCTGGTTTCTGATCAAACTGCTTACCAGCCATGCTCCCAGAGACTCAGAGACAAACCTTGGAAGCCAGCGGCTTTTGGCAGAAATGCATCAGGTCCCTGCAGGTTACAGGAGTCAAGCCACCCCAGGTGGGAATAGGTTTCATGCCTTGGCCTGTTGCCTCTGGTGGCTCAGTGGCCGCCATCCCCCAGATGCCATTGGACAGGTTTGGGCCTGCAGTGATGAGACACGCGGGGCCTCATGGGAATGGGGTGCAGCTTTCCTCCCCATCCCAACGAGACCCAAGTTGCTGCCCACAAATAGCCTCTCTGGCTCCTGATCAAGCTGCTTAGTGGCCATGATCCCAAAGACTCAGAAACAAATCTCGGAACCCAGTAGCTTTTGGCAGAAATGCATCTGATCCCCACAGTAGGTTACCAGCGCCAAGCCACCCAAGGGGGGAAAGAGTGCTGTCCCTCCACTTGCTCCCCCTTGGTGGCTTGGTGGCCGCCATCTTCCAGAGGCCATTGGACAGTCAGGATTGGGCCCGCAGTGATGAGACACACAGAGCCTCACGGGATGAGGGTGGAGCCGGCCCTTTCCTCCCCGCCCCAACAAGATCTCGAGTCGCCACCCATGAACAGCCTCTCTGGCTCCTGATCAGGCTGCTTAATGGCCATGATCCAAGAGACTCGGGAACAAATCTTGTAACCCAGCAGGTTTTAGCAAAAATCCCTCTATATTTAAGTGTTAAAATTTCGGAATTCCCCTGCCACAGAGGCAGGGTGGGATGGAGGGGGATGGGGGGTGGGAGGGATACTGGGATCCGTGGTGGTGGAAAATGGGCACTGGTGGAAGGATGGGTATTTGATCATTGTATAATTGAAACCGAAACACAAAATTTGTAAGTACAACTGTAACTCATGGTGTCTCACTAATAAAAATTTAAAAAAAAAATTCGGAATTCCAAAATCATGCAGCCACTACTGTGGCTGCGTGACATCATGTTATTTATAACCAGCAATAGAAAATGAATTGTCTACTATTACCTTTTCGGCAGATCTGAGTGTTGGGGTAAAATCCCAAATAATAATGGTATGTCTAGTGTAGAAATAGTAAATGCAATCAAAGTAGAAAGAGAGTAATGTGGAAATAATCTAACCCACAGGTAGGGGGAGGGTGAGGGATGGGGGGTATACTGGGGTTTTTGGTGGTGGAAAATGGGCCTTGGTGTTTCATTGTATGACCAAGACTTAAACCCAAAAGCTCTGTAGATACTCTCTCAGTGATTCAATAAATAAAATTATTTTAAAAAGGAAAGAAAAAAAAGTAAGGTGGAGTTCATGCCCAATTCAATCAACTTAATCGATGACTGAATAAATAGCAATACTCCTACATTTAAAAAAGAGGGAGAGAGAGAGAGAGAGAGAGAGAGAGAGAGAGAGAGAGAGAGAGAGAGAGAGAGAGAGAGAGAGAGAAGCGCAGTACCCAAGTGTGGCCACAAGGTGGCAGAGGGACTCTGCACACCAGAGGACTAAGACTAGGAAACAGTTCTAGAACCTAGTGTTACAGAATCCAAGAGACTGTTACAAGTATTCTAGAATGTATTCTGCAACTAGAGGATTTTTATGCGAAGGGATTTATTCTTATGAAAGGATTGTAATTATTTGATAAAGGCAAACCTTCCATGAGTCTTAGTAAGACATGTGCAGCTTTCAGATTTGAACCCCTGTGTAGTTAGGCAATCCTGATCCTGGTATATCACGGAATATACTACATAAACCCCATGTACCTGGGAGGAAGTCCAGCCGTACCTTCTAGCACTGTGACCACTAAAAAAAGAGGTATCATTTGTAAGCCTTTCTAGCTCAAGTCTCTGATGGAGACTCTGAACAGGGAGAAAAGAAGGGCAAGTTCAAAGTTGATTAGTTCAGTAAAGGCTGGCTCAACCGCCCCTGTAAAGAGAGAGCAGCCTTTGATTACAAATGACCTCACGCATTTCAAACCACTTCCCACTCTCTTATCGGTGAGTGAGTACACCTTCCCCTGGGACACTGGAAACGCCACAGACAGCAACCAGAAAATTCATTAGAGGAAATAGAAACCATATTTGAGCCAACTTAGAAGATAAAGAGAGAGAATATATTTACGTTCAAGGAAATGTATAAAACTCTAAGAAAATAAGGGTAGACAAGAAAAAAATGGAGCTATATACTACCCAGACGGAGTGGCTAGCAAGCCTGTGACCCTGATCCTCTCTCAGAATTCTGTTAACTGTCCAAATTCCTTTCATTTTAAAACAATTGAATGAATTCTCTTTTATGTAGTAAAAATCCATTGTTAGAGCAGGGGAGATAGGTCAAAAGACTGAATTCAACAGGCCCCAGTTGCCCTGAGCACTGCCAGGAGGAAATCCAAGCATCAGTCAGGAGTAGCCCCAACACCTAGGGGTGTGGCCTAAAACAAACCCAAAAAAAAAAATCCAGCCAAAAAGCCCCTAGCTGATATTTAAATTAAAAAAAAAGAAAGAAAATATAAATGAAATAAATTAAATTGCTAAATAACTCTTCAGAAACAAAGGAAATCAATGAAAGAATGAGAGAAAATGAGCAGAGAACACCAAAGGAATGTGAAAGAATTTTTAAAGGAAGCATATATAATATCTGCATTTTAATTACTTACTGTTGTAGTGAAGGTAACATGTTTACAATAGTAGTGTTAATGCTTGTGATCTCTCTATACAGTGACCATACCTCACCACCAATTTGTTTGAGGAACCTAGTACAATTTTCATTTATAAAATTTTTAACACTGAAATGAAAAATATTCAATAGGTAGAAAAGCAAACTAAAAGAAGTGGAGAATAAATTCTACATGAACTACGAAAAAGGGGCAGTAAGAAGAGAAAAATATTGGACTAAAGATATGAACACAGGGGAAAAATTCAAACTGTCAATCTAATAAGGTTTAAGAAGAAAATAAGAAGAGTTTATGGATATGATATGATGGCTCAGATATTGCCAGAACTAGAGAATTGAATATTAAGACTGAAAACATCTTGAACAAGATAAATTTAAGAATCACCCCCATGAGTCAGAGCATAGTGCAGTGGGTAAGGTATTTGCCTTGCATATGGGCAACCCAGATTTGATTCCAAGAATCTCATGCTCAGCCAGGAGGGACCCCTGAAAACAGAACTAGGAGTAAGCCCTGAGTACCACCAGATGTGGTTCTCCCCCCAAAAAATCACCCCAAAATAAAATCCATATAGATATATGTATGAGGGCTGGAGCAATAGCACAGTGGGTAGGGTGTTTGCCTTGTGCGCGGCTGGCTTGGCCGACCCAGGTTTGATTCCTCCACCCCTCTCAGAGAGCGCAGCAAACTACTGAGAGTATCTCACTCCCATGGCAAAGCCTGACAAGCTACCCATGACATATTCGGTATTCCAAACACAGTAACAAGTCTCACAATGGAGATGTCACTGGGCCCACTCAAGCAAATCGATGAACAACGGGAGGACAGTGCTACAGTGCAGTGCTACAGATATATGTATATATAATTTAAGCAAAATATTATAAGATCTAGCTGAAGAAAGCTATAAAGGTGGGGGAAAATGTGCCAAAAAATAAAGAGTGCATATTCATGGAAAAGAAGACTCAATATTAAAATATTAGATCTCTCCCCTACTTGATCATAGAGTTTATAAAATACCAATAAAAATTCCATAAAGTTATTTTATGGATATTGATAAGGTGGTTCAAAAGTTCTATGATAAGATGAAAGACTCAGACAAATCCACACTGAAGTAGACAGATTCAAGAGAACTGAGTTAACTGACTAAATTATTTACACACAGTGACAGTATCAAGACAGTGCTTCATTAAAGAAAAAACATAATATCAATGGAATACAGAAGAAAGTCCAGAAATCACCTCCAACTAGAATTCAGTACTCTTTGACAATGAAAGAGGCAAAACATGGAGCAAAAATAATCTTTTCATCAAATGGTGCTGGAATTGTTTACATATAAAAATAATCTTGGGGCTGGAGTGATAGTGAAATCAGTGGAACCCTGTGAGGGCTTATGTGAAGCAGAGAGGAGATGGTCACTTTCTCCTCGTCCACCCCTGCCACTCCAGGACCCGCTAGGAAAGCTACAACTGATAAGGTATGCCATGAGCACCTGCATGGCACAGGGCAGAACCCTATCAGCCCCACTAGGTGGTCGTCAAGCCACACCTGACATCCACTCAGTCTGCTCAGCACAGGAGTTAATCTCTACCACCCAATTCTCAGAGAACTGTGGACTCAGGCTGGAGCAAGGAATTGCTCTTTGCAGGAAAAAACAAGCCAGTCCTAGGCCTTACCCAGGCATTGCAGGTCCTTGTCCTTCTTGTAGAAAAGAATTTCAGGAGAACATGAGCTAGTGAAGTAAAAACAGGTTTTATTTCAAGGTTTTGAGGAAGGAGAAAGAGAGAAATGAAGAGAAGAGTAATGCGCACAAGAGAACACGGGCTTCTCCAAAGATGAAGAGGACCCCAGTACACATCTCAAAAAGGGAGATTCAGGTGATACATCTGCTCAGGAACCACATCTGCATGGCCACGTGGGCACAAGCACCACATAAACTCAGTAGCATATGCATGCACTCCCTCTGTTCAAGGTGGACTTTATAGGGTTGTTCCCAAGCTGCCTCAAGGGGGATTTCTAGCTAGGTAAGAGTCTGTTGCTAGAGTGGTGTCTAGGGGGTAGAGTTGGGAATAGTTGATGGTCTTCTTCGAAATTCCTTTCCTTGGCCTTTGTTCCTGCTGGAGCTTGTCTCAGAGAGGGTCCAGCCTTCTCTCAAAGTGGGACCAGCCTTCTCTGGATCCATTGGCACCTGAATGAAATCTTATCAGGATCCTGAGCTCACAAAGTGGGCTCTTTGTAGCCTTTGGGTTATTGATTTTATTACTTCCCAGGAATTCCATCGCCATAGTGGCCCTTCCCTGATTAACAGTGGCCCTTCCCTGATTAACCTGCCTTCATCAATAGTACAGCAGGCAGGGTCCTTGCCTTACAAGTGCCCAACCCAGGTTCAATTTCCATCACCTCATGTGGTTCCCCAAGCCTGTCAGGAGTGATCCCTGAGTATAGAGCCAGGAGTAAGCCCTGAACAAAAGGATGTGGCTCAAAAACCATAAATAAATAAATATAATAACTAGACACAAACCTTGAAATCCTCAAAAAATTGATTCTTAGCAGGATCATTGGTCTAAATGTGAAAATGCAAAAAGTATGAAATTCTTAGCAGATAATATAGGATAAATTTGACATCATCTTGAATATGATATACATTTTTAATACATTACCAATGACACAATTCATGAAATAAATTGATAAGCTAGACTTTATAAAACTAAAAACTTCTGCTCTGTGACAGCATTTGAAATTTCAATAGATTTATAAAACAATCTAAAAATATTTTCTAACAACACATCTGATAAAGGATTGTTCTCCAAATTATACAATGAACTCTCAAAACTCAACAATGAAAAAAAAAACTCAGTTTTTAAAAAATGGACTAATAGCCTTGACAACTTACCAGTGATGATACTCATATAACAATCATATGAAAACATGTTAAGCATCATGTATCACAGGAAAGTATTAATTAAACCAATGAGATACCATACACACTTATTTTAAAGGCCAAAGCCAGAACACTGACAATATCAAATGCCAGAGTGAATACAGAGAAACAGAAACTCTCAACATATTGCTGTGGGAATAGGAAAGAGTACAGCTTCTCCGTAAGACAGTTTGGTTCTTACAAAACTACATGTACTCTTACCACATGCTGTAGCAATCATACTCCTTGACATTACCTGAAGGAGTTAAAAACTTCTATTTCCACAAAACACACAGGTTTATAGAGAAGTCACCTTCAATCGTAAAAACTTAGACTTGGGGGGATGGTGCCACCAGCAGGTCAATCTGTACCTCTGAGGTGAGTACATCAGCAACCTGATCACACCAATAGGCTTCCAGATACCCCAAAATTGCTGCTTTGCCTTTGGCCAGACCCCTAAAACTTGGGGCAAAGTTTACCAAGAAAGTAAATGGCCAAAAATTAGGTATGTGGGAGACACACCCAAAAACCACCTCCGGCTCAGCTATATAATTGGAGGCATGGCCTCTCTGGTCCCTAACGGCCATAATTCCCGAGACTCAGAAACAAATCTCGAAACCCAACGGCTTTTGGCAGAAATGCATCCTGCAGTAGGTTACCAGCACCGGGCCACCCCAGGTGGGAACAGGTTTTGTGCCTTGACCTGTTCCCCTGGCAGCCCAGTGGCCATCATCCTCCAGAGGCCACTGGGCAGTCAGGTTTGGGCCCACAGTGACGAGATATGTGGGGCCTCATGGGATGGGGGTGGAGCCAGCCCTTTCCTCCCCGTCCCAATGAGACCCCGAGTTGCTGCCCACAAACGGCTTCTCTGGCTCCTGATCAAGCTGCTTAATGGCTATGATCCCACAGACTCAGAAACAAATCTCAAAACCCAGTGGCTTTTGACAGAAATGCATCCAGAACCTGCAGTAGGTTACTGTCGCTGGGCCAACCCAGGTGGGAATAGGTTTTGTGCCTTGGCCTGTTCCCCCTGGCAGCCCAGTGGCAGCCATCCTCCAGAGGCCACTGGACAATCAGGTTTGGACCCGCAGTGATGAGACACGTGGGGCCTCACAGGATGGGGGTGAAGCCGGTCCTTTCCTCCCCACCCCAACGAGACCCTGAGTCGCCACCCATGAATGGCTTCTCTGGCTCCTGATCAAGCTGCTTAATGGCCATGATCCCAGAGACTCAGAAGCAAATCTCGGAACCCAGCAGGTTTGGGCAGAAATCCCTCCAGATTTGTTAAAATTTTGAAATTTCAAGATTGCGTGGCCACTACTGCAGCCATGAGACATCATATGTTATTCATAACCAGCAATAGAAAACAAATTGTCTACTGTTGCCTTTTCAGCAGTGTTGGGGTAAAATCCCAAATAATAATGGTGGGTCTGGTGTCAAAATATTGATGGTGTAGTAGAGAGAGAGTAATGTGGAAATCATCTGCCCCACAGGTAGGGAAAGGGTGTGGGAGGGGGGTATACTGGGGGTTTTGGTGGTGGAGAATGGGCACTGGTGAAGGTACTGGTGTTTCATTGTATGACTGAGACTTAAACCCAAAAACTTTGTGACTGCTCTCATAGAGATTCAATAAATACAATTATAAGAAATGAAAAAAAGAAAGTAAGGTGGAGTTCATGCCCAATTCAATCAGCTAATCAGTGGTTGAATAAATAGCAGTACTCCTACATAAAAAATAAATAAATAAAAATTTAAAAAAATAAATAAATAAATCTTCATATTTACCCCCCCCAAAAAAAAACCTTAGAATTGACCAAAATGTCATTCATTAAGTTAATGTATAAACTATGGTACACCCAAAAATAAAATATTATTTAGCACCAATTAGAAATGAGCTATTGAGGCCAGAGCAATAGTACAGTGGGTTGGGCATTTGCCCTGCACGCTGCCGACCTGGGTTCGATCCCCGGCCTCCCATATAGTCCCCAAAGCACCGCCAGAAGTAATTTCTGAGTGCAGAGCCAGGAGTAACCCCTGAGCATCGCTGGGTGTGACCCAAAAAGCCAAAAAAAATGGACTATTAAAATTAAAAGACATGAGGAGGAAACTTAAATGCATATTGCTAAGTGAATAAAGTCAATCTGGAAAAACTCTGTACAGTATACATATATATCTGACTATATATGAATATATATACATATATATACACATATATATATATCCAGTTGCTGGGAGAGCCCTGGCAGCTGAAGACCTCCAGTTCCAGCCACAGCCATGCTTTTGACCACTCTCTACACGATCGGACAAGCCTCATGCATGAAGGAACCAGCAGAGGAACCCAGTTGTGCAGGACCCGGGGTGTAGATCTCCAAAACTGCTTGGATTGGGACTGGGGCCTCTTCCACCCAGATCTCCCACCTTCCAGTATGTAGGCGTTACACCCACCAACTGCCCCTGGCACCGTGTAATCCCATCAATGGCCAAGACCAAGAGACTATAAAACCCAGCTCCTGGAAGTGCGTGGCCACTTCTAATTATCTAGTTCTGGAGAACTCTGGACAACCTGGCAGGCTACCAAAAGTATCCTGCCCACACGGCAGAGTCTGCCAAACTCCCCGTGGCGTATTCAATATGCCAAAAACCAGTAACAATGACGGGTCTCATTCTCCTGACCCTGAAAGAGCCTCGAATGTGGCACTTTTTAAAATCTCAGGGCTAGGACGAAGAGACATTACTGGGGCCTGCTCGAGGCAACCTATGAACAACAGGATGACAGTGATACAGTGATATGACTATATGACAACCTGGATAAAGCAAAATTATGGGGATAATAAAAAGATCAGTGGTTTCCAGAAGGGCAGGGAGATGGGAAGGGATGGCCCATTCCCCACCCCTTGAGTTCTGGTGTTTTCAGTTACTGGTCCCACATACGTGGGTTTATTCTCTTGCCAGAGGGGGGCAGGGAAGGGACCCAAGACAAGCTTGTGAAGATCAGGTATGAGGGTGGCAGCTGTTGGTTTGGGGGTTTGGGTCTGCCAGTATTCATTTAGGGCAGGCAGAGAGAGACGCCTGCTCCCATCTGAGAAGCCCCAGTGACATCAGCCTGGCACAAGATCCAGGGACATCTCTGCAGCGAGCTGCTCAGTTTTGAGATTCATTTGTGAGTCTCTGGATCATGACCATTAGTGCGCTTAACTGGCTCATGTGCCTGACAGCCAGGACCCTGATAGGGAGGGGAGATGAGAAGCCAAACGACATCTCATACTTTCTTTTTTTTTTTTTACCTTTTTGTTGAATCACTGTGAGACAGACCCTTACAGACATCTCATACTATTAAGAATAAGCAATACAAAATAAATTGGCTAGCATCTGCCTATAGAGCAGGCATGAGGGGTGGTGAGAAAAATTGAAATAATGGTGGTGGGACTGTTGTTTAAATATTGAATATAATCAATTATTGTGAACAACATTATGAAGATCACTTGATCACTTGATCACTTGACTTCCCATTAATCATCGAGTTGCTCAAGTGGGTGCCAGTAATGTCTCCATCCGTCCCTGCTGTGTGCCAGTGTAGCGCATTGGCATCTGTTCATTCTAGGAACACGAAGAACCTCAAACTGATTATTCAGGGTCTTGACGAAGAAATCTGATCATTGTGTAGGTGGGCGGCCACACAGTCTTTTGACGTCCCGTGGAATCCAGTTGGTAACAGCTCTAGTCCAGCGGTCATCTCCAAATCTCATTACGTGTCCAGCCCATCTGATTTTTGACACCTTGGCAAACGAGACACCATCCCTGATTCTTGACCTTAGGCAGAGGTCGGAACTCTGGATTCTTTCTCTCATTTGAGTGAAACGTGATACTCCAAGCATAGCTCTTTTGATTCCTCTTTGGGAGACCTGAATAGCATTCTCATCCTGTTTTCATAGGGCCCAGGTCTCTGAGGCGTATGTTTATGCAGGAAGAACAGTGGAATCAAAGAGATGTGCCTGGAGCTGGAGGTTCTTTGTCCTCTTAGCTATTTCTTCGACGCTCTTGAAAGCATTCCAAGGTATTCTCTTCCTCCTGTGCAACTCAGGTGCCAGGTCATTCGTCATGTTGACTTCTCGACCTAGGTACACATAGCTGTTGCATTCAGAGATGGTCATTCTGTTGAGAATGAATGGAACATTAGGAACGAGACTGTTTCTCATAAACATTGTCTTCGTTGGATTCAGCTGTAGTCCGACCCTTTCACATTCACAGTCGAAGTAGGCCAGCATTTGTACTGCTTGGCTAATGTTTGGTGTTATGAGAATGATGTCATCAGCAAAGCGGAGGTGGTGTAGTTGCCAACCGTCTATCTTCACTCCCGTTCCTTCCCATTCCAGTTGTTGCATGACGTTCTCGAGGGTGGCACTAAAGAGTATAAGTGAAATAGTATCACCCTGCCGAACCCCTCTCTTGACATGGATGATCATTTCTTTGTAGAATGGTGAGATCCTGGTAGTGAATCCATAATACAGCTCACGGAGGATCCTGATGTATTGAGTATGAGTGTCCTGATTGGCTAGGGCTTCGATGAGTGCTTCTGTCCCAACAGAATCAAAGGCCTTCTTTCAATCAATGAATGTTAGACAGAGCGGCATCTTGAACTCCTGAGAAACCTCAATGAGCCTGGTTATCTACTACCGCCACTACCCAGCCACTGCCATGCTCCAGAACGCTTTCCGGATGCTCAGGCTGAGACTCATGCACGAGTGAAGCCCCACAGAACAAGATAAGGGGAACTCTGAGTCCTTGGACTACAGGCTAAATGGACCCGGGGACAGAGATCCTCTGCTTGCTCCCACAAACCACAGGTGATGAAGGGATAAAAACCAGGGAGCCCCACCCTACCCTGCCCTGTCTGCTTCCGCCAATCACCAGCAACCTAGGCATTAGATTACACACAGAAGACCCACCCTACTGGTACCAGATAAATACCTCACTGGCAGAGCTCCACTACCTCCACTACCTCCACTACCCAGCCGCCGCCATGCTCCAGGACGCTTTCCGGACACATCATAAGACACTTAACACCCATCTTCCAGGATTGCCGCACCATATTTGATAGGACTCAAATATGGTTTGAACCATGGGAACACCTACAAGGGCAAGTAGAGGCTGCCCCAAAAGCCTCTATCCCTCTTGTAGAGCCTGGCAAGCTACCAAGAGTATTCCACCTGCATGGCAGAGCCTGGCAAGCTATTTGTTCTGTATTCGATATGCCAAAATCAGTAATTATTTATGAAGATAAAATTTTTAATTTTTTCAAAACATCAGTGGTTGTTAGGCAGGCACTGAAGACTGAACATGCAGAGCACCAACAATTGGGAGGAAGTGAAATGTTCTCTACAATATAACAACAGACACAAATCGTTATACATTTACCCAAACTCACAGAACATACAACACCAAGAGTAGCCAGTAATATAAACATGGACTTAGCATTCTTTTTTTCTTTTTTTATTTATTTTTTTATTAGTGAAACCCCATGAGGTACAGTTATAGACTTACAAATTTTTGTGCTTGGGTTTCAGTTATACAATGATCAAGTACCCATCCCTCCACCAGCGCCCATCCTCCACCACCACGGGTCCCAGCATCCCTCCCACCCCCCATACCCCCATCCCACCCTGCCTCTGTGGAAGGGCATTCCCCCTTGTTCTCTCTCTCTTCTTTTGGGTCCTGTGTTTTGTAAGAGAGGCACTGAAAGTAGACTATAGACCAAACATGATTAGCATTTCTTTTTATGTATGTTTTTGTTATTGTTTTGGGGCCATCCCCAGTGATGTTCAGACATAACTCCTAGCTCTGCACTCAGGAATAATCACTCCTTGTGGTGCTCAGGAGACCTTATGGGATGCTGGGAGTCAAACTAGTAAGTTGAGTGCAAAGCAAACATCCTACCCATTGTACTATCATTATGGCACCTTCAAAGGCACCTTTCTAATAAGCTATGTTGATAATAGGAAAGACTGTGCACGTGTCTGGACAGAGGCTATATGAGAAAGTTCTGTACCCTTTCAACTTTATTGTGAGCCATAGTTTTAAAAAGCCTTGGGAGGAAAAAGACAACCATATCTATATACATATGATTAAATTAAAAAGAAAAAAGAACTCTAAATCAGCTAGAGAGAAAAGTCAATTGCCTGAAAATATTTTATAAATATGTTTCTCATGAAAAGTACTGGAGAATTTTTAAAAAGAATACACTGAAATGTTGGTAAGCCTTCACTTTCAGGGAAATATGGGATAAGTTTTATTTTGTTTTGTTTTAATTCAACACCAAAAAAATTCACCCTGTATAACTAAGAGTATCTCAAATTTTGTATCATTGATTTGAGAGGTCATATAATTTTTTTTGTTGATGGGTAGCCTACTCTCTGTAATGTAGCATATTTAACATTATCCTCACCCACTGAATGCAAATAACAAATCCCATCTGCGACAGCAAAAAAAAAAAAAGCTGCTATCAGCCATGGTCAAATGTCACTATGACACTACATTATCCCCAATTGAGAATTTCTCTCTCCAGTCAAAGGACTTGAAAGAGAATATTCAATTCTTCCTAAATATTCTATTAGAATATGCTTAGCCTACCCTAAGAATAAGCCATGAAAGGGCTATATGATTCTGCCTCCTCACCAACCACCCTGAAAAAGGAAAAATCCCTGCTGACCATCCCTACCCTACATTAAGGGAACAGAAGCAGCTTGCCTCACTCCCCACCCCTCTCACCTTCCCTCCAAGTACTATAGCAGTGGTGAAGTGGACCCTACTGACCTTCTCAACACTAAAAGGTATTGAGTATTGGGCTTCACTCCCTCCTCAGACAACGGCATACAGACAGAGCAAAGCACTGTTGATCCTCATGCATGGTATTAGCTCTGTACCCCTGTACCAGCTGAGGGACAGATAAGAGGAAGTGGCCCCCCACCTCTTCTCAACTGGATCGGGGAGGATTAAGAAGTGGAAGCTGGAGAAAGCAATTTTATAAATATGTTTATGAAAATCTGAACACATTGCTAAATGGCCCTGCAAGAAACCAATGTGAATCAACACAGAAAAGCCTTGAGAACTGAACTATGATGAGAAATATCAACTATTTTTCAAACTAGCCAATTAGTAATCAATCAGGCTGGACCAGAATAGTTCCTTCAAAGGCTATGAAAGCTAAATTGACATTCAAACCACAGCCCACAAAAGTGGTTAGGAACATGAGTTTTGAACCTAACCAGATTGATTGCCTCTAAAATTATATTTAAATAGAAATCAGAGTCTCATTATGCAATACTCAGAATTTCTGGAATGCAATCCAAAATTATTCATCATACCAAGGACAGAGAAAATCTCAAATAAGAATAAGACAATCAACAGACATCAACACCAAGATGACACAAATGCTGGGATTATATGACAAGAGTTTTAAAAGAAGTTAATATAAAATAAAGCTCCAAGAAAAATTATAACCCCTTTTAAGCAAAAGGAAAAATCATAATAGAAAATATTGAAGACATAAATTGAAAATAGGACCAGAGAGATAGGACAGGGTAAAGATGGCCAGAGAGATGATAGTACAGCAGGTAGAGTTTTTGCCTTGCATGCTTCCAACCCGGGTTTGATCCCTGGCATCCCATATGGTCCCCTGAGCACCACCAGGTGTGGCCCCAAGACAAACAAAGAGAACAGAGGTAAGAACCTTGTACACTAGCCATTCCCAGCTCAATCTAAGTCCCACATATGGTTCCTCAAGAACTGCCAGAAGTGATCCCTGAATACAGAACCAGGAGAAAACCCTGAGTACCTCTAAGGAGGAAGGGAGGAGGGAAGAGAGAGGAGGGAAGAGGGAGAAGGGAAGAGGAAGGAAGGAAGGAAGGAAGGAAGGAAGGAAGGAAGGAAGGAAGGAAGGAAGGAAGGAAGGAATACTGATTAGAACTGGAAAATATAAAAACTAAATTTTCTAAAGTTCATAGACTGGGCTCAGTGCCACATAGAAAGAGAGGACTGAAGGAGGAGAAATAAACAGAAACTTGGAAAGCTGTAGAACAATAATAAAATATCTAATATTTATGTCATTTTCCAGAAAGAAAAATGAAAGAATGTAGGAATTAAAAACTATGTTAAGAAACAACCTTTAAAAACATCCTAAATCAGGAGAAATCCATAAATCTGGGAATTCAAGAAACTTAGTAAATCTAAATAGGATATCCTTAAATAAGTCCATACCCATATATACTATCATCAAATTGCTGAAAAATAAAAATAACAAAAAATCTGGGAAGTATTCAAAGAGAAATGATACTTTATTCCCCAGCATAGAATACACTTTTAAATTATAGGGAATTTCTCATCTGAAATCACTGAGGCCAAAAAGAAGTGACATATTCTTCAAGTGCTAAAATAGAACTATCAAGTCAAAAATATATATTCAGTGAAAACATGCTTTAAAAATGAAAGGGAAATTTAAAACATTTCCAATTAAAAACCCTAAAGAAACTTCTGCTACCATACTGACCCCAAAGACTTTCTAAAGGAAATTCAAAAAGAAGAAAATCATACCAGGGAAAACCTAGTTGTTTGGCTCATTAGGAAGAAAAGAAGAGAATCAAAGAAAGTAAATAAATGACTCTCCTTTTCAGCTCCTTAAAAATATATTTGAGGGGCCAGAGCAGTAGTACATTAGGTAGGGTGTTGCCTTGCCTACCTAGGCTCAATCCCAACATCCCATATGGTCCCTCAAGCACTGCCAGGAGTAATTCCTGAGTGCAGAACCGGGAGTAACCTCTGAGCAATTGCCAGGTATGATCCAAAAAAATCTAAAAAAAAATGTTAATGTGTATATATTTGACTGGTGGAGGGATTGATGTGATTGTTTTGCAACTATAAAATAATGACTTATAAACTATGAAACCTCAATTTAAAGTTTGACTTTTGAAAACAAACACTATAACATTATCTGGCCAGATTACCAGTATATATGTATTTGTTTGCTAAGGATAGCATAACAAATTACCACAGGTTGAGTGATTAAAACAACGAGAACATTTTCACAATTCCATAATCAAAAAGTCTGAAAGCAAAGTGTCAACATGTTGGATTTCTACTGTTTCCCTCCTTAGGTTGTAGGTGGCATTCTTTTCCCTATGTCTACATGTGATCTTCCCTTTATCTCTGTCATATTTCCTCTTTTAAAAAGATTCCAATCAAATAATACTCAGATGTTTTGAGTTTTAACAAAATAATCCAGAGGAGAGAAAAGTACCAGATGATTTTACAATGCTCCTCTCATGAGTACAGTGAATCTACACCAAAGTTTGGTTTAGTTTTTATAGAAATCAGCCTGAAACCCAGACATAAAACCCAGAAAAACAAGCTTCCACAGCAAGATATCAAAAAACAGTCAGCTAGGGCAGAAGAGATAGTACAATGGGTAGGACCCTTGACTTGCACACAGCTGACCCAGGTTCAATCATCCTATATTGTCCCCTGAGCTTGCCAGGAGTTGACCCCTGAGTGCAGAACCAAGAATGAGTACAGGCAGATGTGGCCCAAAGATAGAAAAAAAAGAAAAGAAAAAAAGGCATATAGCAGAGAGAAACCTTATCTAGAAAAGAAACAGCAGTTTAAGTCAACAAGCCACAACTGAGAGTCAATTTCTAAGGCGTGGAAATTGACCCTGGGGAGCACTAAGGACGAGATGCCAAATACTCAACCCTATAATTTTATACTTACAGCACTGAAAAACTAGGCAAAAAAACAAAGAGACAGATTTCTGGCAGGCAGTATCGTGCAATCTTGCTGATAGCAGTGCTGACGGCTGCCTTATTGGAACCCACTCTCCATTCTAGGGGACCCTGATGACAAATCCTGAGGGGAGCTCCACCCACACCTCTTAGTTCCACAAATAGCTGAGCTGGGCCATGGAGACAACTATCAAGAGGGCTTGCTTGTAGCAGAACAACAAACCCAGCCCTGTCCAGCACCTGAGTGCTAGCAAACAAGCCACATCCCTGTAGCCAGCAAGTACCCACCACCTACAACTCTCAAAGCCTTGAAAGCTTGCCAGGATTCCCCAAGTGCCTGCTATGCATCCTTGATGACCTGTGGTAAGCCACACTCTGTTCCCTGCCAGGCTTTTAGCAATTACTTGGTCACCAGTTGGGCTTGAATACGCTGTCTCCTCGAAGACCCACCCCAGCATTTGCTCTTCAGCTGATAACCAGGTCTGTGTGACAATAACACCTTAGCAACTATCAGCCACTTACAAGTGCAAAACTTCTGGTCATTTCTAGGTCATCAGTCACCAACCTCAGCATCATAGTGGGTGCCAGGCATTTATAGTTACAAACTACTAGTTGCCACCTCAACTCACTTGACTTCACTGCTATATTTGGTACCAGGTCCTCAGAGCCCTGGACCCCAGGTCATCACCCAGCCCCTGTTGGTAACAGACACTTGCTACTGCAAATAGTCAACTGTCACTAAGACCCCATTATACCTTAACATCATAGCCCAGGTCAGGAACTCATAGTCGTAAACTGTAGTTGCTGCTGAGGTCCATCCAAATCAGCACCAGAGACAATAGAAGACATTTGTGACTGCAAACTTCAGGTAACCACCTGCTCAATTTTGGTGACAAAGCCAGTACCAGGCATTCCAACTACAAAAGCCCCGTAATCATCTGGACCCACTCAAACATGAAGCCCCTGCCTAAACCCTCAGGGAGTGCCAAACATAATGACACAGACACTAACACATTGAGATATCAAGTCAAAATACTGGGAATGACTCCGAATGCAGTAGTGTCATGTAGCTACTAGAAAAGAATAGCCATCCTCCTACTGGTACACACAAAATGAGTAGATCTGCAAAAGAGAACTTCAAATAAGACAGGAAAAGCATGAGATAAAGTATGAGAAAAGTACAGCAGAGGGGAAGAAGCTTAAATTGATTCAGTGAGCATAAAACAATGATTGTGGAAAGCATCCAAGATACCAACTAAGAGAGAAAGAATTGAAAACAGTGATAATAACATAAGAGATTTTGTAACTGCACCAAGAAGAACATTTGTATCAATAGGAGCTTCAGAAAGAGAAAAGAAGAAAATGGGAAGAATTTTTATTTGAGTAAATAGAAAGAAAAAACCTCTTCAAGCTGAGAAAAGACATAGGCACCCATATCCAGGAATGTCTAAAAGTTCCAAACAGTATAAATCCTAACAGATAAATATATAAAGATGCAATATAATTAAAATTCAAAGAGATAACCCTAAAAGCACCAAGAGAAAAAACAGTCCCCAGAATAAGGAAATACCATAAGATTTTCATATTTCCCAACAGAAACTCTAGGTACCAGAAGGGCATAGCATTATATATACAAAGAGCTAAATGGGAAAGCCCACCAAACAAGAATACTCTATGCATCTAGATTGTTGCTTAAATTTTAAAGAATAAGCAGCTTTTGAAACAAGCAACAGTTAAAGAAACTCACCACCTCTTTACAGCAGCCCTGCAAGAAACACTATGAAAGCTTCTACAAAAGAAAAATATCCCACTTGAAATGAGTAAGATATCTATAAAACTACAAACCATACTCCAAATATGCCATAGTACCAAAGGGGAGGGTAATAATTATCTCTTAAACTTCAGATTATCTTGATTATAATTTTAAAGTGACTATAAGTTTTGAAGCCTACATTTAAATATCATACACCTAAAATCTTTACTTAGGAAAATTAAACAATGAGACAAATGAAACATGATTGACACACAAAGTTTATATAAAATACAAGAGAATAAGAGAAGTAAATAACAGAAACATATTGCAATAACACCCAAAATCCATACCTAAAATGGTCATATATTATTTTATACCAGCATTCTCATTAAGCCTCAATGTCTAAACCATCAAAAGGCAAAGAGTGGCAGAATAATTCAGAAAACAAATCCCAAAATTCTGCTATCTACTGGAGATACACTTGAGTTCCCATGGTAGACATGGCTTAAAGTACAAAGTTGGAAAACAATTACACAACAAAATGGTAACCCGAAAGAGACAGGATTGCTTTATGTATATTTGATATAAGAGATTAACTTCCAGCTTAAAAATGTACCAAATGGGGCCAAGCAGATAGCTCAAAGGGCTGGATAGCTTTCTTTACACAGAGATACTTTAGGATTGATTCTCCTGCACCACATGGTTCCCTGAGAACTACCAGGAGCATCCCAAGCACTGCAAGAAGCAGAGATCCGAGAAAATTGGGGAGAGAAGAGGAAGAGAGAAAAAGAAAGCAGCAGCAGCAGAATTTAGGACCAAGGAGAGAGCCGAATAGAAGACAAACTTTGCCTGCTGTAAACCTGGATCCAATCCCTGGCACCTCATGGTCATAAAAGCACCACCAGCATTTAAGTACTACTGGAAGTTGCCCCTGAGCACTTCTGGTTGTGGTCACACACAAAAAAATATTTTTAATTAAAAATAATAAAAAGATAGCAAGAGATATAAATAGACTTCATATAATGATTAAGGATTAAATTAATAAAGAGGACTTAACTTTAACATATACCATGAAGCAAAGGAGGATCAAAACATAAAGCAACTACCAACTAAAAATATTGATAGCCACACAGCAGTAGGGGATGCTAAACATACCCTTCTCACTAGTGGATAGACCAACCAGAAGGAAAGTCAACAAGAAAGCAAAATTTGAAATGAGGAGTTGTATCAGATGGGCTGAAAAAAATTCATACCACATTCTTCTCAAATCCATGTGGAAATTTCTCCAGTATAAATTACACATTGGAAACAAGTGCCAATAAATTGACAAACATGGGCCAGAGCTGTAGTACAGCAGGTAAGAAATTTGTCTCGCATGCAGCTGACCTATGTTCAATCCCCAGCATCCCAAATGGTCCCCTGAGCAATTCCAAGAGTAATTCCTGAATGTAGAGCCAGGAGTAACCCTAAGCATTGCTGTATGTGGCCAAAAAAAATTTAAATAAAAGGTAAATTGACAAACATTGAAGTTTTATCTACTACCTTCTCAGATTGCAATGCTGTAAAACTAAAAACTAACCATAGAAGGAAAACTGAAGGGCCAATGAGATGGGCAAAGGGGCTGAAGTGCACACAGCACACACAGGAGGCCTGGTTTCACTCCCTGGTTTCCCAAGAATATTCAGATTCAACCCTATACACGGGCAGGTGTGGACAAAAATGGACATTTTAAATAAATAAAACTATAGATACCTAAAATGTATGGATACTAAACAACAAACTACTGAACAACTATTGTGTCAGAGAGAAAAATTTACAGTCCTAAAAGCAAGAAAAAATAGAAACTATTGAGTGGCAAACATGTTCAGTCCATAGTCTACTTTCAACATGCATCTCCCCTCCTGGGAGGATCCTCCAAACACCCTTTATTTGGTGCTCCCTTCTTTATCTGAGCTGTCCTTTCCCATAGAACACCCGGCTGGCCTCTAAGCTATAGAGTAATCCCAGTAAGAGTTATCCAAGAGCCCCAAGCACTTCCTATGATGGCTCCTCCAAAATCTACATTTATTTATAATGGAAATAAATGAACAAGAACTAAAAGGGACAATAAAAATGCAAATAAGGTGAGTTTTTTCTTTAAAAGGATAAACACAATTGGCAATCCTTTAGTTAAACTTAATAAGAAAAAATAACATAATGAAGATCTTAATATCTGAAATGAAATAGAAAATTACAACATATATCAAGAATTACAACATATAAACAACAAGAAATAAAAAGGATCAAAAGAAATTACTATAAACTTTGTGCCATTCAGTTGAAGAACTTAGATAAATGATTCTTAGAATTCTTAGAATCTCACATCCCCTGACTCAGGAGAAAAATAGAAAACCTAAGTATAAAAATTATAAGCAATGAAATTAAAACAATAATCAAAAGTCTCCCCCAAACAAAAAACCTTGTCAATTCTTCCAAACTTTTTTCTCCCAAACTTTAAAAGATAGTATTCATTATTATTATTTTTTTTTTTTGCTTTTTGCTTTTTGGGTCATACCCGGCAATGCACCGGGGTTACTCCTGGCTCTGCATTCAGCAGTTACTCCTGGCAGTGCTCAGGGGACCATATGGGATGCTGGGAATTGAACCCAGGTCAGCCATGTGCAAGGCAAATGCCCTACCCGCTGTGCTATCTCTCCAGCCCCAGCATTCATTATTCTTATTACAATCTTCAAAAAAGTTAAAAAAGAATTCTTCCAAAGACTTTTTGTTGGTCCAATAGCACCCTGAGAGCAAAAGCAGATAAGCATTGTAGACACAAAAAGAACACTATAGGCTAGATATCCCTTATAACTTTTGATATGAAAATCCTCACAAAAAATAATTCAACAATACATTAAAAAGTTATTATACATCAGGACCAAGAATGATTTAATCCAGGGATATAAAGATGGTTAAAATATGTAAATCGATTTAATATAACACATTAACAAAAGTAAAAAGTCATATGATCATATAAATAGATGTAAAGAAAACTCAAAAATTTAATATCCATTTATGTGTTTTTAAAAAATTTAAATAAAATGAAGAAAGAAAGAACATACCTCAACATACTAAATAAAGGTCATATAAACAAATGAACAGCTAATTGTTCTCTAACATAAAAATTTCTTTCGAATTAATGGTGGGGGGCTGGAGCAATAGCACAGCAGGTAGGGTGTTTGCCTTGCACGCGACCAACCCGGGTTCAATTCCCAGCATCCCATGTGGTCCCCTGAGCACTGCCAGGAGTAACTCCTGAGTACAGAGCCAGGAGTAACTCCTATGCATTGCCGGGTGTGACCCAAAAAGGAAATAAATAAATAAATATAAAATTAATGGTGGAATCCACAAGAACAAAAGAAATCGATGCTAGCGCGAATGTAACGAGAAAGGGACTCTCCTTCACTGCTGGTGGGAATGCCGACTGGTTCAGTCCTTTTGGAAAACAGTATGGAGGATTCTCAAAAAATGAGAAATTGAGCTCCCATTTGACCCAGCAATACCACTCCTGGGAATATATCCCAGAGAGGCAAAAATGTATAGTCGAAGTGACATCTGCACTTGTTTGTTCATTGCAGCACTCTTTACAATAGCCAGAAACTGGAAGAAACCTGAGTGCCCAAGAACAGATGACTGGTTAAAGAAACTTTGGTACATCTACACAATGGAGTACTATGTAGCTGTTAGAAAAAACGAAGTCATGAAATTTACATACAAGTGGTACTACATGGAAAGTATCATGTTAGGTGAAATGACTCAGAAAGAAAGGGATAGACATAGAAAGATTGCATTCATCTGGGGAACATAAAGTGACAAAATAGGAGACTAACACTGAAGAATGGCCGAGATTAGTACCAGGAATTTTGCTCCATCGCTTGGAGGCCAGTCACACATGCTAGGGGAAAAGGCAGCTCAGATAGAGAAGGGAGCACCAAATAAAAGGTTTTGGGAGGATCCTACCAGGATGGGAGAAGCGTACTGAAAGTAGACTATACACCAAACATGATTGTTACTCAATGCCTCTTTTGCAAACCACAACACCTAAAAGAAGAGAGAGAACAAAGGGGAATGCCCTGCCACAGAGGCAGGGTGGGATGGGTGGATGGGAGTGGGAGGAATACTGGGATCTGTGGTGGTGGGAAATGGGCACTGGTGGAGGGATGGGTATTTGATCATTGTATAATTGAAACCCAAGCACAAAATTTGTAAGTCTACAACTGTGCCTCATCGTGTCTCACTAATAAAAATTTTTAAAAATAATAAATAAAATTAATGGTGGAAAACCAAAAGCTTTTCCTCTAAGGTCCGTATCAAGAAAAGGATATGTATTCTAATAACTATTATTCTACATAGTATTGAAATAGCTAGTCAAAGCAATTAGGTCAAAAAAGGAATCCAAATTTTAATTAAAGAAATTTTAATTTTAGCTATTTCTATTCACAAATGATAAATATGCATAGAAAACCCCAAGAACTCCACTTAAACTAATAAAAATAAACCAAATACAGTAAATTGGTAAGCTACAAAAATCTGTTACATTTCTATGTGCAGCAATTAACTAGAAGAGAAATCAAGAAAACAATCCCATTTAAAACCATACTAAAATGAATCAAGTACCAACGATACAGGAAAATGAAACTCCTTCATTATCCATCAAAAACCTTAAGTCACTATAGACCGAACATGATTGCCACTCAATGCCTCTTCTGCAAACCACAGCACCCAAAAGGATAGAGAGAACAAAAGGGAATGCCCTGCCACAGAGGCAGAGGGGGATGGGGGGGATGGGGGGTGGGAGGGATGCTGGGACCCGTAGTGGTGAAAAATGGGCACTGGTGGAGGGATGGGTACTTGACTATTGTATAATTGAAACCCAAGCACAAAAATTTGTAAGTCTACAACTGTACCTCATGGTGTTTCACTAATAAAGATTTTTTTAAAAGAAATTTTAAAAAATTTAAAAAATCTGAAAGATGGCGGCCGCACCGGAGCCTTGTGGACAGCAGGTTTGAGCCGCGGCTGGGGGCGGCAGGGACCTCATGTGAAGGGGGGCGTAATGGGCCGTCCTTCACGCCCGACCGAGGTCGCCAGCTGTCCCCCACGAGTGGCTCTCCGGCACGGCCACGACTCCAGAGCACAGAAACCAATCTCTTAACTATCTAACTTTTAATAGAAATTCTTCCAGGGTTAATAAGTAAAATTGCAGAAATCCAAAACTACGCGACATCATTCTATTCTTAAACCAAGTTGTAGAAAGCAAATCATTTCACAACGCTGTTTCAGCATGTCTGATTGCGGGGTGGGGGGGGGTCGTAAACTCTAAACAATAATTGTGCATCTTCTATCGAAACAATGTGAGTAGTCAAAGTAGATAGAGTATTAACTAGAACTCATCTGCCTCACAGGAATTGGGAGGGGTGGGAGGTGGGGTTCTATTGGGGTTCGCGGTTAAAAATAAGTATTGGTAAAGGGAAATGTGTTTGATATTTACATGACTGAGACCTAAACCCGAAAGCTCTGTAACTTTTCCCACAGTGATTCAGTAAAGAAATAAATTATAAAAAAAAAATTTAAAAATCTTAAGTCATTGCTAAAGAAAAAGAAATATATACAAGGATAGGGATGGAGCAATAACACAGCAAGTATGGCACTTGCCTTGTATGCAGCTAACTCTATTTCCAGCCTAGCATTTTATAATGGTTCTCTGAGCACCAGTAATAATTCCTGAGTGTAGAGCCAAGACTAACCCTTAAGCATTGGCTGGTGTAGCCCAAAGGAAAACAAGAAAAATACGCGGGAGAAGGAAAGATATTACTTGTTCATGGATTAGAGGAATTAATACTATTAAAATGACCATATTATGTAAAACATTATACTATACTGTTTCAATGCGCTACATTTCAAAACTTCAGTGGCATTCATCAAAAAAGTAAAATAAATATATCAATTGTATGGAACAAAACACCCACAATTGCCAAGACAACACTGAGGTGGAGGGAAAGGAGTGGCAGCACCATACTCTCAATCTCAAATAATAATACTGTAGTATATGTATTATTACAGATATAGTAATCAAAACATAGTTGTATTGGAATTAAAAATAGATATACAGATCAATGGAAAAAAGTTGAGAAAACAGCATTAAATTCTCATATACAGAGTTACTTATGACAAAGAAGTTGCGAGTATGAAATGGAGAAAGGAGTCTCTTTAATAAACGGTACTCCACAGGAAAACCAAATGATGACATGTTTAAAAACAAAAACAAAAAAAGTGGGGCCAGAGCAATAGTATAGTGGGTAGGGCGTTTGCCTTGCTCACGCCGACCCAGGTTTGATCCCTGGCATCCCATGTAGTCCCCTGAGCACTGCCAGGAGTAATTCCTGAGTACAGAGCCAGGAGTAAACCCTGAGCATCACCGGGCATGACACAAAAAGTAAAAAATAAATAACCTGAAATTAAATTACTATTTCACACATTGTACAAACATTAACTCCAAGATAAAGACTTAGATGTTACAGTTGTACTGCATGTGTGTGAAGCCCTGGATTCAGTCCTCTGTACTATAAATACACACACAGAGTCTCAAAAATTAGAGCCAAAATCAGAAAAATATATTGATAAAATGGTAAGATAAGCACTTGATGATAGCCTCAATGAGTCTCCAGGAATCTGATTTCAAAGTCAACAGAAACAAAAGCAAAATTTGACAGGGCCAGGAAGGCAATACAGGGTTAGGGCTGATGTGTCGTATGTGTCAAATCCCTACCTCATGTGGCCACTCTCTGCTCCCCAACACTGCTGGGTTTAGCCAGGTGTGAACCAGGTGACCTCTGAAATCCATTAAGTGGCTCTGGAACCTCAAAGCCTAGTTAGCCCCTCATCCTTAGGTTGAAGCACTAAGTTATCAGGTTTGGTTGATTGAGAATTTCTGGGAGTAGGCCCCCAGGATCCCCTGAGCATCCCTTAGGAGTCTCAAACACAAATTAACAAATTGATTTACAGAAAAAAAATTATTTAGTTTTTTTAGGATCACACCCAACAATGCTCAGAGGAATTCCTGGCTCTGCACTCAGGAATCACTCCTGGTGGTGCTCAGGGGACCATGTGGGTTGGTGGGAATCAAACCCAGGCTGTTCAAATGCAAGGCAAATGCCCTATCTGCTGTACTATCACTCCAGGATGGGTTTACAGAAAATTTTAAATTTCTGCGAAAGGCTTGAGGGGTGATTGGGAAAATTGAGACAATGGTGGAAGGAAGGTGACCTTTGTGGTGGAATTGGTATTGGAATATTGAACCTATCACAAATCATCATGAGCAACTTTGTAAACCACAGTGCTGAAAATGAGAGGGGAAAATTTCTGCACAGTGGAAGAAACTATCATCATAAAATACATACCATATCACAGAACAATTCTCATCCTACTAAATGGAAAAAAAATATTTATACAACATACATCTAACAAAGGACTAATGATATACAAGGAGCTCAAAAAACTGAAAATGAAAACCAACAACCCTGTTGAAAAACAGAGAGGAGTTAAAAAAATGTATCACAAAAAGACATACTGATTGCCAATAAAGCATATGAAAAAGTGCTCTTTATAATTTATTGTAAGAAATGCTCAAAAGTATAGTGAGATACTATCTCACACCTGTAAACTGGAGCCAGTGAAATGGTAAGGTAAGGCTTTTTCCTTCCATGTGGCTGACTTTGGTTCAATTCCCAGCATCCCATAGAATTTCCTGAGCACTGCCAGGAGTGATCCCTGAACACTGCTGAGTGTAACTCAATGTGCCCCCCCACCAAAAAAAATAATGAAAAGGAAATGACCAACACTAACTATGCCAGAAACAAGTGTTTGTGGGTATTTGAAGAAAAACACCTCATTCACAACTGGTGGGTATATAAACTGGCCCAGCCTCTATGAAATACAGTATAGATACTTCTCAACATAGTACCAACTCATATTGATCCAGCTATTCTACATATTGGTGGAAAAACTCAAAGACACTAATTTGAAGAGATATGTAGACACATATTCATTGCAATGCTATTTATTATAGCCAAGATAGAGAAGGAACCTAAGTGCCTAATGATAGATAATTGGAAATCCAAACAAAATCTACTTAAAGAAATCGGCACTAAAAATTTCAAGAGTATTGGCAATCTCCTAATATCCTCCAGTTCCTACCTATACCCTTATTTAATCTGTCTCCTTAAATTCAGGAAAAATCTTTACCTTAATTCTAGCCAATAAGGTGGTAAGATGTCACCTCCATGATTCAACCATATATAATTGTAATATCTGTCTTCATGGAAGACTGCCTCTGGCTTGTTTTGATAAAGTAAGTTAGGTTTTTATACTATGACTATAGAAGCTTTGTGTGTTAAGGAACCAAAGGCAGCACCAACGGTCAGCCAATGTTATTCAGTCCACCAGTGTGCACAAGTGTTTGAAGCTCATTTATACCGGGTAATCTTGAAAGCAGATGCTTCCCAAGTTACGCCTCAGAACTACTCTGACTGATACCTTAATTGCAGCATTTCAAGATCCTTCAAGTCTTGCAGAGCCTTCCTCTGACCTATCGATCTATAGAATCCTTATTTGAGTCCTCAAGTTTGTGGTGAGTTGTTACACAGCAATAGATAACAAACACAGGGGAACTCTGAAGAAAAATACCACATAACTATAATTGTAATTATAATGACAACCACCAAAATTTAACAACTAATTTTATTTTAATGGACCAGTTAGTTAAAACATCAATGCACCTAAAAAGCCTGAGGACAGGATGGTAGCTAAGGAATAAAGAATGGGTTGACTTCAACCTCTTCCCTGTGGAGTAGAAGCATAGGGAGGGGCTGAGAAAGGTACCTCAGCTGAGAACTCTACAAACCTGAGACTGACAGAACCAGTTAATCTTAGCCAGAACTCAAAAGGATAATGAAACCAAGTTAAAAAGCAAAAAAGTAGAGTTAGAACATGCGCTCCAACTCAGACTTAAAACATAAGCTGGGAACTGGAGGGCATCATGTTGAGTGAAATAAGTCAGAGGGAGAAGAACAAGTACCAGATGAACTCACTCATCTGTGGTACAAAGAGAGACAAAACAAGGGAATAGACTGTATTGAATGATGCCAAAATCTTTACCTTGAATTATAAAGCTGAGGTTACCAAGCAGTGGGAAACGGGGGGGGGGGGGGGGAATATGGGAACAGAAATGAAAGAAGACAGTGGTGGAGGGTCTTGGGCACTTTAGAAGTGGCAAGGTGTAGTAACTGTGCACATTAAAACTACAAATGTAACATTATTGTAATTTGTAGCCTAAATCAGTGCTCTTCAACTGCTACCCATAGATTAGTACCTGTCTGTAGGCACAGAACAATTGAAAACCACTAGTGTTAGTTATTACTGCCAGTGTGGACTGATATGGAGGACAGGTGCCAGTCACAGGTGTAAAAAGGTTGAAGAACACTGAAAAAAGAATATATATAATATATAATATATTTTACAATATTTATAATATATATAAATATCTTATACATATACAATTTTTTACTTACTCCAAAATATATATTATGGTCCCCCAAGCATGGCCAGAAATAATTACTGAGTGAAGTACCAGGAGTAACCCCTGAGCATTGCCAGGTACAGTCCCAAAACAAAAATTGTTTTTGGAGCCAGCCCTATGCTCAGGGGTCACTCCTGGTGGGGCACAGGGAATGAAATAGGATTCAGAGGATAGAACCTGGATTGGATGTATCCAAGGCATGTGCCTTACTTACTATACTATCTCTTCTGCTCCTAAAAAAAAAATTTAATAATAATCTGAGGATACAAGTAAAACAGGCAATGTCAAGATGGCAAAGAGGATCTCACCGAGAGGTGTGTTAGTAAAGAAATCACTCAGACCTGAATTGACAGGTCGAGAGCACTAGAGACAGCAGACAGATGAGGTCATTATGCGTGAATAAAACAAAAATACTAAGTCATTTTAAGCTCAATAATGGAATAACAACCAGCAATTTCCTCTGTCTTGTCAATGCTTCTTTATCAGACTTTAGAACCAGGAGAGTATCAAACTCTGAAGTAGCATCCTTCAGCAATACATATCTGTGCGGCAGCCTCCATCAGCCATGCCCAAGGTGGAGACAGACCACAAAAACCATGAGAAAATTAGCAAAGAAGATCCAAGAATCTTCTTGTATCTTCAGTGAAAGAAATTTCTATTGGAGCCTCTCCATGCATCAAGAATTGAAATTTTCCTAGGTTATGAAAATTGAATGAGTATTTGTGTACACCACAAGGCCCCATGTTCATTTTAGGCTCTGTGAGTTACTTGGGCTAAACATTAAGCATTGGGAAGAGAACATTATGATTAATGTCTCCAATTAAAACCTTGTTCTGTACCTTTGAATGATTTCTTCTAGAATCTTTTCTCTGGAGTCATATATTCCTAAATAAATATTTTGATCTTTGTTTTGTATTCTTCACAAAGTAAAATTAAGTCAGTGACAATAATTTCATCTCTGACATTGTTTTGGAACATGAGGCATACACTAGAAAGAGGTGAGGAGTGAGAAGACATTTACCTAATGCCTACTATGTTCCCCATCCATTATCACAACTTTGCAGAATGGAGTAAATCAAAAGCCTCCAGGAAATTAAACAATTTATTTGAAGTCGCCCATCCGGGAGTGACAAAATTTGTCTTTAGAAATTTTAAATTTTTTAAATTTCTTTAAAATTTCTTCTACCATTTCTTTTTTTTTTTTATGGTTTTTAACAATATTTATTTATATACCATTTCACAATGAATTTACCAATTTACCAATATTTTCAAATCTCTATGAAGAAAAGTCTGTTGGAAATCTCACTGTGACTTGCTAATAAATTGTGTTTAAAGTAGATGTTAACATGCTCGTAATATAAGTCAGGGTATGTAAGATGACTTTATGTCTCTTCATTTTTTCTCCATTGTGAATCAAACTATAGCCATGTGATTTACTGCATTTCTAAAGTTAGAACTCAAAGGATATTACATTCTGAAAATAAGACATGTATTGTAAAGGGAAGAGAGTTCTGAATAAATTTAAACTTCCTAAAATCGAATGTGCATAGTCACTAATAGAAGGATAACTAAATATAATGATTTTAGTTGCAATATGTGTTTTAGATACCTCAATAATTTACTAGAAAGAGCTGTTAATGAGTTTTGCCATTATTTTGATGTCTATATAATCATCGCCTAATGGCATGGCTGGCATCTTTTTATCAATTCATAAAACTAATTGTGACTAATCAACAAATGATATTTGAGTGATCCAAAAGAACAAAGTCATCAGCCAATAGGGACATGAAAAGGTTCTCATCATCATCATCATCATCATTATATCAATCATCAGGGAAATCCAAACCAAGAAAACAATGAGATATCATCTCACATCAATGAGAATGGAACAAAATAAAACAAAAAAAAAGACCAGAAACAAATTGTTGGCATGGATGTGATTAAAAGGGATCTGTCGGGCTGGAGCGATAGCACAGCGGGTAGGGCGTTTGCCTTGCACGCAGCTAACATGGTCGACACAAGTTCTATTCCCAGCATCCCATATGGTCCGCTGAGCACTGCCAGGAGCAATTCCTGAGTGCATGAGCCAGGAGTAACCCCTGAGCATCGCCGTGTGTGACCCAAAAAGCAAAAAAAAAAAAAAAAAGGGAACTGTCATCTACCGCTGGTAGAAATATTGTATGGTTCAGTTCTTATGGAAAACAGCATGGATATTTCTTAGAAAAGTAAGAATAGAGCTGCCATACAACCCAGCAATTCCACTTCTTGATATCTACCCCAAGACACAAAAACAATCATTCAAAAGGACATATGCACACAATTATTTTTTCCAGTACTAGGTACAATAGCTAGGTTATGAAATCAACCCAAGTGTTTAAGAACAGTTGAGTGGATTATAAAAGTGTGGTACACACACATATGCATACATGCGCGTGCACATGCACACACACACACAATAGAACACTATGCTACTGTCAAGAATGATTTAATCATGCAAACTAAACTTGAATGGTACTGGAGGAGACTGAGGAAAGTGAAGTCAGGAAAAGGACAAATCCCACCAGATGATCTACCTGTAGTATATAAAATAATAAAACAAGGGAATGCAAGGAATCAAAAGAGGATACCTAGATTACCTGAACCCTAGATTATAGAAAAAAGAACATATGAAAGGGAAGAAATTGAGGGGAGGAGAAGAGGTAGGTGGAAGGGTAACAGGAACATGGGGCAGGAGCGCATGGGTTATATAGTGGTATCTGAATATGTCTAAACCAGGGAGTCAACAATACTATAAGCAGGATACCCAAAACAGAAAAGCTAAACTTAAATATGCACTTGCCAAGATGGCAGGCTGGGGACTGATAGGAAACTGGGGGAGGGAAGGTCAACTGGGGGCAGACATTAAGTGGGAACATTGTATGTCTACAACCCAATTATTAATAACTTTGTAAATCACTTTGTCTTAAGTTTTTTATACAAAATAAGGGAAAAATTGTCAAAATCTACCATACGCAAAAGAAAATTTTTTTTCTCCTAAGAGATCTGCCTGTTTTTAGTACAAAACATATAGAACAAGTTTTATACATATCTAGAAAGTCAAGAGAAACTTGGTCAAGAGAAACTTCACTACGTTTGCCTTTGCAAAGCTGCCAAGCTGAAATTTAAACAGGAAATCCTACTCAAAGTATAAAATTAGTCATTTTGATTTACTTTCAGGATATTTTATTAGTATATGTCAAATAAGTCATTCAAAAAGCTTTAGGTTTCCTCAAGAATTTAATTTTGGGGTTTAAAAAGAGAAAAAGTGGGCCAGGGAGATAGCTCAATGGACTGAATGAATTGCATGCAGGAGGCCCAAGTTTGACCACTGTCACCACATATGTTCCCTCTGAACTGTCAGAAGGAATTTCCCAAGCACAAAGTGGGCAGTAGCCCCTGAGCACAGCCAGGTGAAGCATCAAAAAAAACATAAAGTTAAAAAAAATAATGGGCTGGAGTGATAGCACAGTGGGTAGAGCGTTTGCCTCACACACAGCCAACCCGGGTTTGATTCCTCCGCCTCTCTCATAGAGCCTGGTAAGCTACCGAGAGTATCTCGCCCGCACGGCAATGCCTGGCAAGCTACTTGTGACGTATTCCATATGCCAAACACAGTAACAACATGTCTCACAATGATACTGGGCCCACTCGAGCAAATCAATGAACAACAGGAAGACAGTGACAGTGAAAAAAATAATAAAATTAAATAAAAACAGGAAAGGCCAGAGACATAGTACAAAGGTAAGACCTTGCAATGTAAAGGACCATGATTTGATCCCCCAACACCACAAAGGTTCCCCTCAGTACTGCTAAGAGTGATCTCTGAGTTCAGAGCCAGGAGTAAGCCCTGAGCATCACTGACTGTAGCACAAGTCAAAAATAATGTGAGATAAATAAAAATAGGAAAAAGAGTTTAAAAACAAAATAAGAACAAGACTTCTCAACTAATTATTCTACACTGGTTATAATTACACAAGCTTAGTCAGTTTTTCAAAAGCAAAACAAATGCACAACCTATGTATGTCAAATTAATGAATTTATATGAACTCTAGTTATTATTCTATAGCACTAACAGTATCATATGTTATCACCTCCTATCGGAGTATTTGTACTTCACTTCAAATATGTGTGCACAGAGACACATGGAAACATCAATTGCTACAAAAGCATAATGATCTGGCTTTGCTTGCAAAAATCTCTCCCTTTCACAATAGTAGGAAAGTGATTAATGCAACAAAATTAACAAATTACTACAAATTATTAAAACTAGATAATCTTAGTATTGGGATGCTATCTTCTTTTATAATAATTTTCCATAATAAAAAATTTCTTAAAATAGTATCTCAAATTAGGAGTCCAGAGTCACAGAGATAGATAGGAGTCTTTCAATGTGACAATTTTGGGAACATGGTAGAGATGGGAAGGCAAGATTTGGGGTCATGCCCTGTGGTGCTTGTGATCACTCCTAGCAGTACTTGAGGGCCAAGCAGTACTGGGAATGGAATCCAGGTCAGCAGTATACAAGGCAATGCCTTAAAACTTGACCCATCTCTCTAAACCTCTATGTCATTTCTTTCCAAAATAATCCCAGTTAGATCACAATGCCTAGAATTACAGATTGCCATCTCAGAGCTGGCATCTTTAAATTGTGAGGTTTCTTCTTTTAAAACAAAAGAGTTGCATGATTACTACAAGAACTCCTAGGGGCTGGAGTGATAGCACAATGGGTAGGACATTTGCCTTGCATGCGGCTAACCTGGGTTCAATTCCCAGCATCCCGTATGGCCCCCTGAGAACTGCCAGGAGTAATTCTTGAGTGCACGAACCAGGAGTAACCCCTGTGCATCACCGGGTGTGACACCCCCCCAAAAAAAAACTTCTAAATTCACAAAATGTGCCTCTTCCTTCCTTCCTTCCTTCCTTCCTTCCTTCCTTCCTTCCTTCCTTCCTTCCTTCCTATTTTATAGAACACATTACCTTGAAATATGCACACACATATACATCTTTTGTTCCTAAACAATTTGAGATTTTGTTGCAGACATCCTATCTCCTGACCCTCAAACCCTGTTTCTGCTAGGGAGAAGGACATTCCTTTTAACATTATGGCAAAATATCAAATTTCCAGTGCTTAATGCTAATACATACCTACTATCCATTATACAATGTGCATTCAATTTTCACCAACAATCACATTATTCTTTACACCTTCCCGCCCCACCCCATTTAGATCTGATTCAAAATAATATAGTACATTTCACTCTTTCATCTCCTGAAGCATTAAATCTTTAACAGTGACTCCTCCAGCTCTCAGTAAGTTGACTTTTGTGAAATGTCTCTGTTTGAGTTTGTCTAATATTTCCTCTGGACTAGAAATACAAGTGGTGTTCTGTCCTCATTAGTTCATAAGCTAAAGGATGGAATATCACTTTGCCCCATTATAAGGATGATAATTTTGATTACTTGGTTAAGGTAAAGTGTCCCAGGTTTCCCCCTAGCAAATTACCATTTTCTCTCTTGTAACTAACATATAATCAATATGGAAATTCTCCAAAAATACATTCTGTTCTAGTCCTCACATAACAGTTTCGCATCCATGAATGTTTCTTACTTGAGTCAATTAGTATTATAGTAGCTACAAATGGGTAATTGTTATCTCTTTGTCTATTTTTAATTGGCTTCACTCGTAAGTTTTCATAATTAAATAATTGAAAATAATTTTACTCATGAATGTGAGTTCAATTTCACTCAGAGTCAAGCAATTTTCTTTATAATCCTGAGCATCTCATGAAACTGGCAGAGATTCCAAACCTTTTACTTGGAAGGTCCTACTATTTTGACAATTCTCTCCCCTTTCTCTGTCTCTCTTGAGCAATGAGCCCAAGATGGAAACTGTTTAAGGTGGAGGTAGGATGGGGAGAAAGGAAACTGCTGGCTTCTTGTAGGTCAGTAGAAGGTCCATCAAAGGCTGTCTAGTGCAACTAAGTCTATAGTGAGGTCACAACAACCAGCTTGAGCAAAAACAGGACCAAAATGGCACCAGATCAGCCAGTAAACTAGAAGCAATTTGATGAGAAACCAATGTTTCCCAGCTGAAGTCAAATGTTTATCAACAAAGAACCAAAGATCCGTCCACTGAGCACTGCCAGAGATTTCCCAGAAAAAAATATAGTTGTATATTCTTAGCATATATCAACATGTTCACTGTTCCTGAGAAATTCTTGTTATAAACTGACTATAATGATTAAACATCAAAAATTTAAAAAGAGGATCAATAATGCAGTAAACAACATATATAGGAAAAGGATCAAAAAGACTATAATCTGGAAACACAAAATTATCTAAAATTCCTTGTTATTGTTGAAATCTTGAAATTGTATAAATGTGTAAGTACTACACTTATTAGAATAAACAGCTGCTTATGCTAATAGAGTTTCTTATCTAGTACAATTCCTCCCTGTTTTTTTTTCTTTTAACCTTTCAAAGATGTTATAAACCTGAATTGTTCAAATAAGAATATTAATAACCCAACCCCTTGGGTTTATTTTATGTTAGGATTTCAGGAATATTTACAACATCATAGCTCTCGACAGACTCATCATTCCTCCTGCAGATTCTGCCCGTAGAGACCAGGCACATACAACGGGCATTTATTCCTCTCTGCTATAGTGGTGTATGTGTGTGTCCATGTGTGTGTGTAAGAGAGAGAGACAGACAAAGACAGAGACAGAAAGACAGAGACAGAGAAAAAGGGGAGGGGAAGAAAGGGAGTGGTTGAGAGAGGCAGGGGAGAGAGGGGGTGAGAGAGAGAACTGTAAGTTGAGAGGCTGATATTTTTGGAATATCTGTATTTTATTTACATACAATATTTATAAAGTCCTCCTGGCTTTATTTCTTCAAGAAATAACTAGAGTGGAACATGCAGGTGTTGCCTGAATTTTGGACCATTTTTTTTTCCAAAAGGAAATTTCTTAGGATGAGAAAAATGAGGAAAGTGAAGGCAATGCTGTGCCTGCTTCTGCTATATTATGTGGCCAGGCACTAATCTCATGGTGACAGGACATATTTGGCTTTCCAAACTGCCTTCCACATCCATTCCCCTCACCTGTAGAGATGAATTGGCTGAGGAGCACCAAAGCTTCAAAGCACTTGGGATAATTCTAATACACAGTCACAAAGAGAACTAACTAAAGAAGTATGTGTCTTAGAACAGCACTTCTCAACCAAGGGCCATAAGAACCCCTGTAAGCCACCAAGAGGGATGAAAACTGAATAGATGAAGGGCTATAATACAAGACTCGGTGGTCAACCAGAAGAATAGGAGGACCACTGTGTAGAAACAAGGTTGGAAAGGGCCACATTCAAAAGATGGTTGAGAAACACCATCTTGGAGCAGATTCCCAGAAATGATTGCCCACTGAGATCACCTGAACAGGCTTAAAAACCCTGAGGTCTGTGTTCCATGCTCAGATGGTTCTGACATCATTGCCAGTTTGTGGCCTGGTCCTTAACCATGCTATTTAAGAATGTTAGAAAGACATTAGGGATTCTGAAAGCACTCCAGGTGATTCAAATAAGACGGTAAATTTCAGAACCTCTGTTTTAAAGGAGACCAGGGAATAATTGGGGTCACCACTATGTTAAGTATAAGAGGGCAATAGGCATGATGGAGATTTAGAGAACAGTCTTCCAGACAATACCCTCCACTCCTCATTTCCATGATAGGGCATATGATAAGTCTGTCACATCATTTCTGTTAAAGTCTACATTCTAGACACTAGTCTACATTCTATAAGACTTAGAGACCTACAGCTCAATCCCAGCCGAGAATTAGCATGATTAATATTGTGCCTAAAAATCAACTTAAGAGCTAACTGTTTAGCATCATAATTTTTCCATAAACAACAAAACAGTGGATAAATGGTTTCTTCTATAGAGTTGAATGGCCCATGTAAGGAAATGGAAAAGAACATTTCTCTAAATAATTTGGGGAACTGGCATAACCAATTTTTTTTCAGGATACTGAATGTATTATCATTACACAAAATATACGGAAATAAAGAAAACACTGTTTTTTTGTATCTTTGTCATGTACAAATTATAGATCCTTTGAGTCCCTTTGCCAATTGTTCCTTTCAAAATACAAGCATGAGGTCAAATCTAATTACCTTCCTCTTGATTGAGCATTTTAAATGAAAGTAATAAGATGTTTTAATAAAGTAATATTAATTAAATAAAAGTAATATTAATATTTTAATTAAAATAATAAACCATTATCCCTTTTCACAGATAAAAAATGTAGTCAAATGATACTCTAACATGAATACAAGAAAAGAAGCTTGGCCCAACTCAACTGGTTTTAGTATAATAAACACCTGATCTACATTTGGTGTGGGGGGCGGGGACAAATGAGGATCACTTCCACACACATTTAAACACACTCAAGAAAGAGAGAGGGCAAACACCCATGACTGAGGGCCAAGTGGGTGTGCAGCATTTTGTTCTAACTTTAGAAACAGTAAGGACACTTGCCATGGTCACATACTAGCAAATTTTGAGGTATGAAATACAGTTCTGTGGCAAGGGACCTGACTTGGTGGTAGAGTGGCATGCCATCATGCCTGAAGCCCTAGGCCAGATCCCCAACATGCCAAAAACCATCATTTGCCTACCAAAACCTTTGCTCTCTGCACCCTACCAAAGCTGTGTCAGGGATAATAGAGGTAAATAGATAATAGGAATAAAATAGATATTTCAAAGGGGGGGGGACTATTAGAGAAATGATGACGCTGATCTTCCCATTTTTGTGCCCTCTCAGCTGGTAATAAATGCCTACCAACAGTCCTAACTAGTACAACCATTCATTCATTCATTCAATTCATTTATTCATTCGAATGTCCCTAACCCATGCCCGGGCGGTGCCAGTAACTGTGGATAGAGCGCTGCCTCTCTGCTAGGTATAGGACAGCCGTGACTGGCGATCTGGGGCTCCACTCTTAGGTACCTCACCTTCTGATATATCTAATCAAAACAGCTTTTACAGACGTGATTCCACTTCGCAAATCACGGAGCCAGTGAAGCCATGGCGCCAAGACGCCCCCAAGCAGGCCAACCCAGAGCCTCCCAACGCCTCCACTGAGGAGTTAGAACCTGACACTTCCACGCGTTCGTGCCATTCACTGTCCGTCGTGAGCAGAAGCTGAGCTCCAGCTGGCCCTCGGTTGCCCGCGGACAACACGCCCCGCAGGGGCCATGCGCAACCGGTCAGGCCGCTTGGACCCCGGGGAAACCAGAACTCTCAGCGCCCAAAGCCCCTGGTGCCCCAAGGCAGGGCTCCCCCAAGTCTGGTTCTGGGCCTGGGGGCACTACCCACGAAGCGCTGCGCTGTCAGGCCCCGCTGCCCGCGGCATTTCACTCAGGTCCCCTCCGCCTCCGTGCTTTGCCCACACCCCTGCCCGGGGCTACCTGCGCTCCCCCAGGTGCCTCCAGGCAGCAACGGGTGATGAGAAGCGGGGCAGGGGCGCGCCTGGGGATTCGCGGTCCCCCCTACCACCACCACCACCACCACCACCGGCCTCTGCTCCCAGTGAGACGGGCACAAAGGCGAGCGTGGGAAAAAGCACTTGCCGCTCCTGGGCCCCGCGCCCCCCACCCCCTCCACCCGCCTCGGTGCCCAGAGCGCACTTACTGTCCGTCGCCATGGTCCGGCGAGGGGCTGCCGGGCGACCGCCTGCGGCTGGGGGACTCGGCGCCGAGCCGGGCCGGGCGCGCGCTCCTCGCAGGCCCCGCGCGCTCGGGGGCCGCGCACAGCCCCTCCCGCCGCGCGCCCCCGCCGCGCCGCCCGCAGCCGGGCAGCTGCCTCCAGCCCCACCACCCGGCCCGCCGCGCCTGGGCGCCCGCTCCAGCCCTCAGCATCAGCCCCGCTAGCCGCTTCCCCCAAAGACAACGAAGCCCTCAACTTGGAAACCTGCCCCTGGACACAGGGCAGGGGCCCCTCCTCTCCTAGCTGCTTTTCCCACCTGTGATACTCCACCTCCTCCCCATCATACCCGCTTGCTGGGAGTAAAGCCCGACGGAACAGGAAGAGTTGACAGGAGAAGCATTCCTTAGCGCCAGGTGCTGGACTGGAGGTTCACCCTAGGCAGTGTGATTCCTGCAAATGTGCCTCGGACCGTGTTGGTATTGTTCTCCATGGACATCGGGGCTAAGGCATGCAGGAGGCTCTCCAGCACGTACCTATGGGGTAGGAGGTGGGTGAATGGTGGCCTAGAGAATAAATGAACGGCAGCCAACTGGTTGGACCGCTGACCACATGAGCAACTGATTGAATTGACCTGAATCAGACCACACACAATCCAACCAGCTCACCACAAGCGGACACTCACCGTGTTCTGCCTCATGGACCAAGCTGTCTGGAAACCTTCTGTGGTTTCTTGAAATCCACAACGTTCTGATGGATTCTTGGTGGGGTGGGGGTGGGAGGGCGGGAGTGAGGAGAAACCCCAAGGATCAAAGGGCTCAAAATAAGTCCTAAAACTGTGACTCTCCAGACACTGATGGATGCATTCGGAGCTCCACAGTCAACCTCAGTCCCCTGGTGACACCGAAAAGATGTTAGAGTAAGACAGGATCAGAAGCAGGCCCTTGGAGCAAAGCAGAGGACAGCCAGGGAACAACATCAGATGCCTTTTGGTGAGGCCTTGGCACAAATGAGGAAGAGGTTGACATTCTGGGAGAAACAGTATGTGCCAGGTACTGGCCGTTTTCCAGTAATTGTGTTGAACTCAGGTTACTTCTGTATTACATTTCTAGTTAACTCCCAGAGCCCTAGTTTGCTTTTTTTTTTTTTTTTAATGTTAAACATCAACTTTCTATGATAGGTCTAAAGCAAAGAGACTTGTAATGGGTTCATTGGGGGCTGGGGGGGTGGGGAGAGGAGAAAAGAACAAGGACCCTGGAATCCTGAACCCATTTAAAGTTCCGAAGGACCAAAGGTTAGAGTGGCTTGAGGGGAAACGGTTATGGCTCTTTTGAAGAGCCAGTAAAATATTTGCAAGGTTCTTTAATCTAACTTCATTTTCCTGAAATGGAGAGAAGGGACCAGTTCAATAAATGTTATCTGAATGATTGGTCTGTTCAATAGCAGGTTGATTGGCCTGGATTCAGGTTAAGGAATAAGCTCATTCCAAAGAGCCGCATGAAGTACATATAATTTTTTTTTCAAAATGTTGGTAGTTTAAGGATGAGGAGGGATGGAAAACTTCAGGGTGAGCAGAACTGAGGTAATCTGGCTTTTGTTTTGTTTTTGGGATAAGGTAAGGTATTTCTGTCCACTTATTCACATGTATAAAAGAAAGAGGTCCTTGCTTTCTATAATTTTATGACCACAGTGCCCATTCCACCTATTATTAGGATGCTTGGTTTTAGGCACTTCAGGGCAATTCTGTTTTCCTATTGCACTTTTTATTGTGGCTGCAAGGTTTGAAGGATAGGGTGGAATAGCATAGGGATGTTGACTTCTGGCATCAGCCCCTCTCTGCTCATTAGAGGGCCGCTCCGTCTGGCCTTGATCCTCAGTGGATGAAGCCCCCTGTTGTCCATCTGTCCACCTGCCATTGGCTGCTCTGTGCTCTCACACTCACCCCGGCCTCTTTTCTTTTTGATGTTCTTATTGCTGTCGAGGGGAAGTGTGACTAAGCAATGTTGCCATTTGGGTTCAACGAGGATATCTGTAAAGAGCAGTGTCACAGGTCACACATATATTCCTTTCTTGTCACTCGCTAGCCCCATTGGGGAAGGGGAACTCAATGTGGTTTTCTAGCAAACCAGACACTGAAAGTGGGACAAAGTTGCCCTTCAGTCAATTTCTCTATCATGAGAATTTTCTATCAAACTCAGAGTGGAGATGAGCATTTTTTTTATGTGCCTTTTGGCCAGCCATTGGTCTTCCTCAGAGAAGTATCTATTGATTTCCTCTCTCCATTTGTGGGTGAGATTTTTAGTTTTTTTCTTCTTGAAGTTTATCTTTGTGTGTACTTTATACATCTTGGATATCAACCCTTTATCTGATGTAATGAGTGCAAATATTTTCTCCCACTCAGATAAATTGTTTAGTTTTAGTTGGTGTTTCTTTTGCCAAACAGAAACTTTGTAGTTTGATGTAGGAACGTGAAAAAAATGCTCATCATTTATTATTAGGTAAATTCAAATCAAGAAGAGAATGAGTTACCATCTTACACCAATAAGAATGTCAAAATTACCAAAAACAATCTGTTGGTGGGGATGTGGTAAAAAAGGAACCTCATCCACTGCTGGTGAGATTTTTGCCTAGTCTAATGCCTATGCAAAACAGTATGGAGATGAAGCTGGCTGGGAGGCAGAGAGGAAAAGTCCCTCTACCCCACCTACCCCACCCAGCTCATGACAATGAACTCCTAGGGAATAATGAAACCAACTAGCCCTAAACTATCAGGATCCACCTTGTCAGCTCAGGAACTAAGGCCTGCTAAGAACTTTATCTGGCACCAGCACAGACTCAGGGGAGGCAGGAAACCCCTCTGAGAGAAGCTCCAGCAGAAACAGAGGCTAGGAAAGGAAGATCAAAGAAGCCAGCAACTGCTCCCAGCTCTACCCACTTGGCAACCACCTTAGCAAAGGACTCTTACCTGGGTAGAAAGCTCCACCTGGAGCAGCTTGTAAAAACCTTGCAAAAGTCAACTTGAACAAAGGAAGCATGTGCATATCTTCCCAAGTCCATGTGCTACCTGTGCCCATGTGTTGCTGCCCAGCGCATGTGATGCTTAAGTACATGTGTTGCTAGCATCTCCCCTCTTGAGATGTGTACTTTCATACTTTGATATCTAATGCTGGGATGTGACTGGGTCTCCCTCTCCACTCTGGAGAAGTACATGTTCTCTCTTTAGTTCTCTCTCTCTCTCTCTCTCTCTCTCTCTCTCTCTCTCTCCCTCTTCCCCCCTCTCCCACCCTCCCTTCCTCAATACTTCTGAGTAAGACTAGTTTTAACTTCACTGCTCATCTCTTCCCAAAATTCTTTTCTGTGAAGAAAGGCTCACAGTCCTATATTTCACCCACTCCCAGGCTAGCAGAGCTGGATAGAAAATGGTAGATCCCCGTCACTGCCTTTCTCCTCCCTACTTCACATAAGTCACTGGGGGACCCCACCAGCATCAGACGATACTCAATAAACTCAGAACTAAGCTCCCATATGATCTAGCAATTCCACTTTTGGGTATCTATTCCCAAGACAGAAAAACATGCATTCAAATGAATATACACATACTTAGTACAACAGCTAAGATTGGAATCAACCTAGATGTCCAACAACAGATAAGTGGATCATGAAGATGTGGTTTACATACACGATGGAATATTGTATAGCTGTAAGGAATTATGGTAAAGGTAAAGGCCCTCCCGTTGATCGTCGATTTGCTCGAGCGGGCCCAGTAACATCTCCATTGGAGACTTTGTTGTTACTGTGTTTGGCATATCGAATACTCTCGGTAGCTTGCCGGGCTCTCCGAGATGGGCGGAGGAATCGAACTCGGGTCGGCCATGTTGGTCACTTGTAAGGCGAACACCCTACCGCTGTGCTATCGCAATTTACAGCAACATGGATGAAACTGGAAAATATCATGTTAAGTGAAGTAAGCCAGAAGAAGATACCAGCACAGCACAAATGATATCATTTATATGTGGTGTTTAGAATAACTAGATGAATGAATGTGATGCTTTAAATGGGGGATGCCCAGATAACTTTGGCACCAGAATGTAAGGCAGAGAAGGAAAGAAAGAGTGGAGGGGAGAGGGAGCTGAGACAGATGAGAAGAAACAGGGGCCAGGTCAGGGGATTAAGTTACAAAACTGGTGTTAAGGAATGATGGAGCCAAATATCCAAACCACGGAGTCAACAACACTGAAATCAAGAGACCCAAATTTTAACAATCAAACTTAAAAAGGTGCCTGTTAAAAGGGCAGGCTTCAGGGAAGTGGGGGAGGGGCTTTGGGAGGGAACCTGGGAACACTGATGGAGGGAAATTGACACTTGTGGTGGGATTAGTGCTGAAATATTTGATGTCCAAAACTCAACTAACTATGAATAACTTTTTAAATCACGCTACTTTAATAAAATTTATTTAAATTTTTAAAAAGTATGTATACAAATCATAAAAATAAATATATTTAAAAATAAATGGAGTGGAAAGTGTGGGTATAGGCTATTTCAACTACAAGCAACTGCATAAGAAGAGCTGAACAGAATCTGGAAAAAACCTGAGTGCCCGAGAACAGATGACTGGTTAAAGAAACTTTGGTACATTTACACAATGGAGTACTATGTGGCTGTTAGAAAAGACGAAGTCATTAAATTTACATACAAGTGGTACTACATGGAAAGTATCACGTTAAGTGAAATGACTCAGAAAGAAAGGGATAGACATAGAAAGATTGCATTCATCTGGGGAACATTAAGTAATAAAATAGGAAACTAACACCCAAGAATGGCCGAGATTAGTACCAGGAATTTTACTCCATGTCTTGGAGGACAACCACACATACTAGGGGAAAAGGGAACTCAGATAAAGAGGGGAGCACCAAATAAAGGGTTTGGGGAGGATCCTCCCAGGATGGGAGAAGCATGCTGAAAGTAGATTATAGACCAAACATGATTGCCACTCAATGTTTCTTTTGCAAACCACAACACCCAAAAGGAGAGAGAGAACAGAGGGGAATGCCCTGCCACAGAGACAGGGTGGGAAGGGGGGGTGGGATAAGGGGTGGGAGGGATACTGGGATCCGTGGTGGTGGGAAATGGGTACTGGTGGAGGGATGGGTATTTGATCATTGTATAATTGAAACCCAAGCACAAAAATGTGTAAGTCTGCAACTGTACCTCATGATGTCTCACTATTAAAAAAATTTTTAATAAAAAAAAAAAGAAGAGCTGAACAGTAAGAACACCTTCTCACCTACAAAAAAGTCCAAAAGTGAATGATTCCAAGGTGGGAGCTGCATCTCCACTGATTCAGTGAAGAATTCAAACCCGTTCCATAGCTCTACTCTGCCATCCTTGATCTGTCAGTATCAGATCCTCTTCCCTGGGAACTTCGACCACAGAGTACTGTTACAGAAGACATTACAATCTTACCAGGCAACATTAAAAACAAAAAAAAGTGAGGAGTGCCTGTGGCAGGAGATAGGCTCTGCCAGCAAGGAAGAAGGGGGCTGAGAGGTGCTGGGGGGCACATGAATGCCCTTGATGCCTCCTACGCCAATAGAGACTAGACTCAAAGCTCTTTCTGACCCTTTCTCTGGTTGAGGAAATATGTCCACTGCTGAGCTATAAATGTGATGCTTAAAATGTCCTACAAACAAAGCCTGAGACAGAATCAACAGAATTGGGAGCTGAAGAGGTTGGCGGGTAGTCGGGGGGGGGGGGGGGGCGGAGGGAGAGAGAGGACAGGATACTAGGATAATAGGGTAGTCCTGACACTGGTGGAGAGAGTGGGTAGTAGCTTTGGGACAGTCAGTGAAACAATGACCTCAATAGTGATGCCAGTGGGGTACCAGGTGACTTACGTGAAGTGGAGTGTTGGCAGCCTCATGAAGAAAATCTGCCATTTCTTCTCTATCCACCTCTGCCACCTGGGAACAGCTGGGAAATCTAGGACTGAGCCTTGCTCCTTGTAGGAAAGGAAAGTCAGTCCTATACCTTACCCAGGTCTTTCAGATCCCTGCCCTTCCCTCACAGAGAAGTACTACAAGAGGAGATAAGCAGTTAAGTATAACATATTATATTGAAGTTTTGAAGTTTTGTATATGTATATATGCACACACATATCTTTCTCATATATAGAGAGAGAGAGAAAGAGAGAGAGAGAGCACTAAAGAGAGAATATGGGCTTCTCCAGAGTAAGAGGGATTCTCAGTATGCATTGCATGCCAGCATTTGATTCATGAAAGTATGAATGTACACATCTAAAGATGCTGGTGACACATGTGCTCGGCCACAAAATACACTCAGCAACAACACATGGGCACAGACAGCACATGGGTTTCAGCAGCGTATGCACATGCAACCTTTGCTCAAGTTGCCTTTTAGGTTTTTCCCACACTGCCCCATGTGGAACTTTCTACCTAGGTAAAAATCCATTTTAAGGGTGGTTGCCAAGGGGTAGCATTGGGAGCAGTTGCTGTTCTTCTTTGATCTTCCTTTCCTGGCCTTTGTTCTTGCTGGAACTTCTATCAGGGGTGTCCAGCCGTCTCTAGCTCTGTGCTGGTGCCAGATCAGGTCTTATCAGGCCTGTGTCCTATCAGTTCCTCTGTCCACAAGGTGGGAGAAGGTTTAACAGTCTTAGGGCTAGTTGCTTTTATTGCTTCCCAGGAATTCATTGCCATGGGGTGAGGGTGGGGTGCGAGTCCTCCCCTATTTATCTGCCTGCCTGCTTCAGTAGAATTATCAACTATCATTTCCCACTTTTTCTTATTTATTTATTATTTATTTGCTTTTTGGGTCACACCTGGCAATGCACAGGGGTTACTCCTGGCTCTGCACTCAGGAATCACTCCTGATGGTGCTCAAGGGACCATATGGGATGCTGGGAATCGAACCCAGGTCTGCCATGTGCAAGGCAAACGCCCTACCCACTGTGCTATCATTCTAGTCCCTCACTTTTTGAAAGAGAAAAACTTCAATAGCACCCAGCTAGCCCCAGCTGGTAGAGCATGAGATTCTTAAAAGAAGAAAACTTCAGTCAATTAAATCCTTGCTACTGCTTCGGTAATTTTTAGCATATTAGTTTGCATATATAATAGTTCATCCCTGAAATCCCTTTGTCTGGCACTTTTCTTTCTAAAAAACATTTTATTACTATTGAAGTACCATAGTGTTACAACAGTGTTACAATAGGCATACAGAGTTTCAGCTTTGTTGCCAACTCACTGTGAACTTGGAACAAATCTCCTGACCTGTTTTCCTTTCCATATTCTCTACTCAATTTCTCAATAAGTTTCCCCGTAAGTCAGCAAGGGCACACATAGGCAGTTGTGACGAATATTATGGAAAGAAACATGTAGGGTAAATATAAGCACAATTAAATGTTAAGGGGATATGTTTTCCTCTGGCCTCCGGTGGAGGAAGTTTATTTGAAGGTACCCATTAGAGAACTACTTCTAGCCGTTTCCAGTCTCCTCTTAAACCCTACATGGTAAATGAGGGATTTCTTTCATTGGGCGAACAGAGCATGCCCAGTCTACCCTTTGTCTTTGGTTTGCACCCTTTCTTTCTGCTCACGGGCTGGAGCGATAGCACAGTGGGTTTTGCATTTGCCTGGGACGCGGCCAACATGGCTGACCCAGTTCGATTCCTCCGCCCATCTCAGAGAGCCCAGCAAGCTACCGAGAGTATCTCACCTGCAGGCAAAGCCTGGCAAGCTCCCCATGATGTATTCAATATGCCAAAAACAGTAACAAGTCTCACAATTTATTGTGAGACGTTACTGGTGCCCACTTGAGAACATTGATGAACAACGGGAGGACAGTGCTACAGTGCTACAGTGCTCTCTACTCACAGCCCCAAGGGGCTCCCTTCTCTGAATCCCAGAGAGGCTTCTGCCCTCTTCTCTGAGTAATTAATGAAACCCCAGTCCTATTGTGGTAGAATTTAGAAGCAGGGCTTCTGGGAAATAATTAGGGTACTTCAAATCACAAGAGTAGATCCCCAGGAGAGAAGTAAAATCCTTACTTTAAAAAAGGAAGAAACATGAGCTGTCTCTCCTGGCACACCAGGCCCCAGAACAGCTATGGATGACCTGCCAGGATGAGCTTCCAGAACTGACCTTGCTTACAGCCTGATTTCAGACTTCCAGCCTGACGATAAAAAATAAAGTTTGTGTTGAGGGGGAAAGTGCTGCATTCTTGCAAATCTATGTATTATATAGGTTCACATATATTTTGAAATTTAAAATTCAAGATTCTGGCTCCTATGCTTCTCTACCTAAGACTGTAGATGGCAATGTCTCATTACAGACTGAGAATTCCTGGGGTAGATGAAATTACTGAACAGAAATGAAAAATACAAAAGTCAGTACCAAGCAAGGATTTTAATGCCCTTACAAGGGAGCAGGAAAAGCCACTGGGGAAGAAGCTCTGAAAGACAATGTGAAGTAAGAATGTTGTTGGATGAATGAGTTACTGGCATCACCAGCATAGCAATTCCACAGGGCACTTGCCCTGCACATAACTGACCTGAGTTTGATCCCTGGAACTCCATATGGTCCCGAGCCCACCAGGATTGATCCATAAGTGCAGAGGCAGGAGTAAGCCTGGAACACAGCTGGGTGTGCCCCCACTCCAGGAAAAAAAATACTCATTTTTTAAAATTTTTCTTTTTTTTTAAAATCACTGTGTCACTATAAGATACAGGTAAAAAGCTTTCATGACTGTGTTTCAGTCATACAATATTCTAACACTCATCAGTGTATATTCCCCACCACCAATATCTCCCATATTCCTTCTGCCACTCCCCTACTCCAGTCTGCCTCTATGTCAGGCACTTTATCTCTCTCTCCTCTCTCTCCACTGTTTTCTCTCTCTTCTTTCTCTTCTCTCTCTCTCTCTCTCTCTCTCTCTCTCTCTCTCTTTCTCTTTCTCTCACTCTCCTCTCTTTTGGGCATTATCATTTGCAAAACAGATACTGAGAGGCCATCATGTTTGGTCGTTTGCCCACTTTTAGCACACATCTCCAATACAGACTAATTCCTCCAAACATTATTATCATTATTATCTCTGTCCAACTACCCTCTCCCACAGCCCTAGAGGTAGGCTTCCAACCATGGACCATTCATCCTGACCCTTGTTTCTACTGTCCTTGGGTGTTAGTTTCTTACTATGTTTTGTTTCTTTCATTCTTTTTTTTAAAAAAAATAGATACACATTTCTAGTCTCAGAAACTTCAATTGAGGAAAAGAAAGTGAGGATACAGAAGGATTCTGTGGTTGGAATAGGGAGACCTAAAGAGTTCAGGCCTATTCTCTACACCAGAACCATAAAGTAGAGCAGAGGCTTAATGGCCAAGAAGGGAGGAAACAGAAATGAGGCTGAGGTTTTAGGATCACAGTAAAGGTTTCTGTTTGTTTTGATAGTTTTGGAGGCAAAACCCAGCAGTGCTCAAGGGTTGTTCCTGGCATTTGGGAGATCATGTGGTGCTAGGTCTCAAACCCAGGTGTCCCACATACAAAGCATGCATTCAGTTCACTAAGCTCTCTCAAACAAAAAAGATTTTAAGTTGCTTCTGTTAAGGAGGTGAGAGGGAAGCCAAGGGAACAACGGAGGATCATCAAGTTCACAGTTAGAGCTCACATAAAATTAGATCTTAGGAGCACAGAGGTGCAACAGGACCTGTGAGAACTTTGCAGCATCTCTGGGAAAGAACGCAGTGGGAGGACAGGACTTGAAGGCAGGCCAGTAACCAGCCACAGGGTTCGAGATAGTAGGGTAAGGGAAAGCCACAGTGGGAGAGAGGAGGGACTAGAAGAATGTGGAGCTTCTGGATGGACCACCTGAGAATAGCAAGCAGCAGAAGTTTAGCTCTTTGTACTGTATATACGTAAAAGGGTCTGGGAAGAAAAAAGAACAGGGCTGAGCAACTAATTCTACATGGTGTAATTCATTCTGTTTTTGATCAGTGAAGGCTCCTTCTGACTTCTTATTTGCCATCATTGCGATTCCTTTATCACCATCTGATTTTGGAGTTAATTTCCAGACTAGAACAGAACAAAACGCCTCCCACATACACTATAAAAATGATCCTACAGGCTCTATGACCCTTGGCCTATGACCATATCCTGTTGACTTTATCAACAGTGGCTGACAACAAAAAATGAAAACAGGGAAGAGTGGGGGGCAGAGGGTGGGGGCTGCTGCCACATGCTGTATGGACTGACGTCATAACAAGGACTATTTTTGGTTGCAATAACTATTTCTCTGTTCGAGTTAGTGAAAATAGAAAGATTGTTTTAACTATGACTTGTGCACATAGGCTGTGAGCTCTTGGGCATCTTTTGTGATCAGAGAGAAGTTTTCAATTGTGCAAAGCTACGCTTTGATTTCCATTCAGTTTCTTTATCTTTCCCAAACCTCTAAATTCAAATTCTTCAGAACATTGAAATATGACATGGATTATAGGAGTATGCAAAGAAATGGTTCTAAAAATTGGCATTAAGTTGGAAATAGCATCATAATCTGATTTAACTATTGCAATAGTTCATATGGGGGGGGCGTGGGAGAAGAAAGATTGGATTATGGGTGGAAATCTGATCTGGAAAGCGGGAAACAGGGTATGGATTCTGACCCTGCAGTTTGGTGATTAAAGTTTCAGCAGCTACTGAAGAGACCCAATGTCTCTTAAAACCAGAGTACCACAGAGTCTATCTCCCTAAGGCTGCCTATCTCCCAGGCAGGCTGCCTCTTTGTGGTTTCATGATACAAACTAAATGTTGAAATTTGTAAGGTAAGAATTTAGATGAGAGCCAGAGACATAGCACAACGGTTAAGACACTTGCTTTGTAGGGGCTGGAGCAATAGCATAGTGGGTAGGGTGTTTGCCTTGCACGTGGTCAACCCGGGTTCGATTCCCAGCATCCCATATGGTCCCCTGAGCACCGCCAGGAGTAATTCCTGAGTGAAAAAGCCAGGAGTAACCCCTGAACATCGCTGGGTGTGACCAAAAAAATACACTTGCCTTGTATACGGCTGACCTTAGTTCAATCCCTGATACCCCATATGGTCCCTCCAACCACTGCCAAGAATGAACCATAAGCACAGAGTCAGGAGTAAGCCCTCAGTACTTCTGGGTATGACCCAACTCCTGACCCACACTAGCCCACAAAAGAAGTTTGGAAGAAGTGATGAGAACAGCTAGTCTTAGGAAAGAGAAAGCAAGTCTGGAGACCAGGCAAACAAGTAGGTCAAAATGGCTTTTCAGTTTGAGAGTGTATGAACACAACATTAAGTCTTTTGTTGGTAGTGATATTTAAATGCAGTCAATCATCTTTTTTTGAAGACTAGATAGGAGACTGCTCCTTGTTTCCCATCCCTTCGTTGCTGCATTGGTCTGGTTGTGTTGCAGGCACACTCAATACTCATCAGGCGCTGCACTCTTCCACTTGCTGAGCTACTACTACAGTGGGTTGCTGCAGTGCTCACACATACACTCACCATGGGTACTGTGGTGCTCACTGGGGGTCAGACTCCTGGTCCCAGTGCTCACACACCTTGCTGGAGTGTGCACAATCACACAACTGCTGGAGTACTGAGGGATCCCCAACAGCAGAGACTTGAAACAACATGTGTCACCGGGGAACTCCCAGCCTCTTGTTTCTAGGGCAGGCACTTTGGCCACTGAGCCATCACATCCCCCGACAGTCCCAACACCTCCTGTTTTTTTATTAATAATAAAATCTAAGTTTTAATATTAATCACTGTATCACTGTCATCCCGTTGTTCATCGATTTCCTCAAGCAGGCACCAGTCTCCTTCCTCCTAGCCCTGAGATTTTTTTTTTTAATTTTTATTAGTGAAATACCATGAGGTACAGTTGTAGACTTACAAATTTTTGTGCTTGGGTTTCAGTTATACAATGATTAAGTACCCATCCCTCCACCAGTGCCCATTCTCCACCACCACGGGTCCCAGTATCCCTCCCACTCCCCATCCCTCCCATCCCACCCTGCCTCTGTAGCAGGGCATTCCCTTTTGTTCTCTCTCTCCTTTTGAGCCAACACCTCCTGTTTTAAAAGTATTTTAGCAGTCATTTTTGAAAAGCCCCAACATGTATCATCCCTATTTCAGACAGCAGCACCCAGTTACAAGTGATAATACTACGAATCTGAAGCAACACGCACATACTCACCCCGGCATCGAGTACACTTGAGGAGGGTGGCAGAGGTTGGAGACAATGAAGTAAACTAACAGTTCCCTGGGTTCGCATAAGGCAAACCTTGGCCAGCTCTCACCAAGGATAGCCCTCAGGTCACCCTGTTAGGTCGTCCAAGTCACCTGGTTAACTTGTTAAAATGCAAATTATCAATCTCCAATCTTCCCCTAATAAACCAGAAGCTGTGTATGCTATTAGGTGTTTCCAATACAATCCAACATGCAGCAGCCCCTCAGACTCAGTAGCAACAGGTGGTTACAGGGCACACAGCAGCTGGAGGTGTGGAATTTCAGATCTGGGAGTTTCTGCTTCAGTCTTCTTCATCTACATTGGAGACTGAAAGTATTCTTTAGAAGGTTGAGAATTCAACCACTTAGGAAATATTCAGTATTAACCAATGTTTTAATAAATCTTTCTTACTTCGATCTAACAAGAGACATTTATTAAATCATTCGAGTCCATTCCTTCTCTGTCTCCCTCATAAACATAGCGAACTGTTAATAATTTTCTAAAATTATTTTCTAGTAATATAAAGTTCTAGGAGACAGCTCAAGCGGAAGAGTACATGACTAGCGTGTGTGAGGCCCCGAGTCTTATTACCAGTATTGCAAGGCACCCAAGAGCCATTGGTTATAGCTCTGCCGGTTCCTGAGCACAACCGGGATTAAAGATCAAACCATGAGACTCAAAGGAAGCTGAGCATTGTCTGGAGGGGTTCTGGCTTCATACTTGTGTATGGCCATTATTACCAAAAATATTCCAAAACTTTGGGGTGACAGAGCAGCTTTTGTTTCATTAGTAATGTAATTCCTTACCAACATATTTATTTGTCTTCACTCACTGTATCACTGTCATCCCATTGTTCATCGATTTATTCGATGAACTGACGGGCAGTTTGTCTTACCTAAAGTAAAAGAAAATCTTTTATTAAAGTTATTTAAGGAATAACTCTCGGACAAGGAGGGCTTCGTGACTGTCAGAAAATAAAAGTCACTTCATCTCTATTTTATATTTCTTCTCATTTGACACAAGGAAACAGAGCTTAATAACTGTGAAGGATAATGTTAATAAGTATCAAAATACTGACCAACAATATTAATGTATCTCAAACTAGAATTAACTTGTGCTTTAATAATTAATTTCTGACCTCATCCTCCTTAGTCTATTTTCAGCCTTTAGACATCTTGACCTCTTCATCTTGTACTTTCCTCTTACTGAACAATTCCTTTGCTCTCCCTCCTCAAGAAAAACTCTGAAAAGAACAATCCACATTTTCCATGCATACATAGTACATGATTTTTTATTTTTCTTTTTACTTTCTTTTTGGGGGGAGGTCATACCCGGCGATGCACAGGGGTTACTGCTGGCTCTGTACTCAGAAATTACTCATGATGGTTCCTGAGAAACTGTATGGGATGCTGGGGATCAAACCCAGGTCGGCCACGTGCAAAGCAAACACCTTCCCCACTGTACCATCACTCCAACCCCCCAAAAGTCATTTTCAACTTAATTTTCAACCCACTTTTCCATGTCTGAATCTGTCTGGACTGACTGCTGTAATAAAAAGTACCATTAACTGGATTGCAGTTATCTCTCACTGTCCTGGGACCTGGTAAATCCAAGATAAATCCAAGAGCAGATTCAGTGACTGGATGAGTTCCTGTCTCTGGCTCTAGCTGTGTACTCACAAGGAAAAAGAGATAAGGGAGCTCTCTGGGGGTCTAACAAGGACACTGATTCCACTTAGGAAAACTTAGCACTTTGTGCTAATCCCAAAGCCACCGCCTCCAAATAACTTCTTATGGAAGGTTCAACATGAAATGTAAACATTCAGCATGCTCAGTAAGGGCAGTGACCTAATCGCCAACCTCAAAGGGAATTGTTTCTTTTATTGCACACTATTACTGCATCAGATGACACAACTAATCACCCCCTCTTTAAAATTTTACTCCATGGCTTCTATAACATTTCATTTTCCTAGACATCCTCTTAAACTTATCATTAGCATTCACCAAGGCTCCCTTTTCTCCTGCAATGGTCCTTACACAAGTCCTAGTTCACTGTTTATCTATACATTCCCTTTGGTATCTTCCACCTCAATCATGGCCTCACCAATTACTTGTAAAAATTACATAATCTAAAGTGATACATAAGATAACCTTTCAGTATCTGTACTGCAAACCACAATGCTCAAAAGGAGGGAAGAGAGAGAGAGAGAGAGAGAGAGAGAGAGAGAGAGAGAGAGAGAGAGAATAAAAGTGCCTGCCATAGAGGCAGGTGTGTGTGTGTGTGTATGTGTGTGTGTGTGTGTGTGTGAGAGAGAGAGAGAGAGTGTATATGTGTGTTTCAGATGAGAGATGAGTGGGAAACTGGGTTCATTGGTGGTGGGAAATGAACACCGGTAAAGAGATGAGTGTAAATACACTATATGACTGAAACCCAATCATGAACAAATTTGTAAGTATGTATCTCATAGAGATTTGATTAAAATTAAACATTTTTTGAAAGTTTCACAATCTATACTGAGATTCATGGATTAACTGAGGTCACATGGATCCTGTAAGCACTGTCCTCCCGTTGTTCATCGATTTGCTTGAGCTGGCCCAGTAATGTCTCCGTTATGAGACTTGTTGTTACTGTGTTTGACATATCAAATACGTCACGGGGAGCTTGCCAGGCTTTGTCAGGCTTTGCCGTGTGGGTGAGATACTCTCGGTAGCTTGCTGGGCTCTCCAAGAGGGGCAGAAGAATCGAACTCGGGTTGGCCGTGTCGGCCGGGTGCAAGGCAAATGCCCTACTGCTGTGCTATTGGTCACATGGATATGGTGGTTAAAAGGCATAGGTTCTAAAGCCAGACTATATGGGTCCCAATAGTGATTATCAATCACTGTCTCTATAATCTTGGGAAAGTTATTTACCGTTATTGTACCTTTGTTGCCTCTTCTGTAAAATCTTGATAATTTATTATCTTTTTGTTGTTGTTTCGGGGACACACCCTCCTTTGTACTCAAGAATCACTCCTGGTGGTGCTCAGGGGTGCCAGGGATTGAACCTGTGTCAGCTGCATGCAAGACAAGCCCCTTACCCACTGTAAGCCACTGCAGCCACTGCAGAAGCTTCTTAATTTGATATGGTTCCGTTTACTTTTGCTTCGGTTTTCTTGTTCTATGACACTGAATCATTGGCATGTCTCTAAGGAGGTGAGTGAGGTGAGTTGTCTTGCACAGCTGACCTAGGTTAGATCCCTAGTACCACATATGGCCCCCTGAGCCTGCCAGGAGTGATCCCTGAGCCCAGAGCCAGGAGAAGCCCTGAGAACAGCCTGGTGTGGCTCGAAGTTTTTAGAAAAGAAAGAAGGAAGGAAGGAAGGAAGGAAGGAAGGAAGGAAGGAAGGAAGGAAGGAAGGAAGGGAGGGAGGGAGGGAGGGAGGGAGATGAGGTCAGTTATTGCTGCAACCTCTTACGGATTATTTTTTTTGCTTGTTTTTCACACACACATACACACACACACAAAATGATGATTTGATGATTTTCCGGACATATTATTTCTAAATTATATACAGGGTTCTGCATTTTTTTTTATTTGGGTCACACCTGGTGATGCGCAGGGGTTACTCCTGGCTCTGCACTCAGGAATTACCCCTGGTGGTGCTCAGGGGACCATATGGGATGCTAGGAATCGAACCTGGGTCTGCCCCGTGCAAGACAAACACCCTACCCGCTGTGCTATTGCTCCAGCCCCCGTGGTTCTGCATTTTTAAGGTGAGTACAAAACTTCATGGAAAAGTAGTCGAAGTTTATAAAGGATAAATGCCTTCAATTAATCAACTATAATAAAAAGTATAAAGTTAATGAGAAGCAATTCTATTAAAAGAGAAAGTAATCAACCATTTTATTTTTTTTCCTTGGGTGGGGGGCAGTGGTCACACCTGGCGATGCTCAGGGGTTACTCCTGGCTCTGCACTCAAGAATTATTCTTGGTGGTGATCGGGATGCTGAGGATTGAACCCTGGTCAGCTGCGTGAAACTATTGCTTCAGCTCACTAATCAAACATTTAACAAAAGCAGAAGGATTAATGTTTGTGAGAGGGCCTCGAGTAGCAAAATTAATTCCATTTAAATCATATACACTATAAAAGTTCAGATTCCACAAATCTTGTGGGTGTGGGCCTCTCCAAAAATAGTGAAATAGTGAATTGAAGCTAATATAGCCAATGTAATTACTACGGTGACAGGTACTTGAAATCAATTGCTTGTGTAATTACTTAAAAGACTTTCTTGTTTGCTGTTATCATAAATTGGACTTTTAAAAGCCTCATACTTAATTGGTTGTAAGAAAAGACTTACACATTAAAACACTTTACTCATAGCACTATCACATGTGCTACATGCGATACTGTCACTCAGGCCCAAACTGAAAGATCAAAAAAAGAATCTCGTACTTAATGATCTGATAAAATAACAGCTGTACATTTTCATGGATTGCGGAGTAATAGCACAGTGAGTAGGGTTTTTGCCTTGCACACGGTGACCCAGTTTCGATTCTTCTGTCCTTCTAGGAGAGTCCTGCAAGCTACCGAGAGTATCCTGCCTGCATGGCAAAGCTTGGTAAACTCCTTGTGGCATATTCAATATGCCAAAAATAGTAACAACAAGTCTCACAATGGAGACCGTTACTGGTGCCTGCTCGAGCAAATCGATGAACAATGGGAGGACAGCTACAGTGCTACTCATAGCACAATTTGTAATAGGTTGTATACCAGGCTTGTAACTTGCAACCAAAAGCAAATTAAAGATTATACTTTGGTTATTCTATAGCGTTTACCTTTGGGAAAGATTAACCACCTTGATAAACTATTTTTTAACAGACTTTCAGAAGTATACTAACTTCATTCAGATCATTAAGGACATTAAACGGTAATCAATAACACCTGAATGACCAAAACGAGTTAATATCCAAAGAATACCAAGTGGAACCTTAGTAGCCTAGGGGACACTCAGTGAAGAAGTTTCAGTAACTTGTGTGTTAAATATGATGCTACAATCTCATTTTTTTTCTTTGATTTAAAAACAAAACAACTGAAAGGAACTCAATTCTTGAATGGAGATTTCCATGTTGAGACAACTTCATCTGAGTGTACACATGTGACCCTCGAAAAAGTGCCTGGGTCTTCTTCAAATGAGGAGTCAACGAAGGGGATGTGAACTGTCAGATAGTTAGAAATCAAGATGGGGCCAGAGAAATAGTACAGAAGATTAAAGTGCACACTTTACACATGGCTAACTCTGGTTCACTCCCAGGCCTCTTATATGGATCCTCTAAGCACCACAGGAGTAATCTCCGAGCAGAGCCAGGAGTAAGCCTGGTGTACCACAACGCCAGATATAATCCTCCAAAATCAAGGTGGAATCCCTGAAAAAAGGGTTAACAAAGAGGGTGGTCCCCAAAGTAGGAAGGCAAAACTTTTTAACATAGTTGCAAGTAGGGCCAGAATTCCACAGATTCCAGGGTAGTAAACTACATAGAGTTTTAATTGTCTAGTAGATATTTGAGCAGCTGCCAGGCAGAAGTCTTTCAATTTCAAAATTCAAGTTCTGCCAGAATAACAATGATGGGGCAATCATTTAAAGGTCTTTTAAGATTTCAGGAAGGCTGTACTTTAGGAAACAAGGACATAATCCTTATTATGGTTATCTGGAGTAAGGCATTTGCTCTGAAACTATGAGCAAAATCAAAACATCTACCCTTATAAAGCCTTTAATGAAGACTCCTATGAATTCAAGATGTTCTCTCAGTAAATTAATTGCTTCCTAAATAAACATTTCTGAAAGGGAGGTAATAGAATCCAGAGTCTAACACGTATCCCCAAAATTAAAAGTAACCAGAGGAATAGGAAAATATGGACCATAGTCAATAAAGGCTCAGGGCTAGGCAGGTAAAGTGATAAAGACATGCTCACTGATTGATGACCCAAATGAGAAACTAGAAAAAAACTTTTAAAAGCACAGATACAGCATGGGCTCTTGTATGTGGGATGCAAAGAAACACAGCATGGGGATAACAAATGGCCAAAGACAACAGACCTCAAGAACCAGTCTACAGAACCTGTGTTTCTGCTAAGGTGGTATTCTTAAAATAAACTTTCAACCTTAAAGATACTATTGGTGTGTCCTTGTTCCTTGCCATCTAAAAAAGTGGGCCAATGTCCTATATGCAAATAGTGAAAGAGAAAAAAGTGACATGAAGAAAACAATCCTGTTCACAACTGTGCCAAAGAAAATCAAGTACCTAGGAATCAGCTTAACTAAGGAAGTAAAAGACCTGTACAAAGAAAACTACAAAATGCTACTTCAGGAAATAAAAATGGACATGAGGAAATGGAAAAATATCCCCTGTTCATGGATCAGGAGAATTAACATTGTCAAAATGGCAATACTTCCCAAAGCACTGTACAAATTCAACGCGATCCCTATTAGGATACCCATGACATTCTTCAAAGAAATGGAGCAAACACTCCTGAAATTCATATGGAACAATAAGCCCCCACGAATAGCTAAAGCAATTCTTGGGGAAAAGAAAATGGAAGGAATCAACCTCCCTAACTTCAAAATGTACTACAAAGCAGTAATAATTAAAACAGCATGGTACTGGAACAAAGGCAGAGCTGTAGACCAATGGAACACGGTTGAATATACTGACACTTCCCCCCAAGCATACGACCATCTAATCTTCGATAAGGGAGCAAGAAAAGTGAAATGGAGCAAGGAAAGCCTCTTTAACAAATTGTGCTGGCAAAACTGAACGGCTACATGCAAAAAAGTGGGCTCAGATCTCTGCCTAATGCCATGTACAAAAGTTAGATCAAAGTGGATTAAAGACCTCAACATCAGACCGGAATCCATAAGGTACATTGAGGAAAAAGTTGGCAAAACCCTCCATGACATTGAAGCTAATGGTATCTTCAAAGATGTCATGCCGCTGGCCATGCAAGTGAAAACAGAGATTGACAAATGGGACTATCCTTAACTAAGAAGCTTCTGCACCTCAAAAGAAACAGTGACCAAAATACAAAGACAGTCTACAGAATGGGAAAGGATATTTGCCAAATATACATCCGACAAGGGGTTGATATCAAGGATATACAAAGTACTGGTTGAACTCCACAAGAAGAAAACATCCAACCCCATCAAAAAATGGGGCGAGGAAATGAACAGAAACTTTCTCAAAGAAGAAATCCAAATTGCTAAAAGGCACATGAGAAAATGCTCTACATCATTAATAATCAGGGAGATGCAGATCAAAACCACAATGAGATATCATTTCACACCACAGAGACTGGCCCACATCCACAAGAAAAAAAGCAACGGGTGCTGGCGTGGATGTGGCGAGAAAGGGACCCTCCTTCACTGCTGGTGGGAATGCCGACTAGTTCAGCCCTTTTGGAAAACAGTATGGACGATTCTCAAAAAATTAGAAATTGAGCTCCCATTTGACCCAGCAATACCACTCCTGGGAATATATCCCAGAGAGGCAAAAATGAATAGTCGAAGTGACATCTGCACTTGTTTGTTCATTGCAGCACTCTTTACAATAGCCAGAATCTAGAAAAAACCCGAGTGCCCGAGAACAGATGACTGGTTAAAGAAACTTTGGTACATGTACACAATGGAGTACTATGTAGCTGTTAGAAAAGATGAAGTCATGAAATTTACATACAAGTGGTACTACATGGAAAGTATCATGTTAAGTGAAATGACTCAGAAAGAAAGGGATAGACATAGAAAGATTGCATTCATCTGGGGAACATAAAGTAACAAAACAGGAGACTAACACCGAAGAATGGCCGAGATTAGTACCAGGAATTTTACTCCATGGCTTGGAGGCCAGCCACACATGCTAGAGGAACAGGCAGCTCAGATAGAGAAGGTAGTACCAAATAAAGGGTGTTGGGAGGATCCTCCCAGGATGGGAGAAGCATGCTGAAAGTAGATTGTAGACCAAACAAGATTGTCACCCATTGCCTCTTTTGCAAACCACAACACCCAAAAGGAAAGAGAGAGAACAAAAGGTAATGCCCTGCCACAGAAGCAGGGTGGGATGGGGGGTACGGGGGGTGGGAGGGATACTGGGATCCGTAGTGGTGGGAAATGGGCACTGGTGGAGGGATGGGTATTTGATCATTGTATAATTGAAACCCAAGCACAAAAATTTGTAGGTCTACAACTGTACCTCATGGTGTCTCACTAATAAAAATTAAAAAAATAAAAGTGGGCCAAATATACTTTGCCAAAATAAATAAATAAATGAAATAATACAGGTGTATGAAACATAATACATTAATTCAAATAATTCCAACATCAAAAATACCATTTGAAAAAAGTGATTTAGAGAGCCTAAAGCTTAGACATCTAATATAGGAACTTTAAAAATACACAATGAAAATTACTATGTAGTTGTTCAAATGATAAAATGAAGACGTGAATAGTTAAGCGCCCACAGAGCCCGCTCAATGTCATTTTAAAAGCAAGTATTCTGCAAACTGTAACTTAATTCAAGAATCAAGGGTAGATTAGGAAGGCATGAATAACTATGCTTCTATTCCAAAGCTCTTTATATCAAAGAAGTAATTTTCAGCCCCTAAGTTTCATTTCCAAAGATACCTAAATCAGGTATTTTATATCTGTATATGAAAATCTTTGTCATGGCCAAAATAAATTTTGAGGAAATGGATATCAATCGGACTTAATTGCATTTTGAAAAAAAAAGTGCTTCTTAAGTTGTAGGAGCCATGGGAAATTTTCTTCTCATGGATCTGAGGGTCTGTGTAAACACAGAGGCCTTCAATTATTCTAATTTGAAAGAACCAACTCAAAAATCACATGAGCAGAGCTGGAGCAATAATAAAGTGAGTAGGGCACTGTCTTATACATGGCACACCCATGTTGAATCCCCAGCATCCTGTACTGTCACCCAAGCATGCCATGAGTGACCCGTGAGTGCAAAGCCAGGACTAGGCCCATGGCTTACTCCTGAACACTTCAAGATGTGGCCCGATAGCAAAACTAAAAAAACGCAACAAAAATTACATAAGCATTAATAATTACTTTCACTTGCTCGTGGCATCCAAAAACTTTAAAAATGCCTACACTTTCCAGCTATAATTATTTTGAAGTTTAGCACTCATGATGCAACATACAATTTTTATATCTTTTACAAGCCATCAAAAAGCTCTGTACTTTTTTTCATACAATAAGTTCTATAATTTTTCAGAGTACACCACATTTCTAGGGTTGTTTTCTTTTGAAGAAACTAAGGTACTTTTCAAAATATTTCAAAATTTATTCCCATAATAAACATCAATACAAGCTCTATTTTTTATTTCTTTTTAACGTTTTTTCCCCCTTTTTGGTTTTTGGGCTGCACCAGTCGTTGCTCAGGGCTTATTCCTAGCTCTGCACTCAGGAATGACTCCTAGCAGAGCTTGGGGACCATATGGGATGCGGAGGATCAAACATGGGATTTTGAATGCAATGACCCTAACCACTGAGTACAGAGCTCTAGCCCCTAGCTCCATTTTTCTAAGTGGTTCTACTTTTTTTTGTTTTGGGGCCACACTCAGAAGTGTTGGGTATTGAACCCAGGTTAAACCATATGCAAGGCACATGCCTGACCTGCTATACTTTCTACCAGCTCTATGGTTCTTTTCTTTAATTCTTTTACTTTTTAATTGAATCACTGTGAGATAGATCTAATGATAAATTATAAATAAATTACAATCATAATCACGATCATCCTGTTGTTCGTCGATTGCCTCGAGTAGGCCCCAGTAATGTCTCCTTTGTCCTAGCCCTGAGATTTTAAAAAATGCCATATTCAAGGCTCTATCAGGGTTAGGAAAATGAGACCCATAATTGCTACTGGTATTTGGCAAACGAGGAGTTTGCCAGACTCTGCCGTGTGGGCAGGTAACATAGGGTAGCCTGCCAGGTTGTCCAAAGTAAGGATGAGATAATAAGATGTCGCACAGCTGCGAATGCGGCTGTGCGCTTCCGAGAGCTGGGTTTTAGAGTCTCTGGTCTTGGCCATTGATGGGATTACACGGTGCCAGGGGGCCAGTTGGTGGGTGTGGCCCCTGCCTACTGGAAGATGGAGAATCTGGGTGGAGGATGCTCAGCCCTGATCCAAACAGGCTTGGAGATCTCAGTCCCGGGACCCGCATGCCTTTGTTCCTCTGCTAGTACCTTCATGCGTGTGGAGAGTGGTCTCAGCATGGTGGTGGCTGGTTCTGGAGGTCTTCGGCTGCCAGAGCTCTGCTGGGGGCGGGGAGGGAAACTCAACCCGCCCCCCTCCAAGGGGCCCCGGCTAGGACAGCCAGGCATGGGGGCAGGAGACTGCACTGTTCTCTTCTGGGAGCTGGGTTTTATAGTCTCTAGGTCTTGGCCGTTGATGGGATTACATGGTGCCAGGGGGCCAGTTGGTGGGTGTGGCCCCTGCCTACTGGAAGATGGAGGATTTGGGTGGAGGATGCTCAGACCCGATCCAAGCAGGCTTGGCGATTTCAGCTCCGGGACCCGCATGCCTTTGTTCCTCTGCCGGTACCTTGATGACTGTAGAGAGTGGTCTCAACAATATTTATAATATAAATTATAAAACTGTTCATGATTGGATTTTAGTCATACAGTATTCAAAAACCCATCCCTCCACCAGTGTACATTTCCCAGCACCAGTGTCCCCAGGTTCCCTCCCATCAACCCCCACCTTCTGCCTGCCTCTATGGCAGGTGCTCTTCTCTCTCTCTCTCTCTCTCTCTCTCTCTCTCTCTCTTGCTCTCTATTGCTCTCTCCTCTCTCTCTCTCCTTTTGGGCATTATGGTTTGCAATATTGATACTGATGGGTACTGGATCATTGTCTAACTGAAACCCAAGCACAAAAATTTCTAAGTCTACAACTGTACCTCTTGGTGTTTCACTAATAAAAAATTAAAAATAAAGTTCTTAACAAAACTTTTTTTTTAAAAAAAAAGGTTACTGAAAGGTTATCAAGAATATCCCTTACCTATTTTTAACCCTCAGATCCTGTCCGGCATGATAATTTCCAGCTAATATTGTTACACTGGTCTCTTCTCTATCTTATATCGCTCTTTTTAAAAATGAATTTTTTTTATTAAGACAGTGATTTACAAAGTTGTTCATAATCAAGTTATTTCAGGCACACAATGTTAACACCAATCCTACCACCATGTCCCCTTTCGTCCACCAATGTTTCCAGTTCCCTCCACCCTGCCTGCCCCCATGTTAGGAATATGAGAAATTCATTTCATATTACATGCACCAGCAAAACTTAAAGGAATGGTAAATGTAATTATCATAAAATGAATCAATGAAAAGTTAATTTTGATCACTGATGGGCATTTGCCTTGCACGCAGCCAGCCCAGCCAAGGCAGGTTCGATTCCTCCACCCCTCTCAGAGAGCCTGGCAAGCTACGGAGAGTATCTTGCCCGCACAGCAAAGCCTGCCAAGCTACCCGTGATGTACTCCATATGCCAAACACAGTAACAACATGTCTCACAATGGAGAAGTTACTGGACCCGCTCGAGCATCGATGAACAACAGGAGGACAGTGCTACAGTGCTTATTATTGCTAATTCAATAAGTCAATTTGGATGACTGATTTCTATGTTTTTAATCTCTGAGACTGTGCCGTAGTACTCAGTGCTACATAATGGGAAGTTTCTCCTGTCTTCTAAAGGAGTTCTTTTAATAAATGAGAGTCTAGCTAGATAGAATATTCTTGATTAGGTATGCATTTCATTAAGTTTTTGTACTGTTCTTCCATATTTTTATGATTCGTAAAGTCATATTTGACAGATCTGCTGTATATCTGAGCTTTCCTTTGCAAGTAAGTTTCCCCCGCCCCCCCCATCTTGCTGCTTACATTTTCTCTAGCTTTAGATTTTTTAAAAAAATTTTTATTAGTGAAACACCATGAGGTACAGTTGTAGACTTACAAATTTTTGTGCTTGGGTTTTAGTTAGACAATGATCAAATACCCATCCCTCCACCAGTGCCCATTTTCCATCACCACGGATCCCAGTATCCCTCTCACCCCCATCCCCCCCTGCCTCTGTGGCAGGGCATTCCCTTTTGTTTTCTCTCTCTCTTTGGGTGTTGTGGTTTGCAAAAGAGACATTGAGTGGCAATCATGTTTGGTCTATAGTCTACTTTCAGCATGCTTCTCCCATCCTGGGAGGATCTTCCCAACACCCTTTATTTGGTGCTCCCTTCTCTATCTGAGCTGCCTGTTCCCCTAGCATGTGTGGCTGGCCTCCAAGTCATGGAGCAAAATTCCTGGTAATAATCTCTGCCATTCTTCGGTGTTAGTCTCCTATTTTGTCACTTTATGTTCCCCAGATGAATGCAATCTTTCTATGTCTATCCCTTTCTTTCTGAGTCATTTCACTTAACATGATACTTTCCATGTAGTACCACTTGTATGTAAATTTCATGACTTCATCTTTTCTAACAGCTACATAGTACTCCATTGTGTACATGTACCAAAGTTTTAACCAGTCATCTGTTCTCAGGCACTCAGGTTTTTTCCAGATTCTGGCTATTGTAAAGAGTGTTGCAGTGAACAAACAAGTGCAGATGTCACTTCGACTATACTTTTTTGCCTCTCTGCGATATATTCCCAGGAGTGGTATTGCTGGGTCAAATGGGAGCACAATTTCTAATTTTTTGAGAATTGTCCATACTGTTATCCAGTCGGCATTCCCACCAGCAGTGAAGGAGGGTCCCTTTCTCGCCACATCCGCGCCAGCACCAGTTGCTTTTGTTCTTTTGGTTTGAGTATAATGTGTCTTGGAGTTTTTGCTGGAACCCCTCGATCTCAGTGTCGATATTCTTCAACTCTGAAAAATTCTTATTGATGATTTCTTTGCTTTTCTGTTCTTCCGGGACTCCAATGATTCTTATAATGTTCCTTGTATTATGCTGGGTTTGCAATCTACCCCTCCCAGATATCTCTCTGCCCAGCCCCTCATCCCTCAGTAGTTGAACTCAAGCCTCTTGATGCCCCTTAGTTCTAATGTCCACCTTAAAAGGAGGTTGGTGCTTTGGGAGTGGGATTTGGGGTGTTCCTACACCCTCTCACAGACAGCCTGTCCCACAGCAGCACACAGCAATACCTTTGAAAGGAAAGCATTTCAGCCAGTATCTGAGGCCTCCAAGCAATGCTGTTTTCCTCTGACATCAGTTTGTCTTTTTATTTCGGGGCACACCTAGCAGTTGGGTTACTTCTAGCTCTGCACTCAGGGATCATTCCTGGCAGGGCCCAGGGAACCATATGGATGCCAGAAATCAAACCTTGATCAGCAGCATGCAAGGCAAGTGCCCTTCCTACCTTACTATTGCCCCAAATGCCCAAAGGTGACTTTAAAACAAGCCCTAAAAATTATTTAATTGCACAGCAGAAAGTGAGTTTTGTAGTTGATTTTTTTCCCCCCATCTTTTTGGGTCACATCGGCGATGACCAGGGCTTACTCCTGGCTCTGCACTCAGGAATCACTCAGGGGATTGTACCTGCGTCAGCCCCATGCAAAGCAAACATCCTCCCTGCTGTGCTATCGCTCCAGCCCCCTAGAAAGTGAGTTTTTTTAAATCAACAAATCACAAGTTACTGACATATTATGCTTCATGTATTTAAAAATATAAATATATAGCAAAATAAGGCAAAGACTTTATTGCGCTCAATCACACATTACATAAAATAGTACACATAAACAAATTCATTATTGGACCATAGGTACAAAAACAATCATCTACATATAATAAACAAGAAATGTTTATGGACTGAGGCAGTGAACCGAGGGATGCTGACACTGGTGGTGGTTGAGAGTCTAAACACTGAATGCCTGAAACCCTGTTATTAACAGTTTTGAAAACCAGGGTGCCCAAAAAAAATTTTTTTTTAAGAAAGAAATGGCTGGAGAGGTAACTCAGAGAGCTGGAATATTGGAGGCCTAGATTTTTCTCTGGTGCCACATGGTTCCCTAAACTGCTGTAGGTGACTCTGAAGCACCTGGTTAGTATCTCCAAAGTCAGAAAAAAACTAACCCAAAAAAGGTCCGAGAGTTCAACAGGCTAAAGGCATGCACTGAATGTAGGAGGTCCAGTCTAATCTCTGATACTATATGGTACTGCAAGGGAATAGCCCAAAAATGGAAAAAAATAAAAAAGAAATAGGATTTAAAATTGAATAGTTATTTAGTTATTACTATCGCATGTTAGTTAACTGTACTAACATAGTACCTCAAAAATTTATAGAAAATATTAATATTCAATAAATAATAGGGTTCTTTCCATTGTATCCTCAGTTCAAATTTTATCTCCATGCAGATTTCAGTAAAAAATATATAATTAAAACTTGGGGTAAGTTCTTACTCTCATTTTTGTCCTTTTATTATAGTACCATACTAAAATATTAAGACATTTAAAAAAAGAAATAGCTTATAGATTTACTGTTAATGGGGCTGGAGCAATAGCACAGCGGGGAGGGCCGTTGCCTTGCACGTGGCCGACCCAGGTTCGATTCCCAGCATCCCATATGGTCCCCCAAGCACTGCCAAGGGTTATTCCTGAGTGTAGAGGCAGGAGTAAGCCTGTGCAATGCTGGGTGTGACCCAAAAAGAAAAAAAACAAAACAAAACAAAAAAAAGAATTACTGTTAATACTGGTGGTTTTCTTGTTCAGTATGCAAAATAGAAATCTTTTGTTCTGTCAGAGAGCTCAAAATGTAAGAACCACAACAAGCTCTATGTTCTGCGTTTCCTTTTCCTCTTGGGTGCAGTGAACTCTAAAAGACAAAATTAAGAAGTCTGTTAGTTCTAAAGAACATAATTCTCATTTCATAATAAACATTTAATCTATACAGACATTTAACAGGTTTACTACATTAACAATCTACATTAACAATCCCTCATGGGAGGGCTGGAGTGATAGCATATCTTGCATCTTGCATGTGGCAACCCCAAGTTCAATCCCTAGAATCCCATATGGTTCACCAGAATTGATCCCTGAGCACAGAAATTGGAGCAAGCCCTGAGTGCTTCTGGATGTGGCCAAAACCAAACAAACCAAAAGGGAAAAAAAAAGAAGGAAGGATGAAGGAGGAGGGAAGGGGAAGGAGGGGGAGGAAGAGGAGGAAAAGGAGGAGGAGGAGAAGGAGAAGGAGAAGAAGAAAAAGGAGAAGAAGGAGGAAAGAAAATCAAGAAATCTTAAACCATAGTATATCAAACCTGTATTTGATCTCTCCTTCAAGATGACACAGCAGTTGAAAAGTTAATAAAGTAGATCCTAGTTGTGCTAGGTACTTAATAATAAAATACTTGTAAAAAGTTTACAAGTTGAAAGATTTCAGAATGAGATTTTTCCAAGTAGTCATAAAAGAAATAATGTCTGTACATATTTTTCAGGAGGAAAAGTACAGTGATTTAAAACACCTGCCTTCAAAAGTATAGTCATGATTTCAAATCCTCAGTTCTGCCCACCAGGAACCCGTCAGCTCTGCTGCTTGAATCTGGCAGCTTTGTTGCCTGTGATTCCCAACACCACAAGTACTTTCAGGCTGTACCACAGTCAGGTGTGTATGTAAGCATCACATAAAGGAGCACAACAATAAACAAGCACCACACCATAACCTGTGTGCCCCGACTAGAGAATACAAGCCAAGCCATGGAGAGCAAATATACAAGCACCACAACGTGCAAATGCCTCCATCGGCACTTTGGCCCAGAGTGCAAGCACGGCCACCTGAAAGCACAACTGAACCGTGTGATGAACACTGTCAGGTGTGGGCATGACCCCTGGTAATCACAACATCATTAACAACTAAAGGACGGGAGGAGAACGGGAGGGGACAAACATCCTAATGAATTTTTAAGATCTGTTTGGGGCTAGAGCGATAGCACAGCGGTAGGGTTTTGCTTGGCGCACAGCCAGCCTGGCCGAGCCAGGTTCGATTCCTCCACCCCTCTTGGAGAGCCTGGCAAGCTACCAAGAGTATTCAATATGCCAAACACAGTAACAAGAAGTCTCACAATGGAGACTCGAGCAAATCGATAAACAACGGGAGGACAGTGACAGTTTGTATTTAGCTGTTTACTCACAATAAAGCCACCAGTCAAGACTTGAAAACTACAGTCTAACTCAAGATTATGAAGAACTGACTGATGCTGGTATAAGCAAACAACAAAAGCACTCTGAAGACAAAGTTGGCAAAACCCTCCATGACACTGAGGCTAATGGTATTTTCAAAGATGACACGCCACTGGCTGAGCAAGTGAAAACGGAGATAGATAAATGGGACTATCTTAAACTAAGAAGCTTCTGTACCTCCAAAGAAACAGTGACCAAAATACAAAGACATTCTACAGAATGGGAAAGAATATTCGCCGAATACACATCTGACAAGGGGTTGATATCCAGGATATACAAAATACTGGTGGAACTCCACAAGAAGAAAACATCCAACCCCATCAAAAAATGGGGCAATGAAATGAACAGAAACTTTCTCAAAGAAGAAATCTGAATGGCAAAAAAGCACATGAGAAAATGCTCTACATCATTAATCATCAGGGAGATGCAGATCAAAACCACAATGAGATACCATCTCACACCTCAGAGACTGGCCCACATTCAAAAGAACAAAAGCAACCGTTGCTGGCGCGGATGTGGCGAGAAAGGGACACTCCTTCACTGTTGGTGGGAATGCCGACTGGTTCAGCCCTTTTGGAAAACAGTATGGACTTTCCTCAAAAAATTAGAAATTGAGCTCCCATTTGACCCAGCAATACCACTCCTGGGAATATATCCCAGAGAGGCAAAAATGTGTAGCCGAAGTGACATCTGCACTTGTTTGTTCATTGCAGCACTCTTTACAGTAGCCAGAAACTGGAAGAGACCTGAGTGCCCAAGAACAGATGACTGGTTAAAGAAACTTTGGTACATCTACACAATGGAGTACTATGTAGCTCTTAGAAAAGATGAAGTCATGAACTTTACATACAAGTGGTACAATATGGAAAGTATCATGCTAAGCGAAATGAGTCAGAAAGAGAGGGATAGACATAGAAAGATTGCATTCATCTGGGGGATATAAAATAACAAAATATGAGATTAATACCCAAGAATAGCTGAGATCAACACCAGGAGGATTACTCCATAGCTTAGAGGCCAGCCGGGTATTCTAGGGGAAAGGACAGTTCAAATAGAAAAGGGAACACCAAATGGAGGGTGTTTGGAGGATCCTCCCAGGAGGGGAGATGCAGGTTGAAAGTAGACTGGACTGAACATGTTCGCCACTCAATGCCTCTTTTGCTGATCACAACACCCAAAAGGAGAGAGAGAACAAAAGGGAATGCCCTGCCACAGTGGCAGGGGGGGTGGGTGGGGGGATGGGGGGGATGAGGGGGAGGGATATTATCCTGGTGGTGGAAAATGGGCACTGGTGGAGGGATGGGTATCTGATCATTGTATAATCGAAACCCAAGCACAAAAAATTGTAAATCTATAACTGTACCTCATGGTGTTTCACTAATAAAAAAAAAAAAAGCACTCTGATTTCACAAGGAATACTCTGGTTTAACTCTCTACTCTTTTTCTATTAGATGACTCTAGAGCAAGCGTTTCTCTTTACCATAATCTATGAGGGTTTTCTTTTTCCCTCTACTAAACTGTTAAGCCTTTGGAGGCACAAGCTAATCTGACTCATTCAATATTTATGTATGTTCACTATGGGGAAGTCACTGCTCAAATACTTGGTCTGGAAGTCCTTACAACACCGTGGTCAATGTGTTTCAAATAACACAGGTATTCAATAAATGCTTGCTGAAAGAAGTTTAATTCTAGTGTTCCCATATTTTAGTTTTGGCTCTCCTTGGGGGGTTGCACATCAGTGTATCATGTAGGATACTTTCACACTTAGGGGGCTGCATATCAGTGTATTAATTGGGTTGCTTACACACTTGGCCTCAGTGCTATTTTTGGACTCCACTAAGTTGTGGAGTTTGCACATGTGTTCTGCAAAGGATCTAACTCTAAGTTAAGGCACATTAGGGTTGTGGTACTCACAGGAGGTGCTGCGGTGCTTACACATGTACTCCCCATGAGAAACTTTCTGGCTATGGGGCCCACAAATCTTCATGCTGTAGTGCTTCTTCGGGGGCGCCACATTTATTTCTATGAAATTGCATGGGGTACTACTGGGGATGGCAGACAACAGAGCTGTCAGCATTGCACTCACTATACGAGGGCACCAAAGATTTGAACTCTTGACTATATGCTTGCAAAGCAGGTGCTCTAGCCCCTGTGCTCTTTCCCTGCCCTTTGTTAAAAATACATTCTAGGGCTGGAGCAACAATACAATGGGTAGGGTGCTTGCCTGGCAAGTAGCCGACCCAAGGCTCAATTCCTGGCATCCCATATGTTCCACCAAGTGCCACCAGGAATAATCCCTGAGTTTAGAGGGAGCAGTAAGCTCTGAAAACCTCCTGAAGTGGCCCGTAAACAAACCAACCAACCCAAAAAAGAAAAAAAAAAAAACCACCTAGATAGACATTCTCATTAGGAATATTCACTTACAATGGGGCCTTTCTAGACTGCATCCCTTACCTTTACAGACCTCTCTCTCCCCATATCCATTCACTTATTATGATTTACGTGTGTGTGTGCATGCATGCATGTGTAGGAGTGTGTGCGCCAGGGATCAAACCCAGAACGCAGGATCTCACACAGGAGACATGTGCGCTACCAGTGGGCCATATCCCTGACCCCGATACTTTTTTTTTTTTAATAGTTTATTTCTTTATTGAATCACTGTGGGAAAAGTTACAGAGCTTTTGGGTTTAGGTCTCAGTCATGTAAGTATCAAACACATTTCCCTTTACCAATACTTATTTTTAACCGTGAACCCCAATAGAACCCCACCTCCCACCCCTCCCAATTCCTGTGAGGCAGATGAGTTCTAGTTAATACTCTATCTACTTTGACTAGATACATTGTTTCGATAGAAGATGCACAATTATTGTTTAGAGTTTACGACCCCCCCCCATCAGATATGCTGAAACAGCGTTGCAAAATGATTTGCTTTCTACAGCTGGGTTTAAGAATAAAATGATGTCGCACGGCCGCAATAGCGGCCGCGCGGTTTTGGATTTCTGCTGTTTTACTTATTAACCCTGGAAGTATTTCTATTAAAAGTTAGATAGTTAAGAGATTGGTTTCTGTGCTCTGGAGTCGTGGCCGTGCCGGAGAGCCGCTCGTGGGGGGCAGCTGGTGACCTCGGTCGGGCGTGAAGGACGGACCCCGATACTTTTAAGTGTCATGATTAGCCTAAAATTCTCCATCATGCTAAAAGCAATTCAGGAATATTAAATCAACCAGCATGTGGCCAACCCAAGGCCACTTGGGTCTATTAGGTTGATGCTTCTTAAACTTTAGGTCATGACCCACATGAGCTCACATAACTTTTTAAAAAAAGAAGTTTTAAAATAATTACTTCATAGGGCGAAAGTAATAGTGCAGTGGGAGTGGGTAGGGTACTTGCCTTGCATGCATCAGACTGGGTTCAATCCATAGGTTGAACCAGCATATAGTACCACCAGGAGCAATTCCTGAGTGCAGAACCAAGAGTAACCCCTGAGCATCACTGGGTGTGGCCCAAAGAAGAAAACAAAACAAAACAAAAAATTTCTTTATGACTTATTACTAGCCAATGTGTGCTTTGTATACCTCTTTTATCTACCATACGTTAGGTATTGTGTAAAAAATTCTCAACCAAAAAGAAGTTGTGAGTGGAAAAAAGTTTAAGAAGCCCTAAACTAGAACATAATTTCCCTCTAGTAGTTTGACAAAATTTCATCTATACCTGTTTCACTAAGACTTTCATCCTCTTCCTCTTCTGTAATGATAGGCATACTGAGACTTAAAGATTTATCTTCCTTATTTATATTCTGCAAGTCACCTGGAAATAGAAAATGATTTAAATGAAAACAGAACATTTAAACTTTGAGAAAAATTTTATGTCACTTAACAAAAGTACAAAAGCTAAAATTGCAAAAAAGTATTTAAAATAAATTTCAAATATTAGATATATGTGTCTATACTTTTAAAATAATTTAACTCTTTTTTTTTCTTTTTGGGTCACACCCGGCGATGCTCAGGGGTTACTCCTGGCTCATGCACTCAGGAATAACCCCTGGCGGTGCTCGGGGGACCATATGGGATGCTGGGAATCGAACCTGTGTTGGCCATGTTGGCTGCGTGCAAGGCAAACGCCCTACCCGCCGTGCTATTGCTCCAGCCCCCCAAAATAATTTAACTCTTTCATTAAAATGATAAAAGGTGGAAAACGATGAAGCAAAACTAGCAAATGAATTTTTTGCAAATCTACTAGATAATATATTTAATCTCATCTCTCACACGTAGCACTGGTCATATTTACAAACATCAGGAAATATTATTTAAGCCTCATTAAATGCACTGTAGCACTGTCCTCCTGTTGTTTATCAATTTGCTCCAGCGGGCACCAGTAATGTTTCCACTGTGAGACTTGTTACTGTTTTTGGCATATTGAATACTCCATGGGGAGCTTGCCAGGCTCTGCCATGGGACGGGATACCCTTGGTAGCTTGCCAGCCCCTCATTAAATGAAATAATCAAAATTTAAAGTTCATAGTACTGTTTTTATTTTATTCTCTTTTGGTTTATGGGCCACACTCTGCAGTGCTCAGAGCTTACTCCTGGTAGGGCTTGAGGACCATATGGGATGCCTGGGACAGAAACCAGATCAGTCATGTGAAAGGCAAGTGCCCTACCCACTGTACTCCAGTACTCCATTATGCTGTTTTTAAATGCAGACACTTTATTTATCATCATATGTGCTCTACAAGACACATTACTTCTCTAGTGTTAGTTTCTATTTTTCAAAAACTGGAGGTCTCAACAATTTTTGGAAAATAGAAACTTTCTGTTGCCTGAAGAAATAACCTAATCAAATAAATCAGGTTCTTAGTTAGCTTGTAACTTCCATGTACTGGTGGAAACTTCTACATAAACTCCACATAAACTCTTTATGCCATATGCTTTTTTTTTTGCCATATGCTTCTTTATTCTTCTCAAATAACACTTATATGACCTAATACATTATATATTATTTCTAGTTTACTTCTTGCCACTAGAGTGTGAATTCATTAGAATAGATTTTAAGTTGATGTATCCTCAACATATAGGAAAATAACTGACATACAGTAAAAAATATAGTTTACTGATATAGTCTATAAATATTGATTAAATATGAATTCAGCTGTTCTATATTATTACATAAAGCACATGTACCAGCCCCAATTATTTTTAGGAGACAAGGAACCAAAATACACACCTTTGGCATTAAATTTAGTTTGGGTTGTTTTCTTTGTGGAATAGCTATAATTTTATATAAAATGTTTTTATTATTTTTCTAATGAACCACTATTCAGATATAAGAAATGATGATGAAATTGGAACAAGAGAAATTATATAAGAGGTAAGGCACTTGCTTTGCATGTGACTGACTCTGGTTTGATCTCAGCACCACATACGGCCCTAAGCCACCCAGGTAGTGATCCCTAAACTCAGAGACTGGAGTAAGCCCTGAGCACTGATACAAAATAAAACAAACAAAAACCAAAAATACAGAAAGAATTTAAGCTATTTGAGTGGGTGGGGGGAAAAAGGAAGGAAGGGCACCACACTTGGCAATGCTCAGGGCTTACTCCTGGCTCTGTGCTCAGGGATCACTCCTCACAGGCTCAGGGGACTGTATGGGATACCAGGGATCAAATCAAGGTCTGCTGTGTGCAAGGCAAGCCCCCTACCCACCACACTGTCTCTTCAGTCTCTAATTAAGCTTTCTGACCTGAACGTGTCTTAGTGGAGCACAGATTATGTTTTAAATGAAATTAATTGATTGCTCTAAGATGGTGATGGCAAATCATAGCAATAAACCTTCATTATAAATGTAGTTAGCGGTTAACAAAATACCAGTTTCCCCTTAGATCATTATAATACAATTTTACCTTTATTTGCAAATTCTAAGTATTAATAACAAAGATTTTTACATTATCTTAAAGATGAAAATCGTTTAGGTACTAAGTTCAGAAACATATTCTTTGGGGCTTTTCTTAAAATTCAATGAATAATAAATTTTATGAGCCACAAAATTATAAGCAATACAATGTACCCCAACTTAGAAACTATTATTCTTTACAACCTTTTGGTCATAACCATTCAGACTTATGAATTATGTTTTTAAAGTCATGTTTACAACATTAGCAGAATTTACCCAGAAACATCAAAGGAAGGATTTCTGACTTAAATACTGAAAATTGGAGGATGAGGATACCTCAGTGGTAGAGCATATATGCCTTGTGTGACCCAGGGTTCCATCCCAGACACCACTAGAAACACACACACACACACACACACACACACACACACACACACACACACACACCAATAACCAGATCTATGCTTATTACAGCATTACACCACATATGGTCCCCAGAGCACTGCACCACTGCGAGTAGCTAAAAAACAACAGGACAGGGATGGGGATGGGATGGGGTAAAACTGTGTTATTTATACACACACAAAGAAATACTACTACTCAGATACTCAGATCAAAGAAAAGATGAAATCTTGCACTTTGCTAAAACTTGGATGGAACTTGATAAAAGAAGTCATGTTAAGATGAATCAGAACAAAAACCAGATGACCTCACTAAATGTGCAGTACAAAGAAACAAAGGAAAAAGACAAAGACCAATGAAAATAAATCTTGAAATTCTAAAAGAATGCAGTCTGCCAAGTATAATGGGTAGGAATAGAGTGAGGCCTCCCCAAATAAGGGACCTAGGGACACTGGTGGAGGGGAGGGAGGCACTCTGGTGGTGGGACAGTAATACTGCATGCCTCAAACAATAGTATCAATACTACTGCAAATCATGATACTTCAATAAAATAAATATACTGCTTTACCCGACCTACCAGGCAGTCAAAAAAGAAGCAGATAAAACTTTAGAATGTTTATCTCAGAGGCCATAGATGAAATAAAACTCGTTAATTTTAGACATATGCTATGTTTATCAGTCCTTTCACCAGAACCTAATTATATTTATTTTACATCAAACAAATGAAGAGCCAATTAGGGTTGCTAAATCATTAAAGTTCAGAAGCTGCAAAAAGGGCAAATTACTACTATCCTATATCCTGTGAACAGAAAGAAGACCAAACAAAAGTGAGGAAAAAAATATTTTACATAATTAAAACATAAGAACTGATGAAGCACTATAGCATGAAGCAGTAGTATAAAAATGCCCAACACCCTTATAATATTTCTTGATAGGCTCATTATATTCTAAAACCTGTCAAGTAATATGCCCATGATGCTAATCCTAAATCATAAAGAGAAAATTACATTCAGGATACAATCATTACTCTAAAAAATGAGAGCACTTATTTTAAAGAAAATACATTTCAGTGCTTTTCTAATTATAAAAATGATAAATGCACATTGTTCAAAATTAGAAATAGTATGTAATACACTTTTTTTAAAGTATCAGTCAAAATAAACTTTTTTCAATAGGGACCACTCCTAGCAATGCTTGATCTGGCTGTACCACAGCTGGGAACCATCAGGGCTATGTCCACCTTCCTACCAGACTACTCTGATTTTCTTCAACGAAAACTGGTCATGCCATGTTCTTGCTCAAAAGCGTCAGGTACCCCTCTGCTTATCAAATTACATCTAAATTTCTGGTTCTACATTTAGAGGTGTAAAATGACATTATCTTCAACTCTAGCTCTCATATCATTAAACGAAAACTTTTCAACACATCCTTTATATTCCAGGTAGTCCTTAGTTCCATACTTCTAATTACTTGGCTAGTTTTTTCCCATACCTTTATCTGTTTTAGTCCACAGAACTATTGTTGCTTTTCCAACTTTTGATCTTTGAATTTTCTCCAATTACTAAAGTAACAAACATTTAGAATATGAAGTTCAAAGATCACAAGAAATTATGGAGATTTCATCCCTGAGAATCAACACTGCTCACGTTTCCAGATTTGTTCGATATCTATTGTATTTATATCTGCATATATTTTTATTAACAAAAATAGAACCAATCTTTTATTTAAAATAGCTTGAGCCCTGGCAGCCAAAAACCTCCACACTCCACAACTGCCACCATGCTCTGGGCCAGATTCCACTGCTCAGGATGAGCTTCATCCAGAATTAATCTGTTGAAAAACTCAAGTATGTGGTTTTGTGACTGAAATCTCCAGCTTTCATGGAGCTGGGGATGGACGACCCTGCCCCCATCTCCCTGTACTTCCAAAAGTCATGGCAGTCAGGTCCATGAATCACCTCCATGCCATGTAAGTTCTTTTACCAGCCATGATCTAGAGACCATAAATAAATCTCAAAAGAGATCAACAAGTTGCAGAAATTCTTCTGAATCCATGCAAAATTGAGTTATCCATGGTACCCTGGAGATGGGTGAGTGAGCCCAGCACCTGCCCAAACAGAGCCATAGTAGCTGGAAATCTCCACATTCCACAATCGCTGCCATGCTTCTGGCCTGCTTGGGACAAGCCTCATCCAGAAATTAATCTGCTGAAAAACTCAGCTATGCAGGTTTTTTGACTGAAATCTCCAGGCTTTCATGGAGATGGGGATGGGCTACCTCCCCCATCTGCCTATATTTCCAGAAGCACTGGCAGTCACGCACATGCCCCAAAATGCCACCCAGTTAAAAATTTAACTTCAGTTGTAGTTAAATTTTTAGATATTTTGTAGATTTCTAAATCTTGTAGAAATCTTGGACTTCTTGGAACGCGGGCCACATTTGCGACCTTGTGGCACTTCAAACTCTATATCACTGATAATCAGGAGTAGCACACCAGATTGGATGGTATGTAACGTAGAAAGCATTCAATTTCAATTAATGAAATATCAACATAGAGAGTTAACCTGTAAGATCTTAGTAATCTCTTATACAATGACTTAATAGCTCCACAGTGAGATACACAATCTTCGCTTTCTTCTCAGGAAACATTTTTGATCATTGTTTTGGCAAATTATAACAAAAATATAAAATACATTACTGAGGACCTGCTATGAGGGCAGACTTAAGGGGTAGTTGGGGAAATTGGAGATAACGCTGAAGTGCAATGGTGGTGGGACTGATGTTGGTATATTGATCATGAATAACTTTGTAAACTATAGTGTTGATATAAGGTATTGGGGAAATAAAAATTTTTAAATATTAAAGAAATAGGGGCTGGAGTGATAGTGCAGCACCTTACACATGGCTGATTCAGATTCAATTCCCACGCATCCCATATGATCCCCTGAGCACCACTAGGAGTAACTCCTGAGTGCAGAGCCAGGAATAGTCCCTGAGCATTGCTGGATGTGACTCATAAAGCAAAAATATAAAACTTAAAATTTAAAAAATAATCACAATAAAATAAATTGGGGCTGGAAAGATAATAGCACTTCCCTTGCACACATCCAATCCAGCCCCATCCCTGGCATAACACATGGTGTCCTGAGCCCACTGGAAGTATCCCTGAGTGCAGAGACAGGCGTAAGCCTTGAGAACAGTATGGTGACCCAGCCCCCAAAGCCTCTTGACAAAAAGAAAAAAGAAAAAGAAAAAAGACTTGTCCCTAAGCAATCTATCAAGATATTGTCCCTAAGCAATCTATCAAGATATTGTCCCTAAGCAATCTATCAAGATATTTTTGAATCTATTTTTATTTCAAATTATAGAGATCTTTGTCTAGCTTAAGGACTGCAAAAGAAGGCTGAAAATATAATATAATAGTTAAAGCACTTGCTTTCCATCCCACAGGCCCTAACTTGAATCGTCAGTACCACATATGGCCCCCTAAGTACCACCAAAGGTCACTCCTCAGCAGAGTCCCCTGAGCACCACAGGTTGGGGCCCAAAAGAAAAATATTTAAAAAAAACAAAGAAGTATAACATATTCCTTTGTGTGGATGATAATTTCTTGTGCTCAATTTTTAAATGTTATACATAGTTTATGCCATTTCAAAAAATCCTGCAATGAACACCTATGTTTTTGTGACTTTAAAGGATAAATTTCAAAAAACTAAATTGTTAAGTTAAAAGTCACATACATTTAAAATTTTTGACAGATGATGATTTCAAACTGCTTTCTGAAGAGGTGAATTAAAATCCACTTAAATCCAGAATCTATCTCCTTTCACTGCACTGTAGCACTGTAACACTGTCCTTCTGCTGTTCATCAATTTGCTTGAGTGGGCACCAGTAATGTCTCCATTGTGTGACTTGTTACTATTTTTGGCATATCGAATACAGAGCTTGACAGGCTTTGCTGTGCAGGCAGGATACTCTTGGTAGCTTGCCGGGCTCACAGCTATTGCTCCAGCCCCTCCTTTCACTATCAGTGGATATTCTTTATTCTGTTCTAATAAATTATATAAAGGTTCTAATTTACATCTTTATTAATGAAATTAATCAAAATAATGAAATATCTCTGCAAATGCTCATTGACTGCACTTTGTGAACTGCCTGACTGGATTCTAAAAGCATTTTTCTACGGGGTGGCAGATCTTCATTTATGATTTACAAGATCTCCCCTGGACTGGAGCGATAGCAGAGCGGTAGGGCATTTGCCTTGCGTGCAGCCAACCCAGCTGAGCTGGGTTCGATTCCTCTGCCCCTCTCGGAGAGCCCGGCAAGGTACCGAGAGTATCTCGCCTGCATGGCAAAGCCTGGCAAGCTCCCCATGATGTATTTGATCTGCCAAACACAGTAACAACAAGTCTCATGATGGAGATGTTACTGGGACTGCTCGAGCAAATCGATGAATAACGGGAGAACTGTGACTGTGAAGATCTCCCCTAAAATGATGTTTTAACATTAATGGTGGAAATAGTTTTTTTTCCTATTCATTAGTCTATGAGGTAGCTCTTTTTGAATAAACCATGCCATCAAAATTATCTTTCCACTTTTTATTCTTTTTTGTTATCTTGGTTTTTGAACCACACCTGGCTGTGCTCAGGGCTCACTCCTGGCTCTGCACTCAGGGAACCATAATGGGTGCCAGGATTGAAACTGGGTCAGCCATGTATAAGGCCAGAGTCCTACTCGCTATACTATATCTCTGACACCTCTCTCCATGGTTTGGTTTAGGGAGCGGGGTGGGGTGGGGGGGTGGTGTTTGGAACCACACCTGGTGGTGCTGAGGGCTTACTCCTGGCTCTGCACTCAGGAACTTGGGTGACCATATGGGATGCTAGAGATCAAACCAGAGCAGCCACATGAAAGGCAAGCACCCTACCCACTGTACTATCTCTCCAGATCCAATCTTTCCACTTTTTAAAAATTTTTTGGTTTTTGTCTCACACCTGGTAGCACTCAGGAGTTACTCCTGGGTGGTCAGAGGACAACATGGGATGCCAGGGATCAAACCCACACTGGCCACATGTAGTCAAGCATCCCACCCACCATCTCTTGCTTGAGCCCCCTCCCCTCCACACACACCCCATTCCATCTTTCCACTTTTTAAAAAAATATTTTTATTTTCCTCTTTCCATTCCTTTTGGAGTTGTTGTACTGACCAGGGGTTGCACACACACTTGGTTGTGGTCCTCTGCCCGTAGAGCTCCAAAGATAGCACCTAATTGTCCCAAACTGCAGTCACAAGACCACATTTGGGCAAATGGATGGCACCAGGATCCACCTTGGAACCTCGGTCTTATCAAGGCAGGTGCTCTCTCTGGCTACTCAGACATTTTTCCACTTAAAAGAAACGAGTATCAAGAATTTTTTTTTATTGTGGACCTCGCACAAGGGTGTTTCATTTGGGGCACTCCGAAGGGGGGCAGGTGAGACCCCTCCGCACCCAAGGGATCCAGCCCCAGAAGCTGAAAACCTCCAGAACTCAACCACCACCATGCTCATGGCCACTCTCCACACACTTGGGTCAAGCCTCACCCACGAGTGAACCTATTCCTGGACCATGTGGCCGCAACATCTCATACCTCACACCACTCATACTCCAAGTGTAGCACACCATGTTTGATGGGGTTTAAAGTAGAAGGCAACCAATCTTAGAGGGAAATACATCTTTACAGATATATATATTTGCTCGAGCGGGCCCAGTAATGTCTCCATTGGAGACTTTGTTATTACTGTGTTTGGCATATCGAATACTTCACAGGGAGCTTGCCAGGCTCTGCCGTGCGGGCGAGATACTCTTGGTAGCTTGCCGGGCTCTCCGAGAGGGGCAGAGGAATCGAACTCGGGTCGGCCATGTTGGCTGCGTGCAAGGCAAACGCCCTACCGCTGTGCTATCGCTCCAGCCCATATATATATACATATATATATATGGATGTATAAGCACACAAGGCTCAACCCTTAACAAAAATCAGGGTGCTTGCTAAGAGTCATACACTTTAGTGGTTGCAGCTGCAGGACTTGCAGGTAGCTGGCTGTATACCAGAGATCTCACTGCAGTGCCACCAAGGGTCTCAGACAGCAAAGCCATTGAAACCATGCTTCAAGTATGTGGACAGCATCAGGGACCAAAGTTAGAGCCTGACACTGGAAAGCAGGTACTATCTGCTACTGGGCCACCCTCCTGACTCTGAATTTATTTCCTTTAGTATTCATAAATACTGGAGTGATAGCATAGCGGGAAGGGTGGTTGCCTTGCAAACCCGACCTGGGTTCGATTCCTCCATCCCTCTCAGAGCCCGCCAAGCTACCGAGAGTATCCTGCCCGCACAGCAGAGCCTGGCAAGCTCCCCGTGGCACATTTGATATGCCAGAAACAGTTAACAGTAAGTCTCACAATGGAGACGTTACTGGTGCCCGCTGGAGCAAACTGATGAACAGGACAGTGCTACAGTGCAGTGCTAGTATTCATAAAACTACCCAGAGAGGGAAGGGGTTTGGGGGAGGTGGGGAGGAAGGAACACTGTGGCTATGTCAGGCACTGACAGTGCCTGCCTTACCAGTGAAAGGCTGTAAACTCAATCCCCCGTGCCACCACACACATGCTGAGAATGACCTCAGGTCGCTCTTCCGCTAAAGCCTAGCAGTGGCTCTGCCTGTGATGTCTGGTGCCGTGATCAATTTCTGGTCACAGTGCAGCCAGAGGTGTGTGAAAACAATACAGGGATACCACCCTCTGCAAGCACCACTAAAAAGATATGAGAGCACCCTTGGCCAGGAAGTAAACCCTCTAGCAAGCATACAACCTAGCACCACAACTAAAGGAGAGCAGCCCTTTCAGCTGGGGACCGAGGTCAAGTGTGCGAACACTGATGCCTGTTGTGCAACCCCCTGGCAAGCACCCCAGTGAGATGTATGTTGATGCCAGTTAGATATAAATTGATCCCCAGTTACTACAGCAGCGAAGAAAGGCAAAAGTAAACAAAACAAAACACATAACTACTCAGATTTTCAGTTATCTTCTTATATTAGTATTGGAGATTTGTGGATAAATTTTAAATATTTTATCTAAAGTCACTAACTCAATGACTTTAAATTTTTTGACTGTTTCTAATTGTTCTTTTAATTTCTTTAAGGTCTATTATGGTATCCTTTATCTTACTGAATTTTTGTTCCTAATTTTCTTTCAGCAAAGCTTCTTGAAAATATATGTGTTAGCCATAAAATCAATCATTGTAAATTATGGGAATTTTGTAGCCTTTCTGTTTTGGTTTTTCTTTCTTTCAATTTTTTTCTTCTTTTTCGTTTTGGGGCTACACCTGTTGGTGCTCAGGGTTTAGTCCCTCCACTCAGAAATCACTCTTGGTAGGGCTCAGGGGACCATATGCGGTGCCAAGGATTGAACCAAGGTTGCATGCAAATAAGGCAAACACCCTAACTGCTGTACACTTTCTGGTCCCGTGTATTCTTTCTGAAAGCATACCATACTTCACTTACTGACTAGCCCTTACAACTAATAATAATAATGTAGTAAATAATAAGTAAATCACACTGTCACACTGTCCTACAACATGTTCTTCATTGATTTGCTTGAGTGGGCCCAATAACATCTCCATTGTGAGACTTGTTACTATGTTTGGCATATTGAATACATTACGGATAACTTGCAAGGGCGACATACTCTCGGTAGCTTGCTGGGCACTCCAAGAGGGTCAGAGGAATCAAACTCGGGTCGGCCCTGTGCAAGGCAAACACCTTACTCACTGTGCTATCGCTCCAGCCCGAATAAGTAAATAGTAAATATAATATTACTCTATGCTACCAGGAAACAAAAGAAGGCTTGGTCTAGTAACACATATAAACATATACTACTGCTTTTTAAAATTAATATAAGTTTATATTTTTATCTAGAGCCTAGATTAACAAACTATTTCTCTAGGCCAGATATATTTCACTACCTTATTTATAAATACTATTTTATTAGAGTGTGCTTATTTATTTAAATGGCATAGTTGAGCAGGTGTAAAAAAATATGCTTTATAAAGCCTAAAATATTTTCTGGTTCTTTAAAATAACAGTTAGCTGATTTGCTAATTAAAAAAAAAATCAAGACTAAATGCTAGGGGCTGAGGGACAGAGAAATAGTACAGCAGGTAGGGCACTCGCCTTACATGTGGCTGGTCCAGGTTCAATCCCCGGCACCCCATATGGTCCCCCAAGCTCTCCAAGGTGTGATACTGGGTATAGAGTCAAGAGTAAGCTTTAAGCACCCTAAAGTATGGACCAAAAGCAAACAAATTTAAAAAGATGATGCTAGAAAGCTAGGGAGATAGCTCAAAGAGGTGGGCATATACAAGACCCTGCATTCAATATCCGACAACACATGTCCCCCTAAGCACATGTCCCCCAAGCACCACTTTATCTCTGAATGTCAAGCATCGCCATGCCAAGTACCAGGAGTGACGCTAAGACCCCAAGTGATGCTTGGGAGCACCATCAAAAAAATACTGACCACAGAATTTTAGCAAATCTTTACTGTGGTAAGTATTAAAATGGTCTATATCTTCTTCTTTAACCTATTCACATAGCAAATTATACACACTGGTTCCAGCTGTACCAGCCTTGCATCCTGGAATAAATGCACTCAGCAAAGTTAATTCATGCCCATGACTTCTTGATGTATATAACTTAGGAGTTTTTTCAGTAATACTTAATTATTGATCTAACAATTCCCTTTACAATATCTGCTAACATTATAAAAGAACTAGAAATTCTCATTTTAACATTATTATCTTTAACACATGTATTATTACCTTTTCTGAATTATCCTCTGCATTCAAGAAATTATTAAGGTATGTAATCATATCTGTAATATATTAAAGGTAATAAATTTCAATTCCCCGTCTACTGCCTCAATTTGGGAAAATATATGTGAAAGATTATAAAATATACTCATATGCTGCTAGAGTAGTTAGGAATCTGTTTTATATTAGGTATTAATTATTTACTAGTTTTCTTATTACTCATTTTTCTGTAAGACTGTTAATCAAATTCTAACTTCACATAGGTAAATTTATATTCTTTGAGTAATTTTAAAATATAAAACTACAGAAATACATCCATTTCTTTAAGAACCAAATGCCAAATATTTTTGATACACCACTTAAAAAGAAAAGTAGGCATGGCTTAATTAGTGCAGATAAGAAATATATGGTTTATGGAATATATTATTTCCATCCATTATTCCAGTCTTATTTTCATTCAAAAAAATTAATGAAATTTGCTTAAATAATTCTAAATAATTCACTTAGCTCTATCACTTCTAAATAAGTTATTTATAGAGTCCTAAATTTAAACATCTATGAATGTCCGTGAATCAGGTGGATAAATCTGATCAAGATTGCCGGGATTCCTTTCAGCCGGAACCCAAAATGTAGATTAATATACTTCTTTAACACTAACTCTCACAAGGCTCTCAATCAGTCAAGTATCAATCTTTCTAATAAAGAAAAATGATGCGGAGAGGTTGTAAATAACATCTAATTTTTTTAAAATTGAATTTTAAATGTAAAGGAGGGGTGGGGAGGGTGGAGGGGGTGCTGGAACGATAGTACAGTGGGCAGGGCTCTAGTCTTGGAGACAGCAAATTCAAGTTCGAACCCATACGGTTCCAAGTCTGCCAGAAGTGATCAT